>NC_050575.1:368676095-369353434 GCF_011100635.1 Trichosurus vulpecula | reverse complement strand
ATCTAGAATTTACATTCTAGTTATTATAGTTCATTTAAAATGAATAGTCTAAATAATATATCCATAGTATATACATCTTTCCTCTGACCAAAAGAAGCTATGAATGTGTTAGGACTTTTGTAGAAAGAGAAGAAACTAAAAAATCAGGTTAATGTACAGAAATCCAGATATCTTGTAACTATTTATAATGCTGCTTAACTTTCTTTAAGTCATCAATTTAGTCACAAATTCTTAAAGAAATGTAAGCCAATCATACATAAAATGCTATTTCTTTCAGATTCATTTTGGATTCCTATATATACATACATATGCACAGGGGGCATTTAGGTAGCACAGTGGATACAGCACATGTCCTGGAGTCAGGAAGACCCAAGTTCAAATCTAGCCTCAGACACTTACTAACTACATGACCTTGAGCATGTCACTCAACTTCTATTTGCCTCAGTTTCTCCATCTGTAAAATGGAGATAATAATAAGGCACCTACTTTGCAAATTTGTTGTGAGGATCAAATATAATATTTGTAAAGCATTTAGCACAGTTCCTGGAACATAGTAGGTGCTATTTAAATATGTGTGCATAAACACTTACAATGTTTTATTATGCAATTGTTATAATCATAATTAATCCAAATAATTATTAAAATAATTATTGAATCATTATTGAGTTAAGTATTCATTAATAATAACACAATTATCATTAAGTAATACTAATAATATATATTCACTATGTATTTATATATAAAATTATATATGGAGTTTTATTTATTATATAATGTTCCCTCACACAGATTTATGCTTAATAGAAATTAGGCAGTAAAATCAAGATTGTAATAAAAAAGGACTTGGTTAAACTAATTAACTGAATTAAAGACTGATAAATGTATCAACAGGCTACTGGGTGCTAGCTGAGGAATTTAGGTGGAAAATATACTCATTTATACTGATTTGCAGCTATGCTTTTGATTTCTGCACTATGATTTTGAAAATGCAGTACAGAGTAGGGAGTATCAAATATCAAGTGTAGACTACAAGCTGAGGGGACTTAAGACTTTATAGAGTACTTCAGTATATGGATCAGAGACAACACTGTGAGTTCATGAGTTAGAAGAATTTACCTCTTTAGGGAGAGTGATACATCTAGGGGTACAGGCAGATTGGTTCTGCTTCTAATAAAAAAATACAGATTTGAAAAGAATATAGCAGTTGTTGGTGAAAGACAGTACAGTATGAGAGGGGGTGGAGAGAAAAAAAAGCCAAGAATGTGTTGTACAAATAAATTAACCCCTCCCCATATTACTGAGAGACATGAAACTAGTCGAAGTTTTATTGTCAGTACAATCAGCAATGGTGAGAGGAAAAATAGCCAAGGGTTCTCAAAAGGGACACTGGTATACTGCAGTAAGCCAAAGGCAAGCAAAAACAAAATTCCCAGTTTTTTGATATTAACAAAAACAACAACAAATCAAACTTCTTGAGCATCATAAAGTATACAAAAAATTCTCCTCACAACTGTCTTGAATGGATCATTTGAGCTTTACCCCCTTTTTCCACATGAGGAAAATGAGACTTATTGACTTGCCCAAGAAACGAAAGCAGGAAAGAAGGAAGAGAAAAAGGGAAGGAGGGAAGAAAAGAGGCAAGGAAGGAAGGAGGAAGGAAGAAAAAAAGAAAGGAAGGGAGGAAGGAAAGAAAGAGAGAGAGAAAGAAAGGAAGAAACAAAGAAAGGAAGGAAGAAAGGAAGGAAGGAAGAAAGAAAAAAGAAAGAAAGAAAGAAAGAAAGAAAGAAAGAAAGAAAGAAAGAAAGAAAGAAAAAAGGAAAGAAAAAGGAAAGAAAGAAAAAAGGAAAGAAAAAGGAAAGGGAAAGAAGGAAAGGAAGGAAGGCAGAAGAGAGGAAAGAAAAGGAAAGGAGGAGAAAAAGAAAGAAGGAAGAAGAAAAGCATTTATTAAACACCTATTATGTGCCAACCTCTTTACAAGTATTAGGGAGGAAGAAGGAAACATTTATTAATCACCCACTATGTGCTAAGCACTTTGCAAATATTATCTCATTTGATCCTCACAACAAACCTGTCAGGGAGTTGCTATTTTTTCCTCCCATTTTATGGTCAAGAAAACAGATTTCCAAGATCACAAAGTTAGAAGTGATCACAGTTGTATCTCAAAGCCTCTAGAGGAATCCAGAGATTATGAATTGCAGTCCTCTTCCCTTTGGAGAAGACTGGGGGATTTTTTTTTTTGCAGAAATGTAAAAATCAATGATAGTACAGAAGAAAGCGGGTTTTGCATATGTTTTTGTAGATGATAACAAGAAAAGAAGCAATGATGTGCTAAATGGGTCTTTAGAGAAGGCTGGGCTCTGAAGGATTAGAGGTGCTTTTATTTAAGGAATCATTGACATAAAATTCTCGTTATTACAGGACATGAAAAAAAAAAGTTAATGCAATCTTAGACTGCATTGCTAGAAACGGGGTGTAGGAAGAATAACAGTGATTGTTCCATTGTACTTTGCCTCAGCCAGACAAAATCTTAGTATTAAGAGTTGGAAGGACCTCAGAGGTCCTCAAGACCAACTCTATCATTTTAATAGGTGAGAAAACTGTGACTCAATGGAAGTTAAATAAATCTCCCAAGTTCACACAGGTGCTAATCATTATAGGTAGGATCTGAACCCAGATCTTCGATTCTATATCCAGTGCTCTTCTTACTGTCTAATTGCTGTTTACATCTGGGATTTTGTATCCAGTTTAGGGTGCCACGTTTTAGCAATGAAAATTAAATTCAGAATTGTGTGCAGAGTAGAATGGCCAACCTGGTAAGGACATTGGAGATCGTGCAAAATAAAGAATTGATTTTGTTCAACCAGGAGAAGAAAAGACTGAGAAAAGATTTAAGTATTTAAAGTCTTTAAATATTTAAAGGCTGTGATGTAGAAAAGGGATTGTTATATTCGTTATGTTTTATCAACAAAGGCACAACTAGAACCAGAGGGCCTAAATTTTAGAGGCTGATCTGGGGTAGACATACAATTAAATCTGTTGAAAAGAAAAATGGGCCCTTCCGATGAGGGAAGTGAAGGAGAGCATAAGAATCACTATCACTGAGGGTCTCCAAAGGGAGGCTGGATCATTACCGGTCAAAGATATTGTAGAAAGGGAATTCCACTCCATGAACTGATCAGACTAAGTAGCTTCTGAAGGCCCTTCCCACTTTCATACTCTGCGAAATGTGGTCAATAATCTCTAATAAAAGCATAATTTGCTGTCACCTCTAATAACTTAATATAATAAGTTTTGAAGTACCCATAGAAATTTCATTTAGACTTAAGAGTTCAATAGATTTGAGTCTCTAATTCACATTGTTTGTGAAGTTAATGGGGCAACATTTTTACATAACTGCACAAACAATCAAGAATTGACTAAATTCACCTTAACAAAATGTTGGGGTCAGCAGATTTAGCAGGAGCCTATAATAAGAAACATCTACAAAACAGTAATGATGGAAGAATGGGATTCACGATAAATTGCCCTGGAGAGGATGAAGTTCTTAAAGTGAAATCTAAACACATCCCACTGTGTGGGAATTCCAAAGAGACTGTATAATCTCCTCCTTTCACTATTGGGGTGTGAATCAATGTTGCAGCATTATAATAAAGTGGATTACTTGGCCAGAAAGACATATTGTGGTTGGAAAAATCTAAAAATAAATTGATTTTTTTTCCACCAAGGTTTTATGACCTTACTCAATTTATTTCTCATTGAGGATAGGTAAGCAGTTTGTATGTTCAAGTACTTCTTAGAAACTTTATTAATTCTGATAACAGACCTTTAGCACTTCCTCATCTCTCCTGAAACAATGCAAAGCTATCATCTAATCTGCCCAAAGCATCAATTAGTGCTTTTGGTAATGGCTTACAAAAATAAAACAAACAAATAAATAAATGGAAAAAAAAAAACCAGTGCCTTTGTAGGGCTGGAGAAAGTGTAAGAGGACTTCATAAAGTCATATTTTTAAGTCGGAAAGTACACTATGTGTCATTTAGCCTGACATCCTCGTGTTGCAGAGCAGGAAATTAAGGTCTTGGTGGAGGTAGAATGACTTAGTCCATTTCCTTCAGCTTTATGATGCGATATCTCTTTTAGGCCAGCCATCTCTGCTGCTTCTTAGGCCTCTGCTGTTTATTAACTTGGGCCTCAGTTTCTTTATTTAAAAAATTAGTAGGCTGGAGTCCCTGCTTGTCTCTAAGCTTAAATTTCTTCATCTACGTAATAAAGAGATTTGAGCCCTTTTTCCCCTTTCAGCCTCAGTTTCTTCATGTTTAAAATCAGAGGCCTGAACTAGATGATCTCTCCAGAGCCTTTCCAGCTCTGACATTCTGGGAGGTTGTAATTGTCACTATTAAATCTTATCTTTCTTAACAGCTCAGCCTCAATTCTTGAAAGTCAAGTTCTTCTTTGCTATGATGGTATGTGTGGGAATGAGGTCACATCAGCTAGCAATGCAATTCCCTCAAGTGCTTGAAATAATGCAGATGGGAGAGATACTGTCACTGATGGAGTTCCAAATGTGACAGCACTTACACTGAGTAAATACTATTGAAATGATTGCCCCAAATTATTAAAGGATTCCAGTGAGCCAGGGGACATGAGCTCTCATTGGAGTGCAGTCAAACTAGCCGAATGTTGTTGGGTAAGTCGCTTAAATCTTCAGTTCCTTTATCTGTAAAAATGAGAGGTTTGAACTACATCAGGCACTCCCCAATCTTTTTGTGAGGGAAAGTCACTTTTTAATTTTCTCGAATATCTTGCAATCACTGCAATGTGAGGGAAACTAACCAGAAGGATCCTGGGGTATGTGGGGAGAGAATCTTTCTAATAGCACTGACTCTGTCACCAATGGAAACCCTGGGGAATCCAAGATGAAAACAGAAGTATGGCAGTAGCACCTGGATTATAAATCTATGGCTTTGAGATTTACAACTGCATTCTCACATGCTTTTGGGGGGAACCTCAGATGAAATAGCTTTAAGTTATCTTCCTGTTCCCCATTTCTATGATTTGTGGATGTTAGTGCCGGGAAATTCAAACTTTTATAAATAGGTTTATGCATTTGTATATGTATGTATATAAAAGTGTGTATGCATGTGTTTGCCAAAGTACCCTCTCTGTGCAGCTTAGAAAAATTGAAATAATATTGAACTTATAATTAGAAGATCTGAGTTTTAATCGCACCCTTAATTCATAGGATATCCTTGAAAATCCACTGTCAATCTCTGGTCCTTGGATTCCACATCTGTAAAATGAGGGGCTTGGATTAGATATCTCAGACCTTTTACAGAGCCCACATTCTTTATTTTAAGGTCCCTTTTAACTTCAGTTTGACTGTAATGATCAGAGACAACGCCGTGGAAGAATTTACCTCTTTACAGAGTTACACATTTAGGGAAAATATTCAACTTATACAAAAATGACCTGCCAGTTCTTGACATCTTCAAATGTCAGACTTCTTGGAACCTTCAAATGATTCAAACATCTGAAACTGATATGGTTTAATTAACAGAAATGACACTAAAGAAAATATATCACTATCTGACTTGCCACTGCACCCTAAGGACTATTAGATCTCTGATTTGCAGTTGAACCCTACTATGTGTATTGTCTCCCATTGTAATGTGAGCTTCTTAACATTAAGAATTGTCCCACTTGTCTAATTTTACCCCAGATTTAGCACAGTGCTTTGAATACATTTAGTGCTTCCTTAATACATTTTTATTTATTCATTCATACAGGTTAGAATACATATCAGAACATTCTATGTTCTAAGATCCTTACTAAATCTAATATTCTATGTACTAGATTAGGATTAAGATTATCTGATTGTAGCTTTGTATGGATTTTAAAATCCCTTCTCATTCTAACATTTCATTTGCTGAGATCACCCTTTAACACTTTGTTCTAAGATACCTTCCTGCCCTACCACTCTATGATGTGAGGTCCTTATTACTCCTGATATTCTGTTTTGTGTGCTTAACATAAGATAGTTGTTTAATAAATATTTGTTGGTCTATTCATTCTAACATCCCTTATCTTTATTTAATAATTAAGCATATTTTAATGTCCCTTCCAATCTTGATCTGATAGACCTCATTTCAAATCCCTGCTCAGCTACTTTTAGTTGAATTAACTATCTGTGACCAAATCACTTAATCTTTTTAAGTCTCAGTTCTCTTATCTCTAAAATGGAGGTATTGATATTTACATTAGGGGTCAAATAAGCATATGAATATCAATGTGCTTCATAGCTTAATCGAAACCTAATACAGGTAAAATTGTGTTATTTTTAAAATAAGTAACACTTCCAAACTTCCTTTTTGTCCTTTAAAAATAAATTCTTCAAGCATTTGGTTCTGTTTACAATCAATGGCTAGCTTGGAGCATACTGTTCACATGCAAATCCAAGGCTAGGAATTAACACCTGAAAGGAAAGGAGAGGAAGGCAGCTGTCCATTTCAAACTTCCCATTCTCAGAAAGACGACCATTTTCTCAGAGCTGTGCTTTGGGCTCCCAGGTTTTGGGGGAAAAAAAAAAGAATGGGATGCCTAGTCCCGGAAGCTATCTTTTCTGTGAGAGGTTTGCCTTGCTTAGAGACTTCTCAGAATGTCAATCTTACGGATAGTTCTACCCTTTGAGGTGAAAGGTACTTTGGCTCAACCTCTGAGCCCATGGGAAGAGTGACAAGAGGGGTGATTACAGTGGTCATCTTGTTAAATTAGAGACAGTGCCTTTATTTGTAGCAGAATCAGCCCTAAAGCAATCAGCTCCCTTCACATAGGTGGCTAACCAGCTCATCCAATGGTAATGACTTTCTATCACTACAATCCTGGTTCACATTTGAACTTCTGACCTAAAAGTGAAAGGTTCCCTATCCCATTACGAATTCCCTGAGTCAACCAGTTCCTACAGTTTCCTAAATAATTATTTTCACATTTAATTCAATCTAGTAGGATTTCTTAAAAACTGGAGTGATTGTCCTATTTTAAAAAAAAAATGTACTCTTAGGGGGAAAATATATTTTTGCTACATAGAAGGTAAGCAAAAAAAAAAAAAAATCTAGTTGACATCTCCAGTAATGGGTTCTTATTTTATTTATTTTATTTCATTTTATTTTGGTCATCCGTTTCTGAATCTTTCCAATTGAAAAACTGCATTTTTAACGCATTTTATTCCCAAAGGAGGGCTTTTTTTTTTCTTCCATAATTTAAATCTCCTGCTCAACTGTGCATTTAGTTTGGGAGCCCCGGCATGACCTTGATTATCTCTATGTACAAACTAGGCACTATAGAATTTCTTCTGGGAGCTTTCTAATTTTATTCAGTCACTATTAGTATCAGGGTGGAGAATCACATTTTATAGACTGAATTGGAGCAACTTTTAAAAGTGTGTGTGTGTGTGTGTGTGTGTGTGTGTGTGTGTAACAGCAGAAGATTGCGGTATTTGGAGTTTTTTCCCTATTCTTGAAATCACAGACTACTTTTCTTTTGCTTTGACAGAGACAATCTCTTTGTCCGGTTTGGCTAATGGTAGTAATTGTTGCTATGAAAATTGGGAAATGTTTGAATTCTTATGAAGAAATAAGGCTACAATGATTTCATTAACATCCATGGAGGTTTGCATTTCAAAACCTTCAATTGATTTGTCTTTCCTTTAAAAAAATGTGGAAAGAAAATAATTCCCTGTTACAGTTCTTGTTAAAAAGCAGTTCATGAAGGAGAAAGATTAGACTTGACTTGGACCCAGAGAATAAAACTATGAGCATTGGGGAGAGGCTACAGGGAGGAAAATTTTACCTCAATATAAAGAAAGAAAATAATTAGAACTGCCCTACAATTGACTGTCTTAGTCTATGGAGAGTTATTTCTATGTCACTGGAGGTCTTTAAGCCGAGGCTTCATTACCAGAATATTTGAATTTTGGAGTTATAAAATAAAAAAAAAACCTCAGAGGTGATCTAATCCAATCTCTGCCTGACCATGTAAGCTGTCTCTCTTTTTAAACTTGCATCCTGAGTGCCTGACATATAAGCAGATGGTTAATAAATGCTTGTCGATTGATCAATAATCCCTTTTATAATACCCTCCAACAAGTGGTCATCAAGGATTGACCTGAAGACCCCTATTGAGGAAAAACCTGTTGCTTCTACTTGTTAGCAGTTTTTAAAGGTTGTTCTGGATTAAGTAGGGCAAAATTTAATCCCTTCCTAATGATAAGATGATATGCTAAGTCATTGTAGAAAATGAATGCTTGTAAATTCCATTAATATGATAATAACATATATTCACAAACACTGCTTTTACCTGAAGAAGGTGGGAAGCACCTAAACTGGACAGTTAAAATTTTTAGGTAAGCAATTTTGAATGTAAGTGACTCTTTGGGAACTGTTTCCATGTGTTTTTAGCTGGTATTTTCCTTATTTTGGCAGGAGCCTTCAATGACCAGGAAATCTGATGGATTGTGGTCTTCTACTCTGAGCAGTTTTTATTCATGTTTCCTGTGCCATAAACGCCTGGTGGAACTGTAAATGAATGTTTGGTACCACATGATGAATTGGATGGCCAAAGGCTGGAGGCAGGCAAAATAACTGTTTCATTTCTGTGGCAATTTGCTTAACTGGGGGTACGATGCCAGAACGCCTAGCAGAAATGCTCTTGGATCTCTGGACTCCATTAATAATCTTGTGGATTACTGTTCTCCCATATATTTATATGGCTCCAATGACCCCATCTCAGGTTTTACCAAGTGGATCCAGTTTGGGACTAAATGTGGTGAGTGAAGAACAGCGAGTTTTGAACCGCTCCAAGAGAGGCTGGGTTTGGAATCAAATGTTTGTCCTGGAAGAATTTTCTGGACCTGAACCAATACTAGTTGGCCGGGTAAGCTTGGTTTTTAAGATAATAGCTTAATGGTCAATCCATAGTATTTAAGTCGTTGACATGAAATCATTTTTTTTAATGGATTACTTGTTTAAAGGGTTCATTTTTAGTATCTTTTTAATAATCCTAGATCACTTCAGGTGGGGTGCTATGTGCCTGTAATCCCCATCACCAGGCATTCTGGTGCTGGTGGATCTCTTCAGCTTGGGACTTCCGGATGTCAGTGGGCTAAGCTGATCAGATTGCCTTACTAAGAATGGAACCAGGCTTCCAAAAGAAGGGGAGCTAACCAGCCCAGATAGAAATGTAATAAGTCAAATCAGTGGGCTCACCACTGTGAATAAACATCACACTTCTACGTTTAATGAGACAGGGAGATTTGATCTTAAATGATGATAATAATAATAATAATTGTCATTATTATTATTATTAATTATAGATTAAAAAATGAAAGTTCACATACATAGTATGATTTCCTAGCAATTTTAAGTAGAAATAACTTTGCATTCAGCTTTAGTATCCAAATTATACAATACCTTGGAAATACTACTTATTTTTCTGAGTTGTATTTTATTAGCTATATTAATGGTAATAACAAAAAGGCAACAATAATCACATTAATAAATTCCCATTTATATAGCACTTTGCAGTTTTCAGTGTTTTTCCCACAATAGTCTGAGAAAGTTGTAGTACAAGTGTTATATACCTTTTATGAATGAGAACATTTGAGACTCAGGAAAATTAAGTGGTCTGAACACAGCTAGCAAGTGCCAAATTCAGATTTAAACCCCGATGTGTTTTTCCCCTCTCTATTGTTATATAGTCTGACCCATTTTTTCTCAATCCAATTTAATTCAAAACAATTTAGCAAGCATTTTGGAAGTGCCTACTATGTGCCCAGTAGAAAGGATACAAACAAGAACAAACCAAAAAATGGTCCCTTACCTATTGGAGCTCACATTTTAACTTTTCCCTAGGTTATTCCTTGTCTAAGGCTTATATTTCTGTGTATTTGTTAGCAACTACCTAGAATGGATGATTTTAGGAAGGTCCCTTCTATTCAGACCTCAGTTTTTAAGGACTCAGTTTCCTAATCTGCAAAATGAGGGTTTTGGATCGTCTAAGATCCCTTCCAGCTCTAAGTTCTGCAGTTTTGTTAGCAATGAGGTTATGCTGTTTCTCAGAAGTAACTAGAAGTAATGGCAAAGGCAGGGTTTAGTGGCTATGTATTGTGAGATTCACATTTTGATATTAATTTTCCTTAGAGTGGGGTGCATACATGAGTGAAAATATTAGGATTTAGGATAGTTTGAGTGGTTTGTTTTTTATCGTTGTTGTTCACGTGTTTGTGGTGTGTGTGTGTGTGTATGTATGTGTATTTGCCTAGATAATATGTAGTGGTTATCTTAGAGCCTTTTGAGCTTGTCTGGCTTCTTTTTTTTTTTCCCTAGCTAGGATTGTTTTTCTCAATCAGCATTTTCTGGGCTAGAGCAGTGATCAGTAGAAGCGTGCTATCTGCTAGCCTAAATTACACAGAGCTCTGTGGGATGCCATAAATGCCAGGCAGCTGCTCAGCACTGTTCTTCAATCTCTGTCCAAATGCTCACAAATAGAAAGCTCACCATGATCGGAGGTACTTTGCCATGGCTTATTTTCCGATAAGTAAAATCTAGATGTGACTCTGCCAAGTCCTTTCTTCGAAAAGGTAGCATTTTAAAGGGATTCAGCATCCTCATGAAAGAGATTAGTGTATTTTGAGAGTTTCATGTGCTCTTCCAACTTGATGAGGATATTAGAATCATAAAATCTTAAGAGTTGAAAAGGACGTTAGTGGGCATCTTGTTCATTTTCCCCTCTGTTACCCTAGAGATTTGAAAGAGGCAATGCACTTCAGGAAAGGGCCCCATTTCTTCTTTTGACCTAAATCAGGTATCAGCGTGAAGGGAGTGGAGGGAGATCATAGAATTGTAAGATTTGGAACTGATAGGAGTCCTACTAAAGATCCTTTCTCTAGGCATCTTATTTTACAAATGAGAAAACTGAGGCTTAAAAAATGAACTTGCCCCATGTCATACAAATAATAAATGGCAGAGCCAACATTCAAACTGGGGTTTTTGGACTCTGAATTCTATACACTTTTCCATCACACTACATTGGACCTCAAATCCAGGTCCCAAATATGACTGACAACATAATTTGTACATAGAATTATTGTTGGAATTCAAGCCATCATGAAAGTATCAAACTTTATTTTATATGAAATTGTTGAATTAGATTAATAATGCAATCCTAATTAAGGTTTTACTCAGTCAACTTTTAGTGACAACTAAAGTCAAAACTAAAGCTAGGCAAGATATGTAGGTATCAGATCTAGCAAATGAGGGGTTGCTAAGATGATACAGGGTTATAGAATTGTAAATGCAAGGGGCCTTAGAGATCATCTGCTTCCTTTTACAGATGTGGCCACTGAGGTACAAAGAGATTAAGTGATTGTCTAGGGTCACACAGGTAGCAAGTGTCAATGAGTATTAAAATTCAGATCCTGTGATACCAAATCCAACACTATCTATACTGAAAAAGGTATAATTTTAATATATACATTTTTAAATGTACACATTTTAGGAACATATAGGAGAGTGGTGGAGGGGAGGGAATACTTTTTTAAAGGTTATTTTTAAAAAATAATCTAGCATTTTCCCTCTGGGAAGGAAAAGGTAAAAGGAAGGAAGGAAGGAAGGAAGGAAGAAAGAAAGAAAGGAAGGAAGAAAGAAAGAAAGAAAGAAAGAAAGAAAGAAAGAAAGAAAGAAAGGAAAGAAGGAAGGAAGGAAGGAAATAAGGAAGGAAGGAAGGAAGGAAGGAAAAAAGAAAAGAAGGAAGGTAGAAAGGAGCAAAAGAAGGAAGGAAAAGAAGGGAGGAAGGAAAGAGGGAGAGAAAGAGGGAGAGAGGAAAAGAGGACAGTTAACACATACTTCCACATTGGTCTTACTCAAAAATATATTTCTTATTCTGCATATTAGTCCATCCTCTCTCTGTCATGAGATATGCAGCATCCTTTCTCATCAATTCCCTGGAATCAGAGTTTGTCATTTAGCTGATTAAATTTCTTAAATCAACCAAAATTGTCCATTTTTATAACACTAATGTTATAGTATAAATTGTTCTGCTTCATTTCATATAAGTCTGTCCATGTCTGTTTGAAATAATCTTTTTCCCCATTTCTTACAGCAAAATAGTATTCCATTGTAATTATGTTTCACAAATCATTCAGTCATTTCCCAAATGATATGCATTCCTTTAGTTTCCAGTTTTTTGTCACCACAAAATGAGTCACTATAAGGGCTTTTTCTTTCTTTTTCTTTGATCTCTTTGGGATCTTTTAGATCTAGCAGGGCTATAGCTAGGTCAAAGTGCATGTACTGCTTGTTAACGTCTTGTGCATTGCTCCAAATTGATTTCCAGGAAGCTCCACCATTCGCAATCCGAGGTCTAATAACCGATTGGGAATAATTTTCTAGGATGCTGTTACCAAGCTCTATGTGAAATGTAACAAAAAGACTTGTTCTGGATCCATGGAAAATTTGGGTGAAAAACACATTGTTAGATATGACAGATAATAGAAAAGAAGTAAGTTGCCATCCTTACACACACACATACACACACACACACACACACACACATCACACATAGACCACTGACAATATAACAGAACAGCAAATGAAGAAAAAAAACACGTCTCTTTCTGATAGGCATAAAAGTTTTCTATGAAGACTAGATAAAGTGAATTGAACAAAGTTAGTTGAGATTAATCCTAGAATATTTGTGAGAAGTAAATTATAAACATTTAAAAATTATTCACTGTTAGAGTAATGTTGAGGTATCCTTAACTTTCTAGTTTCTTCTACTTCTTAAGATTTCTTAGCCTGGTATTTTATAATAAGTAAGTAAGAAAGAAGGAAAGAAAGAAAGAAAGAAAGAAAGAAAGAAAGAAGGAAGGAAAGAAGGAAAGAAAGAAAGAAAGAAGGAAGGAAGGAAAGAAGGAAGGAAGGAAAGAAGGAAAGAAAGAAAGAGAAATAGAGAAGGAAAGAAAGAGAGAAGGAAAGAAAGAAAGAGAAAGAGAAAGAAAGAGAGAGAGAGAAGGAGGGAGGAAGGAAGAAAGGAAGGAAGAAAGGAACGAAGGAAGAAAGAAAGAGAGAAGAGAAAAGAAAGAAGGAAGGAAAGAAGGAAGGAAGGAAGGAAGAGAGCGAGGGAGGGAGGAAGCCCTGCAACTCAAAATAAAAAAATGAATGGCTCTTTGCTCCCTAATCACCATAATACCCAACTGTCACTGTTATCAAATCCCATCCCATTTGACCTTATTTGGACTGTATCATTACATTATTCTTTGGAGACTTTGTGGAAAAAAAACAGTGATCTGGTATTCAACAGACCTGAATTCTAGCTTGTGCTTACTAACTAATACCCATCATGATACTGGCAAAGTCACATTTTTTCAGGCATATTTCTTCCTATGTATAAAGAAGGAGTGGGGGTTGGATTAGGTTATTCTTTAAGGATTCTTTCAGCTTTCACACTCTTTGTCCTCATATTCTATTCTCTAAGGCAACTTTTAAATGTGCCACTCCCTGTTTTAAGATTCTTTCCAGATGTAATATTTGATGACAGCATCCTTTGTAATTTTGACATTACCCTCCCCATAACATTGTATCTCTCCCCATGATGGAGCACTTGTACGCATAACGATATCCGGCATTCCTCTAGCATTTTACATACTAATGTAAATGGGGACTTGTTTCACACATTAGAATACAGGTACAGACAGTGTAAATGACCTATCCATGATCACACAGCCAATGATTTGTTCATGGGAGATAGGATTTGAACCCCTATATTCCTGACACAAGGTCAAGCAGTGCATCCATTGTGCCATGATGCTTCCAATTGGTCCATAATCATATTTGCTATTCATGTATCATAGACTTCCTCTCCCACCCTCACCCCCATGTTTTGCCTAAATATAATGCTATTTCTTATTCTATTTCTTGAATGAGGCAGTGAAAACACAGATTTGCTATCTAAAACCCAGATTCCCTGTCCCCATTTGTAGCCTAGGAACCTCGAATATGTCCTTGAAAGAGAGCTATCATATCCATTCATTAGTATTTAATAAATAGCAAAATAATTAGAAATTTGGAGGAATTATTCCTGTAAAGTATGGCACATCTGAACCTTTTTTTTATAGGAGAGTTAAATTGATTCTAAACTTGAACTTGGAAAGAAAAAAAAAACTTTCAAAAAGCACTTCAAATAATTCCTTTTTTTTTTCTTCTCAAAGAAAACTGCTATTGCACAGTTCAACTGTAGTCTTTGTGGAACTGAATTGTAGCTAAGTCAAAAATACATTTCAGGTTACTGCTTCAGAATAAGAGGCAGGCTAAGTACTCGAAGCAATATGCTTTTGGGTCCTTACACCATCTGTAATAGCTTTTTCCCCTCCCTTCTGGAATACAGTTCAACTTTCAAAACTTTAATCCAATTCACCACTGAGCCTCTCCCTAGGACCAAGGTGAGAAACCTTGTTTACTTGTTTATATCACCAAAGCAGGCATCCTTTTTAAAATGTTCTCACATAAAACTACTGGGGTATTAGAGTTAGAAGGTGGTGGAAGTTGAGTTTAGACTCAAGACTATATCAAGATTTTTGGTTTTAGTTTTCTTTTTAAATTTGATCTCGATAAACATGGAATATAAACTCTTTGAGCTGTGAGAGACCTTAGAACATAGGATTTTAGAGCTAAATTAGTTTTTAGAACATAGAGTGTTAGAAGACAGACTACAGAGTGATAGAACAGAGAGTAAAAAATGTTAGAATGGGAAGAAATCTTAGACATCCTTTAATCTTATTTCCTTCTTTGACAGAAAAGGAAAATGAGGCCAAGAGCCGTTAAGTGACTTTTCAAGGTAATACTGCTAGTAACTGAGAGAAAATTGAACCTGATTTGATTGTAAGCCCAGAGCTCTTTCCTTTAACATGGTGTTGCTCCCCCGAATGTCCTTTATTTTTGCATTGTTGTGGACAAGAATCACAAAGACCTTGATGTAGGTGGGGTTTTTTGTTTGTTTTTTAATCTTTACCGAGCTCAGTGACTAGTATCCTATAACCAGGATCATTCAGCACCATTAAGCTAACTAAAAGCCTTGGAGGACTGGATTTTTACCTTACTCCTCCTATTCCTCATGAAAGATTCTCTGAAACAGTTGGATTCTTCTCTTCTCCCCATCACCCGGTCGTTCTCTCTTTTAGTGTTAGATTAAGAATATCCCGGACCAAAAAAGAAAAAAAAAGCCAACCAAAAAAAGGGAATCTAGTGGGTATTATTTATATGGGGGCAATATGAAAAGCACCACCCTAGTTAGTCACATGAATCTTTGTTCATGAAGCATCTTTGAAAATAGATATCACATTTATTAAGGTCTTAGCATGTGCCAGACAAAAAAATGAAGCACAAGATATAGTGCTCAATTAAATTAAATTAAAACTCACTGGTGGCAGAGACCAATCTAAATTGCTACAAATCCTTCCTTTTTTTAATCTTGAAATGTCAGAGTTAGAAGAAATCTCAGAGGTTATTTAGTTCAACCTCCAATTGAGACATAGTCCATCCCCCAAACATTCCCCAGTGAGTGACAGTCTGGTCTTTACTCAAAGATTTTCACTTATGGGGAACTCATTCCCTTATTAGGCAACCCATGCCACTTTTGGACAGGTCTAAGTGCTAGGAAGTTGGTTTTTTTCCCCTTTGATGTTGAAATGAATTTGGCTTCTCTGAAACTTTCTTCAGCTGCTTTTTAGTCTTGCCCTCTGGGGCCAAGCAGAACAAGCCTAATCTCTTGTAATAGAAAACTAGAAATATTATTTTATCACTTTTAAATATGTACAGTAACTCAAACTAGGTTAAAGGAATGTTTCCTATTAACTGTGGTTTAATTGATAGATGAAGATGCTTTCTAAAGAGGCTTCGTTAATTGTTATAAATAGAAATGAGGATTTCCAAAAGAGTGTGAACACAATTTGTTCTCTGAAGTATTTTGAAGGTTCCCTTGCAATTTTGTTTATACTACTGATTTTCATTTCTGGGAAAGAGGAATTTGTCAGAAAAAAATTGTTGAATACTGTCCAAATTATCACAAGTTCAAAAGCCATGGAGTATAAATTGATGAAGCTTTTCTTCATATGTGAATGAATATGTGTGCAAGATGTATGAAATGGAAAATTCTTTTTTTTTTTATAAAAAAGATGACTGTCTTAAGGGCTGAACAGTATTTTGTTAATGGAGCCGAGGGGGAAAAAAAAGTTCCAAATCTCTTTCTGCTTCAGCCCAACTCCACACGATGTTTAGACAATAAAATGTATTGGAAAAATTGAGGAAGAGAAAGCATAAGGGGGGAAAAGACATATATACTGTCTCTAAATATCTGAAGTGTTGTAATGTGGAAAAGAAAGTGAATTGGTTTTATTTGGTTCCAATGGTCAGAACTAGGAGGACTGAGGTACAAGTTATAGGGAGACATACTCAGCTCACTTTAGGGGGAAGCATGCTAATAGAGCGGCTCAGAATGGGCTACTTTGGGATTTGGAGGGGGTGGGTGGGGAGGGGTCCTAATGGAGTACTACTTGCTGGGGATCATAGAAAAAAATTCCTACCTCAGTCAGATAGTTTAATTACGTGACCTTTCAGGTCCTTTCCCTATCAGATGAACCCTGATTCTACTTACCACCTAGTTCCAGATCCAGCTGAATGTTGTCCCCTTGGCATTCAGAACCTTCTTATTCTAAACTCTTTTCTTTCATTATCTTATCTCTCTCCTCCTTTTCCTCATTATATTTTCCTCCTACCTGGTCCTTCCCAATGATTCCTTATTTGGATATAGCTCCTTCACTTGTGATGCCACATCTATTTATAATTCTCTCCCTCCAAGGCACTGACTCATTTTCTCTCTTTAAATTTGACCTTCTAACCTTCCTCCTTCGCTTTAACTGGCAAATCATTTGGGTGGTGCTTTATATGAAGGACACGGAATACCAAATAATTACCCTGTATTATGGTATACAGTGTCAGTGGCTGCTGAGAAAATTACACTTGACATACCATTATTTTTGCTGGCCGTTTGCATGTTAAGTGTACTGGGCCAAATAGTTGGAGTAAAATTGTATTCCCAGTCTTGCGAGTACAATTCATTTTCGGTTCAGTGAAGCTCCTGCCTACTCAGTGTCGATGCACCAGGCAGCCAGTCTGTTTTCAGGGACTGCAAGTCAGCATCTCCTCCCCCACCCCCCCAACTTAGGACTCCAGAATATCTGTCTCTTCACACCTATGAGTCACCCACTGGCTGACTGTTGGGGGGGGGGGGGGGTTGGGGAAACAAAACAAAACAGAAAAAAAAAGAATCTTAATACTACTGGAGATTTCTTGGTGCTGAAGCTGAATAAAATCAATGGAATTATATCAGTTACACAAATTAGCATAGGCCCAAGAGCCTGAACCCAAAGGAAATCGGTCAGGCCATAAAAAGAAATTGTTCTCTGAAAAAGTAAAGTGTAATAAAGCAAACAAACAAACAAATAAACAATTGAAATCCCAGCTCCAGGTAATAAGAAGCATTGATTGAGATTGAGAGGCATCATAGTATAGGGACAAGAGTACTGAATGCAAGTCCAATTACCTTATTTCAAGCCCTAGCTCTGAAACTGATAAACAGATCACTTCACCTTTCAATGCCTCAGTCTCTTCATTTATAAAATAAATCTCTTAGGGCAGAAGACAGTTAAGGACAGTGGAAAGAGTATTGGAGTTGGAGTCAGTGGACCTGGGTTCAGATCCCAGTTCTGCTAACTGCCTGGGAAACCTTGGGCAAAAACCAGTTCTGTTTCACCCTACCTGTGAAATCTAGCTTCTTGGGTCTTTAGTTTACATATTGAGAGGGTTGGATGAGAGGTCCACAAAGATTCTTTTCAGCTCTACATCCTGTGATTCCTTAGCTGTTAGAGACTGGAGTTACAATTTCTATACCTACCAGATGTGTGACCATATTTCACTCTCCAAACCTCAGTTTTTTCATCATTAAAATAGGGATGATAATAATACTTAAACTTATCCAACTGCCAGACTCATGAAGAAAGTGCTTTGTAAATCTTAAAGATTTAGATAATTGTTTAAACTGAGAGATCCTTCAGAGTGGAGACTAGGTTTTTATTGGTCTATATGTATTCCCCAGGCATAGCACAGTGTTTGGCACATAATAAATGCTTAAAATACTTCTGTTTATTCATTCAATCCATTTTGAATTATTTTTGATATTCTGAACTTTTCTATGCATTGAAGAATCTCAGATCTGGCAAATTCCTCAGAGGTCATCTAATACAACTTCTATCTCAAACAGGAATCCTCTTTACAATGTTTCCTGCAGTTGGCTAAAAAAAAATTATCATGCAGATAGCCAGTGTTAAACAAATATAATAATTAAAAAAATCTTGTCTTAGGGAAATAGTGAACTTTGCCCCATCCTTGCCCTGAGGCCCTAAATGAGTCATTTTATCTCTATATGCCTAAATTTCCTCATGTGCTAATAGGAATGATAATATTTGTACTGGACAGCTAGCTAGTGCAGTGGATAGAGCACTGGCCTTGAAATCAGGAAGACTCATCTTTGTGAGCTCAAATCCGGCATCAGACAGTTACTAGCTGTGTGACTCTGAGCAATCACTTAACCCTGTTTGCCTCAGTCTCCTCATGTGTAAAATGAGCCGGGAAAGGAAATGGCAAACCACTCCAGTATCTTTGCCAAGAAAACCCCAAATGGAGTAACAAAGAAATGGACAGTACTGAAACAAATGAACAACAATATTTGTCTGCCCCCCTCTTGGGGTGATCAGGAGGACCAAATGAGACAACAAATCCGAAAACGGCTTTATGAGCATAAATAATGCGCCAATGTCAGCTTTTATTGCGCAGTCTTCACATTTTGATATGGAATAGACCTTGGCAATCAACCAGTCTACTCCCTTCATTTTATAGATGTCTTGAACACAATAAAGGTTAGGTACTTGACCAAAGAACACACAGACAGTAAGTGGTACAATGGAATTTGAATTCAGGTCCTCTGATTTGAACCTACTTTTATTTTTAATGACTTTTTGGGTTTACATTTTAATATATTCTTCAATTGACAATGATTGGGCCATAGCAAATGTAAGGACTGCATTGCTGACTTTTTTTAATGTGATGGGCACTAAGGGAAAAATACCTAATAAACAGAATTTTCTTTTCAAAAGTCTTATTTAGAAATTTAAATGAATTTTCAGAAGACCTGGAAGAATCAGTCTCATTAATCACCAAATTAAGATGTCGCAAATGCCTTTCAACAGGCTTTATAATGGAATTTCTCAGAAGGAAAGAAATGTTGCAATTCTGTAGTGTTTGTAAAAATATGACATGTCATTATAAAATGAAATGCATATAAAAAATTGACAGAAGCTCGACATCATGCAAGGGAAAACATTTATGGGTCCTAATGACAGAAAGGTTGAATTTTGGCAAAGAAGAACCTTATAATGATCTATAAAAAATAGGTGACTATTGGTACTTAGGCATACATTCTATATTATGTATGTGTGCTATATTATATACACACACATATATTGTTTCTGTATATCTATATGTATATATATATATATGTAAATACATATATGTAGTTCTAGTACTATACTAGTCTTATTTGTAAGGTTAAATATCCATAAATATTAAAAGCTTAAATTTCACATGAAAGGACATTTGCCTAGACAGTACATATTAGGACTTATGTGGAAAAAAAAAAAAGATGGGAAGATTTTTGGAAAAAATTCACATGCTAGAACATGCCCAGAAGGCAGGATAATGAAGATTCTGGAGTTAGACCAATTTGATCTGACTTTTGTTAGCCAGCATTCATTAAGCTCCTACTATGTGCCACATTTATTAAACTCCTACTATGTGCCAGGCATGGTGCTAAGCGTTGGAGATATAAAGAAAGGTAAATGACATCCCTTGATCTCAAGGAATCTATGCTTTAATAGGGGAGACAAATGTCAAAAACTATGTACAAACAAGCTGTATATAAGATAAACTGAAGATAATCAAGAGGAGAAAAGAACTAACATTAAGGGGGATCAAGAAAGGATTCTTGTGAAAGGTGGAATTTTAACTGAGAAATGAAGGAAGCCAGGGAACTTAGGAGGCGGAGATGAGGAGGGACACTATGCCATCCAGCATCTATTGAAAGCCCTGGGGATATTTAGTCTGGAAAAGAGAAGATTGAAGATTGCTGTCTTAAAGTATCTGAAGAACTATTGTATGAAAGAATTAGGCTTGAATGGTTGGGAGCTACTGACTATCAGATTTATGTTCGGTATAAGGAAAAAAATCCTTAAGTAGGAGAGTTGTCAAAAATTGGAATGTTTGGCTTTAGTTAGTAATGAGTTTTTCATTACTAGAGGAATGAAAAGTGGAAGAGGTTGGATGATTATGTGTAAGGATGCTGTAGAGAAAATTCCTGTCCCTCTACGGGTTGGACTAGATGGCCTTGGGGGTCCTCTGGGATTCCATGTTTTTTTGATTATATAAACAAGTTTCTTGTAGAATATTTGGCAAATCTGCTTCTCATAATACATGAATCTATGATGTTTAGCAATAGGCAAGAATTCATCCTATCGACATTTGTTGTTGTTGTTGTGTTTGTCCTTCATTTTTGAAGAGGACCATGGCATCAGGGAAATGATGACATGATTTGCAGTTGACTTTGATTTGAGTGAGGGAGGGCTGTGCAAGGTCACCAGCCTTACTTTCTCCTCCAGAGCCGTCTGGATCCATTGACCGGATATTCTTCAGGATGACTGGAGATGGCCCAGGATGCAGGATGAGAGACCCTGGCCCTTTTAGGCCAAGACCTTTTCATGTACTCACTTAGAGTGGGGTAATGCCCATTCAGTGAATAGGCCTCTTTAAGAAGTGAATCAAGGGGTGGCCCCTTTAGAGAAAAAGAAAAAAAATCAAGCTGGGAGGGTAAGACCCTCAGTTTTGCTTTTCCAAAGAGAAACAGTTACCATTGACAATCAATTTAAGCCAGGAGGGCCCAAAATGCAGCTATTAAATGGAGCTTGGGTGCTCTTTAGTTTCCACTGCAGCAAATTGAGTAGATTGGATAAGATCATTGTTGTCAAACTCAAATAGAACTGGGCCATTAAACGATATGCAAGGATCATTGCAGGTCACATGTTGACTTAGAAAGTCAAAAGTTAGCATTGCCTATTTTCTATTATATTCTTATTTATTTTGTTGAATATTTCTGAATTATATTTTAATCTGGTTTAGACAACACTGTGCAACAGGTCACGTGTTTCACAACTCTGGGCTAGATAATCTCTAAAGCCCTTCATATTCCACATTCTTAGATTTCTTTCAACTCAAAATCATAAGACATTATGTAGGGCTCAGAAAACCCATCAAGATTTGAAGGGGCAGCATTTCTTCATATTCAGTTTCCTAATCACTAATTCTAAAACCTGTAGGATTTCTTTTCATGCTTTCACCCTGGGTGGAAAAGTTAAAAAAAGAACGAAAAGCCTTAGGATGCGATGAATTCTTACTCCTGTGCTGTAAAGACCTAAATTGATTTTTTATAAATAAATAAAAAAAAAACCCAGCTTGCTTGAAAAGATACCTTTTTTTTTTCCTCCTGGCTTCTACATCCTGTGATTTCTTTCTTTTGATTCATATATAGCCATATAGCAGGGTCAGTGGTGATCATTTTTCCAAGTATTGAAGTAGAATTGGGCCCAGGGGACCCACAGGAGATATTCAATAAAAGCATGCCAAATGCAGAAGTTAAGTAGCATATGCTAATTGGATGTTTGCTGGGAAGTTTGAACTTGAGTATGCCTAGTGAGGGACAATAAATGTCTAAGTGTCACCTGGGCAGAGGGAGAGAATATAAAAGAGGGGAGATATACCACCCAAGCTTGGTAGGGTGGAGGAGCAGGTGAAAGATTGCCAAATTCTTTCGGAATTTTTTGAGGGAAATTTAAGTTCAAAGAGGGGTACAGGCAGGGGAAGCTAGGTGGTGCAGTGAGTAGAGCACCAGCCCTGGAGTGAGGAGGACCTGAGTTCAAATCCTACCTAAGACACTTGACATACTTACTAGCTGTGTGACCTTGGGGAAGTCAATTGCCCTGCCTTCCCCCCTGCAAAAAAAAACCCAACCATTGTTGGGTACAGGCACAGGAAGAGAAGATTGAGGAAAGGTTATGCAAATGAAGGAGGGTCAAGAGCAAGGTCAAGGGCAGGGTAGCAACTGTGTATGATTCTGAATGGTGTTTCATGTTAGATGGCATAGTGCCCTGGGCCTCAAGTCAGGAAGACTTGAGTTCAGAATCCAGCCTTAGACACTTTACAGCTGTGTGACTCTGGACAAGACTCAAGTTTTGTTTGCCTTTATTTTCTCATCTGTAAAGTGGAGATCATAACAGCACCTATCTCCCAAGTTTGTTGTGAGAATTCAATGACATAATATTTGTAAAGTGTTCTGTAAAGCTTAAAGCACTAAATAAATGCTAGTTGTTATGATAATTATTATTCCTTGAAAGGACCAACAGAACTGAGATTTTTCTGAATGTGCTCTGAACTTTTTTTTTGGCTAACCGTCACTATTGGTGAATGAATGCTGCATCAAATACTTGCATCATAAAGGATTTGAGTGATTCCATGCCTGCCAGGTTATGACTGAGAAAAGAAAGCAGAGTTAACACAAAGGCCCATATCTCTGCTCTTTTGTAAGCCTTGGGTACTGCGGGATGGAAGGGATGGCAGTGGCTCTTTGGGGGTAACTGATGATCTCATTCAGCTATGGAGTGATGTGTTGTGTGACACTGTTGACTGTCCCCATGGACTTGATTAGTCAGAGGGAACTTTTACGTGATATATGCCGCCGAGCATTCTCAGCCTCCTTGGTCTACATTTACAACTCCACGGCAGATGTGCTATGAAATCTGTGGTGTATCAAATGTCACTGTTCTTGCACTGAGACAACAGTAGAATTCACAATGAAGCTGATAATAGAGCTAAGAAATATGAGAAGCTGCAAGATAGAAACCAAAATATAGATATGTCATTGTTTACATGTCATAGAGCCCAAGTGTATATTAGGTACACACTTGTTGATGTAATAAATGGGGGACATCATTGTAGGAAAGACACTGGTAGGTAAAATAAAGACTACTGAAACTTGCTGATTTTTCCATTTTGGAAGAAAGTATTATTTTCCATCATTTCCAGGCAGAAATATAGGCTTGTGTAACTCACAGCTCCTTCTTTCAGTAGCTACTGCTTTCGCTTTGTCTCATTTGTGCCTAAGCTGACAAAGTTATATGGTTGGGCAGAAGTTGTGACATTCATACCCTATCTCCTGGGTTATGCACAGCTTGCCATACGGAGCATGCATACTCTATTTTATAGAGTATTAACACAGTGCCTTATGCTATATGAATACCCTGCTTGATGACATATATGCCACCTACCTTTAATAGATTTCCATACCGTGCATGCCTCACAGGATATGTGTGGTGTGCCTTATGGGATATACGCACCTTATGAGGTATGGATATTTTACCTTATATGGCATGCATGGCCTGCCTAAGGGATATGAACAGCCTTCCTTATGGGAGTCTGAGTGTGTGAACACCCTACTTTATGGGATATATTTTGTTATGAAACTTTGCCCCATGGATGTCACCAAAATTGCCAACTAAAGCTGAACAGTTTTCATCTTAAACCAGGCCCTGATTCCATTTCAGCCAAGGATCAAAGAAAGGGCAGAATGAAGATTCCTTAATCTCCTGAGTTTGGTCTGAGCAAAATGAAAAATAAACTCCCAAACCAAAAGATGGGAACAGAGAGAAACAACAAAGCCTTTTTCTACAGTTGCTTCAACTAATTATTTTAAGGTTAAATAATTTAGTAACAATTCTTTCTCCCAGAAAGAAACCTGGTCAAGGGTAACTCAGGTTGATGAAAGGCAGCACTTGTAATCTCCAATACCCTCTGGTGCGTGTCTCCAAAAGTCCCATGGCTCTACAGATGTCTTGTTGCCTACCAAAACCAAAATGAATTCTTAACCTATTCCATTCTATCATTCCCTTTGCCAAAAATAAAGTGCTTTAGGTTGACATAAGGCCACCCTCTGCTGATGGGAAACTTAGCTGGAACGCCAGACAGAAGGTTTGAAATATCTCAGAAAAAATAATTTACATGGATAAGTAATCAGTAGAATTGAACATGTCCAGATCCCACCACAGCACAAAGTGGGACACATTACACTGCTACTTGGAGGCTTTATTTGGAGTGTGTAGGTGATATTTACAGAAGAGTTTTTCTTCTCTTTGAATACCTCTGCCCCCATCCCCTGCCCCCCCATTGACTTCTAGAAGTGAAAGTATAAATAAATTTCTCATTGCTACTTTTTTCTCATTCTTTTGTTTTTTTTTTTTTGTTTTGTTCATTTCTCTCATTTTTTTTCCCTTTGGAGTTAGAAGTCCTTTTGGTTTGATGACTTGCACAGCTTTGCCTTTTTTAAAATGTTATTGGTCTGTTGTTTTAAAAAATAAAAGGTGGGCCCATCAATTGGGGAATGGCTAAACAAGTTGTGGTATATGAATGTAATGGAATACTATTGTGCTATAAGAAATGAGGAGCAGACAGACTTCATAATAACCTGGAAGGACTTATATGAACTGATGCTGGGTGAGGGGAGCAGAACCAGGAGAACATTATACATGATTACAGACACACGGTATCTGTGATTTGGCTTTTCTCAGCAATACAATGTTCTAAGACAGCTCCAAAAGACTTATGATGGAAAAAACTGTGCACATCCAGAGAAAGAATTACAGAGTCTGAATGCAGATTGAAGCAAACCATTTGCTCTCTCTCTCTCAGGGTTGTTTCTTCTTTCTCATGGTTCAGTCCATTGGTTAAAATTCTTCTTTACAACTTCACTACTGTGAAAATAAGTTTAATGTGAAGGTATATGTAGAAACTATATCAGATTACATGCTGTCTTGGGTGGGGAGGAGTGAGGAGAGAGAGGGGGAGAAAATATGGAACTCAAAAACTTGTGGAATGGAGTGTTGTAAACTAAAAATAAAAAATAAATTAAAACAAAAAAAGGTGAATTCACTTTGATGGTGAACTCCTTCTAGGAAAGCCCATTCCATTTTTGGATTACTAACTTCTAAGCAGGTTTCTCTTGACAATTTAAATTATACACAATATCTTATTTGCTCAACATTCCAGTGAGATGAGTAGTAGAAATATTACTGCCTTTCTTTTACACATAAGAGAACTGAGCCTGAGAATGAATGAATGAATGAATGGATGGATGGCTGAATGAATGGATGGATGGATGGATGAATGAATGAATGAATGAAAAAGTATTTATTAAATGCTTATCATGTGCAGTGTACTGTACTAAGCATTGGGGATATAAATTCAAAAAAGAGCCTTCAAGGATCTCACATTCTAAAAGAAAATAACTCATAAAGTGAACAATAGCCAGGAAATGGTATCTTGAAGTTAGGAAGTTACAGAAATGGAGAATGGGACAATAAAGCCATCCATTGCCACTGAGTTTCCAGAGGCCATGATAGTGTTCATTTGATTACACTTCTCAGAGCAAAAAGGGAAGGTAGTATCTGCAGGGTGGGAAATGGAAAATGGCTTGGGGTGGGATGTGGGGGTAGAATGGAAATGGAAGGAAAATGAAGACTCCTAGTCCCATAAGCACAGAGCTGAGTGGCTGAGATCTCTGGTGAACCGTCCCTATTGGTCCACTATGGAGAGGAGGGCAGTGCAGGGCAGGGCAGGGCATCAATAGCAGTTGAAGGGCATAAAAATGAAGAGTGAAATAATATGTGCAAGGCCATAAGATTTTAACTGTGACACTACCACCAACTCTAACCTGTGTACCTGTGAGAGTGAGAACAACTCTGTCTTCCAAAATAAATGCATCTTGATGCTAATCTGTCTTTTATGCAAACACTCTTTTTTGCCTCAGTTTAAAAAAAAACAATCTTAATTTTGGGCTCTGCTTCTCTTGTCCTCACCCTTTCCAAAAACAAAAAAAAAGTGAGCATTTCTTTAAGATCCTTATTGGACCCAGCCTGATTTTTTTAGGAACCTGGCCTAAATATAATGAATAATTTCATGGCAGTTCTGATCATGAATGGTTTGTTTTTCTGAAAAGGAGAATTCAGGGCCTGGCATATAGCATTTGTTGAATAACTCCTGCTGGCAGCACTAGGCATATGAGTCAGAACAATTTGAGGGAACCTGCAAACATGATGGTGATTTTTTTCCCTCATTTTTCCCCCCTTAACTTTTCCAGGGAGAGAACAGCAGCTTTTAAAATGACGTTCTTACTGGGCAGGAGCCAGAAACTAGATCATGCACATTTTACCTTAGGTCACATCTGGAGCAGAATAGTCTGACATTGTCTCATTAAATAAAGTTATCCCAAGGTTCAAACTTATCTACCACGACATTAACTTATATGGGAGAAAGAGCATGTTGAAACCCACCGATTTTTCCCAAAGCAACCCCAAAATCTTGGAGCAGTTTTTGGAATAGTTGAAGAAGAAATAAATAAGGTGTTTCATTAAGTGTGCGATTCCAGGCTGAGCGCAAGGCCATTTTTGTCTTTTGGATTTTAAAGACTCATTTAGAATGATCTCAATGTCAAGATAGGTAGTGTGGTGACTAAAAGTTTATACACACACACACACACACACACACACACACACATACACATACTATTTTCCCCCTACCTATTCCCCTTCCCTTCCAAGGATATACTGGGAATGCATTCAAAAAATGTATCTTTTTCTACAAGGATATCTTACAGTAATCATGGTCTTTTACATTTGCAGTGTCAAATTTTTTCTTAGCAAAATTCTGAGATCTTTATGATAATCTCATGAAGGAAAAAGGGGAGGGAATAAGCATTTATTGAACATCCACAATGTGGCATACAATATGCTAAATGCTTTTCAAATATCATCTCTTTTGATCTTCACAAGAATCCTATGAGGTAAGTACTATTTTTATTCCCATTTTAGAGCTGAGGAGACTGAGGCAGACAGAGGTTAAGTGACTTGCCCACTTGCCCTTAAGTGGTAAGTGTCCGAGGCTTGATTTGAATTCAGGACTTCCAGACTCTAGGCCCATTGCTCTATCTACTGTTTCACCAGCTGCACAAATTAGGTAGGTCAAAGAGAAGCACAGGATTTGAGAGATGGAAGGGATGATAGAAATTACCTGGTCCAGTCCCTTAGTCTTACAATTGAGATTACTTAGACTGAAAGAGGGAAGGGATGTGCCCAAGCTCTCAGAATTTGAGTCCAAAAGCAAATGGGACCAGTGCCCCAATCTTTTCATTTCCTGTCTAGTACCTTTCCACCCTGCCATTTATCACCCACATAGTTGTCCCCATCAGCTAGATAGGTCAAGTATCAATATGTCACATTAATATGCCAAGGATCCAGGATTTATCAGGTATGATAGCTCCCGCTACACACTTAGAAGCCTTCACAACCATCTGTCAAGTCCACAAGCATTTCTTCAGTGTTTGCCATGTGCCAGGCATGGAGTGAGTTTTAGTGAGTGGTCTGAAGATCAGAGTGATTCAAAAATTTGACCATAGTCACACAGCTACTAAGTATGACAGGTAAAATTTGAACACAGGTCTTCAATATATTTATAGATGAGGTATACAGGGAATTAATGGCAAAGTGTAGGCTAAGGCACAGCTTTAAACTTCTCTGAGGCCCTAATTAACAAGATTCAAGTAGTTTTGCCCCTCACTCTGTAATGTAGAAGTACATATATAGAATGATTTTACATATATACATACACACACATATATACACGGTGTTCCTAAAGTCTGGACACATAGGAAATCTCATTAACCGTTTCACCGAAGACTGTATGTTGTTCAGTGACTTCTTTTTCTGGGGTATGCTGAAGGAGAAGGTGTTCTCAATGAAAACCACAGATGCAACACACTTGACTGAATGTATAAAGAGTGAATGTGCTAAAGTTGACGGCAATGTGGAGTTATTGCATCGAGTTCATGTGAATCTTGCAAAGTGCATCAACCTTTGCATCACAAATGGTGGAAATAATATTGAAGATGTTATTTGTTAATATTCCAACTAAATAAAATGTTGTTGAAAATTCCATTCATTTCATTTCTTGAAAATATGCATTTTTGCCTATGTGTCCAGACTTTAGGAACACAGTGTGTGTGTGTGTGTGTGTGTGTGTGTGTGTGTGTGTGTGTCTAATGGCATCCATATCTATGGTATAGAGGTGGGAAGAAAAAAAAGAAAAAAGAAATTTACATAACTATTACACATTTAAAAAAAATAGCAAGTTGTACATAATAGATTTACAGTTTCATATGCAATCATCTTCTTTTATTATACTACATTATGGCAATGTTTGTTTTATTCCATAAATAAAAAACTAAAATAAAAAATAAATAAACTTTTTAATATTATAATTAAAAATGCTTTTTATCATTCAATAAACATTTATTAAATGCCTACTATGTTCCAGGCACTATGTTAAGTTCTAGGGATACAAAAAGAGGGAAAAGACAGTCAATGCTCTCGAAGAGCTTACCATCTAATGCGGGAGACAACAGGAAAACAAAAATATGCTAAGCAAGCTATATATGGGATAAATAAGAAATAATTAAAAGAGGGATGGTCTTGGAATTAAGAAGGGTTGGAGAAAGCTTCCTGTAGAATGAAGAATTTTAGTTGGGACTTAAAGGAAGCTATGGAGGTCAGGAGTCAGAGCAGAGGAAGGAGAGTGTTCCAGGCATGGCAGCCAGCCAGAGAAAATGCCTGGAGTTGAGACGTGGCATTTCTTGTTCAGGGACATCCAGGAGGCCAGTATATCTGGATTGAAGAGCATGTGTTGGGAGTGTTGGGAAATAATATGTAAGAAGACTTGGAAAGGTAGGAGGAGGCTAGATCCAAAGGGGCTTTAAATGCTAGGCACAGTATTTTGTATATATTCCTGGAGGCAATAGGAAAACATGGGAGTTTATTGAATAGGGGGTGAAATGATTGGATTGACACTTTATGAAAATCTCTTTAGTGCCTAAATGGAGTATGGATTAGAATGGGGAGAGACTTAAGATAGGCAGACCCACCAGCAGGCTATTAAAATAATTAAGACATAAGGTGATGAAGGCCTGCACTAGAGTGGTGGCAGTGTCAGAGGACAGAAGGGGGCATATTTGAGAGATGTTGCAAAATTGATAGGACTCGACAACAGCTTGGATTTTGGGGGTGTGGAGGGGTGTGTGTGAGAGATGGTAGAAATCCAGGATGATTCCTAGTTTGTGAGCCTGAGGAATGGGGGTGGGGTGGGGGTGTGGGGGGGGGATGGTGTTGCCCTTTACAGAATTAGGGAAGGTATGTGTGTGTGTGTGGCTGGGATTAGGACATCTTAAGTTTAAGATGTCTACTGGACATGCAGTTTGTGGTATCTGAAAAGCAGTTGGGGATGTGAGATTGGAGATCGCTAAAGAGATTGGTACTGGAAAGACATATTTGAGAATCATCAGCATAGAGATGGTAATTAAATCCATGGGAGCTGATGAGATCATCAAGTGTAGTACAGAGGGAGAAGAGAAGATGAGTCAGACTGGAACCTGAAGGACACCTATGGTTAGAATATGGGATCTGTAGGAGGATCCAGCAGGGGAGACAGACAAAGGTGGTCAGATAGGTAAGAGGAAAACCAGAAAGAGTGATGTCCCTCAAACATAGGTACTCTAGAAGAGAATATAAAGGAGGAGAGAGTAATCAATAGTGTCAAAGGCTGCAGAGAAATCAAGGAGAATGGAGATTGAGAAAAGGCCATTGGATTTGGCAACTAAGAAAACATTAGTACATTTGGAGAGAGCAGTTTGAGTGGAATGCTAAGGTTGGAAGCCAGATTGGAAGGGGTTTTAAAGACAGCAAGAGGAGAGAAAGCGGAAGCAGCTGTTGCAGATGGCCTTTTTGAGGAGCTTAGCTACAAAGTGCAGAAAAGCTATAGGAAGATAGCAGGGGTGGAAGGATCAAATGAGGGTTTTTTTTTCCAGAGAGAAGACATGGTTGTGTTTGTAGGCAGTAGGAAATGAACCAAAAGAGAGAGAGTGATTAAAAATAAGTGAAAGAGTGGAGATGACAAGTAAATCAATCTGTTGAAGGAGAAAGGATGAAACTGGATCATTTGAACAATAGAGGGATTTGCCTTGGTAAAGACAATGGCCACTTTATCATGTGAGATAGGGGTGAAGGAGGAGACAGTGGCAGAAAGCACCTGAGAGACAGGAGATGAAGAAGAGGAAAAAAGAAGGAGTTCATGACAAATGTCCTCAATTTTTTGTGTAATGTATAAGGCAAAGTTCCCAGATGAGAGAGTGGTGGGAGAGGGAGCCATGGGAGGAGGGCTGAGTTGCTGTGGAGAGTGTTAGGGATTTGATAAAGGAGATAGAGGAGGATTGCTTAGTAGAAATGAGGGCTCAGTTGAGTTCATGTAACAAGTTTGTAGTGGACTCATACAAAATGATTGTGTAATTTTTCCCACTTTTGGTCATCAGCAATTCAATTTAATAGGCATTTAATAACACCTACTATGTACCAGGTGCTGTGGAAAGCAGGTGTGGAGGTACAAATGCAATGACTGGTGGTAGTGATCCAATGCTAAGGCTCCTTGTAGTCCTTGTACTCCTTGTAGTCAGTGATATAAGAGGTTTAGAGATTCAGGAGAAGAAGACAGTGTAGAGTTGAATTAGTTCATCAAGGAGTCAAAAGGAAACAGTGGCTAGTTCAGGGGACATGGCATGGGAGACATTTGAATGGTCAAGGTCTGTAAAATATTCATGGCTCTATTATTTTTACAAGTTATTTTAAATATATAATTTGCACTTAATAATAATAGTAGTATATTTATATAGGATTTTAAGGTTTGCAAAGTCCCTTCTTTCCCATAAACCACCTAGTTTCCCTGTGAGGTAGGTTGTTGTAAGTAAGGTGGATTTTAGTGTAAGTAAGGTGGATTTTAGTGTGTGTAAAGTGGAGTTTTTGTTATTGTCTCTTAGAGTTCAGTTTTCCAGGATCTATGGCCATAACAACCTCAGTTTCCCAGGATCCGTGGCCATAACAATCTCTGTTTCCCAGGTATTAGACGTGAGTTCTCAGGTTTATGGCTCTCTACCATGCTTGCGCAGCATTATATAAGGATAAACAATATAAACATGTGTGCTGAAATTGTAAACATCCTCTGAGACTGTGCAGTGAGATATAGGAATGAGGTGGAGTAAACTTGTGAGCCTATGGCTGGCAATATGCCTCCTTTGTCTGATGCCCTATAAAGCAGGCGGTCAATGGTCAGTGAGTTGGGGAACCTTTATGGTTGGATGCAAAAGTTGGAATGCTGTGTTCCTTGATCAGCCTCCATCAAGGCTTGGGAGGGGGGTATCTGTGTTTGCCCCAACTGGCCCCCATTGAGGCTTGAGCAGATTTAGGGGATGCAAAAGTTGTGTCTGTCTCATCTGGCCCCATTGAGATGTAGGGGCAGTTGCCACTCCTTCTCGCCAACCCCTGTGAGAAAGGTGATTAGGGAAGCTGTAGGAGTTTGTTGTGCTTCTGTTATCAGCAATACTGTGTTAGAGAAGATTGGACTAGGAAAAAAGCTTATTATTAACCCCATTGAGGGTTGTCTTTCCTGTCTGACCAGATCAAGAGTGAATCTGTTGGGGGGAGCTAAGTGGTGCAGTGAATAGAGCACTGACCCTAGAGTCAGGAGGACTTAAGTTCAAATCTGGCCTCAGACACTTGACACATTTACTAGCTGTGTGACCTTGGGCAAGCCACTTAGCCCCAATTGCCCTGCCTTTCCCCCTCCTCAAAAAAGAGTAAACCTGTTAGAGGCTGGAGTCTGATGCCTCCAGTGCCTCCTGTATGTTATCTAACAGTTGTTCAAGGGTATTATCTCTTTGAGGAGGAGACTATCGTCCAAAGAGAGCAATTTGCCCATAGTCACAGTCCTACTCATGTTGCAGAATGCAAAAGTCTCCCCAAGGATCATGTACACATCCTGGTCTCCCCTTCCCTTCCTTACACTGAGCTGAATAAAGGATCTTAAGGGATGGAGTGGGGAGGCAGGAACAGAAGAGGAAAGCATCAGGCTGTTTTTTTTTTCATTTCTAATCCAGGGAAGCCTCCATTAAAAAAAAAGAAAAAAAAAAGGGAAAATTCTCAATTTGCCAGGTAATTTTATTTCTATCAATTCTTATGGACCTCTAAATACATGGTCATTGGGTTTATTGGAAAACTTGGCAATGCTATTGATACCAACTTCAATGTTCTATGCAGTACACTTCTCTATCTCCCCTTACAATGCTTTCCTTCCTTCCTTCCTTCCATCTCAATTTTTTTTCCTGTTGCCTCGTATATGTAATTATTAACATGCATGGGAGTGGAAGCTAGGTAGTTCAATGGATAGTGTGGGCCCTGAAGTTAGGGAAAGCTGAGCTCAAGTATTCCCTGAGGCACATACTATTAGTTGTATGGTAATGGATGTCACTTCTCTCAGTTTGAGTTTCCTCTTCTGTACAATGAAGGGACTCCTCAACCACTCAGTCCCTTTCTAGCTCAAACTCTCTGGTGGTCTAATGTTTTGCCAAGCAGATGCACCCATTAGGAACAGTCCTAAGATTATCCCTTCATTTCTTTGGGCCACTGAGCAGTCATCGAAGCCCCAACCTCAGCTAAATCCCCAGTGCTGGAAGGATGTGCATGAATCTGATGCTGAGGCATTTCAATGGCACCATCCTATTAGTCAGCTTTTGTAGTATCTCAGAAAGCCTGGAAGCATTCAGCATCTCCATTTAGAATGCAAAAAAAAAAGGTGTTATAAGAATTTTGAGGAATAATTGTCGAGCTTGAGTAAAAATTAAAGAATGAGGCTTTCTGAAGCTGGCCTAGTGGAGGCTGTGTTTCAGTCAGCTTGATGGTACCTGGGGAGCACAGAGTGACATTGTCCACTGGACCTGGGGACTACAAATCTGAGCCTGCTGTTTTTGCTCTCTAGTTAATGGTCCAGAAAAGGCTGCACAGTTTAATCTTTGTATGGGAAGTGGTCACCAGCTTAGCTGCGGGGGGAAAGGCAGTAGTGGCAGCAGGAGCTAGTGCCTTGGCAGTGATCTACTATGTATGTGTGGGGATGGGATTCCTAGCTGGAAGCTAGCAGAAAAAAAAGAAGGGCATCTTTACTTTAAAGTAAAGGAAGAAAAAGAAAGGAAGAAAAGAAAGCATGCCTTAGTGAAATGCTGATGAGAAACTCCAGTTACAGAGAGGCAGCCTGCCAGGCTAGGTTATTGCCATTGGTAGAGAACTTTGGGAGATGTAGGAGAGGATTCTACATGGGAATTGTGGGCACTTGGACTGTGTGGACTCTAAAATGTCTCTTTTTGACTCTGAGGTTCAATCAAGCCACCTATGTCCTTTATACTAAGCTGACACCATGATAAAGACTGTGCGGCTCAAAAGTCACCTTCAGTCAGTGAGTCACTGCACCTCTCATCACCTTTTTGTCCAGCCCTTCCCTCTGACATGCGTTTCCTTCCCTCCTTTACCCTCTTCTCTCCATCTACTTCAAATCTCCCAATTCTTCTTCCTCCGCAATTCCAGTTCCCTGCCTTTCCCTCTTTCCTCTGTTCCCTTGACCCTCTCTAATATCATTCTATCTTCCTCCACTCTTTAACCTTTTCAAATCATCTCCCTATCTCCTTTCTTTCTCTTCCTCAACTATGCTTATTCCTCTTTTTTTACTTTCTTCCATTTTTCTTCCCACTTTCCTTTCCTTATCTTTCATTCTCCCCCTTTGTCTTCCATGCCCTCCTTTCTATCTCCTCTTTTCACCCCTTCTCCTCTCCTTTCTCTCTGCCCTCCCTTCTTTCTGTCTCTCTCTTCTACTTCCTGTCCCTTTCTTCCTCTCCCCCTCACACTTTCCCTGCCCCCCCCCCTTTGCTCCTTCTCCTGTCACTACAACACTTGAAAATACCAAAGGAATTGGTGAAAATCAGGTGGCCAGGCTTCCTCTTTGCAGCCAGGGACTAAGATCTCTATGAAACGCCCCCAGCCAATGGATTGCTAAAACTAAAATCTTCAATTTGGATCCCCTGCTTGTTATAAATTCCCATTTACAGGAGCCCACCTGTAGTGTTTTCATCTACACTGGGCTTGTCTTTCCTCTGTTAGATTGAGACATTCACTGTGGTTGCAGAACCAGCTCTGCGCACACACATACACACACACACACACACACACACACACACACACAGACACGTGCACGCACACATATTCTATAGATAATGCTTAGCACAAGAGGGCCCTATGTGTAACAGTAATAAGTGTCTAAGACTCCTTTGTATTTCTTTGTAGTTCTGACCCCAATGACCTCCCTGCTCTTCCTTTTCTCTCATGGGGTGAATGTCTCATGGAGAATATAACTCACTCTAATAGAAATCACCCCAGCAGATCAAGAGAAGAGTTTTCTGTGTCCATTACTTAACTTGTATCTTTCTCTAAGTGTCTTATTTCAGGGCTAACTTAAATGGAAACCAGTTTGTGCCTTAGTATTTCTTCTCCACTTAATAGAATAGACCTTCGTCAGATTGTCATTTTCTGGTTATTTCAGTTTTCTCAACTGTAAAATGAGGGAATAGGGCTAGGTGTTCTATAATTTCCTGCCCAATGCTAACATTCTGTGTTCTAAGATCCCTTCTAACTATACAATCCTTGATTTTGTATTCTAATATTCTCTGTGCTAAGACCCATTCCGCTTCTGATTTTTGGTGTTATATGTTTGAAGATTCTGTGTTTAAAGTGCTTTTCATCTTTGACAGTCTCTGTCCAGAGTTCTAAAATTCTTCCCTGTGCTCTGACATTCTGTGTTCTGTGTTGACTTCCAGTTTTAGCATTGTATGATTTTATAATTCTTAGTCATTCAAATTTATAATGAGCTCAATTTAAGTAATAAATAAATCTAGTGCAATGACAAACTTTCCTTCTTAGTTTGCTTCCTCATAGGAAAGAATATATTTAACTGTGTGTTTAATTGTTACTATTCATCAGTTGTGAAGGAGATTCAGAAAAAAAGGCAGAACAAAGGTACATAAATAGTCATGCTATTGAAAAAATGTCACAGTGTCAAGAGTACCAAGTAATGTCTGTGGTGTGGATTAATGTTTTAAGAACTACTCCCTCAGTGAGTAAGAGACCTCAGCATCCCTGCTAAAGGCCACCTCCCAAGAACTCATGGACAACAAAGGATCTTTTATTTGAGTTGTGTAGGAGTTAAATTATTCCCTACTCCTCTTGTACCCCACCCAAAGGAACCTAGGTATTATGGAGTATTCTTGGAATATAAATACAAATCACAACTATCACAATAATACTAATTACAATGAAATGTATAAACCTATACAGCTTTGTAAGGAGGCTGAAGAAAGGGAGCAGCCTACGAAAACACACTTCAAAAAGCTATTACATCTAAATTGACTATATTCAACTGCCTTAAAAATTCTCAAAAAAAAAACCCCTCAATCAGTAGAATCCTTCAACATATAGAACTAGAGGTTTGGGATTCACTAGAATCATCCTTAAATACAGGCTGACTCTATATCTGCAGATTACTTAGATAATTGAGGTCAAACAATACTTGTTGGCCACAATTATCCCAGGTACTTTAGGAAAGGAACTCTATTTTATTTTGTTTGCTTTTAATTTTAACAATTATATGATATCATACCCATGTGTATTATTGGTCTGAACTATACAGACAATTTTAGTAACAATAACATCTCACATTTATACAGGGCATCATGCTTTGCAAAGAGCTTTAACTACAATATCTTATTTGGTCCTTATAACAACTCTATGAAGTAGGGTCATATTATTCCCTTTATTTTACAAAAGAGCAAACAGATTCAGAGAGACTAAATGCCTTGCTCAGGTTTAGAGAAGTGGGACTGGATTCTAGTTCTTTCTGACTCTGAGTTGAGCCCTGCGTTCACTGTACTGTGCTGTCCTTTGAAATCAACTAATCGATAAACAAGTTGTGGTATATGATTGTGAGAGAATACTAGTGTGCTGTAAGAAATGATGAGCTGGTTGAGTTTAGAAAGACATGGGAAGACACAGAATTAGTTCCTTAAGAAAAATGATTTGAAATATATCTGAAAAGGCAGGCTGGAGATGAAATATGAAGAAGCTTAAATGCCAAATTGAGGAGTTTGCATTTTTTCCTAGAAATAATAGGGAGCAACAGAAGTTTCTTAAGCAAGGGCATGGGATAGTGTGAGCAGCTAGGTGTCACACTGAGTAGAGCACCAGGCCTGTAGTCAGGAGGACTCATCATTGTGAGTTCAAATCTGGCCTTACTAGCTGTGTGACCCTGGGCAAGTTATTTAACCCCTGTTTGTCTCAGTTCCTCATCTATAAAATGAGCTGGAGAAGGGAATGGCAAATCACCCCAGTACCTTTGCCAGGAAAACCCCCAATAGGGTGACAGAGAGTTGGATATGACTGAAATGACTCAGCAACAACAATGGGATAGTAAGACATGCTTTGATAAAATATTTTGGCAACTTCATGAAGTATAAATTGGAGAGGGGAAAGATTACATGAATGTAGTTCCCTCATACCTATCAGATTTGCAAAGATGACACAAAAGAAAAATGAGAAATTCTGGAGGAACTGTGGGGAAACAGGCATGTTGATGTGAATGGGTACAATCATTCCAGAAAGCCATTTGAAAGTAAACACTACAAAATTATTTTAAAAAATTGCACCTTTTGACCCAGCTGTATCATTGGTGGTCCTGCAACCAAAAGAGGTTAAAGAAAGAGCAAAAAGTATTAATGTATCAAAATATTTATGGCAGGAATTTTTTTGGTGATGAAAAACAGGAAATCACGGTCATCAATTGAAGAATGGCTGACCAAATAAATGAACAATTTATACTATAATAGTGATATTTTTAAAATGAACAATTTTGAGGACTTTTTAAAAAATTCATGAAGAATGAAATGAGTTGGTCCAAAAGAACAATTTATACAGTGACATCATTGTAAAAACAAATAATTTTTTTAAGTTGTAAGAACCATGATCAATAAAATGAACATTCGTGATCCAGAACGCCAATGATGAAACATGGTATCCATTAGAGAGATACGTGATGCAGAATGAGATGTGTATATTTTTGAGACCAGTCATAGGGTGAATTTGTTGTGCTTGACTGTCAATATTTGTTATAATAGATATACTTCCTTTTCTTTTTTTTTCTAGAGTGGTAAGGATATACTACACACGTGAAATGTTGCATGTACTTTTGGAAGAAATTACTGTATTATTAGTTTTATTAAACTGTTTTACTTTGTTATAAAAGGACTTTTATGTAGTGGGAATAATCTGTGTTTATAATGTAAAAAATAGAATATATCAATATAACTTTTTAAAACAATGATTAACCATAAAAAGGAGTCCAAATGAAAATTCCATTTGCACTATCTCCAATGAGTTAAGTGATCACCTGTTAATCTAGCCTTTATTTAAATACTTGCACATATGAGAGAACTCACTACTTAAGGACCCAATCCATTCTACATCCCTGTAACCGCATTCCCATTTAATCTCCCTTGTGTGTGAGAAGGAGGAGGACGAGGAGGAGGAGCACAACACACAAAATGACAGAGTGAATTTTCTAGCCAAAGACAAGTTAGAAGGTCATCAGGAAAGATCTGTAACACCTGGGTGGGATTGGAGCACAGTCCAGCACTGGCCACTCTAGGGCAGACTGGGCCCCAGCAAACCAAGAGCAGGCCTTGGGAGCCATTGAATCAGCAGCAGCAGCTGTTTCGGGAGCTCTCAGTCCATATATGGAAAGAGGGTCTAACAACTGATCAGAAGGAGATGACAGGGATGTCTTTCCTGGCACTGTGGGGCAGGACTCTGTTGCTTTGCCCATACTCAGATTCTGGTTGCAGTTCTAGGTGTCAGTCACGGGGTCAGAAGGAGCACTAGCACAACAGAGCTTGCAGCCACAATCTAGCAGAGCACTGTCATCACAATTCCAGGGCAGAAAAGAGTGCTTGTGGTCACTCACAGTTATTTAACCCTGTTTGTCTCAGTTCCTCATCTATAAAAGAAGACCAGAGAAGAGTCCAGGAGAGGAGTAAATACACCTTTTCTTAGATCATACTTCCCTGGCAGAACTGAAAATATACAGGTCCCTAAAAATGTCTCCGAAAACAGCTTCATAAAAACCCTGAAGCTTGGGACAGTGAGCTCTCTACCCTGGAAGCAGAGCCCTACTTTAACAAAGAGAAGAAATAGGTTGGGAAAATGAGCAAAAACAGAAAAAAATCTGACCGTAGAAAGTTACTATGGTGACAAGGGAGATCAAGACACACACTCAGAAAAATATAATGAACTCAAAGCTTCTGCATCCAAACCTTCCAACAAAAATATGATTTGGTCTCAGGTCCATGGAAGAGCTCAAAAAGGATTTTGAAAGTCAAGTAGAAGTAGAAGAACAATTGGGAAGAGAAATGAGAGTGATGCAAGAAAATGATAAAAAATGAGTCAAAACTTGGTAAAGGAGATACACGCACAAAAAATACTGAAGAAGATAGTACCTTAAAAAATAGGCCGAATGGTAAAAGAGGTACAAAAAAGCCAGTGAGGAGAAGAATGCCTTAAAAATCAAAATTGGCCAAATGGAAAAAAGATGAACAAAAAATTCACTAAAGAAAAAAACTCCTTGTGACACATCCAGCATTGAAAGGAGTAGGTGGTGTGAGTGGCAGAGCGAAGGCTATGTCCCACAGACTGTGGCACCATGAAAATGTTTGATGGGAATATCAACTTTGATGTTCTCTTAAAATTTTCCCACATCACACCTTCTACACAGCAGCACATGATGAGCATGATGCTGTTTTCCTCCCTTGGGAACCTGTTCTTTGGATGAAGGTCTATGCCAGTTTTGCCCTCTGCATGTTCGTGGCAGCCACAGGGGCCTATGTCCATGTGGTCATCCATTTCATCCAGGCTGGCTTGCTTTCAGCCTTGGGTTCTTTGGGATTGATGATATGGCTGATGGTAACACTACACAGTCATGAAACTGGGCAGAAGAGACTGGGACTTCTGACTGGATTTACTTTCCTTACAGGAGTTGGTTTGGGCCCTGCCCTGGACTTATGCATTGCCATCAACCCCAGCTTTATTCCCACCTCCTTCCTTGGCAGAGCAATGATTTTCAGCTGCTTCACCTTGAGTGCACTCTATGCTAGGCATCGCAGCTACCTATTCCTAGGAGGTATCTTGATGTCAGCCATGAGCCTGATGCTGTTTTCCTTCCTTGGGAACCTGTTCTTTGGATCTTTTTGGCTTTTCCAGGCAAATCTGTATGTGAGATTGGTGGTCATGTGTGGCTTTGTCCTTTTTGATACTCAACTCATAATTGAAAAGGCTGAGAATGGAGATAAGGATTACATCTGGCACTGTGTTGACCTTTTCCTGGATTTTGTCACCCTCTTCCGGAAACTCTTGATGATTCTAACAATGAATGAAAAGGACAAGAAGAAAGAGAAGAAGTAAGACAACTGTTCAGCCTTTCCCTCTTTGGCTCTCTTCCTTCATCCTCTCATTCCTCTTTGCACACATTACAGGTGGCTTGTTCTGTGATAATGAAAATTATCAGAAAAGCTTTTATAAAAAAAAGAAGAAAAAACTCCTAAAAAGTAGAATCGGCCAAATGTAAAAGGAAGTATAAAAGCTCACTGAAGAAAAGTAATTCCTTAGAAATTAGAACTGAGCAAATGGAAGCTAACGGATTTATGAGAAATCAAGAAATAATAAAACAAAACCAAAAGAATGAAAAAAAATAGAAGACAACATGAAATATCTCATTGGAAAAACAACTGATCTGGAAAGTAGATCCAGGAGAGATAATTGAAAAATTATTGGAACACTTGAAAGCCATGATAAAAAAAGAGCCTAGACATCGTCTTTCAAGAAATTGTCAAGGAAAACTGCTCTTATGTTCTAGAACTAGAGGATAAAATAGAAATTGAAAGAATCCACTGATCACTCCTGAAAGAGATCTCAAAATGAAAACTCTCAGGAACATCATAGCAAAATTCCGGAGTTCCCAGTTCAAGGAGGTAATATTGCAAGCAGCCAGAAAGAAACAATTTAAACATCATGGAGTTAGGATAGCACAGTTAGGTAACTCAGGATTTAGCAGCTTCTACATTAATGGATTGGAGGGCTTGGAATATGATATTCGGGAGGGCAAAGGAGCTAGGATTACAACCAGGAATCACCTGCCCAGAAAAATTGAGTATACTCCCTCAGGGGAAAAAATGGATATTCAATGAAATCAAGGCCTTTCAAAAATTTTTGATGAAAAGACCACAGCTAAATAGAAAGTTTGACTTTCAAATACAAAGCTCAAGAGAAGCATTAAAAGTTAAACAGGAAAAGGAAATTGTAAGGTTAAATTGTTTGCATTCCTACATGGGAAGATGATACTTGTAACTTATAAGAATTTTCTCATTATTAGGGCAGTTAGAAGGAGTATATATAGTCAGAGGGCACAGGTTTGAGTTGAATACAGAGGGATGATATCTAAAAACATAAAATTAAGGAGTGAGAGAGGAATGTATTGGGAAAAGGGGAAAGAGAGAGGTAGAATGGGGTAAATTATCTCACATAAAAGAAGCAAGAAAAAGCCTTTACAGTGGAGGGGAAGAGGGGGGAGCTGAGGGGGAGTGAGTGAACCTTACTCTCATCAGAATTGTCTCAAGAGGGAATAACATACAAACTCATTTGGGTATAGAAATATATCTTACCTTATAGGAAAATGGGAGGAGAAGGGGATAAGAAGTAGGGGGGAACATGATAGAAGGGAGGGCAGATTAGGGGAGGGGATAGACAGAGACAAACTACTTTTGAGGAGGCACAGGGTGAAAGGAGAGAGAGGGAATAAATGGGGGGAATAGGATGGTGGGAAATGCATTTAGCAATAGTAACGGTAAAAAAAGTTTGAAGCAAGTTTCTCTGATAAGGGATTCATTTCTCAAACATATAGAGAATAAGTCAAATTTGTAAAAATAAGATCTATTCCCCAATTGATAAATGATCAAAAGATATGAACAGTTTTCAGATGAAGTAATTAAAGCTATCTATAGCCATATGAAAAAAAATATTCTAACCCACTATTGAGCAGAGAAATGCAAATTAAATCAATTCTGAGGCATTACCTCATACCTTTTAGATTAGCTAATAGGACAGAAAAGGAAAATGACAGCTGCTGGAGGGGATATGGGAAAACTGAGGTATTAATGTTGGTGGAATTGTGAAATGATTTAATCATTTTTTAGAGAAATTTCAAAGTATGCCCAGAGGGCTATAAAACCAGGCATACCCTTTGACCTAGCAATACCACTACTAGGTCTGCATCCCCAAAGAGATAAAAAACAAAAAGGAAAAGAATTTATATGTGCAATAATACTTATACCAGCTCTTTCCTGGTGTCAAAGAATCAGAAATTGAGGGGATGCCCATCTATTGGGGAATGGCTGGACAAGTTGTGGTATGTAATTATGATGGAATATAAATAATATAAGAATATAAGAAATGATGAACAAGATGCTTTGACAAAAACCTGGAAAGACTTGCATGGGCTAACGCAAAGTGAAATGTACTGTGTACAAAGTAACGGCAATATTGTAAGATGATCAGCTGTGAATGACTTAACTATTCTCAGGAATACAATGATCAAGACAACTCTGAAGGACTTATGATGAAAAATGCTATCCATCCCCAGAGAAAGAACTGATGGTGGCTGAATATAAATTGAAGAATACTTTTTTAAAATTTTCTTTATTTTTCTTGAGGTTTTTTTGTCTATGCTTTCTTTCACAACATGACTAATATGGAAACGTTTTATGTGACTACACATGTATAACCAATATCAAATTGCTTGCCTTCTCAAGGAAGGGAGGTGGGGAAGGAGGATAGGAAAGTATTTGGAACTCCAAATTTTAAAACCAAGCGTTAGAAAGTGTTTTACATGTAACAGGTGAAAATTAAAATACCAAATAAATTTTAGAAGATGAAAAAGAAGCCTACTAGAATTAGAGTCAATAACAGTTTTGTTCAATTCTATTAAGATTACTTCATACAATGAAATTATCATATATTATAAGCCTATTTACTGTTATTTTCTATTTTTTCATGAAGACTACATGTTTAGTAAAAAATTATTCTCTAGGACATAATTTATTCATTACTGTACTTTCAATTAGTTTCTAAGTCTCTAATCTATCACTAGCTTAAGGATAGAACAAAGAGTACATTGAAAAATTTTTACATTATGTTCTTTCATCAAAAATAACAAAAAATAGTGTTTCTTAGGGATCATTATAGTATTTTGTTTGTTAACTGACATCAGGCTAAATATAGGGTGTCAGTTATTGCACATCTGCCTTGCAACAAACCAAGTATCATCCTGACTGTTCCAGGCTTTCTATGTTCTACCCTTCTCCCTATGCAATCGTGATTCTACTTTGATACTTCTCCTTCCTTTGCCCAAAGATGGAAGGACAGTCATCACGTACCACTAAAGTATTTCTCATCATTTTCAATGCTTTTCTACTTTCATTCTCTACTTCTCCCACAGCCAGTCCTTTCTAACTCTGCCAGACAAACTTTCCTTACTGATATATCTAGTCATATAATAACTTTTTTCAAAAATGTTCAGGGATGACAATTGCATCACAGAATGAAAGTTGGCAAAGACCTTAGGAGTCATTCAATCTAACTTACATATGAAAGGAATCCCTACTATACTTATTTATCAAGTGACTGCCCAGCCTCTGCTTGAAGACTTCCAAAGAGGAGGGGAAACAAAACCAACTAGAGGAAGTTCATCCCACTTTTGGACAACTCTAATTGTTAGAAAGTTTTTCCTAGAATCAATCCAAATTTACCTCTCTGTAACTTCCCAGCTGCTTTTCTGAGGCAAAAAAAAATCTAATAATCCCTTCTAATCCCTTCCATTAATTAAAGGCTACTATCATATCTTTTCCATCCCTGAATTTTCTTTTCTTGGGGCTCATCATCCCTAAATCCTTGAATAGATCCCCATCATACGTGGGCTTGAGGCCCTTCACCATTCTGGTTTCCCTTTTCTGAACACTCTGGCTTATCGTTGTTCTTTACTACAAAACAGAGTTCAGATTCTTTTGTCTGTCAATCCAAGCCATTCATAATCTGGTGACACAATCCCTTTATAAAATTTTCTCTTATGTTGTCACCTTAAGTACTCTGTAAGCCAACCCAATTGAGCTGGTCCCTATTCCTCAACAAATACATCAGTGTTTTGCCTCCGCACCTTTGATCATTCTGCTCCCAATGCCTAGAATGTCTTCATATTCCCCCTTAATCTGTTGCATTCCTTTTAACCCTTTAAATCCAATTAAAATGATACCTCATATAGGAAGCATTCTTTTATTCTTTTATAACTAATTACGCCTCCATTGTGTACTTTATGTAGTACTTAGTTTTATCCTCCTCTAATGAACTTGTAGTATAGCATTTTGTATTATAATTTTCTGTTGAGAAGTCTAGTCCTTAAACTGGACAGTATGTTCCAGAAGAGAAGGGGATATATCCTATAATTTCTCAATTTGTAGCACAGTGATCTTCACATACTAAGTGCTTAATAAGAGATGTGGTTACATAGGATAATGACTAACGTACCAGCTTTGGAGTCAGGAATACCTACATTACAATTTTGCTTCAGTCACTTGATAGCTGTGACATCCTGGGCAAGTCATTTAACCTCTATTGGTCTTAGCTTCTTAATTGGCAAAATGGTAATAGTGATAATGCCTTACAGGGGTGTTGTGAGTTTCAAATGAAATAATGTTAAAGTGCTGGGTTAATTGTAGCTATTAGTTACTAATATTAATAAATGTTTTTTAATGAATTCATGAGTACTGTAACCCAACACCCAGTTCGGTCCCAGGGTTCACCACAGTCAATCCCTTTCAGTATATTCATTATTAGACAAAGTTTATGAATGATAATCAGCCTGAATTTAGGGATTTATCCCAACACTTCTCTGTGGAGCAAATAGCTTAAAGCTAGTGCAAGTTATCTAGGCAGGGAAGGAATCACTATGTAAATCATTATCAGTGACAAGTTAAGCCTGAAGTGAAAAGCAGAATGTATGTTTTGTACATTTACCTCAGGCTCATTGTCTCCATGGAATAGTTTTTTTTTAAAGATGCAGATAGCAGGTAGAGATTCACATGTGAAAATAATATTCTTCTGAAGGGTAGGTCTCATACTCCTTCTGGAATAGCCAAATACCGATTCCTTCTACCATTCTGAAGTCCAGTCTGCTTTTCTCCTTGCCATTCTTACACAGAACTCTGGGGCAAACAAGATGACTAGAACATTGCATCTGAAAATAGTTGCCATCCAGAATAATGAAAATAACATATCCTTTTAGCTAAACAGAACAAAATAGATTTGGGGCCATTGGTTGATTTATTCTTATAATTTTATCTGGTCATGTATGAAAGAATATCTGGCTTTCTAGTGACTTTAATATATCATCATGACAGATAGGTTACTCTGGGTTCCTAAAGGACATACCAACAGATTACAACTCTGCATGATTTTACCAAGCTTGAAAGACTTTGAATAAGATCCGGTGGTATGTGCATGTACATATGCATGCATATGTTCATATATGTTTACACACACATATTTTTGGTGATAGTAACACAAATATTTTACTAAGCACAGAGAGGTAGTGACTTGAATTGTGAAAACATTAAGAGTAGGGATTATTTCATTATTTCTATTTGTATCCTCAGCAACTAGCACAGTGTTTGGCATACAGTAGGTGCTTAATAAATGTTTGTTTGTTGATTATTTGATTAGAGGTGATGCCTATATTGATTAAATCACAGATGCTTGAAGTATTGTAGAAAATGCTGCCTATATAAATCAAATGTTCACTTTTATTTATGTAACATGGCCTCTTTTTGTAGATTAAACTATAACCTGTTCAAGAATTAGGTGCAAAATCACAGAAACTCAGAGTTGGGAGAAATCTTAGAGGTCAGCTAGTCTAAGCCCTACCTGAAAAGTAAATCCACTTAATATGCCCAACAAAGAATCAGCCAGATTTTATTTAAAGAACATTAATAGCTAGCATGTTTTTATCTCCTTAGGCAGTCCTTATCATATCGGATAGCCCTAATTGTTGGGTTGCGCATTCCTATATTGTTTGGGAATCTACAGTATTCCTTGTGACTTTCAACCTGTCAGAACCATGGCCAGTGGCATGAGTGAAATGGAAAGCTGTGAACTGAATAGGCATCTTAGAAAGAAGTAGTGTAGAGCTATAGTACTTGAAAATGAGCTGCTTTAGGCCACCACTGGGGGGTGGATAGTGTCTGAGCTTAGGAGGGTATTTAAGGAGGAGGAAAAGGGGACTTTGCTGCTGGCAGTTGGACTGACTGCTTGAACTTCTGAAGCATTATAGTAGTTTGGCTTGCTTTCAGAGAGTTATTAAGACCCAGGCAAGGCTTTGGAATTATAGAAGGGTATGAATGCATTATTGTGATTTCCCAAAGCTTTCCTGACATTGGTCTGTCTCTGTGTGTTTCTCCAAGCATGCCAACTCTTGGAAAGTTAGCCAAAGAAGTTCTCACTCTGTGTTTTTCTTCCATAGGTATTTTATGTAATGCGGTTATGCTTGGTACCTCCCCAATTTTTGGGGATAGACCTTCCAGTATTAAGTAACTCTAATAATAAACCTTTCATGAGACAGTTTAGGATGTCATTTTTCATATGCCTATAAAATCTGGGCTCCATCAAATTTTGCCATAGTTTGAGAACTTCAGAGGTAATATAGTCACAGATCCTAGTTTTATATCCTAGGGATAATCTGAGCAATGTTTCTACTTGTCCAACCCTCAACATTTGAAGGAAGTGAAAGTGTTCAGTCTACAGCCCCTCACCTCTCATCTTCCTCTTCCCTAGGCTAAACATCCCCAGTTCTTTCAATTGATTGATCAATTTGATTTGAAGCTGAATGATACCTTAGAAGTAAATTTTGTCTGAGCTCTTCATACTACAGATGAGAAACTCATGCCCAGAGATGTTAAGTTTCTTAGATAAAGTCACATAGTTAATAAATTAGAGTTGAACTGAGGTCCTCTGATTATGAAATTGGCATCTTATCCACTGTACCATGCTTTCTCTATGAAATTGTTTTGGGTCCTCTCCACAACCTGGTCATTCTCCTCTAGACAAATTCCAAATTATCAGTGATATTTGTAAAATGTGGTACGTAATGCTAAACACAGCACACTAAATGTTGTCTGACTGGGGAAAAATACAGTAGGAATATTACCTCTCACATTCTGCACATGATGACATTTAAAACAATGTTAGCTTTTTTGTATGCTAAATCATGGTTTTATATTGTACTAAATCCCTCATGTCTTTTCCATATAGACCACAGTCAACCCAAATTCTCCTTCCTATAGTTTAGCAGCAGTTTAGGAGGACTATATATATTTTTTTAATTTATCAATTTTAAATTTCCTTTTAGCTTCAGTCACTTTTTCCAGTTATCTGGGATCTTTATGGATTAAATTCTGTCATCCAATGTACTGACCTCCTTGCAGTTCCCTGAAAAAGACACTTCATCTCCCAATTCCAGATATTTTCACTGGCTGTCCTGAATGCCTCGAATGTTTTCTTTTCTCATCTCTGCCTCCTTCTAGCTTAAGTTAGGTCTCATTTTAATTTCTCCAGACTGCCTTTCCTGATCTCTTCTTACTTGTAGTGCCTTCCCTCTTTTGATTAATTCTAATTTGTCATGCATATAGCATGGTTGCATATAGTTATTTGCATGTTGTCTCCCTCAATACACAGTGAGCTCCTTGAAAGCAAGGTTTGCCGTTTGCCTTTTTTGCATCCCCAGCATTTAGCACAGTGCCTGGAACAGAGTAGGTGCTTAATAAATGTTTATTGACTGATCGAGAAGTAGTCCATAGGCTTCAACAGAGTGTCAAAGGGATATATATGTGTGTGTGTGTGTATGTGTGTGAGTGCGTGTGTGTGCATGTGTGTATGTATATATATGTACATATACATATACATACACAAATATGTACACATACACATATATCATATATACACATACACACATATATAATGCATATATATACATATATATATAATTTCTCCTCCCTTTAGAAGGAAAAGTATAAATAAAAACAGCATGTTAGACAAATGATAAGAATAGTATTCATTAAGAGTTTTATCGATTAGCTCATTTAATCTTCATAATAATTGAGGGTGGGATTCCAGGATAATCACTTTCATTCGATGGATTAGTAAAATGAACTTCTGAGAAATACAGTGATTAGCCAAGATCTCAAGACTAGAAAGTGTCTAAGCAAAGACTCAAACTTGGAGGTTCTGACTCCTTGTTCAAAGGTCTAGTTACTACACCAGAAAGTGTTGCTGACATTTTTTGTTTAGCGGTGAGGGTTTGAATCTGAGAAAACACATAATTTGTGCAGTGTTTTATTCCCCTAAATGAAACATTCTCACAGGAAATAAAAATGTTTTATAAGTTCTAAAGACCCATAATAAGTATAAATTTTTGTCATTAGGGTATTTAAAATAAAAAAAATTCTATGGGTAAGCAACTTGACCAAAGACATATTGCCACTAATAAAACGTCTCTTAGCTCCCAACCCACTAGTTGCTGCATCACACTACATTTTATTTCATAAAAAGACATTCATTTCATGATATTTTGCTTTTTCACATTTGTTGTATTGTGAAGTCTGTGAATATGTGAACCACATTTTTATGTCTTTGCTCTGGGCTTTGGGGCCTTTAAAGACATCCAGGTGGCCACAGAGGATCATCAATTGAATAATTATAGCCTGGTCTCTAGAGCAGCTTGGTTTTTAAATAGTAATAGCTTTCTCTCTTGATGGGGGAGGCAGCAGGAGGGATAGAAGTATACACAGAAGGTTTTGAAGAATGTAACTTGAACCCCTGTGGCGTCTGACACTTTAAAGGCAGAAACATTTCCCTCTTTGATGACTCTACAAAAAGAAAAACCCTCATATTGCTAAAGTTTGAAGGTGTATCAAAAGCCATCTTGTCCAACCCATGTATCAGGTCCTGGCTTCAGATACAGAACAACAGAATCTAGGGGTTGGAAGGGAACTAAAAAAATATCATGTACATGAACAAGAATCCTTTCCACAATATCCCCAATGAACATACATACAGTTTTTGCCTGAAATCCTGAAATGGGAAACTCACTATTTCCCAAAGCAACCTATTCTATTTTCAGTTTTAATTATGAGAAAGTTTATATTGAACTTAATTTTTTCTTTCTGGGACTTCAACTTTTTGCTTCTAGGGCCTTTCAAACAAGATTAATTTTTCCCTGATAGGAATGTTCTTGAAGTATTTGAAGTCAGCCATAACCTTACATTTTCCAGGTCATGTTTGTTGTTGATGAGTCATTTCAATGTGTCTGACTCTCCATGACCCTGTTTGGGGTTTCCTTGGCAAAGATACTATAGTAGTCTGCCATTCCTTCTCCTGCTTATTGTACAGATGAGGAACTGAGGCAAATAGTGTTAAGTGACTTGCCCAGAGCCACACATCTGGTAAGTTTCTGAGGCCAGATTTGAACTCAGGTCCTCCTGGCTCCTGGACTGATGCTCTATCCATTGTGCCACCTAACTGCCCTTACAACCCTTACAGGACACAATTCCCAGAAATATTAAGTTCTTGTTAACCAAATCAGGACAAGTTCAAAATTGTTAATGTTCCCATAGGGAATACAAAGCCCAGAAATGAACATGAAACTCCAGATGTGGTCTGATGTTAGAGGACAATACTATTATCATTTCTGTTATTTGAGGTAGCACACCTCTTCTACAATAATCTAAGCTTGCATTATTCTTCATCTTTTATTTTACTTCTGTGTTCCTCAGTTGGACAAATTCATCATATGACTGATTCATATTGAGCTCATAAGCCCACTAAAGTCTCCAGATCTTTAAAAATACTTAAAGAAATGAATCATAGAGTGGATGCCTTTTGTGATATAGTCCTATTGTCCCCAGAGCCCTCACCTGCTGAAAGCTACTAACCATTGCTTTTAGGAGAAGCTGAAACACCAGCCATCCTCAAATATTGAATTCTTAACATATTCTCACTTTGTTTTCTTTGTTAATTAGAACCGTAGCCTTATTGAACTTTCCTACCATGTCGTATCCCAGCGTTTTAGTGTCTACATTCACTTCACACTAATTCTCGAGGCTGCTAGGACTTATTTTTTTTTTCTTTTATTGATTTTGCTAAAGCTCTCAGTCCAATGAGTCATTTGAGGACATGGTGTAGACTAGCCATTTCCTAACTTTTTTTGCCTCAGGAAACTTTTACATTTTTAAAAGTTATTGAGAACTCTCCCAAGGAACTTTGGTTATATGGGTTATATCTCTCAACATTTACTATATCATAAATTAAAAGCCTTAGAATTATTATGAAAATATCTTTCACATTGTACACCAAGCAGAAAGGTCTTAGACACTTGTAGAGGTCCCCAGATGGAACTGCTGTCTTTGACTGTGAAAAATCAATCTTGAATTCTAGGTGATCAATTTTGTATCTTGGTCAGTTTAGGTCACCTTAATAAGTGAGAGCTTGATTCAACATTTGTAGGTAATAGGGAAAATGATAATGATTTCTATTTCTAACTTCATAGTTTTGCCAATATGTTAAACCTCTACTTTGTTAAAACTTGCCAATCTACTTTCCTTTGAAGTAGGCTGGACTGTTGTTATTATTATCTTTAATGTCACCATTATTTGTATTATTATCATTAATAATATCATTATTTATGTTATCAGCAGCAGCAGCAGTAGTAGAAGTAGTAGTAGTAATAGTGATTTTGGTGGTGGTAGTAGAGAAAATGGAGCTCAGGATGACTTGCCCAAATAATATAGCTAATAATTGTCAAAACTGGTACTTGATCAATGCAATAATACCATTTTCTCCAGTGCCCTATCCAAATGTTCAGCTAAGCCAAAATAAGAGAAGATAACATTTTTAAGAATACCACCATTTTAAAGAGTATTGAGTATGCTTAATATACATAGGTGGAATAGGTAAAAGGGTTTTTGGTGGGTAAGATTTAAATATCCTACTTGATGCACAACTCATAGGAAGAATGACAAAACATACTGAATTTTTAAAAAAGTAACATTCTTTGTGTCTGGGATGCATAAGATCAGAGCTTTTTCACAGTTCTTTTATGTGTTATTTCTTCTCTGTATATTTCCTTATCTTTCAAGTGAGGATATCAAGGGGCTGGCCTTCACTTCCCCATTTGATTTTATTGTACTTCGTTTTCTTTATATAATTACCACATTGTACTGAATGCACGCACACACACACACACACACACACACACACACGCCATATACATTCTCTCTGTCTTATTTCAGTTTTAGAATTCTGTGTTCTAATGTTCTATATTCTATTGTCCTTTCTAATTCTCAGTCATTTTAAACATCCTAACAGTCTATGATCCAGTGGTCTTTCTAGCTAAATTGTTCTATGTTCTCTATCCTAATAGTGTGTATTCTAAGGTACCTTGCAGCTTTAACTTTCTATAAGTCTGTATGTCTGCAAAAGTATTTTTTTAAGTAATTCCTTTTAAAACTCTAATGTGTATTTCCCAGGTTCATGGAAGTGTTTGTTTACAAATCACTAACTCCATATTTGAGATGAATGAGACAGTGAAACCAATCTTCTGATTAAAGATCTATCAACTATGGAACAATCTTTGCTGGGGTTTTGTAAGTCAGAGAGGAAAAATTAATTCAACTTATAAAATTTTTATTCCCACTTAACTTTTCAGAGACAGCTCTACGGCACAAAATGAGGCAAGTGTATAGCACATTGTCTAAATGGGACAGATTTTTTTCCACCACTTGGTGACCCCTGATCTAGGTCACTGTTTCTGGAGCACCTTCAGAGCATAGAATGGCAAGTGCTTCATAACTAGAAATAGTAGTCATTAATATTGCATGAGTGCACTTTTCCATGTAAGAACTAATGAGATGGGTCCTCCTAAATTTGCTTTATTGTATCTGTCAGGGGACTGATCATTTCAAAAAAGGGGCAATTCCAGAGTTTTCTGACCAGCTAGTTCCAGGCCCTCCTCAGGACTCAATATTCTCCACTGCATTTTGAGGTAGTGTTAAGATTCCTCTCATCAAAAAATCACAACATGTCAAACCTAGAAAGAAAGTTTAAAAAAAAAACTGAACCTGTGATTTTATGGGTAAGGAATTCCTGATGAGGCAACTGTCTCTCCAATCTAATCCAATCCAATCCAATCAACATTTAAGTGCCTGCCAAGCACTGTGTTAACTAATGGTGATACAACTAATATAAAGAAATGATTGTTCCTGTCCTCAATGGGTTTACGTTCTAAAGGAGAGACGACACACAAAGAGATAGGAAAGGTAGGGAGGGGCTGAGACCTGTGAGTATCTGGTTCAGGACCAGTCATCTTGTTTTGGGAATAGAAACCAGGCAACACAGCAGATATAGACTGGAGTGAGCCAAAAGTCCAGTTTCTGCCCTCTATAAAGGAAGGCATTGGGAAGAGTTTGGTATACTACTCTCCAGCCTTCCAATCAAAGGAAAGAAGAGGATGAGGAAGGTGGTGACCCTGGCCTTCCTGATTCCAAGTCAACTGTGCTATCCACTAAGGTATACTTCCTCTCTAAACTCACATTACAAAGTTCCCAAGTATATTAGTGTCTTAGTGAGAACTTGAATTCATGTCTCCTGATTCCCCATTCTGTGTTCTTTGAATGACTCCACAGTGACTTAGACTTGACTGAATTTCATTGTTGAGAAATGATGAGAAGAAGAACATAATAAAATTCACTGTGAGAAAGGTGAGGTGCAGGGTAAAAAGGAAAGGCTCACTGAGGATGCATTATGCCATCTTTGTCTAAAAAAGGACTTGCACATCAAACATTTTATTCTACATCCTTTCACTTTATTAATTTCAGTTGACTGTCAATGGGGAAATCTCATATTAAATATTTGGGGAGGAGGATGAACAGAGAGAAATAGATCTGGTTCAGTGTCTTTTAGTGGAGCAACACAATGAACAAGTCCTGCTCCCCCTGCATTGGCCTTATATTGGACCATCCTTTGTCCTTGGGCCCATGGTGTAAACTTTTAGCATTAAGTAGCAAGAACAGTAGCCAATAATCACTTAATAATATTTTTCTCTCCCCTTTAGTAAGGCTTTAGGTACATTAGGCTCCAGGTAATTATCTCATTCATAATCCTCTATCACAAGTAATATTTTCTACCTCTTATGAAGCATAATTGGAAAATATTTTCTTTGTACGTACACTATTCGTATTCCCTCTTTAATCTAACTTGGCCCAGCAGTGCCTTGCCCAGAAACAACAGAGTGAGCATGATCCTGTACAAGTAATCAAATCTTTTGAGTGAAGATTCATTTTTCTTACTCTCACTGGGACCCAAAGTTAACCTTGAGACAGACCTGCATTCTGATAGGATGCATTGTGGGACACAATTAGAACTTCAATAAGGTTGTTGAAGGAAGTATAAACCAAAGAGTTATTGTGTCATCCTAGGCCTACATACAGGAATTTTATTTTAATGTGCCTCTAGGATAAGTTATGGAGCACAAGAGAGTAGGTCCTCTGCCCACAGAACTGCAGTGTACAAAATGCTTCTTTATTGGAGCCCTAGGAGGTAGGCAGGGCAACTGTGACAGAGATGGAATTGATGTGTCCAAAGCCAAAGGTTAGACTTCCATGAAACTGAGATTCATGCCAGGCCTTAAGACTTCTAATCTAGTGTTCTCTATGCCTTTCTAGGTATTCTCATTGTAAGTCTGTGTGTTGAAGGGAAAAAAGAAAACTTCATGAGAGGTCCCAGGCATTCCCAAAAAGAGAAAATCCCCCACCCCAACACCCCATTTGACTACAACAGAAGTATTAGGAGGTGGGAAAGTAAAGAGTTTACTAAAATTGGAATTAAAAGGGGAAGGGAACAGGAAAGTGGAAAGGAGATATGGGAGCATTGGGAATCAGAAGACCTTAGTTAAACATTCAGAAAGTCTAATACTTGTGTGACCTAGAACAAATCATTTAGTCTCTATGGGTCCCATTGAACTATAAAATGGGAAGGTTAGTATGATTGTTTCTAAGGTCTGTCCTGGACATAGATCCTACAATTTCATTTGATTATTTGGAAGGAATACAATATGACTATGGACAGCTTGGTGGTACAGTCGATGGAGTTCCGAATTTGGATTCAGGAAGGCCTGAGTTTGAATCCTTTTTTAGTTATTTACTAGCTGTGTGATCCTAGGCACTTAACAACTCAGCCTCATTTTTATCATCTATAAAGTGGGGATAAGAATAGCTCCTACCTCTCAAAAAAGAGGAGGATCAAACGAGATTTTATATATATATATATATATATATATATATATATATATATATATATATATACACATACATATATATACATATATATTAGATATAGATAGGTAGATAGATATAGATATGGATAGATGTAGAGAGAGATAGATGTAGATTATTTATATAGATGATAAATAAAGTGCCTTGCAAATAAAAAAAAACCTATGCAAATGCTAGTTATTATTATTAAACGCAAATGATTTGAGTGTCTGGTGTCAGAATCTTATTTATTACCAGAGAAGTCTGCAGTAACTTGCAACATCTTGTATAAGCATGAAGATAGGTAAATATTTTCTTGCCTGTCACCTGCAGTCTGGAAATGTGGGAGTAAATGTATATGGGGGAGACCAAACCTAAACTGAAATAGTTCTGTTTTTTTCCCCAAATGAAGATAGATATCCTTTGATGTGCAATGCTGGATTCATTTCTATGGTTTGCAATTGAATGGCATTCTTGTAAGTCTAAAAGTGAAGAAAGTAAAAATAACAGAAAGGAAGAAATTCAAGGGATCTGAGTTGGATGCATGACTCAGCTATTTAATATCTACTGTAGGACAGAAGATATTAAGATATCACCATAAGTGTCAGTTTTCACATCTGCAAAGTGGATAATAATGATAATATTTGCACTGACAGGCTGCTGAGCATTGATATGCAGTTATGTATGGGAAAGTGCTTTTTAAAGTAAAGGTACCATGCAGATATGAGGTATTATTATTCTTATTGCTTGAGAAGGGGCATAGCCTAGTGAGAAAGAACATCACATAATAAATATAGAGCTAACCTTAAGAGTCAGGAGGACCTGGGTTCAAGAACTGCCCCTTGATTTCTGAGTCCTCCAGGTTGTTGTCTGAGATCATAAGTTACAGATGAATTGTGGACTTGCTTGAGAGGATGCTGTTTCCATACAGGGAGTTCCTCATATTGATGAATTTACATGTCCAGAATGATAGCAAAAAGGATAAGGTGGACTGAGGATCAGAGTCCTGTGTTCAAATTCTCAGAGGTCTTGCTTTCAAATCCCAGTGCTATCATGAGCCTTATCTGCAAAATGGGGAGGGAGGAGACAGAGAAAAGTGTAGTCTGCCTACCTCAGAGAGCTATTTTGAGGATCACATAAGATAAATGGATGTAAATCTCTTTGGAGGGCAAGATAGACTCGTAAGCTATTAGTATTAACTTTTCGATAGCTGTGCATTTGTTATTAAAAATTAATATCAATCTCCCACTGGAATCCTTTTCTAGTGCCTCTTCATGGTGTAGAAGCATTCCAAGGCCCTGGAAGGCTGTCCTAATTGAGAGCAAACTTTGATCGGTCTCACCAAGTTGGAAAGTTGCCAGTCTTGAGCTTGGAAATGAATTTTGTGATTATTGTCTGAGAAGCAGCCTAGCTTAAGATTCAGAGGCCTATCAATAGTAGGCTGGCCTCCAGCTGATATGGCCCAAGTGCGAAGGGGCTGTGATTTAGTATGCACAACAACGAAAGATGAAGTCCTGAAGAGTTAATGCCAATAATTAATAATGTGATTATTTCTTCCTCCTTAAGGCCCACCTCAGGATATGATAAGAACATGCGACTATTGACTTTTACTGCTAACAACCACTACCATATGATCTTGGGCAGGTCATTCAACTTCTTAGTAAGGCCATGTTTAACACAGACAACTATCAAAATAGTTCTCTCAAACACCTACCTCCCAGGGTTTCAGAGAAGGCTTAATTAATGTTTGTAAAGTGCTTAATTTGTTTGAATAGGAATACAAAAGAAAGGAAGGCACAGGCACTTTCTCAGCCTTCCCTGGGTTATAATGCAATTCTATATGGTTAATTTTTCCATCACCTCCAAGATAAATCATAGGAAGTACTGACAGATGTCTAAAGATATTACTGAATTCCAGTTGCCAATATTCAGGGTCCATGCTTGCCAAAGCCTGTCTCCTGCCCAGGAGAGCTGAAATGATGTAACCCTCTCCGATTCCTGGGCAAGTATATTCCTGCCTCCTCATTCTGACACTCTGCCCTGCTTGTTCTCAGACAGCCTGTAAAAGTTCCTATTAATCTCAATATCTCTCCATGTCTCAGGAGCTCTCTGCTCTATCAGAGCTTGCAGGCAAAAGTCGGATCTCAGCAATTTTTTGCTTACCAACCCCTATACGTGCTGTACTTTTTCAATCAATCATGGTATTGATTGATCTGAAATATTTTTAACTACTCTTGCTTTCAAAAAAAAAGACACAAAGGTATAGCCCCTCTTGCAGATATATGGAACTCAAATGACAGTGCCCTTTGATTCTTTTTCACATTCGTACATTGTGAGCAAGATTCCAGTAGCTGGAGGAAACAAGTCTATAATTCAATAAATCAACTCAACAAACCAATTTGGTTGAATTGAAATTATGTCAGTTGAAGATAACTTGAAAGGACTGGAGGGACATTTAGTATGGAAAAGAGAAGATGAGGGGTGGGAGGTTATACTGTTTTCAAATATTTGAAAGACTTTTTATATATAGAAGATAGATTAAACTTGTTCCACTGGGCCCTAGAGGGCAGAACTAGACTCTGTGGGTAGCACCTACAGGGAGGCAAATTGAAGGATATTATCTGAAAGATAATAACCTAATGGTTAGAGCTATCTCAAAGGAGAATGGGCTGCCTTGGGAGGTGGTAACTTTCCTGTTACTGGAAGGCTTAAAGTTGAGAAGAGATCATCACTTTTTAGGGATACTGTTAGTGAGACCTAGCCTTCAGTAAGGGATTGGACCAGATAACCTCTGAATGATTTTTTAGCTCAAAGACTCTAATGTTTTACATACATTTTCATTTATCTTTACAATAATCCTTGGATGTAGGTAGTACAGAGAGTGCTCTCTCTATTTTACACGTGGTAAAACTGAATCTCAGAGGGATAGAATAACTTACCAAAGAGTACATGAAACTGGTGAATGGCACAGCTAGGACTTGAACTGAATTCTTCTGACCTCATTGGATTTTGCTATGCCTAATAAAAATAATAATGGACATGTGGATAGATCTTTAATTTTGGTGAATTACTTTACAGAAATTATTTCATTTGGACCTCATAAATGGTTATTGAGTTATAGTTTGTAAGGGTCCAAGAGATGATCTATTTTGTTATCTTCTGTTTACATAGGAAGAAGCATCAGTTCAAAGATGTGATGTGATTTTCCCAAAGTAATAGGACAGATAAGTGGCAAAGCCATGAACCAAATCCTGGTCTTCTGAGTTGAAGTCCAGAATTTCCACTATATCATGCTCCCTTCTCTAGTGAGAGAATCTGCCAAATTCACCATATAAAAATAGTAAAAGTAGAACATGATAAAAGAGGTATGTAAATTTGGGGAAAAGAAAGAAACTTGCCACCTGGGGGAATGAAAGAAGAATTCTTCAAGGAAGTGAAATTTAAACTTGACCTTGTCAGATAGGTTAAAACTTCAACAAGCAAAAATTCGGAGGAGGTACTGGAGGAGGTACTTCAAACACCCATGGAGCATATATGGTGATGTCAATGACAGCAATATTGAAGTTGGACTATGGAGTCAATTTCAATAGCAAATTTGGTTTTGGACTTGTTTGGATTTGTGGTAATTATGAGACATAATATACATATCTTTCATTCCAACAATTTGTTCCACTCCCCTTCTTGTGAACATAAAACGATTAATATCTTTTTTTCTTTCCTTTTCGGTCTATTGTCCCTAATACAGATGAAGGCTCTACGCAAGTTTTCTCCATCTATGCCTTTTTTTTGCTACCTCCCCTCCCCTACCCCCAGAAAAGAAAGATCTTTTTTTTTATATGAGATTATATTGATGCAGTGATCTTGTGTGTTAATATTAGTGGCTTCAGCAGCTTTCATTATTCCTCATTCAGTCTCAAATTAGAAATTCCTGGCTACTACTCCCAAGTTTAAAAGGGGTTTGAGAATCAGAGTTCAAATCTCTAGAAAAGAGTTGCCTGACAGCTCTCTTTTCTCAGATTCACAGGAGAAAATAAAAGGGGCAAGGGGAATAGAACAAGCAAACCAGGACTCTTTCACCTGTGATTATATTTACCCCACCCCTCCCCCCAGGGAAGACCCTTCCCTCTATACACATGATTCTTTAGCACATACATATAGCTTATAAAGACAGGCCTGAGGAAGCCCCTGGCACTGTGACTAACTGCTACATGTTATCTGCGGTGGTTTTAAACTGTTATTACAAGAATATTTACAATTAAAATGCAGTGCTGCTTGGCTTAAAGAGCACCTGTTTAATCAAGGAGAGAAAGTCATATTTTGTATATGCCACTCGGTGTAGAGCTGACTCGAATACCAATGCACTAACTGACTATTCTCTGTTTGGGTGGAGATTTCCATTTACGGAAGAGAATTCTTAGGAGATACACTCAGTTCAAATTAAGGCTGAAATTGTATTCAGGAAGGATGACATATTCGTTGTAGCTTGGGTTCATTTCCCCCTGTGCACAAGGTTCTTTTTGCCTGTAACATGTGGGTATAAGTAGCTTGTATGTATGTATGTACATATGCATGTATGTATGAATTTGTAGGTACTGGTTTACATGCCTATGTTGTGTATCCCTCTAAACACCCAGAAGCAAATTATATTCAGTAGTTAGAAATATCAGGCACAAAAGAAAAATGTTACTGTTGACTATATTAGTAGAACCAGAGTGTATAGAATAAGAGTGTGTGTGTGTGTGTGTGTGTGTGTGTGTGTGTGTGTGAATATGTGTGTTGGCAGTGGGAGGGAGTTAGAGTGGTGATAGTCCTACAGCATAATATTGAGTTCTAAGCACACATTTTATTGTATTCTCCCTTCTTACATAACTGGGACATAGTGAATGCAATCCTAGAATCCCAGATTTGGAAAAGACTATATCTGAGGGAGGCTAATCTGGTAAAGATTCAGAGGATGATGAATAAATGAATGAATGAGGAAATGGATGAATAAAAAATATCGTTAAGCACTAATTATAGAATACATACTATGCTAAGTGATGGCAGTGGAAACTGGACACCATATCAAATTTGGATCACTTGAAGGAATAGGAATGTTTAACATAGAGATGATAAGAGTTAAAATGAGGGGATATGATCTCCATCATCAAAAATTTGAAAGGCTCCCATGTGGAAGAATGATTGGACTTGTACTTCTTGACCCCACAGAGTAGAAACTAGAATCGATGTATCTCGCAATTAGTACAGTGCCTGGTGCATAGTAGGCACTTACTAAATGTTTGTTGACTTGACTTATTGACTGAATCACAATCCCAGAGCGGCAGCCTTTAGCTAAGTATAAAGAAGTATTTTCTTCCAATTAGAGCCATTGAAAAGTAGAACAAAATGTCTTGGAAGACAGTAAGTTCTCCATCTTTGGGAATTCCTTAGCAGAGACTTGATGACCACTTGGGAAGTATTTTGTAGAAAGGATTCCTGCTCAGATATAGGTTGAGTGATTTCCAAGGCTCTTTCCAGTTTGTGGATTCTGGACCTTGGACTTCCCTGAGATTCCCAGATTCATAATTGAAAATAAAGAGAATGAAGTAAATTTTTATTTGTCAATATAGGTTGAGCTACTTGGTATTTTGGATAATTGAAAATTTTAGTTGACTAGGTCTCCATTCTGAGGTGATCAACTGTCCTAGATTTTGCAGGACCATTTCAACTTCAAATATTTTATCCTTTGCATAGTCTTTCCAAACTCCAATAAATAATGGTTGCCATAAATTAAATGCTTTTTAAAATAATATTTATCAGATCATTTCTCAATTTTGGTTAATAAAATATGATCACTGTATATATGCCCAATTATTGGATTAGGATATAACATTATACATACAGTCCATTTCATTTTTATTTATTGATTCAAAGATAGTAGAGAAACAATATGGTGCTATATAAAGAGCTCTGTATTTGGAAACAGAAGATTTGAGTTCAAACCCTATCTTACATTCCTTACTACTTCAATTTTATAGATGGTGAAATTGAGGCTGAGAAGGATGTTTGACTTCGGGCAAGGCATTTAACATATCAGGGATACAGATACACACATGATATATACAAATACGTGTGGCGCAGTGGATAGAGCACTGGGCTTGGCATCAGGAAGACTCATCTTCATGAGTTCAAATCTTGCCTCAGATACTTACTAGCTGTGTGACCCTGAGCTACTCACTTAACTCTGTTTACCTCAGTTTCTCATCTTTAAAATGAGCTGAAGGAAATGGGAAACCATTCTAGAATTTTTGCCAAGAAAACCCCAAAATGCAGTCGCAAAGAGTCAATCATAACTTAAGCAACTCCACGACAACAACAACATACATAAGTGTGTATGTGTGTGAGGTTGACCTTGATGACCTCTAAAATCCCAACTGGTCCATATGAGCTGCTTATTATAGTTGGGAAGGATCTAAAATTACAGAATGGAAGAACATAAAACAAAGACTACTACAACTAGAAGGGACCAAGAAATGAACTGATCTGACCTCCCAGTTTTATAGATGATGAAATCAAAGAATAGAGAGGCAAAATAATAAACCCATGTCTCTTGATTACATGTTCAGTGGTTAGTATACTATACCATGTTTCTCAGACATCAGTTGTATGGAGTAGAATGCATATTAGAAGTTGTTAAGGCAACTACAACTCTAACCTTTATTTACTTTTCCCTTTTTTCACTTGAGGGCAGAAAGAATAATTTCCATCAGCATTTCAGATATTTGAGCATTATAGATATTTGAGGATCATGGACTCTGGTCCCAGTTACATCATTCATTATTTATATTTAATATTTGGATATCACTCCAGCACTCAAAGCCTCAGTTATACCACCTGTAAAGTGGAAATAATATTATCTATCTTATTTATATTTTAAAGAGTTGTTGCCAGAATCAAATGCGTATTTATATAAAATCCTAAAATATCTGAGTCAGAAGGAAGATCAGAGGTCCTGTGGACCAACTTTTCTCAAAAGCATGAATCTCACAAAAGTATACCTAAAAAGTGGTCATCTCTTCTCAGCTTTAAGTCTTCCAGTGATGATAACCTAAATCTTCTGACTCATGAAACATTACTTTATTAATGAGAAAAATAATAAAAACAGTCCACATGTTGTATGGAAACATTGCTATGTTTCTATTTTTGCACCTTTAGGTCACAACATCTTTGTAACAGGACACCCTGGACTCTCAGTTGACATTACAGTCATTACTCATATTGTTTCAGTGAGGTTTCAACATTAGACTCATGGTCTCAAGGCTGATAATGGAAAATTCTAAATTGAACCGAGAAGTTAGTTCTCTGTATCTTTGCTCTATTGCTTTCTCAGAAATCAGATGTACCATTACTTATTGAATCCTACTAGAAATAAGCATCAGGAATAAGAGGTAACCATGAGCCTTGAGTTTTCAGATTGTGAAAAACTATTTTTCATCTAGACTCAACCCTGATAATCAATATAGAAAAGCCTAATAAATCTAAGCTGCCCAAATGATTGTTCAGAATTTCCATGTGACAGATATTGGCATACCCAGCTGTTGTCTTATGTATTTATATAGGACATAAGCAAGTCAGATTTTCTATTGGTAACGTAGGAAAAAGAAAAAGAATCCTTCTCAGGAACAGGAACTAATATCAATTTGCACAGCAAACTGCTCCTAAAATGCTCCTCCAATATCTCAACATAGAGGGAGGTTACTCAGAGTTCTCAAAAGCTTATGTCAACAAATCCTAAACTCTCATAGGTTTTTATCAACCTGGAAAAGCTTCAAAAAAGAGACTGGTCATAGAAATTTCTTTGTTATAGGGACCAGCTTAAATATTGAGAAACTTATCTTCTTGGCAGCTAGGTGGTATGATAGAAAGAGTCATGGGTTTGGAGTCTTGGAAAGCAATTTCAAATCTTGTGTTGGATATTTCCTAGCTGTGTGTCTATGAACAACTTACTTAACCTCTCCCAATCTCAGTTTCCTCATCTGTTAAAGGAGGTGTTTAGATTGAATGGTTTCCAACATCCTTTCTAGCTCTAAGTCTATAATGTTTTAACCCTTAATATTAGCCACTAAATGATATATATTTTTTAGACATAGCAATTCAAGCCGACTACTAGAGCATGATCATGTATAGACAAAATGAAAGACTCTGATAATTGCAGTTCTAACCTATTGGACTCTCCAAATCTTATCCTTTCCATCTACTTTGTAGCATGATACAAATGGAGCTGGCCTTGAAGTTAGAAGACCCATCACTTAGTAGCTGTATGATCTTTGGAATTTTTTTTGCTGAGTCACAGTTGAGTTACATTTTATATACTCTGTAAAATGACAATGATAATACGTGATCTACCTTCCTCACAGAATTGTGAATATAAAAGGAGATGATGTATATGTATTGTAAATAAGTTTTAAAAACATAAAGAAATATAATTATGAAGTCTGGTTAAGTCAACAACCATATATATTTGTGTACTTTGTACCACACATTGTGCTAAGTTCCAGGGATACAAAGAAAGGCAAAAAAAGTCTCTTCTCCTTTCTCTCAAGGAGCTCACAGTATAATGGAGAAAAATACAAATATTTGTGCATAAGCAAGATATAAACATGGTAAAATCTATATTATCTTAGGGGAAGACCAGAGCGTTAAGGGATATTGAGAAAGGCTTCTTTCAGACATTGGGATTTTAGCTGGGACTTGAAAGAAACAGAAGCTAGGAGGCAGAGAATAGGAGAGAGAGAATTCCAGGCATGGTGGACAGTCAGTGAAAATGACCACAGTCAGGAAATGGATTGTCTTATGGGAAGAAAAAGATGCTAATATCACTGAATAGTAGACTACATATGTTTGTGTGTGTTGGGGGTGGGGGTGGGGGGCATTAAATAGGTAATGTATAATAAAACTGGCAAGGTAGGAGGAGACAAATCATGATGGCCAGGAGTGTGCTCTTTGTAGCATCTTAAGTGAGTATTTCCATGTGATTAGCTCGAACTAATAATATCACTTAATACATAATGTTCAATTTGTCAAACTTTATTTGGCACCTACTTTTACATGTAGAAAACTGTTCTTTATTTTGGGGGTAGATAAAAAGTTACAGTGAGACAAGATCCTTGCCCTCATTAAGGTTAGAATCCAGGCTTATATATGAAACATATAAAGATAACTATAATGCATGCTAAGTGAATTATGGGAGTGTGAACAATGTGAGTCTGTGGAAAAAAGGACATGTCTTACAGGAATATGGTGGTGATGGAAGGTTTCTAGACAAAAATTCCTGTTCCCTGCTTCAAATACATATCTTATTTTTTGTCCTTAAGAATTTTGATTTATCAATAAATGAAAGTATAATTTTACAACTGTCTTATCTATAATTCAGCCTAAGCAACAATTTGAAAGCTGTGGGAATCAGTAATTATAGTGTAAATGTCTTTTTAAATCTTAATCCAAACTGATGAAGGAAGCCCTAGTACTAAAAGCTAACTACACAATCAACATGATGAATGTCATATCTTTCAATTGTAGCCTTTCCATTGCTTCTATCCAAGAAGTATTATAGTAGCAGTGGTGGGGGTTCATGTTTTGATTCCATGCCCGTATTTGGGCTGACATCCTGACATTCCAGTCACACAACTGGGCTCATAGTCTCTGTGCTTTTTTCATAGTGAAGTGAAGTACTTTGCAAAAGTTGCTACTCAGAGCTCTACAACAATAATAAAAATGAAAAAAATAGCTAGTATGTCTATAGTGCTTGAAGGTTTACGTATATCAACTCATTTTATCTGTTCAACAACAGTGGGAGGTACATATTATTATTATTATCCTGATTTTACACAGAAGGAAACTGAAGCAGAGAGCAAGAGACTTTCCTAGGACAAGTCATAGCCACGATAAATCAAGGCAGCATCTAAGCATACACAACTCAGGGGAATGTATACAAGGGTGGCTTATTTTGTTTTTTGGACACATTTTTGGAGTGCCAAGAAACTCTGCCCTTCAAGAACAGTATATGGTGATGAGTTAATGACCTCGTGTGGCAGCAACAATAATAAAATAAAAAAGATAACATTTTCACGTATCTATCTTTTTCAGTCTTATTATATGTTCCTCACCTTCCCATATAGCATGCACCACTCAAAATAGCCTTCTTTTTGTTCCTTACATACTTTACTCCATCTCCCAGCTCCTCAGTTTTCTTCAAAGCTTAGCTCAAATGACACCTCATACATGAAGCCATTTCTGATCACCTAGCTATTAATGCCACCCCCATACCCAAAATGCTTGTATTTGGTTTATTTATTCATTTATATTATATTAATATTTAACATGTTAACATTTATTTTATTTATTTTGTATATACTTCTCTGTTGTTTCCCCTGATGGAATGAAAGGAAGTTCAATGAGGGCAAGAACTATATTATTGTTGTCTTGTATTACCAGTACCTGGCAGAGTGCCTGGCACAAAGGAAGCCCTAATGTTTATTGATTATTGATAGCGATAGCAATTTAAGGGTTATGCCATATTTTCTACATAATAACTCTGTGAGGAACAATTTATTATTGGTTTTTCTGAGATAGACACACAATTTCACTAGTATAGGCAACACCCGGCATGGAAACTCCCTCTACCAATGCAGGTTAGAACCTTAGAGATCTGCCTGGGTCACTGAGAGATCAAAGGACTCATCTAGGGTCACAAAGGACTCAAGGCCACCAAAGAAGGAAATAAGCATGTATTAAGCATCTACTATGTGCCATATACTATGCTAAGTACATTACAAATGTTATTATGTTGATCCTCACAATAATCCTTGTTGAAATTGAGGCAACTGGTAAGTGTCTGAGGGCTGATTTGAACTCGAGGCCCAGCACTTTATCCATTGTGCCACCTGGTAGTCAATATGATTCAGATGCAAAACTTGAACTCAGGAATTCCTTATTCCAAGACCAGTTCTTTATTAACTACATCTCATGGCCTCTGATAGGAGAGTATGTGCATATCATTATATCTATTTTATTAATAACTTCCCTTTATGAAGACCTATAAAGTTTGCAATATGCTTTCCTCATATCAACTTTCTGGGTTTGGTTGGAATTGTATAATTTTCTTCATTTTAATATTAGTTTACATAACTACAGCTCTTTAAGGTTTACAAAGCACTTGGCCCACAGAATCCTTAAGAGATATTTTTCAAGATTAGTCTACTCATTTTACAGATGGGGAAACTGAGGTTCAGAAAGGTAAAGAGAATTCTGGATTCTAGGTTCTCTGGTGCCAGATCTGCCTCCCTTGATATAGTGGGAAGCTCAAAAACTCTAAATCCAGGAAGGAGGTCAGTTTTTAAATCTTGCCTATGGCATACAAAGTCCTTTTTCTGATGCAGAACTCAACTGTTTCTCAGTTGAGAAAGAAAGACAGACAGAGAATGGGAGGGAGGGAGAAACACACACACAGAGAGGGAGGGAGGGAGAAAGAAAGAGAGAGAGAGAGAGAGAGAGAGAGAGAGAGAGAGAGAGAGAGAGAGAGTCAGAGAAAGAGTAAGAGAGAAAACTACAGAGACAGAGAATTCATGTAAAAAACATTTCTTAACAATTAATCTCTGGAGACATATCAGGGGCCATTATTATTAGCCAGGTTTTGGCCTAATTTTAGCATGGCAACTGCAGTGTGACTTGCTTTATGCAATAATGGAAACAACCGTTTATGTTTTCTTCCCCTGGTCTGATGGACTGCGTCTAGTGTTTATGACATTTCCTGTGAGGCTTGAACATAATGTATAGTCTTCTTCAAGGAAAGCACTATATTGCAGAGGTGTCAAACTCCAATAGAAATGAAGGACACTAAACTGTACATAAGGATCCCTGCTGGCCACAAAGTGACAGTTTTAAAAATGTACTATTATCAATGTTTTATGATATTTTTATTTATTTTGTTAAATATTTCCCATTTACATTTTAGCCTGGTTTGGGCCACAAGCATGGGACCTCGTGTTCGACAACTCTGTTGTATTATATACAAACTTTATGATTTCTTTGCTAATGATACAAAATGACAGCAGCAACCATAATAATAAATGTGTAGGGAACTTCAAAGTTTGCAAAAAGATTTGGAAAAAGTAGCAGAAAAAAGAAAAGCAGAATAGCTGGGTGCCAGTTCTACTCCTCATGCTCTCCACAGTGCATGTTCCAACATACTATGAAAGTCACCTTCAAACCACTGACTCTGGCACCAAACTAGGATTGGTGAGTAAGTAAAAATGAAAAATCACGACCTTTTGGAGTTTTTTCTGTTATCTGAAGACAAATGGATATTATATGTTAGACTGCTTACACTTTTCCCACAAAGTTCCCTGGTTTATGTGGATACAGAAGTCCTCCCATCCCCCCAAACCACCTTGATCCCTGATTTGACCCTTCTTTATATGAAGTTTCTTTCTGGAGCTGACTCCTCTAAATTTTGCCCTCCTCGTTGGCTTCTTGTTTTTCCTCCCTTATTCTCAACAAACAGTGGGACATGACTTTTCTCCATTGTCAGATCAGGTTATTCTGAGGAAGCATTTGAGGTGAATGGAGATGGAAAAAAAATACAGTAAAATCTTATACTACACAACACTCTTTTTCCCCAAGGTTCTTTAAAGATAGTATCTCAGCATCACTCTAACAGAAGGGTACAGATGAGAAAAATGAGCTAAAACATTGAAAAGCTAAGTGAGCTGTCTCAAATCACACAGTAAGTCAGTGATACATTCTGTATGAGAAAGGTCTCCTGACTCCAATTGCCTAGTGCTGTTCTCTCCGATGCTTCCTTCTTAAAATATGCTGTTCTGAAGGCCATTGATTGCATGTGCTATTAGGTATGCTGAAAACTAGTATTTAAACTAGATGTCTGTATTCCAGTTCATTTTCTCAAATGGATTAGTTTGCATTTTTTCTAAGACATATTTGAATTGTTTGCTGCCTGGATATCTCCTTGACAAAGGAGCAATGAGTAGCATGGGCTTGAATAACAAAGGACTAATCTTAAGAATAATTTAACTATTCGTACTCCTTCTTAGACAACTAAAATATTGAAGGGCCTGGAAATAAAGCTATATAAGGACTGGGGAAGGATATGGGGGTGTTTGCTATGTATACAAGACTGAGGGAGGTACTGTTTTTGTTTTTCTTCCCCTTCACCAAACTTTAGCACTATACAGTCTAAGATAAGGGCTTAGTAAATGCTAATTGACTGAATGAGGAGAAGATTTGGTTTTTTTAGTTGGGGAGAGCAGAACTAGGTAGCATGTAGAAGCTATAGGAAGGCATATACATGTATATGTAACATATATATATATATGTATGTATTTCAGTTTCAAATATAAGGGCATAGGATGGGGAGAAAGGTGTCTAACAGTAGAGTAGTCCAAAAGTATGGCAGGTTGTCTTAGAAGCTAGTGTACTCTGAGTTTCTACATGTCTTCAAGTAAAGATTAGAAAACTACTTTTTTCATTCCGGTGTTGGCTAAATGGCTTCTGATGCCCTTTCAAATTCTGCAATTTTATGATCATATTTGCAATTGAGATTATACTTACTGTCCATTGCATCAAGCCTCATCTTCCTGAGTTCAAATCTGCCTTCAGATACTTACCAGAGGTATGACTCTGAGTAAATCACTTTACCCTGTTTTCCTCAGTTTCTTCATCTGTAAAATTACCTAGTGAAGGAAATGGAAAACCATTTCAGTATCTTTGCAAAGAAGACTCCAAATGGGGTCACAAAGAGTTAGACATGACTGAAAAACCACTGAACGACAACATTGCTTTATTCTTTCAACAAGCATTTACTAAATGCATACCGTGTGTCAGACACTAGGTGTTTGGGATACAATTAAAAAAATAAAAGCCTTTTAGGAGCTTACACTCCATCAGAAGAAAACAAACCATATCCAGAAAAGTAAATAGAAAAGATACACAAAATTGAAACAAAGCAACTTCTGGACTGGGGTGGGGGGGGGGCGTTGAGTGGTGATGAAGAAAGCATATTAGCAACTTGGGAGTCCTGGAGAGGTCTAGTGCAGAATATCATTCTGGAGTTTGGCTTTGTGAGGAGCTAGGGAATTCTATGAATCAAAGTTGAAGAACAGGTACATTCTCAGAATGAGAGACAATCTGTACAGAAGCTTGGAGATGAGAGGAAACATCACCTGTGAGAGAGACAGCACCTAGGTCTGTTTGACTTGAAGCAATGAAAAAGGAAGGCAAGAAACAAGCATTTATTATTAAGCATCTGTTATAGCCTACTAAAGGCTATGTGAATATTATCTCTTGTAATCCTCACAACAACCCTGAAAGTTAGTTACTATTATATTCCTCATTTTTCAGTTGTGTGAGCAGAGGTAGATAGAGAAGTGACTTGCTCAGGGTTATACAGCTAGTAAGTGTCTGAGGCTAGATTTGAACTTAGATCTTCCTGATTCCAAGCTCAGCTCTTTATCTACATTATCAACCTAGCTGCTGCTAATATTCAGTAAACCTTGAAAGAGATACAGGAGCCAGATTATGAAGGTATTTAAAAATAGATGCTGTTTTGCTAGAGGCAAGCATGAGTCACTAAAGCTTTTTAGCATGGGAATGATATGATCAGACCCATGTTTTAGGAATAGCAATTTGGCAGCTGTGTAGATGATGGATAGCCTACAGTGGATAGAGCGCCAGGCCTAGAGTCAGGAAGACTCATCTTCCTGAGTTCAAATCTGCTTTCAGACACTTAGCAGAGGTATAACCATGGGTATGTAAGTCACTTAATCCTGTTTGCCCTGGTTTCCTAATCAGCTGGAGAAGGAAATGGCAAACCATTTCAGTATCTTTGTGAAGAAAACTCCAAACGGAGTCACAAAGAGTTAGACATGATGGAAAAACAACTCAACAACAAAAAAGATTATAGATTGGAAAAGAGAGAGACTAGAGACAAGGAGGTCAATTAGGAAGCTGTTACAGTACAAAGATATGATAAAGGTCTGAACTAGAGTGTTGGTCCTTTGAAAGGAGAGGTGATCAGTGGGAGACATATAGTGACGGTAGACTTGGCAACTGATTGGGTATGTGGCAATGAGAGAATGAAGAATCCAGAATTACCCTGAGATTGCAACCATGTGTGAGTAGAAGGTGGTAGAGCCCATGGTAGAAATAGCAGAATTTTAAAGTGGCATGACTTGGGGATGAAAACTTAACTTTGTTTGGGACGTACTGAGATTGAAAAGTCCATGCAACATCTAACTCTAGATTTTATAAAAAGTTGTGGAGGAAGTGGTAAATGGAGACATCATGGTACAATTTTTTTTTAAAAAAAGCCCTGGATTTGGAGTCAGAGGACCTGGATTTAAATTTCATTTCTGACAAAGACCATTGTGACCTTTGGCACATCCTTTAATGTCTCTACAGGCAGCTAGGTATACAGTGGATAGCACACTGGTTCTGCAGTGAGGAAGAACTGAGTTCAAACTCAGCTTCAGACACTACTAGTTGTGTGACTCTGGCCAAGTAATTTCAACTCTGTTTGCCTCAGTTTTCTCAACTATAAAATAGGCACAGTAATGGTATCTACCTCACAGAGCTATTATGAGGATCAAATGAGATAATATTTGTAAAGCACTTAGCATGGTACCTGGCATATAGTATGTACTACATAGACACTTATAGATACCATATAGATACTATATGGATACTTATTGCCTCCTCTAGATCTTAGTTTTCTCATCTATAAAATGAACAGGTTGCACTAGAACAAGGGTTCTTAACCTAGGGGCCATTTAAAAATATTTTGAGAACTACCTTTGAATACAATTATTGGTTTCCTTTGTATGCTATATATTTAATTTTATGAATTTAAAACATAATTTTAGGAAGGAATCTACAGGCTACATGAGACTGACAATGCAGTCCATGATGCAAACAGAGGTTAAGAATGCCTGAACTAGGTGGTGGTCTCTGAGGTCCTTCTCTGATGCAACTATTATGTAAAATTCAGACTTCAGGTTTGTCTGTATAGATGTGATAGTTGAATCCATGAAAGTAGCTAAGATCACCAAAGGAGAAAGTGAAGAGAGATATTAAAAGGCCAAGGATAAAGCTCTTGGGCATACCCACATGAAGATGATGGATAGAAGTTATGATCATCCAAGGGGACAGAGTGGAGAGTGGTCCAACGAATAGGACGAGGAAAGAGCGGGGTCAAGAAAGCCTTGGGATTGTAGAGGATCTAGGTGGGGGTGAGGAACAGGTTTGAATGATGCAAGGCCAAAAATGATTAAGGCTAATAAAACATCATCAGATTTTGCAATTAAAATGCCACTGATGACCTTGGAGAGAGAAGTTTTAGCTTAGGAGTAAGTTCCAAAACAGTTTGCAAGGGAATAAGAAGGGGCAAGGGATAAGAAAGTAAAAGAGTACAGAAAGCTTTTTTTTTCTAGGAATTTTGCTGTAAAAAGGGAGAAAAGATTCATAATGAAAACTTGAGTGAATGGTAGGATCAAGGGAAGGGAACCTCCCACTTGCCACTTTTTTTTTTTAAGAATAAGAGAAATCTGGGGGGTGGAGCCAAGATGGCGGCTGGAAAGCAGGGACCTGAGTAAGCTTTCCCCTAATCCCTCTAAACACCTGTAAAAAATGGCTCTGAACAAAATCTAGAGCTGCAGAACCCATGAAATAGCAGAGGGAAACAGGTCTCCACCCCAGGAGAGCCTGGATGGTGACCGGGAAGGGGTCTATCGCACGTTGCTGAGAGCAGAGGGCAGCCCAGCATGGGCCGTGCCAAGACAGACCAGACCTGGAATCAGCCAGTTGGAACAGGCCTTGGGGCCATGAAATAGTGAGCTGTGGCAGTTACCAGACTTCTCAACCCACAAATGCCAAAGAGCAGGTTGGGGGAAACTGTGGGATTGTGTTCAGAGTGGTCCAGCTGCCAGCTCTGGGGGTGGAGGAGGTCATGCAGTGGTGGCAGAGGTAGCAGTAGCTGGCTGCTTCCAGAACTCCAGCATCAGTCACTTCCTGAATCCCTGTGGGAGGAATCTAGCAGCAGATCAGAGCAGGAATGCAAGGAGTGCTTTGTGGGCACAAAGGCAGATTCTCTTCCTGTGCCCTGCTTGGATATGTACTGTGGTCCTGGTTGGCAGTTCTTGGCAGAGGAAGAGCACTTCTGGGACAGAGCCTGGGGTGACAGTAGAGTAGAAGTAGCTCTGAAAACAGCAGTGCTTGTACCCCAAAGCTTGGGACAAAGTACTATTTCCTCTACAAACAATCATGTCCTGACAAAAAGCTGAAGGGTCAAGTAGTTGGCTGGGACCATGAACAGGAAATGAAAATGAACTCAGACTCAAACTCAGACTCAAACTCAAACTCTAGATTCCTTTTTTGGTGGCAAAGAAGAGCAAAACATACAGCCAGAAGAAGTCAACAAAGTCAAAGAGCCTACATCAAAAGCCTCCAAGAAAAAATATGAATTGGGCTCAGGCCATGGAAGAGCTCAAAAAGGATTGGGAAAAGCAAGTAAGAGAAGTAGAGAAAAAATTGAGAAGATAAATGAGAGTGATGCAAGAAAACCATGGAAAAACAAGTCAATGACTTGCTAAAGGAGAGCCCCCAGAAATACCAAAGAAAATAACATGTTAAAGAATAGACTAATCCAAATGGCAAAAGAGCTCCAAAAAGCCAATGAGGAGAAGAATGCCTTGAAAGGCAGAATTAGCCAAATGGAAAAGACGGTCCAAAAGACCACTGAAGAAAATACCACCTTAAAAATTAGATTGGAGCAAGTGGAAGCTAGTGACTTTATGAGAAACCAAGATATTATAAAACAGAACCAAAGGAATGAAAAAATGGAAGACAATGTGAAATATCTCATTGGAAAAACCACTGACCTGGAGAATAGATCCAGGAGAGATAATTTAAAAATTATTGGACTACCTGAAAGCCATGATCAAAAAAAGATCCTAGACATCATCATTCAAGAAATTATCAAAGAAAACTTCCCTGATAGTCTACAACCAGAGGGTAAAATAGAAATTGAAGGAATCCACCAATAGCCACTTGAAAAAGATCCCCAAAAGAAAACTCCTAGGAATTTTGTCACCAAATTCCAGAGTTTCCAGGTCAAGGAGAAAATACTGCAAGCAGCCAGAAAGAAACAATTTGAGTATTGTGGAAACACAATCAGGATAACACAAGATCTAGCAGCTTCAACATTAAGGGATCAAAAGACTTGGAATATGATATTCCAGAGGTCAAAGGAGCTAGGATTAAAACCAAGAGTCACCTACCCAGCAAAACTGAGTATAATGCTCCAAGGCAAAATATGGGTTTTCAATAAAATAGAGGACTTTCAAGCTTTCTCAGTGAAAAGACCAGAGCTGAATAGAAAATTTGACTTTCAAATACAAGAATCAAGAGAAGCATGAAAAGGTAAACAAGAAAGAGAATTCAAAAGGGACTTACTAAAGTTGAACTGTTATGTTTACCTTCCTACATGGAAAGATGATGTGTGTAATTCATGAGACCTTTCTCAGTATTAGGGGAGTTGAAGGGAATATAGACAGAGGGCACAAGATGATTTGAATATGAAGGGATGGTATCTAAAAAAATGAAATAAATTTAAGGCGTGAGAGAGGAATATATTAAGAGAGGGAGAAAAAGAGTGATAGAAGGGGGTAAATTATCTTACATAAAAGTGGCAAGAAAAAGCAGTTCTGTTGGAAGGGAAGAGGGGGCAGGTGAGGGGGAATGAGTGAATCATACTCTCATCGGATCCAAATTGAGGAGAAAATAACACACATACTCAATTGGGTATATTACTCCACAGAAAAGTAAGGGGAAAGTGATAAAAAGGGGGGCTGATAGAAGGGAGAACAGATAGGTGGAGGGGGTAATCAAAAGCAAACAGCTTTGAAAATGGATAAGATAAAGGGAGAAAATCGAATAAAGGGGGGCAGGAAAGGATGGAAGGAAATTTAGTTAACCTTTCACAACATGAGCATTGTGGAAGTGTTTTATATAATGATACATATGTGATCTATGTTGAATTGCTTGCCTTCCTAGGGAGGGTGGGTGGGGAGGGAAGAGGGGAGAGAATTTGGAACTCAAAGTTTTAAAAGCACATGCTTAAAAAATTTTAAAAAAGTTGTTTTTTATATGCAGCTGGGAAACAAGATATATAGGGAATGGGGCATAGAAATCTATCCTGCCCTACAAGAAAGTAAGGGGAAAGGGGATGGGGGGAGTGGGGTGAAAGAGGGGAGGGCTGACCGGGGAACGAGGCAATCAGAATATATGCCATCTTGGAATGGGGGGAAGGGTAGAAATGGGGATAAAATTTGTAACTCAAAACCTTGTGGAAATCAATGTTGAAAACTAAAATATTAAATACATTTAAATAAAAAAAGAATCTGATTCTGTCCTTGAGTAGAAAGAAAGAAATGCTTAGATAAGAAAGGACTGAAAATTGGAGAGAGTGGTTATAATTAAAAGGGCAGTATGATAGTATAGAAAGTATACTGGCTTCAGAGTCAGAGTGTCTGAGTTAGTTCCTACTTGTGACACAGTATCCATGTGACCTTGGGTAAGTCACATAACATTCCTGGGCCTCTGAGAAGTTTCTTCATCTATCAAATGAGTGGGATTGGATGGCCTCTAACATCCCTTCCAGCTCTAGATCTATGATCAGGGAGTGTTTGGGATAATAATAATAGCAAACAATGGCCAAGATTTATATAGCACTTACTTACATGCCATGCACTGTGCTAAACACATTAAAATTATTATTTCCTTTAATCCTCACAACTACCTGGGAGGTAGGTGCTATTTTTAATCCCCATTTTACACATGAGGAAACTGAGACAAAAAAAGGTTGACTTGCCCAGAGTCACACAGCTGATATATGTCTGAGGTAATATTTGAACTCAGGTTTCTTGATTCCAGACTCAGCCCTCCATCCACTGCTCCACTTGGCTGCCCTTATATGAAGTGTATAATATGATAATGGAAGATTCATGCAAATTGAAGAGGATTCTGGGAAGATGGCAGAGTAGGTTAGAAAATTCTAGGCTTTTCAAATTTCTTCCACAAATAGAAAATCACCTCTAAATGAATATAGAGCAGCAAAAATAAAGGGGCAAAGCAGTTGCCTTCCTGGGACAAATCATGAAAATCATGGTTAAAGTGTCTGAGGCTGCTGGTGTTGCTTATATGGTCACTAGCCACCCAGTTTAGGTATAGAGTGATTGTCTGAGGAATGTGACAGTGGTGTATCATGACCTTAAATCTGGGGCTCTTCACGACCTCATTTTAGAGGAGTAAAAAGAGAGGCTTAGAATGAATTACCCAGGGTCCTGCAGAGAGTGTGCCGAGGTGAGGTTGAAACCCAGGTTTTTCCTGACTCCATGTCCACTCTCATCTTACTACTGCGTGACATCTTTCACGATATCATCATTATTGATATTTAGAGGATTTGCACAATTGTTGTATTGGTTGATAACTGATCTGACTACAATGAAATAGAATGTAATAGAATTAGCCTCCAATTTGGGATTTGTCACATTTCTCATTAGTACCAGTATCCAGGCCAGACTGTTTACTTACGGTTTGTCGCATTCGTAATGAAAACATGGCTAAGGCATGTTTCACAGAAATACATATTATATACTCTATGTTTCACAAAACTGGACTATATAAGACCTCCTTCCCTTCATTCTTGTCTGGGCTTCTCAAGGTTTGATGACTTTCTATCATTCCATGTGCCCTGAACTAACCTCATCTCATCTCTGTTTGTTGAAGTCCCTTCCTGACTCAAGACCTAACTTGATTTTACAGCTTTTACGAAGCCTTTCTATGACATCACCAAATGGAAGTAACCTCCCCTTCTTCAAATTTCTCCAGGAATTTTGTCTAGCCCTGCCTTTTGGATTTACCTCATTTTTCTTTGCTTCATGGCTCAGAGTCTAATCTCCCCAATTTGACTATAAGCTTCTTCAGGATAGCAACTCTATCTTCTTTCATCTTTTCAGTTCTAATTGTTACTACTAAGACATATACATAGTAAACACAAAAAATGTCTGTTAAACTGAACTGAATTGCCTTGAATTTGACTTTGGGAGATAGTGGAGGATAGAAGCACCTGGTGTGCTACGGTCCATGGGGTCAGGAAGAGTTACATACAACTGAATGAATAACAACCAACAACAAGAAGCCTTGAAATTTAACTTTCCATTTAAATTTTCTAATGTTCAATATGTGCTTTCTGTGGGTATAAAGTAATAAGTTTTATCACAGATCATTTGGCCTCTGCTGCATTCTAGACAACCTTATAGACCAAGTGATACCCTTACTCCCTGATTTTGATTACCTAAGGAAAGACAAAAGAGAATGATTGATCTTCCTGGTTCTCTCCTGCTTTTCCTCCAACCAAATGAACTTCTTTGCATGACACTTCTATATCCTTGATGTCTTTTATTGTCCTCAGGTCATATACATCTTTTTTTCCAATAAAAGAGTCACCCTACAAGCATTCATTCATTACTCTTAAGGTCATGTCAGTAAGAATAATAGACCTATTGTCAACACATTGTGTGAAAAAAATACAAAACCTTCTGTTCTCAAACCCTTCTTATAGTCTTATCAGGAAATCAGTGTGCTGATGGGGCACAAAGGATAGAGAGATTCAGGGAACTTCAGTGCACTTTGCCATCTGCCCAAGCAGATGGAATTGGCATTTAGAGCTCTCTGTCTGATCTCAGATCTGGTGGGTATTATCATCCTGTATGTCACAATTCCTGGAATTACTGCCTATGATAAAGGTACCACTTAGAGCATTTGAGTGGAGTACATTTTGTCACTTGCACTGGCTAATTTTTTGTGTGTTCAGGGGGTATTAAATGTCTGTGAATAGCTATGTTTTTCATTCTTAACATAGAGTCAGGTAAAATTAGAATGACTGGATGATGTCTGCAGAATGGGCATAAAATTCTATACAGGAGCAGAGATATTACCATGCATTCAAGGACAGACTAGGCTGCAATTTTTTCTCAGGTCTCATGAGGTTCTCATAGAAGTGCCTTCTGGGTCCATAAAAGAAGGACACTTTTTGGCCATGGGCTACACTCCTGAAAATATCATGACCTAGAAAAATCTCCTTCTGATTTGGAGTTATAATCTCTTGGTAATTTAAGGGACATAGAGGAGAGGCAGGCAAACCACAGCTGAATAAACATACCTTCCCCCTCTTTCTGCCTCAACCTCTTGTTAGAGGTGTAAGGGCATATCTCTGATATGTTAGGGAACATGAATGAACTCTGTACATAAATCCAAAAATGTATAACTTGACTCAATGCAAAGTCACACCCACTTTTCAGGTAGGAGGTCCCACTTCATTTTATATGTCCAAATCCATATTTGGGGGATTTTAAATTAATTACTAAAGAAGAATGTTCATTATAAACTTGAGTTCTTTTAAATCAGTAGCTCTTAACTGGGGATCCATAGAATCGCAGTATGTCTTTCAATATATTTCAGCAGCTCCATGGACTATGCAAAATGTTTTTAACAGTTTAATTACCATGTTTTAGTTTAATTCCCATTGTAATTTTCTTAATTTTATTCTGTGCATTTAAAGTCATAATTATTAGAAGGGGTTCATAGGCTTCATAAGGTTGACAAAGGGGTCCATGACATAAACATGTTTAAGAACCCCTGTTTTAAATTATCTTTCAATTTGATTGATAAGCATTAACTAAGCAACTATATGACAATGTGCTATTCATTAGAGATAGAGATGGAAATAGGGCTGGAACTGGTCTTTTGACTTCTTTAATGAATGGAATTTTAAGATGAGGAAAATATCTCAACTGCCGAAAGTCAGTAACTTCTCTTCAACCAAAAATCTCAGAAAGTTGCCTAGAGCACTTTGAAGTTAAATGCCTTGCTCAGGGTCACAGTAAGAATGTGGAAAAGTGGGATTTGAACACAGGTCTTCCTGGCTTCTCTATCTCTCATGTCACATTCATGCACTAGAAATATAGAGACGATAATGAAATATTCCCTTCCTTTAAGGAATTTACATTCTACTTAAAGGAAACAACATGTTTGCAGAAAATGAAATTCAAAATATATTCAGGGTAATTTCTGAGAGTAATGGGAGTTTTGAACTGAGTTTTGAGGAAAACTAGGTATTCTGTAAGGTGGAGGTAAAGAAGCAGTGAATTCCAGACATGAGGGAAAACATGTATAAGGAAATGGAGATGGAAGATAGAATGTCACGGACAGGGTGTAGCTGGTAGACCAGGTTGGTTGGAAAGTAGACTATGTAGTGTTGACTGGACACAGATTTTTCAGGACATTACAAGTGAAATGGGGGAGTTTGTATTTTATCTCAATATAAAGTAGAAGCCATTCGAGTTTCTTGAGCCAGGGAGCAATGTGGATATACCTATGCTTTATAACTTTCAGATTGGCAGCTCTGTGGAGCATAAATTAGAGAGAGGGAAGAAACAAAGGCAGAGAGATTTATCAAGAGGCCATTGCAATAATCCACAGCAGAGATGATAAAGCCCTGAATGAAGGTGCTGGCCCCATGATTGGAGAGAAGGAAATGAATGCAAGAGATACTATGGAGGCACCATCAATTAGATATGAAGGAGGAAGCAAAGGAAGAGTTAAAGGTGACTCTGAGGTTGCAAAGCTGGGTGGCTGGAAGGATAGTGGCCCTCTTAAAAGAGAAGGGAAGTTAGGAAGAGGAAATGGTATTGGGGAAAAGATAATGGCATGTGTGGATTGGTTGAAGACATTTATCTTAGAGGAGAAAATACTGAAGAAGGATATGGCTGTCTTTAAGTCTAAGGACTGTTACAGGGGATTCGACTTGTTCTGTTTTACTCCAGTGGGGAGAAATAGAAGCACATAGCATGCACTGAATAAATGTTTGTTGATTGATTTCAATGCTATGATTATATATACATATACATATATACACATACATACACACATGTATATATACACATGTGTATATATGTATACACACATGATTACATATATGTACGTGAACATACACAGGATAGATTTCATATCTGTCATCTCTCTATCATCTATCTATCCAGCTATGATAAGCAGTATGGCATAGTGGATAGACAACAAGCCCTACAGCCTAAAAGGCATTGATTTAAGATACACTTCTGATGCATACTAGCTGTGTGACCCTGGACAAGTCCCTTAATCTCTCAGGACTCTAAGTAGCTTTCTAAGAGTATACATTTTAGAGAAATTACTGACCTACATTGGTGCAGGGGAAGTTTCCTCATCTAGGATTTCTCTATACTAGAGATACCAATGACATCACAAGTCTAGTTCCTCAGTCAATCTGTTTCTCTCTCTCTCTCTCTCTCTCTCTCTCTCTCTCTCTCTCTCTCTCTCTCTCTCTGTCTCTCTCTGTCTTTCTGTCTGTCTGTCTCTCTCTCTATCTCCCTCCTTTTCAAAGAAATCGTATTTCATCAGGTGGCCTATATTTCAGAATAGCCTATATTCAGACCCACTTATTTATTCATTCTCTTTAATATATATATATATATATGTAGATCAATAAAGGCTCATAATTATATATCATTTTACATCTAGTCTTCACAACATTCCAGTAAATCCAGCAGCACAGATTATCATTGATTCCATTCATTTTGCAGATTAGGAAACTGAAGCACATAGAAGTGATGTGCTTGAAGTCACGGAGGTGGCAGAGCTAGGCTTTCAAAACTTGGATGGGTGGCATTAGGTACAGTGATCTTTCTCTGCCTTACTTTTGCTGTGTCTTCTTTGCTCACAGATACCCCTGTCTCTAATGAAATAGAGAGTCTATTCCTTCCCTTCTCATTAGACACCTGAGTTTATTGTGTGGCCCTGTCTTAACATTTTGGTGTAATCCGCTGCCAGGAAGAATGGGCATTATGTGGGCCAAACAAACTCCTTTGTAAATACCAGGTACCCCATCTGAGATGAGCAGCTAGCTTGCCACCAGGGTCTATGTCGCTTCCTCCAACAGCAGGGAAAGAAATGAGCTAATGATAACTGATGCTTGTGATGGGCAAACTCCCTCCTGCTGTTCTGAATTGGAATATGAGTGAAAGGCATGGGAGTCTGGGCCAATCCTGACAGAAACAGGTTTTTAACAGCATGAATTTATGAATCCAGTCAGTGCAAATGAGAGTTTATTATGCTCAGAGACTAAAAAAGATGCCTCATTTATTAAATTAAACCACAGAAATTCTATTCTGATAATGCTAAATGATGTAGTGGAAAGAGCATTGCATTTGGAGTGGGTTTGATGTAGGTTTGAATTCTCTCTCAGCTGCTTCCTAACTGTGTGACTTCAGACAAGTCACTTAAACACTTTGGGTCTCTGTTTCTTCATCTGTAAAATGAAAGGCTTTAATCATATCATAGGTTTCTTTGTGTTATGGTTCCCTTTGGCTCTCTGGTGAAACTTGTGGAACCCTTCTCAGATTAATGTGTTTAAATGCATAAAATAAAATACATAAGATTACAAAGGAGACCAATTATATTGAAATAGTAATCAGAAGTGTTTTTTTTTAAGTAAAAACAAGATTATAGAGCCCAGGTTAAGAACTCTTAAACTCAGTGATTCGTTAGATCCCTTCTACCTCCAACACTCTATGCTCTAAATTCCTTTCCAAGGATTTTATTATCTTCTCTGTTCCATATCCTAATAGGCTATGTCCTAAGACCCCTTTCAGATTTAATACTGCTGTTTTACAGGTTAGAGTTTCCATACTTGGTATTTTTGTTTGTGGCTCCCCCTACTTATTTGCCTTAGAAATTCAACTGTTACACAAAATTCTACGCAAGAATTAGTTTCAGCCAAGGAAAGGACTTCCCTTATGTTAAAAAAAAAAGAATTTCCATCAACACTCCTAGAATTCTTATGCATTGAAAAGTGGACCAGACGTGATTTCATTGACATAAGAAACAAAACCCTTATTAGAGGAACTCCCCTTTGAGATTGCAGACACACACCTTCTCTGAAGCTTAATCTTAGAGTGCTGTCTAGGGGCTAAGTCAATGGGGTTAAGTGATTTTCCTAGGGTCAAGGAGCCAGTTAGTATCAGAGGTAGGGCTTAAACACAGACCTCACACCCTGAGGCCAGCTCTCAATCCAGTGTACCACACTGCCTTGCTCATAGTCTATAATGGGAAAATACAGATATTAATAGTACTTTCGATACTTTTTGTCATATGTCACAGCTCTTTGAGGTAGGGAGAGAAAACTATGATACAAAAAATAAAAGATACCAATAAAAAACTTATAAAAATAAAATAAAGACAGAAATGAAAAGAGAGACCAGATATCAGAAGCCAAGAATAACATATGTAGGGTACAGTTAGATGAAACTGTTACCTGAGTTCCAGCAAATACTTAACCACTACAGTCAACATCCAAGTTGAAGAATGCAGGATGGGGCTGAATCTGTGTTTACACAACACCAGTATAACATTAAAATGTTAAAAATTCAGTCATCAACAATTTAATTTTAATTAAGCAAAATCATTGGTCAGGCTGAATTGTCCCCATTTATTATTTCAATTTAACCTTGTTAAACATTTACTATTGTTGAATGTAGAATATTATGCTGGATGCTGGAAAAGGTGCAAAGTTTAGGTAAAACAGATTCCTTACTTTCATGGATTTGGAGCTGAAAGGGACTTTAAAGGCTATTGAATTCAACCTCCTCATTTTATGGAGGAGGAAACTGAAGCTGAGAAATGTTAGGTGACTTGACCACATGTATGAAGTAAGATTTGACTTCTTGACTCCAAAACTGGTTCTCTACTGTGCAACTTAGCTCTTTGCTATATAGTATAGGAAGATATATGTTAGTTATGATACACAATAATCCATAATAAGTATATTAAGAGAGCTACAGAATAGAGTGCTAGGCAGGGGGCAAAGTGCTACACATATGGGTTTTCTGATCTTATATAAACAAAGCCTATATGATATCAACTCAGCCAATTAAAATGTGAAAAAATTATCTGCATATGTAACTTTTGGTCTGCTAGATGCTAAAGATGACTGCTTGCTTTTCTCACTAAACTGACTTAATTTGTAGTTTATTTTAATGCTATAGTGTCTGTAGCACAAGGGAAAGAGGGCAACATTCAGGGACTGTGATTCTGTCTACCTATTTATCATCCAGGTTATTTTATTCTTCTAAAACAAGAAGTGTTCTGCTATTGTGAGTAAAAGTGAAAACGTCCTTTAATTCATTTTCATATTTTAATGTCATACTGCATAACTTAAACCAGGCAATAAAGCTTACCTAGTACTTTTGGAGGGTAACAGCTGTGAAAAAGCTTAAGAAGCTATCTCAACAATTAGTTTTCACAATTGAGGCATAAACAGAAGGATAATTTACACATTGGCTAATCATTCTTCCTCACAGTATTTTTAGCACAACATACATGGAGAATACATACATTACAGCCTATTTTCTGGTAAATGCCCATTTGCAAATGAGCACACCTCATCACAGATGTGCAGAAACAATCCTCCCAAATGTACACTAGTTCCTGCTGCACCCTTGTCAGCAGTTTTACCATGAAGATGTTTAGGTGGAATTGTTTTTTTTCTTTTTTTTTTGCTTTTAGAAACTTCTAAACTTTTAATTGCATGCTATTTTGGGATCTCAGAGCTGGAAAAAACCTCAAAGATCTAGTATAGCCTGTACCTATAGAGGAATTCTTTTTACCATGTGTGTTGGTAATCAAAATGGGCTCCTTAACACTTAGTTCAACAAGTACCCTTGAATAGTTTGGCTTTTATTCCCTTTGAGTAATTCATTGAGCCTTACTAGATGCTAAGCCCCAGGCCCAAACCCCTATTAGGTATAAAACCTTAGTGGGTGTGGATTGGCAACTAAGGTGGGGCCCAAGGTGGGGCTAAATCCAGGGAGGGCCTAGTTTACATGTCTGGGAGAGCAGAGGCTTTTGGACCACGTGGGTTTAAGTCCCACCTCTCTGTGACGATTCTAGGTCACGTGGGTGAGTTGCATGTGTGAGCTCCTCCTTACAGCAGTGGTGGCGCGTGACTCTGGGCCAGCCCTTCTTCTGAGCTCCCGGGCTGAACCTAGATGTTGGTAACTATGAATCTGTATTGGTTCTGTCTGTTGATGTTTATAATTTGTATGTTGCTCTGAAGTTCAGGGTACTGGCCTTCTCCCCTGAACTAAGTGACTGATATTTGTATGCTGAATTAAAGTGAGCTCGTCAACCCCTTCACCTTGCTTTCCTTAGTTAAGCAGATCAAAAGAACCTGTGCTGTTGGCAGCTTTCTGGGTGCTGGCTGTAGGTGGATCTTATACCCCCACAGAAGCTGCTAGCCAGATTGTTGAAACACAATGTATTGATCATCTAGCCTCCAGTCAAACTTTTCAGTGAGGGGGAACTCAGAATTTTCAAAGAAAGTCCATTGCATTTAAGAAAGTACTATTTGTCTGTCTGTGAATTTCACCAATTGCTAACTCCATGTTTTGCACTCTAGGGTCAAGCAGAAAAAAAGTCTTATTCTTCATCTATAAGACATATATTCTCATTTGTGGATTTACATTTATTTTATTGGAAAGTCAGAAGAAGACTTGCTTAAGGAAACCAATTTTGAAATGGTGCTTGATGGATATCTGTCTTTGAGGATGGGGGTTGAGAATGAGTGTCATTCAAATTAGGAAACTATGACTGAGAGCTGCCAATAGGAACATCTAATTGAGACTGAGGTTTAAAAAATAAGTCAGTCTGATGAATTTGTTTTTGCTTAATCATTCTGTATTTAAGTATTTGAAACACGTATAGATTTAGGGAAACAAGTTCTGAATCCAGGCTGCAGGGTAGCTAGGTGGTACAGTAAATAATATTGCTGGGCCTGAGTTCAAGTCTGGCCTCAGACACTTACTAGCTGTGTGATCCTGAGCAAACCACTTAACCCTATTTACCTCAGTTTCTTCATCTATAAAATGAGCTGGACAAGGAAATGACAAATCACTCCAGTATCTTTGCCAAGAAAATCCCGAAGGTATCATGAAGAATCAGACATAAATGAAAAATGATTTATAACAAAAAAGATTCATGGGCAGGTTCAGTGCATAGACTGTGCTGGGCCTAGATTCAGGAAGACTCATCTTCCTGAGTTCAAATCTGACCCCAGACAACAACAAATATGACCTTAGTCTAGTCACTTGAAAATTGGACCTCAGTTTTCTCATTTGTGCCACAATGGGAGTTGGACTAGATAACCTTTTAGGTCCCTTCCAGCTTTAGAACTATGATCCTTTGATGAAGCTGTGATCTGTGTTTTTGTCAGTGTGGAAATGGGCAACTAGGTGTCCCAGTGGATAGAGTACAGGGCCTGGAGTCAAGAAGACTCATATTCCTGAGTTCAAATCTGGCATCAGAAACTTATTAGCTATGTGACCATGGACAAGTAACTTAATTCTGTTTGCCTCAGTTTCCTCATCTCTACAATTGAGCTAGAGAAGGAAATAGCAAACCACTCTAGTATCTTTGCTAAGAAAACCCCAACGGTGTCATGAAGAATCAGACACAAGTGAAAAACGACTGAACAACAGTGGGGCAGTAAGTTAGTTTGGTAGTGACCCTTTCCGCCCACCCCATGTTAGAAGACAGCTAATATTCATGAATTGTGAATCCCCCCCAATTTTTTTACTCAGTGAATAGTCTTATTGCGATGAACCTCTCCTTATCTCCTCAAGATAGTCTTTGAGTGCTATGTAGTCTGCCCCAAGAATGATAATTATAACATTTCTAGATTTGTAGGGCTACTAGAACATGCATTTGGGGACCTAGCTTTTGAGAATGTCAGGACACCTCTATGTCATGGTACAGCTTCAGAGAAGGATTTTGATAGAAGGATAAATGAGCAACATGCATAGAAAATCAGAATTATATTATGCTTAAGGAATTTTTAACATTCTTAGCATCAAGTTAATAATTAAAGAAACTTTAGGTAAAGGGAGAAACATTTTCATTAAAGAGGAAAGAAGACTATATATGAGATGATGCTTGAGGATCATTAGTGTTTTTCTCTCATTTGTAAATTTTCATTTTGCAAATATCCCAGATTAATAATGTCACACTTCTTCCCATGGTCCCAATCCTTGGTTTGCTATATATTGGGTATACTGGAAGTATTTTCAAACTACTTAAAAAGAAGCCAAAAAACCCTTACTATAACTTCAATATTGCAAGAATAGGTGATTTCTCTGGTATAAATGTGTTAGCTACTGACTCAGATCTCAGTTTCCCTTAATAGCTGGTATTTTTTAACTATAAAACATCAGTTAGTTGGCAGAGTAGATTGTATTTGGAGTTAGAAAAAGTTGAAATCCTTTTTCTAAAATTTACCATGTATGTGACCAAGAGCAAATCACTTAAACACTCAACCTCAGTTTCCTCATCTCTAAAGTGGGGATCATAATAATAATAGCATCTGTCTTAAGGGTCTGTTATGAAAATCACATAAAATAACTTATGCAAAGTGCTGTGTAAACCATAATGTGCTATAAAAATGATAGATGTTATCATCATCATCATCTTCATTATCATTATGAGCTTTGTGCTCTCCATGAAGCTGGTTCTTGATGGCAAAGAGGCTGTCTCTGAGTCTTTCCACCTTGCTAGGTCCTGTCAAAGCTTGTCTTCCACTGGCATAGCCCTCAAGAGCCTAGGTCATACCTGTACACCATACAATCATATCTAAGAAGGGCTTGCATGGAGGGTTATGGGAATACTGGAGCAGAAAAATGGAACATAGTTCTTATCTGGGTAAGTCACTTTGGACTGTTTATATAACAAAGATTTTCAATAAGCTTAGATAGGCCTCCTAGGTTTTTTTTTCAATTTTTCCTATTTGCAAATGGCACCTTTCCATAAAATGGGCCATTGTAAATATTATAATTTATTGTACAACCCATTGCTCCTTGTGACTTGACAGAGAAATATGAGTTAATTACCAACCACAACTTATTGAAATGTAAGTTAAAATTTTTGTGTAGTTGTTTGATTTTGAAAACACTGAAGATTCTAAAATAAAGGACCACAAAAAAGGAACACTGGTTATGTGTATGCTGTGATTCCCGGGGATTGATTTTTTCAAGGATGCATTTGGTTTTATCCAAGTCTATATCATTTGATCATTTGCACTGAGAAGTAAAACCAAAGTATACAATTTGGGGTTAATGATTTTTGAGTAAATTGCCTCCTGTATCCTCTTCATTATGGGATATTAGCTGAGCAAAATAGAAGCCATGGTTATGTTTGCCATGAAATTTGTATTCCTATGATCCACCTAGTGGTTCATGTCTCACATATTCCCCCTTCTCTTCTGTGACACTACCACTATGCTGGTGAAGGCCCTCATTTCCTTAGACCTAGACCACTGTAATAATCCCCTGGTTTCCCTCCCTGACTCATCTCTCTCCACTACTGTCTATCTTCCACTTAGTTTTCAAAATAATCTATCTTCCTTAAGCTTTGGTCTGCAGTGGCTCCCTGTTTCCTCCAAGGTTAAATATAAAATGCTCTGACTGAAATTCAAGGTCCTTCCTAACTTACCACCCTCCAACTTCCCAGTCTTCTTAAACCTTATGCCATCTCCAATATCCTCTAATGTAGTGTAACACTGGTCTTCTTGCTGTTCCTTAAGCCATTTCTTTGGCTATCCCCATGGAATACTCTCCCTCTTCAGCTCTGCCTCCTGGATTCCCCAGCTTCCTTCAGGTCCTGGGTAAAATCCCACCTTCTACAAGAAGTCTTTCCCTATCTCTCAATTCCAGTGTCTCTCTCTGATGATAATTTCAAGTTTATGTTGTATATAGTTGGTTGTGTTTGACCACCATAGGCAGTATTTGGAACAATGGTTTTAAGTTGCTAAGAAGAGGGTCAGAAGTTTGATTTAAGGGAAGTGGGGGTGGGGAAGGACTTAATAACAAGAAGAGCTCTTAAAAAGAATGAGTAGAATGGGAGATGCTTTGAGGTGTAGTAGGTTCCCTCTTAGAGTTCTTCAAGGAAAAATTACTCATTGGGCATGTCATACAGAGGATGCTCGTCAAGGTGCAAATTGGATTAAGATAACCTTGAAGCTCCCTTCCAATCCTGGGATTCTATGAATATACCCATACGAAAAAGTTGCTAAGGCAACACATTATATGGCTTGATATTGAAATGAATTATTCACATTTTACTTTGGCACTTTAAAAGATCTATATCCTTATAATGTGGATAATTGGTTGAAAGGATGAAAAAAGTAAGAGTTGGAGGGAACCAAAGAGGCCAGTTAGCCCAACCCACACCCAAATCTGGGTTGATGTTTACAACATCCTCAAAAAGTGTTCACCTAACTTATTAAAGAAATTCAATGACAGGAAATTCGAATCTTGAGGCAGCCCATTTCATCTTTGGAGAATCCCAGTTTTTAGATATTGAGCCAAATTGTGTATTCCTACATCTTCTGTTCATCAGCTCTAGTTCTATACACTGATGCTGAGGGAGGAAAAAGGGTAACTACTTAGGATAAATTTTCAAATACTTGAAGATAGCTACCATGTCCTTCATAGGTCTTCTCTTCTCCTGGATGAACATCATAAATTACTTCAATTACTCTGTGTAATGGATTCCAAGCCCTATATTAGGTGTGCTTCATCTTATCAATATTCCATCTAAGATGTGTCTAACAGAACAGAGTACAGAACGGAAGATGTGGTCTGACCAGAGTAAAGTATATTGGGGCTATTGAAGGCTTCGCTTTAAACTCTTTCTTTCTGTTAATGTATCTAAGTTCACATTATTTTTTTAAAGCTGCAACACCATACTACTTCATGTTGAGCTTGTAGTCCACTAGAATCTCCAGACCTTTTTCCTCATCAACTCCTTTCTGGCCACGCTTCCTACTTTTTACAATTCTTGTAGAGTTCTCTGCAGCATACTTGTCCTTCTAACTTCCCGGATTATGTGACTCTACTCTATTGTTTTCCTCCTGAGAGGGTATCTCCAATGGGTTAAAAAAGTTTTCCTTATGTTCTCTTTATTTCTCAGGGTACTAAAGGAGCTCAGAAAAGCCTGGTTGGTAAAATCCTCATTAGTCTTAGGATCATAGATATTGAGCTGGAAGAGATCTTAGTGATTTTTTAAATTCATTCCCTGTCATTTAACAGAAGAAAATTAAGCCTGGAGAAGTCAAATTACTTGTCTAGGGTTACACAGGTGACAAGATCAAGAGTTTGAATTTGAATCTAGGTCCTCAAACTCTTGATATGGCATCATTTCTTCCTCGCACTATTGGATCTAGACAGGGAGAGGGGTAGAATGAACATGACAAGATCATTCATATCTTCCTATAATGACTAGGTCCAACTTTATGCCATGCATCCTCAAATCTCAAGGTCTCTAAATTTGTACCTGAGTTGCCTATCAGGTAAATGATCTGTAGCCTATTGCATTGCATTAACTATTATTCCTATTTCTCTCTCTCTCTCTCTCTCTCTCACACACACACACACACACACACACACACACACAGAAACAGTAGGACCACCAAGGAGAGAGGGCTTCCAATGTACTCCTTTTAAAGTACACTTAACTGCTGTATATGGCCCTTAATTCGACATTCTTTCTGGTTTACTTGAAGGGAACAATCAGATAGACTGTAGGTGGTCTGTGCTTAGACATTTGAAGCTTTATTCTTAGACAAATACTGCTGGGCTGGTGGAGACTCTGGAAGGCAGGGAGAGCTTCCATGTGTCTGTGTTTATGTGTATATATACTTGTCTGAGGGGAGGGGAAAGGAGCTATTAACTTTGATCTCTTGAGTCTCTGATTGTATAATTAGAAATCAATTGAGCAAAACCTAATTTTGAATATATAACCACTTCCGATAACTGGTTTCTACTGAAATGATTTGCCAGGCAATATTACATTAACACCTAATATACTCTGAAAATCAGTTTGAAATAGTAAATTGCCCAGGTGATCGAGGTGGTCATATAGAGTCCAAGAGAAAACATTTTAGATTTCACTTCCCGAGGCTGGGTTGGACAAACTCCAACATTGTTTGCCCAGAAATTATTTATTTTGGATTTTTAAACACAACAAGCAAAAATAGGAAGGTCTTGGATTCTAATCCCAGCTCATCTGACCTTGGGGTGAATCATTCCATATTTTAGTTTTTCCTAAACAGAAATCAGGAGATTGGAAGATCCAAATGTTTTTGGCATCATATTATTAAAGTGAAAAAATGTCAAAAGGCACAGCTTTATATCCTTCACTCTATCCCCAAGGAAAATTGAAAGAGAAAGTGACTGTACAGAGATAGTAATGAAAGTATCCTGAGTTTAATAATATGTCAGATCTTGCCCTGGAGCCTGTATTCTGAGAAGGGCCTGAGGACTGTCCCCATAAACTCAGAGTGATTTGAATAATCACAGCAATAAACAGAGTTCTGGGGATGAAGGTGAATTTCATATAATTGAGCATTTTTTTATCACAGCTTTCTGGTTTCACATCAGATATGTAAAATAGCTTCTTCTTGCCCGTTAAGTACAAAATTGTCAGCAGATATCGCCTCAAAATTGCTTAGGGATTCAGTATTTTTTACTGTAAAAATAGATTCTGCTTTATGCTGATGAAAACGAAGGTTTTATTTGTCATTATGAAACATAATTTGCATTGCATTGGGGTGTTTTGCTTTTGTCAAAAATGGGATCTAAAGAAAGTCTCATGGAAACTTTTGTTTGCATCTTCTCTTCTTCCTCCCCGCTAAAACAAATCGTACCTTTGATGATTTGAGTTAATCACAGCCCATTTTTAATCCATGTTTTCCTTCAGCTTTTATTGTGTAAGTTGGTACCTTTACTACCTGAGGGCTATAGCTTGCTTATTTAAAAAAGAAATATTTAGTCATCTACAGCTTTTCAAGAAGCACAATATTTGCCTGGGTCATCCCTGGCAGATTCAATAAATGAAATTAATCTCAACTAACATTTGTTAGGTGCCTACTATGTGCAGAGCACTGCTCTAGTTACTAGGAGAGACATAAAAGTAAAATACAGACTGTGATTTCAGGGAGCTTACAGTATGGTAGGACACATATCCACAATGCAAAGTGGAGAATGAAAGGCCAAAAGAGACATATTAAGAGCCTTCCTAGTACTAAGGAAGAAAATACATTTTAGAGTGGTGGTGAGGGGTAGGGAGGAAGAACTGGCTGGATCCAGTTTATTTTCCTAGGCTTATTCACTGTTATTTTCCTCAATTAATTCTATATTCCAGACAAGCTTGTCTGCTTTTGTTCCTTATACATAATAATCTATCTTCCACTTCCATGGCTTTGGACATAGTTATTCCCTATACGTAGAATGCGCTCTCTTTTTACCTTCTTGTATCACTAAATTCCTTCATAGCTCAAATCAGATGACAACTTCCTACATAAAGTCCCTTCCAATCTGCCTTCCCTTCTTCCTCCTAAGTATTATTTCCTAAACTATTTGGTATTTCTTTACATGCTCCTTCCCTCCTAACAAAATGTAAACCCCTTGAGGACAGAGACTCTTGCAAGCAAACACTTAATAAGTGTTTTTTGAAGGAATGAAAAAAATGTCAGGACTTTGAATGTAAATTACGGTAAAATATAGGTTCTTCAAGGATAAGGACTGTTTTTACTTTGTCTTTATATTTCAGGACTTTCAATCATATCTTACACATGGTAGGTATTTAATAATTTTTTGAGGTTGCAGATCAGTCAGAGAAGGGGACAGAGAAGAAAATTTCATGTTGTATAACACTCCCCAGAGTTTGTTATAATAAACTCCAAAATACGCTTACCCATTTGCCCAATTTTGGAGTTTTATGTTCAACAAACAAAATTAGCAAACCTTTTTTCTAAGAAGCTGTGTTGCATTGGAAAGAACATTGGATTGGGAATCAGAGAACTTGGGTTCAGATCCTAGATCTAATATTTGCTATCTAACCTTGGCATAAGTTACTTCTCCATTTTAGACCATTTTCTTCAATTTTAAACTAGAATGGGGGGAGCTGAATCAGATAATCTCTATGTCACTTCCATTTTGAAAAACTATATATGAGTATAATTATTTTGAAATTCTAAGGTATAAAGTTAATTTAAATGGGTCTTTGATTTAAAAAATAAAAAAATCATAAAATGGAGAGAATTGAGAATATCTATACAAGATTCTTTAATGTGAATAATGTGTAAAACCACGGGAATATTTGAGGCTATGTCTTCTTTCCTTTTTGAGACATTATGGAGAAGTGGAAAGGGCACCGGACATGAAATAAAAATACCTGGATAGCAGCATGGCATAGAAGAAAAAAGTACTAACTTGGGCTTAAAAGCTCTGGCTTTGAACTCTGGCTTTGACACTCACTACCAGTGTAATGATAGGATCATAAGTTCGTAGTCCTAGAGTTGAAAAAGACCTTTGAGTTCTTCAAGTCCAACCCCCTCATTTTACAAATGAGGGAACTGAGGCCAAGAGAGATGAAGTAACTTTGCCAAGATCACAGAAGGAGTAAATGGCACAGCCAGTATTCAAACCCAGGTCTTCTGACTTCATATCATGAGTTCTTTCCATTCTAAAGCAGAGAAAGAGAACTACAGAACAATACCTATAGTAAACATTCATGCAAAACTAGTGAATAAATAATTAGCAAGGATTTTTCCTATCTATACGTATGCATATGTATGTATATGTATACATACACATGTGTATATTTATATACATACATATGTGTATACACACATATCTTTGTATACATATACACTATGACCAGGAACTTTAAGTAAGGCAGTGTAAATTTAAGGACCTCAGTTTCCTCATTTGTAAAAATAATGTGGTTTGATCAAACAATCTTTAAAGTTTCTACAAATTCTAATCCAATCTATAAATATTTATTAACTCTATTATGTGCAAGGCGTTGTGCTAGGTGCTTGAGACAGATTCATAGACAAAATGGAAAATAGCAGCTCTAGCATTGTGTGAGATTCATTCTGGACTCTAGTGCTTTGCTTGAGTGTTACAGAACAATTTGCTCCACCTTTCCCTCCAATAGACTAAAAGCTCTTGAATAGCATGTATTATTTTCTTCTCCCTTTTTGTCTTTGTATCCTCGGAGTCTAATATGGAGCCTTGTGGATGGCAAGTACTTAATATATGCTTCATGGATTGAATTGGGTCTACCCCACTGATCTTCGATGTCCTCTTTTATAAAATGGGAATTGTAATACTTGACGCTACTTTCCTCTCAAGCATTTGTGCAGAAAGTTCTTTGTAGACTGGAATGTGCTCTATAAATGTAAAATATTATTATCCTCATCCCCAGCACCTAATACAACACATTGAATATAGTAGGCGTTTAATCAATGTCAATTAAATGTGTTTCCTTTGTCAGAAAGCATTTACTCTATTAAATTATAATTAGTGCTAGTGTATATTTTTAACTTCCATCTCCTATAAATAAAGATAATGAAATGTTATTAAAAGAAGGGTAAACTTAAGACTACATATTATTGAGAATAGAGTTTTTGGTAGAGTAGTATTTTGCTATATTTCATGAATCTACTGTGATAACAGAGCCCACTAATGTTGGTGCATTTAATGGTCAAGTGCAGCCTCTTATATTTAAGCATCTGCCATGGAGATAGCTGAATAACTCCAATTCTCCCATGAGTCTTGTAAGGCATATCTTTCCAGGAATGTATGCCATCTAATAAAGATGATCTTGATTTCCTGCAGAATATTTAAAGAAAACTTCCTGCTAGGATTTCCTTGTTCAAAGGTTTCCACTGTTCTGTGCCTCCATGTAAAAATCACATGATGAGGAGGCTTTTCTTGTACATCGTCAGTGAAGTAAAGTGAAGGAGAATAAAGAGGACAGATAAAAGCCATATCTATGCAATACCAAAATGTCAGAGCAGAAAGTTAAGAATTCAGAGAACTCTCTGAATGTTCTGCATACACCATAATAAATGCTATTATTATTGAAACACCTAGATTATTGACTGAATTTTCTGATTTTTTTTTTTAAAAATCTGGATGATTTTATGTACTGAAGCTAGAACTCTGCACAATTTGTGAAGTGTGGGGGTAAAGGGTCTATTTTTTGTTTTAGCCACTGTCATGGAATGGAATGAGGCAAGATATTTGCAATTGGAGAAGTCTTTCTTGAAGCTGGAGTGGTTGTGTGACTGAGAGCTGACTTGGGAGTAAGGACTGAGAAGTCTTGGTTCTGCCATTTCCTCACTGACTGGTCTTTTGGCACTTCTAGATTTCAATTTCCTCTTTCATAAAATTAAGTTGTTGAATTTCACGATGTCTAAGGTCTCTGTTAGCCCTGGAATTCTATGTATCTTTGGTCATTTGTGCCACAGGAAAAATGGTCCCTCCTGCTGATTGTATTCTCCTCTCCCTAAAAAATTTCCACATACTAAGAGTTTATAGAATCTTGGAATTGGAAGAGACTTCAAATCTAGTCCATCCTATACCTGAAAAAGAATCTCTATACAATATTGTCAGGTTATTCTTGAAAACTTTTTTTTTAGAGGGGAAGGCAAGGCAATTGGGGTTAAGTGACTTACCCAAGGTCACACAGCTAGTAAGTGTGTCAAGTGTCCAAGGCCAAATTTGAATTCAGGTCCTCCTGAGCTGGTGCTCTACTCACTGCACCACCTAGCTGCCCCTGAAAACTTCTATGAATGATTCTGCACTACTTCCCAAGGCAGTCTATTCCATTTAAGGCAGCCCATTAGTACACACACACACACACACACACACACACACACACACACACACACTCACACACACATACATACCTTGAAAGCAGATACTGCTCTCTGTAGCTTTTTTCTTCTCCTTTTCTTTCTTTTCCTTTCTTATTTTTTTTCTTTCATGTTAAACATTCCTTCACTCTCTCTCCTCACTCCCTGCCACTCTGCCCTCCCCCCACCCAGTGCTTAGCACAATGCTTGGCACATAGTGAGGCATTAATAAATGCTTATTTGCTTATTGACATAATCATTGACTCCAATTGTTAGAAATATCCACCCCCTGACATCTAGCCAGAATTTGTCTCTTTGTAACTTCCACCCATTTCTCTTAATTCTCTTAACCCTGGAAGCTAAGTAAATGGGGTTGAAGCTTTCTCTAACATGACAACCATTCAAATGCTTTAGGACAGCTCTTTTGGCACTAGTGTTTCCTCTTTTCCAGACTAAACATCCCAAGCTCCTTCAATTGATTTTCAGATATCATGATATTGGGCAGCTAGGTGGCACAGTAGATAGAGTAATGGACCTGGACTCTGGAGGATCTGAGTTCAAATCCAGTCTCAGATACTTACTAGTTGTGTTAACCACACATCACTTAACCCTGTTTGCCTCAGTTCCTTATCTGTAAAGGAAACTGGAAAAGGAAATGGCAAACCACTCTAGTATCTTTGCCAAGAATACCCCAAATGGGGACAGGAGGAGTTGGACCCAACTGAAAACAATTGAACACTACATGTCATAATATTGAGTTCCTTTGGCATACTACTTATTCTTTTGACTTTATCAATATCCTTCCCAAGGTGTGGTAGCCAAAACTGAACGCAGTCTCCTAAAAGATGTGGTCAGCATACTGACAGCAGATCTATCAATTTTTTAGAAGGTTCTGGAGACCATGCATCTCTTATGAAGTCTAAGGTCACAATTGCATTTTTTGCCACCATATCTTATGATTGATAACAATAGTTAGCATTTACATAATGCTTTAAGATTAACAAAACACTTTATAAATATTTTCTCATTTTATTCTCATAACAACCTTCAGTGATAGGTGATTTTTATCTCCATTTTGTTGAAGAGAGAACTGAGATTAGAATCCATCTAGGAGATCTGTCATATGAGACTTGGAGCTAGCGTTACATAGTGAAAATAGCATTGGATTTACAATCTGGGCATCTGTGATTAAATGTTAGCTCTGTTATTTACTCTCTGCTTAATAATTCCTTTAAGGTGCTTGGACCTCAGTTTCTGCATCTATGTATCTATCTATATCTATGTATAGAGAGATTTAAATTATCTGTCATCTGTCTATTTACCTATCATCTCTGTTTATGTGTCTATCTCTCTTAAGCTATAAAGTCCTTTTTCTGAACAAGAAGTCCAGGAACCAGCTAAATTGTTCTCTTTTAAAAGTCTTTTAATGCTTAAAAGATATTAAGATACTAAGTAAAACAAAATAAACTGTTGTTGCATTTAGGGTAATTTTATTTTCATGTTACACCAATGGTTTTTGCTTTTTTAATGGATTAGATATCTCATATTTTGCAGAAAACAACACATTCATGCAAAGTCCCCTCCACTCACCCACATAAATTCAGGGTATACTTCATTTCAGTTCAGTTCAGTTCACACACACACACACACACACACACACACACACACACACACATCCCTACTACATACTAGTTGGTGAAGATACAAATTAAAATAAAACTAAATAGGCCTAGTCTGGGAAAAGGGCTTGCATTCAATTTGGACATTTATGTACATAAATAGGAAATGCTGAAAGTAGATTTTGTAAAGCAAATTATATATTTTCACTGGCCACTATTATAAAATTAGAAATGTGTTCCTATAGAATAAAATATCCCAATATTTTTTGTGTTTAACTTTATATATTGGTTGGCAAAGAGGAAAGAAAAAAGAAAATACTAAAATATCAGAGAACATGGGATTGAGGGAGGGAGAGAAGTGATTTATACTCCGGTACAATTCCCTTTATATTTTTTCCTATTCTTGTTTGATCATAATGAATTTAAAGTAGAGTTCATAAGTTCAAAGGATCAGAGATTTGTAGGTAGAAAGGACCTCTATTGTGATCCCTTCTTTCTACAGATTATGAAATTGAGGCACAGAGAGATTTAGTGACTTGACCAAGGAAACACAGGAGAGCAGGGTTTGGAAAATAGGTTCTTTGAATTCAGTGCTCTCTTTGCTGCTTAAGAGGCTGTAAGATCAATGAAATCATTTGGTGGTGAGATTTAATCACACTGTTTACTTTGTTTGGAATTACATTTTGTGGCAGACATAATTGAGATGATGATAGTGTAACAAATGAAGTTTAGTCAACATGTCTCGATCTTTATTGAGTTATCAGGATACATTTTTAGTTTTTATAAATAGAAAGTAATAAAAGGAAATCAGTACTTTTAAATAGGGAAGGCAGTGTGTGTAGTGGTTAGAGCACTTGACTTCGGAATGAGGAAGGCCTGCTTTTGTATCCTGGTTTCTGACTCCAGCTAGCTGTAGGACCATAAGCAAGTTAAGCCACCTCTCCTGAGCCCCAGGCGACTAAGATTTATGCACTGAATTATAGATGGGTTGCATCTTTGTAGGTGGAGGGAGTTCCCAAACTGATGTATAACAGATCCATGATGTATTGACTTTTTGATAGAACAAACTGGTATTAACTTTGAAAATAACTATTGTACTCCATTTAGCAGGGGTGGAGGTAGGGAAAATCCATTACTTATATGACCTGCAATTGAGCTCAGATTCTTCACCCTTTCAAAGAATTCAATTGTTCCTTCTACCTCTGATTGAAAAGACATTCCTATCAGAGCCCCTTACATAGGTGTTGGGAGGCTAGGAGTTAACCAGCAGAAACCAGCAGAGGGCATCTGTGTCCCATTTGAGCCAGATCAACAGTGAACCATTGATAAGACCTACTAGTGATGTGCTATGGATACCAAGAGCGGTACCAGCCTCATGGGGGAGTCACTAGTATGCATCCATATGTATCTGCCTAGGGAAATAGGGATTAAGTGTTTCTTTGTGTGTGTTTGGGGGAGGGGGGCGGTACAAAGAAGTATCCGGAAGAGAAAGAAGCTGAGTTTTTAAAACTTAGAGGAAGACCATGAATGAAGCCAATGATCAAAGACCAGTTCAAGTAGGGCATGGTGCCAGAAAGAAGTGACCAAACTCCAAAGGACAAAAGAAAAGGCAAAACAACTGCCACGTGGAACCAAGTTCAGGATCACAGTAAAGATAAGTGGGATCTATCAGAATAGGTTCCTATGAGATAAGAACAAATATTTTGCTGACTCTTTTTGACAGTGTATTTTAACGCCCCTTCACACCTCACCCCCAATACAGGTTCTATACCAAGTCTGGCATCTTAAGGAGCTCATGGCTGAGAATTATCATCCTCTTAATTCCAGTATGAAAGAGAAGTCAATCTAAATAATACTGAAAACCAACTTAATCTAACTTTACATTTTATGGTTGTACAAATATATACTCAGTGAATATAAGTTTATTTCCATCTTTTGAAGGATTCCACAAAATCTTTACTCAAACTGTTGTCATTTTTTTCAAAAGAAAGCTCAGTAATTGTCTGTTGGAGACAAAGCTTATGAAAAATTCCCACTTGCATTATTTCTTCATAATCACTGCATGAAGAATAGTGCTTATGCCCAAAGCCAAATGTATCTTAATTTAGAATTGGTGTGGGTGGGAAAAATAATAAAAGTTTCATAGTATGTTATCTTTGATAACTAAACTTGAAGGGTCTTGAATTCTTTTGCATTCCTGGAGACTCACAAAACTCATGTCTCCAGCTTACAGGCATTGGAGAGGGTGTGGTTCAACTCATGGAGAGCTTCAGATAAATCCAGGGAATCTCTGATTTGGCAGTTTCTGTTAGAAATTACTTTTGGAATTGATGATCTATTTGCTGTGACTTCAAGGTATAACTCCTCCCACAAAAAACATAAAACAATAACAACAAAAACAAACCCCCAAACCATCGTGTCCTCTCTCAGACTGACCTAGATGTGAGAATGGGAGAGTTGAGCAATGATTTAGAGGAATATGTAATGTGAAGGTCAGCTAATATCAAATGGATTTGTTGAATCCTAGTGGTAGCTAGTTAATGCAGTGGATAGAGTGCTCAGTCCTGAGCTCAAAATCTAGCCTCAGACATATATTAGCTGTGTGACCCTAGGCAAGTCACTTAACCTTAATTTCCACATTTGCAATATGAGGACAATAATAGCACCTACCTACAAAGGTTGTTGCAAAGCCAATGAGATAATAATTGTTGTCTGTCACATAAAAAGTGCTATATGATAAATGCTAGCTATTATTATCCAACCTGGTTAGATAAACTCAGTGACCTATGTATGTAAGAACTGGGGCTGTCTAGCCAGAAAAGGGAAGACATCAGATATTGGACAGGGAAGAGTTTGAATAAACTATCCATCTATCTGTCTATCTGTCCATCCATCTGTCTGTCCATCCATCTGTCCATCTATCCATCTATCTATATATCTAGGCTAGTAAACAGCTATCTAAGAATAGCTGTTTACTAGCTCTTGGGAAGGCTGATAAAACTAATAAGGCAGTATGGAACAGGCACAGAATGCTGATGCTAGAGTAAAGGGTCTTGGGTTCAAATCCCATCTCTTTACTACCTGTGTGACCTCAAGTAAGTGATTTAACTCCCTAGTCTTCAGTTTCTTTATCTGTTAAATGGGAGGGTTGGATTAGATGACCTCTGATGTCCTTCCCAGCTCTAGTTCCATGATGCTTTTGTAAATTAAATTTTAAAAAAGCATGCTTCTTAGTTCTACCATGTTTCTATTATTTTGTTAGGTGCTATGAGACAGTGAAAGTCAGCTAGATGGCTCAGTGGATAGAGTACTGGGCCTGGAGTCAGGAAGACTCATCTTCTTGAATTTAAATCTGACCTCAGACACTTACTTGGTATGTGACCCTAGGAAATTCACTTAATCCTGCTCACCTCAGTTTCCTCATTTGTAAGATGAGCTGGAGAAGGAAATGGTAAACCATTACCAGTATCTTTGCCAATAAAAGTCCAAATGGGGTCACAAAGACTTGGACACAACTGAAAAACCACTGAATAGCAACAAAAATGAGAGAATGAAGAATTGTATAGTTCTGGTGTACTTTGCCCAGTCATTTTACACTTATACTGATTCAGTGCTACATTTTACATTTTAAGAAGGGCACTGATGAATTGGAGTGCAAAAAACAGAGAAAACAGGTTGGCAAAGTGACTGGATATCATTCCATAAAAGGTTCAGTTGAAAGAAATGGATTTATTTAGCCTGGAAAAGGGAAGACATCAGATGTTGGGCAGGGAACCTTATATATCTCCCCATGTATTTGAAGGGCTTTCTAGAAACAGATTAAACTTATTTTGCTTGGCCACAGAGAGCAAAACTAGGAGCAAAGTAGCAAAGTTGCAGAGAGGCATATTTAGTTCAGTATGAAGAAAACCTCATCATCTGAGCTATCCAAAATAGAATGTGCTGCCTTTCTGGGATGGAGGAAGTAGTGCACTCTCCAGGACTGGAAGCCTTGAAATGGAGGGTGAGTGACCACTTATTTAAATGGAATCCCTTCTCTACATTCAATCTTCCATTTCGTCCCTGAGCTTCTAGGACATGTATTGCGCACTCCCTGCCTCAAGGTACTTAAGGCAGGGAGGTGAGAAAACTTCCAGAATACTACAGGGAGACATGCTATCAGGCTGAATATTATTAATTTTCTAATGGCACTGACTCATAGGTTAATTCAGTACTCTGTGGCCTAGATGCTGGGCAATAGCTTTGCCTTGGGCTCTCTGTATTGGGCTTTTGTTTTCCTAGGGCTATCTTCAATACCAGTGGGACTTGCTTTCAGGAAAAAAGAGATTTAACTATCAAGGGGAGGCTTGTGAGGTTGGCAGTAAGGTAGAAAACAGAAGAAAATGGGCTTAAGGTTTTGAGTAGCGTGGATGACAGGCACTTATTGTGGATGTGATGAGATCCATTCTGCCCATTACTTATTAAACTGAAGGGAAATCACAAGACATCCTTTTGAATCAGGCACGTTTCTTTTCACATTTTCTATCCATTCATTCTGCTCCCTTCTGAAAGATTTGGAAGGAGGAGGGGAAGGGGGGGGGAGAAACATGTCTGTGAAAGCTGTTATGAAGCTGCGTTATCTGTAAACAACTTGTTCCCCCACCTTTTAGCAGCATATTTTCCTTGATTCGCACCAGCTGGTCGTTTCTAATTTTTCCTCAGTGTCTTGGAATAGCTGCTGTTCCTTGAAGCTATTCTCTTAACCTTTGCTGGTCATGCCCATGTGCTTGCACTTCCTAAAGACAATGTCAGAACCTCTGTGGCTGTCTAACTGACTGTGAGCTCCCTTGTCTAGCCAAATAATTAAAGCTTAAACATACGGAGGTGCCACAGATAACCTTTGGGCAAAACTCACTCAGATCTACATTTTTTTATATAACCAGATCACTTTTGAGAGTACAAAACAGATGCCACAATGGGATCATTCAACAGGAGTTCTACAGTGCTCTCCTGACTTGATGAGAAGAAGGCAATGGATCCTGTAAGTCAGCAGTAGTAAGAGTCAGAATAAGCCCAATGCACCTCTGCCTCCTGCCTGCTGCTGCCTTCAGCACTAGCCTTTTAAGGGCACAACACACTCCTTGATCAAGTGGGCAAATCAGCACATCTGTGTGTTCATTCACAGCTAAACCACTCTGGCACAATACATTTCTATTTGATGAGCATTTATTAAGCACCTCCTGTGGGCAGAGAACTGTGGTATGCACTCAAGAAGAGAAAAAGTTGGGATAAGAAATGGTCTGTTCTCCTGGAGCTGACAGTGTGAAAAGGAAGTATGACCTATTTACAAAAAAAAAAACTGTAATGTAAAATTATATGGGAGGTATTATGTCATGGTAGATAGAGAATCAACCTCAGAATGAAGAGTTAAGTCCTTCCTCTGACACATACTGCAATTACTTTTAACCACTTCTTTGCAAGAACATCATCAGTCTTTCTCTGTTATCTGACACAGAATATAACCCTTGACCCTGGATCTCAGGATCTCAATACAAAAAGTTAGTTGGCTACCATCTTGCTTTCTACCTAGTCTGAATTATACCTTTCAGAGACATTCCAGAGGGTCTCTTTCTACCAGCAGTCATTCTTGGTACTCTTGTAATTCTTGGTTTGTATTCTTTCTTCTCTTTGTTGTTCTACCAACTAAGCCTCTCTTCCCTGTACTTTGTTCCTGCTTAAATGATGGTCAAACAATACTCCTTCCTCTGCCTCCATGATTATACCTCCTACAGCTATTGTGTTTTGACTGCAATAGCCTCCAATCCGTCCCTCACATAGCTATTAAAATGATTTTCCAAAAGTGCGGGTCTGATCATGCCCCCTTCACCCCCGCCCCCATACCATGGCTCTCCATGGTTCTCTATTGCTTCAAGGATCAAATCTAAACTCCTCTTTTTTGACATTTAAAGTTCTCCAAATTTTGTCCCCTTACAACCTTTCCATTCTTGTTGTATTTTATTCTCCTTCTTGTACTTTGCTATCCAGCCACACTGACCATACACATGACCTTTCAACTCTCATCTCTGTGCCTTTAATCTGGCTGTCCCCTACATACTTCTACCTCACCTCTTCCTTTTGACATCCCTGTTTTTATTTAGAACTCATCTCAAGCACTACCTTGAGCTGCCTGCCCAGCTTCTAGAATACCCCTGCCCACACCTATCTTTTATTCATTTTGTACATATTTCACATAAGCTTGTGTGTATACCCGTTGTCTCCCACTATGAAATGTAAGCACTGGGATTTTTTTCATTTTTGTCTTTATATTCCCACAGCTTAGCACATATGCTATCAAGCTGAATATTATTCATTTTCTAATGGAACTGACTCATAGGTTAACTCAGCCCTCCTAACACATAGCAAGAGCTTAATAAATGCTTATTGATTTATTGTTTCCAGTTCTTTCTATGGTTTTATGATTTGAAATTTCCATTTTCTTTATATCTTTATATTTGGCTGTCTCTGTCTCCTGCGGGTCCGCATTGTTTGTTTTGTTCTCTTACTTTTGGGGAGGGAGCGAGGAACCCCCATTTCCCTTTTGGTGGAAGAAATAAAAACAAAAGAAAAAATACAAATGCCAAAACTTCTCAGCCAATCTTGAATCTATCTCGGTTTTCCATGAATGTAAAGCAATTTTTGTCTCAAGAGAGTGAGGTTTTCATCCCAGTCTTTTCTCATTCTCATTCTCCGTCTACCACTTGAGTGGCACCACCTTTCCTGCCAGTGCTAAAGAGGGCAACTATGGTGTCACCTCCTATATTGAAGTTCTTTCCTTTTTCTTATTTACAGAAAGACTGTGACTTCAGTTTCTTCAGTCTAAGCCCAGCTCTTGTCTAGAGGTTGGTGAGAGATAATTTGGTATTCATGGTAGCAGCTAAGATCTGACAGAGCCCAGAATGATCACAGTGTGGAATTCCAGGTGGAGATTTGGAGAAGTGGGGTTGATCTGCAACCCAGTGACCAGTCACGAGTTAGTCTGTAGCAGGACAGCAAGCTACTGAAAACCCTGAATTACACTTTTTAATGCAAGAGATTAGCTGATTGAAATTCATCTCAATAAATTGACTTTCTTCCATATTATTAGGCTGCCTGTGATGATATTTGGATCCTTTTTCTTTATTATTAAAAATGAGTTCTGATTGAAGCAAGGGCTGCTTAAGGTATTCATGACTAAACTTGAAATAAATAGAAAGGATTTGCTGTATTTCAGGGTTATCTTTATGAAAATTTCATTGTAGGACTGAGCCTGTATTTTCCAGCCTGCATATCAGGAAAATGTGGAACAAAAAAAGGAATGCAGTTCTCAGAGGAAGCTGATTTTTCTTGTGGATTACTACATAATTATATGAAAACAGTGTTGCATTACCGTGAAATTACTATATATTTTTCTTTGTGTCAAGTTCAACTTGATTGAGTTTGACACTTGTTTAAAATGACATAGTATTAATATACTCACTCCTTCTTCCCAAATCATCCTAATTATTTTCCCCCTGCATCTGCTTCTGGTATGCTTATCTGAGCCTTCTCAAGACTGACTTGCTCTCTAACACACAGAAACCCAAAAACAGGGAAGGGAGACCTCCTGGGGTTGTACCTGCTGAGTCTTCTTGCCAACAAGTTGCTTCCTAATCAACAGCAGTTATGCAGCATGCTGAAGGAGATTAGGGCTTCCAGCCTCCTCTTCCTATGGGCTCAGGACTTTCTTGGTGAAAAAGCAACCCATTAGCTAAGCTTTCCCAGCTAACCCCCTAAACCATGGCCCTGATGAGAAGTACAAGCATTCAGAACCCAATTGTGGTCAATAATGAGCTCTTTAATGTGCAAATAAATATTACATAGAGAAAAAGGAGAAATGTGATTTGATCATGCTGTGATTCATTTAGGACCAAATCTGTGCTAGAGATTGAGAGGAAGGAATATAACTGATGAATATCATCCATACTGTGTTATCTTAGATACATGATTTCCTTTTGAACAAGGAACTCTATAAACAAACTAAGGAAGATATCACAGCTCATTGTTTTCTCACTAATTATGCTTGCTATTAAAGATTATTTGAAAATTGATTAATTAGGAGACCGATCCCTTGGGCAGAAGGAATGAGCTATTTTTTTTTATTTATTGCATCAGAGAGACCTTCTTTTCATATTGTTAAACCTTTTGCCTCATGGATCACTCAAAGCATTTGCCTTTAACTTCAATTTGTAGCAGGACAGGCAGGTCTATTTGCATAGCCCATCATTTTCAGATTATTGTAGGGCTTGGTATTTAGCTTTTTGGTATTAAAGTCAATTACAAATGATTTATTAGCTATTAGGACGGTACAATATAAATAATAAACTTGAAGGTTATAGATAAATTATGTTTTTAATTGGAATGCTAATAAATTATAATATCATGTTAGGAAATAAGAGCTGGATTTCCCAAACAGCAGAGTAAAAGTCACCTGATGAAAATATACCAAATAATAGCATAAATTAAGCTTGGCTGTCAGAAGGAACTCTGCAAAAGAGAAGAAATGCATTGCCATCCCAAAGATAATTTATTTCAATTTGAATTTATGCATTGCAAACACAAACAGATCTGAACCATAATAAATCTGATGATGCTATTTCCAGAACTCTTTTGGCTTCTGATTAGCCAACATAAAATATTTTTTTCTATGTTATGATATTTGCAAATAGCTCACTGTAGTGAAACATGTTGATGGTACCACCATTTCCCCGTTCAACCGGGCTTGGAACCCCATCGTTGTCTTTGACTCTTCTCTTGCCTTCACCCTTCCATTCTACAACTAGTCACCAAGCCCTGCCTTTTTTCCCCTCTGAAATATCAATCATATCCATTTTTTCTACTGTCACGACCATTGGCCAGGCCTTCATTAATTCTCACCTGGATATTTTAATAGTTTCCTAAATAGCCTTCTTCAGGTTTTTTTTCCCCCTTCACAATCCATTTTTAACAGACCTGTCCAAGCAGACTTTTCAATGTACAAATCTACTAACTAGCTACATTATTTCCAAGCTGATCCTTAGAGTGGATAACTTTTCTCCTTTTCCTTCACACAAAACTGTTATTTTTGTCTTGATAATGCACATTCTATGTAATAATGTTTATCATCATTCTTGAATCTGGATTATCTGCTGGTGTAACATAAACTCCAGGAGGGCAGGGACCATACTTTATTAAAATACTATCTCTCCCCCTGTCCCAAGCATGATATTTTCCATTCAGTCAGGTCTTGACACATTTTTCTTTATTTGAAGTGAATTATGTCATTATTCAAAACACCGAATAGTATCTATAGGATTTACATTAAAACCTGTTACTCTAGGATTCAAAGCTCATCATGGTCTAAGTCTGACTTGCCTTCCTACCCTGAAATCCTTCCCTTCCTTCAGTGTCTATCTTAGGTACATCTCCTCTATGAAGCCTTCTCTGTTCTAACTGAAGATATTTTGATGCTTCTCATACCATTCTTGGCCCCACTGGGTAGATTTTCTTTTTACCCCTATCACATTCTACTACAAATGATACTTATCTGTTTACATGCCAGGTACCTATCCTCCATTTAGCTAGTAAACTCATCAAAGAAGGGGATTGTGTCTTTTATTAACTTTCATCTTTTCACCTTCATTGCTAAGCTTAGAACCTTCACCTCATAGAAGCTTGATAAAATATTTGTTGAATGAATATTAGATGCTTATAAAGTTGTACTGATTTTTTAAATATTATAAGCATTTACAGATTATCACCACTCCATGAGAGGTCTTTTGTAACAAAACAGAACAATTAGTGAAACTAATAATACAGTGACCTCATCTGAAAGTACAGGTCGTATTCTATATCCATGATACCCTCCCTCCAATCTCTAATTTAAAAAAAAGGAGAGAAATTTATTTTTTACTCCCTCCCAATCCAATACCACTGGGGAGTGGTAAATTCTGTACAGTAAATATTCATGATCCAGCAAAACATATTCCATCAAAGACTATATACAAAAATAGATATTTTTTATTCTGCGTCCTAAATTCATCACCTCTGTCATTGAATAGCATATTTCACCATTGGTCCTCTGGAATCATGAATTGTCATTGTATTGATCATAGTTCTTACACCTTCCAAAGTTGTTATCTTTGTAATTTAGTATATAAATTGTTTTCCTAATTCTCTGCTTATTTCATTCTTCATTGTTTTATACAAATCTTCAAAATTGTTCATTTTTATAATATTGATATTATGGTACAAATTATTCATCTGCTTATCTGTACTTCACTGTGCATCAGTTCAAATAAGTCTTTCTATGTCTTTTTGAAATCATCTATTTCTTCATCTCTGACAGTATAATAGCATTTCATTTCATTCACAAAACACAATTCAGTCAGCCATAACAATTAAAATTAAACGTTTCCTATAATATATGACAGGATTTAAAATATCTCTTGCTGTTTCACACATAAGATTTCATTTCTGGTCTCTATGCCTTCACATTGACTGCCTCCCATACCTAGAATATTCTCCATTGTCACCTCCATCTCATGGAATCCCTGGTTTCTTTCAAGCCTTTCCTAGTCTCTCTGAACCCTCCTCCCCAACTGCTACTGCCTTCTTCTCTAAGATTAATTTCATTTCCTTCCTGTGTGTTGTATGTTTACTTATATGTGTATACTCTATTCCTTACATGAATATATGTATAGAGATAATGGAAGTCATTTCAGGGCAGAGAGAATTTTACTTTTGCCTTTGATCCCTACCACTTACGAGAGGGCCTGGCACATAATTTAGCACTTCACAAATGGTTGATGGTTGATTGATAGATAGTTCAATAACCTTCTGGTTTTACTACTAGGTCTTTATTAAACCATTCACCCAAAGAACATTAACCATTTGGCAAATTCTCTTATCTCTTTAAGAGGAACTGAGGAACTTCAAATTTGCATGAAGTTAATATACACATTAATTAGTCTGCCTCCTCCAGGCCTCTACATCATCGCCTGACAAAGTCACTCCTAGAAATCCTGTAGGTTTCAGCCTACATTATATATAATTATCTGTTTACATTCTGCCCCCTACTCCCAGTAGAACGTAAACTCGGTGTAGTCAGGGGCAAGTGTTCATTTTCATTTTTTTAATTGTCTCCCCAGTATCCTAGCACAGAGCCTTATACAAAGTAAAATGCCTAACACATATTAATTGCATTGAATTGCTCTAGGATACTCTATTGTCAATGAATTATATATTCCATTGTGATTTCCTTACAGAGAATATTTATTATATTTCTTTGCATCTGTGGTGTTAAGCAGAGTGGGACTTTTTTTTACTGTTCTTTCTCTTAGAATGCTAAAGTAATCAAGTGCCTTTGATTGAGTCTTGCTAGGTGCAGAGCCGCAGGCCCACACCCTTTTGCTAACTAGGTAGTAAGCCCCAGGCCCATACACTTTTGCTGATTAAGTGTGAAGCCTTCAGGCCCTAAGAAGGGTATATAAACTCAGAGGTTAGCATTTTGTTTGGATCTCTCAATCACTGGAAGACTGTTGATGTGGAGACTCTGGGTAGCTGCTGGAGCCCCCCAGCTTTGAAGAAAATCCAGATGTTGGCACTTCTCTTTTTGGTAACTATGTATGTAATGCCTTGATCTGACAAAGCCTGTTTGATCTGTTGATATTTTCTGTTTGTAATTTCTATTTGTATTTCCTCTGGAGTTCAGGGCACTGGCTTTTCCCCCTGAACTAAGTGAATGATATATGTATGTTTGATTAAAGTGAGATTGTAAACCCCTAAAGTTGCTTTCCTTAGAAAAGCAGATCAAAGCGTCTGTGCTGGCAGCCCTTCTGTGTGCTGTTGTTATTGGCTCTACACAGCCACAGTAGCTGCTAGCCACACTGTTGTTACAGCATCATAGACAACACCAATAATAATGTTATACATTTATTCAATGACTATGGGAAGGATGGAAGGAAAGAAAAAAAGAAGGAAAGAAGGAAGTGAAGAAGAAAGGAAAGAACAAAAGGAAGGAAAGAAGGAGGGAAAGAAGGAAGGAAAAAAAGAAAGGAGGAAGGAAAGGAGAGAAAGAAGGGAAAAAGGAAGAAGGAAAGAGGGAGGGAGGGAAGGAAGGAAGGGAAGAAAGGACATTTGTTCACTCAAACTTGTTTTTTCTGTGTATTGTGCAAACTGAGTTTTGTTTTCCTAGAGTACTATTTGTCTAAATAGAAAATAAACAGGAGAATAAATATTTGACCAAATACCATATTGGTCCACATGTAGACTTCATTTTTGCTCCAAATATAACTTGTAGAAGAAATGAGGATGTCCTAAAATTAGACTGGAAGGGACATTAGTATTACTTTTCAGCATATAAACAGTGTGTATGTTTTAATTGTTTTCACTTTCGAAGAGATCTCATTTTAATTGTGCAGCCTATAATTGAAGAACTGTATTTGAACCAATATACCTTAGAAGGATTTTTCAGTTATACTTTTGAAATTCCATTACCTTCTTTGGTATCTTAGAAATGAGTCTTTAGGCAATTGAGAGATGCTTTACCTTTCTCTTATCCTATCTCCAAGGGCAATGGGGGTGAGAATGAGCTTATAACTGGCATAGTAGTGGACTATTATTTCAAGGACTTCTTTACAGGGAAAGTGCATAACCTGTATATTCAACCTTCCAGTGAAATACAGAGGAGGAAAAGAAGCTTCAAAATATTTGGGCTTACTATATAAAACATTAGATTTCTTGCCTAGGGCAAGGGGGGAGGCAGGAAATATATATTACGCAGATTTAGCCCAAGAGATTCAAAGGATTTTTTAAAAAATAATAAGCTTCTTGTGACCCACTGAGTTTAGTTATTAAGAAGCAACTGTATTAAAGAGCAAATACTTATCACAGAATTACAAAATATTAGAACCAGAAGGGACTTTAGAATCTGGTATTTAAGAGCCTAGAACATAGATCTTTAGAGCTGGATGAGGACTTAGAACAAAGAATGTTAGTTTTTCAAAGGCCTTAGAAATCATATGATCACATTCTCTCATTTTACAATGAAGAAATTTGAGAGGAGTAATGTGCTAAAGGTCAGATACCAGGGAGCACAGAGATGGACAGTTAATAGGTGCCTAATAAATATTTATTTAATTGAAGTACACTGAGCCCACCTGAACTCAATGGAATTAAATGCAGGCTTTTTCACTGCCCAAACATGTTTATTGTTAGTCCAATCCAATCTGATCCAAATGAACCATCTAAGTGGCACAGGCACAGTGAATAGAGTGCTGGACCTGGAGTCAGGAAGTCCTGAATTCAAATTTGGCTTCAGATACTTACTAGCTGTGTGACCCTGGGCAAGTTCTTTAACCTCTGTGTGCCTCAGTTTCTCATCTGTGAAATGACACCTACCTCCCAGGGTTGTTGTGAGGACCAAATCCGATAATAATTTTAAAGCATTTAGCATAGTGCCTGGCATACAGTAAGCACTATATTAATGCTACTTAGTATTATTAATATTATTATTAACTAAGTATATTTAATTCCAAAAGGCAGTTATTCGGTGACTAAACATGCAAGTACTGGGAAGAAGAACAAAATGACATACTTTTCTTGCTCTCAGAAGCTTCTGTTCTACAGGGGAGAAAACAACATGTGTACACATTCATAAATATGAATGTGTGGCATGGTGCTTGGAATCAGGAAGACTCATCTTCATGAGTTCAAATCCAGCCTCAAACACTTACAAGCTGTGGGACCCTGAGCAAGTCACTTAACCCTGTTTGTCTTAGATCCTCATCTGTAAAATGATCTGCAGTTGGAGGAGGAAATGGCAAACCACTCCAGTACTTTTGTGAAGAAAACCCCAAACAGGGTCACAAAGAGTCAGATATAACTGGAAAATGACTGAACAAGAAGGGAGAGAGAGAGAGCAGTAAACACTGTGGGACTCAGGAAAGAATTCCCAGAGGAGGCGATACACGAACTGAGCAAGGAATGAAGTTAAAGGATTTCAGAGGAGAGAATGAATTCTACACACACAGACAACCTGTGCAATGTACGTGAAGGCCAATAGCATGAACTAAGCCTGGGGAAATAAAATTGATCTAGATTATGACTGGCTTTTAGAAGTCAAATGGAGGAATTTCCTTTTTTTCCTTTTTTTTTTCTTCTTCTTCCTCCTAGAGGCAACAGGAAACCACTGAAGGGTCTAGAGTAGGGAGTCAATCAGTAAATATTTACTAAGTGCCCAGGGTGTGCTAGGCACTGTGCTAAGCCTTGGAGGGGAATGACGGACATACATACGCAAACACTGTTTGCATTGCTCTCACAATTAAGGATTTTCTATACTTCTGTTTGAAAGCTGACCATTTTTAGCCAATGCTTAAGTTTCTAAAAGTTCAATAGCAACTTTAGTTCTGCAGCTGACTTCACTTCTTTAACACTGGCATATGTGGATCCCAAATTAAGTGACTTGTCTAGGGTTATACAATTAATAAGTATCCAAGGTTGGATTTATACTCACATCTTCCTGACTATAGGCCTAGGACTCTATCCTAAAGACTACTTTAGATTATGGATTGTCTTGGATCACCTATAACTGATGAAAGGAAACGAAAAAAAAAATTCTAAATCTATTCCTTACTATCTGTGTGACCTTGGATAAGTCATGCTCCTTCACTAGGTCTCATTTTCCTCAGCTGTAAAATGAGGGGGTTGGACCACAATATCTAAGGTCTCTCTCAGCTCTTTGAATGTCTCTAATTCCATCTCCTTGAGGTCTGGTGCCTGTAAAATGAAATTTAATGGCTTGCTGTTATTAGTATCCTTAAATATTTCTCTGTTGTATACTTCAATATTTTTGATTTCATCAATGTGGCTGTTCTGTCCACTAAATCAGTTCATAAACCCATCCATCCCTCTCCATGCTGTACAGTTTTCCTCCCTTTCCATGTCTATGCCCAAGACCATTACATAATATAATGTAAATTAATTATCAAAAATTAATATGTAAAACCATTTAGAAATGCCATAATATTTGGAAATAAAGAACAGTTTTGGGGAAAAAAATATCTTTACTCCTTCCTTACCCTCCAAAGATTGTTTCCTTCAGTGAGACAGAGACAGGATGGGAAAATATATTAACACCAGTAGCTAAACCAGATAGTGACTGGTTCCAATTTCATGGTATTTTTCTCTGTGAATGAACTCCTACAGTTTAAAAAATGACTGCTAAAAATATGGAAATCATGTATATAATAAAATAGGTGCCGTTTGGGATAACTGGGTAATTAATTCATTCCTCATCAGCACGTTTGCAGCTACCCGATGTATTGCATATATCTGTGGCTCATTAGTAATGCGAGAGAGACACTCAATGTTGAAATTATTTTATATACGATTTGGCTGAGATTGTATCTCCATTACTTTATCTCGATTACTTAATGTGAGGTGTTGGAGTTTTCCTGGGCTTCAATGAGACATTTGAAATGCACCAGTTGCCTCTTTTAAACCAATTTAATTCTATTAAATATAATAATATTTAGCACTTATAAGGTATCATCTCCCTTCAAATGGAAACATTAACTGCTGTAATTAATCCTCCTAGCACTCCTCCAGGCTAAAAATACAAATAGAAATAAAGAAAGCAATTAAGAGCAGGTGTACCTTGGTATGAAAAGGAAGTGTGATTAGAGAATCAGTCTCTGACTCAGGCAGGACTCCTGGGTTCAGTTTCTTCTAGGATGATATTTTTATGCCTCAGTTTCTTTAGCACATCATCATCTTAGCTCTTCAGTCTATGTAACCTTCAAATAGGAGATGAAGATTCATGAGTTTATGTTGAGTCTTTTTCTTAAATTCTCTGGAACAAATTTAGTATGAAAATCTAATATTATAATTTATAAAAGCAGCTTTCAAACTTTAAAGAACTATGCAAATGCCAGCTATGATCAACAAAGGGGAGTGAAGACTATAGGTTTTCTTGTGGTCCAAGTAGTCCCTGTAGTGTTTGGGAATGGGGTAACAAAAGGTGAGAGGGGCTGGCATAGAATGTTGGAAGTCATATAATCCACATGCCCCCATCCCTTACACAAACACACACACATACTTACACACATACACAGGTGAGGGAGGAAACCAAGGCCTAGGATAACTTGGCCAACATCGAATAGGTAATTAATTGCAGAAGGTAAAATTTCTCTCTCTCTCTCTCTCTCTCTCTCTCTCTCTCTCTCGATTATGCTATTCTTAGACATCTTTACATTTAAAATTTTAGAAAGTATAAGTGGAAAAGACTTGAAAGATCTTCAAGTGCACCCTCCCCATTTTATTGATGAGGAAATTAAGACCCAAAGAGACTTAAATAAATAAACTTCTCCAAAGACAAACAGCAAGGAGGGGTTCGTGGAAGAAAAGTATACCTTATTCAGTTGGGTCAGACTTCCTGAAAGGCAACATCACCAGTTCTGACTGTCACATATTAGGGAGGGCATTGGAAAGCCAGACAGCTAGGTCACACAGTAGGAAAACTTGTCTGTCTTCATGGGTTCAAATCTGGCCTCAGAAACTTACTAGCTGTGTGAGCCTGGGCGAGTCACTTAATGCCTCAGTTTCCTCAGAAGGAAATGGCAAATTACTCCAGTATCTTTGCCAAGAAAACACCAAATGGGGTCACGAAGAGTTGGACATAACTGAAACCAATCAGAAAGCTGGAGGGTGTTAGAGAAAGACAACCAAGACAGGGAAGAAATTTAAGTTCAGGCACTTGAAGAATGGCTGAAGGATCTAGTTGTGTTCAGCTTGGAGAAGAGATTGAGAGGGCATATGAAAGTTTTTTTTTCAAATTTTTGAAGGCTGGTCATGTGAAGAAGAGTCAGACTTTGGGCCCAGAGAGCAAAAATGGTGGATGTATAAATGTTGTAAAAACTTAAATTTAGGCTCCCCCCATGCCCCAAAGCGGGTGTTTGGTTGGGGAAGGCCTACGAATTAGAGCTGTGGAAGAAGTTTAATGGACTTCCTCAGGAGGTCCTCCCTCATTGAAAATCTTTAAAACAAAAGTTGAATGACCACTTGGGTATGTTGTGGAGAGAATTTACTTTTAAGTACGGGCAGACTGGACAGACGCTGCCATTCTATGAGTCTGATTTGAACATGAATTTTCTGATTCTGGACCCAGTATGAATTTTATTTTTATTTTTAAATCATATTGCCTTTGTTACTTTTATTCAATTTAAATTTCTCTTAAGTCCATTAACGCTGTGTGCTTATTTTTGTTTTCACTGAAGGTTTGTTGTGAATATCTTAAAGCTTCATCCTTATAAGGTTATTATTCATTTAGTGAGGACTAGTTTTAAATTTACTGAGTAGGTAGGGGGAGGTGGCTTCCAGAAATAATGCATAATGTGATCATTATGTGATTGGGAGTATAATGATTACCAACTCTAGTGGACAGTTCTTTTTTTTTTTTTTTCAAGAGGGGCCAAATCATCATTTATTTACAAACAATGTCCTTGAAATGTAATCAACAGCCTTGCTATTCTGAAGAGAGCAGAGCACTGGCAGAAAAGCCGCCACTAGGACAACACCTTCTAGAATTGGTTAACCTTGCCAGAGAGCCTCTAATGGGAGGGTGTCAGAAACAAATGGAGGAATAAAGCTTTTGAAACCAAAGGTGAAGAAAAGACAAGAAGAGATTTCCAACTCTAGACCCTTCTACTCACAGTCAGGTTTAGGGTTTTATGTTGGGAAAGGGGCAGTAGAGGTTAGGGGCCAGGAACAGAAAACTTCGTTACTAAGAAGAAACAATCTTTAAAATTTTCCAAGTGCCCCTCACTGATTCTGACTACATGATGATAAAATGTCAGAAGTTCAAATTTTGAAGGTCATGAAGCTTAAGTTTTATGTGAAGTATGAATCCCTGCTATGGCAGCATGCTTTATACACATGTGCATGTAAACATGCATATATGTGTTGTATAATAGAAGTCTAGATTTCAAGGGCACTTCTAAGGCCATGCAGTTTGAACTCTACCTGAAGCATGAATTTTTACTATGGCAGCATGCTTTATATATATATGTGTGTGTGTGTGTGTGTGTATATACATGTGTGTGTGTATGTGTGTGTGTATGTACGTATATGCATTTAACTCAATTTTATTTCTTCAATTAATAATTATTTTCTCTCCCTCTTCCTTCCCCTCCTTCTCAAAGAAAAACAAAGCCTTATAACAAATGAATCCATGTAATAATAATTTTTTGTTATTGTTGAATCGTTTTTTAGTCGCGTTGAACTCTGTGACCTCATTTGGAGTTTTCTTGGCAAAGATACTGGAGTGGTTTGCCATTTCCTCCTCCAGCTCGTTTTATAGATGAGGAACTGAGGCAAACAGGGTTAAGTGACTCATCCAGGGTCACGCAGCTAGTAAGTGTCAGGCTGGATTTGAACCCAGGAAGATGAGTCTTCCTGACTTCAGGCCTGGCACCCTATCCACTGTCTCACCTAACTGACTCATTGCTACCATTTATGTGACACTTAAAGATTTACAAACTACTTTGCATGTATTATCTCATTTCATACTTACAACAGTTCTGTGGAAGAAGGTTCTATTATTAATCTCCCTTTTATAGATGAGGAAACTGATACTGAGAGGTTAAGTGATTTGCTCGAGGTTGCTAATTTAATGTCAGAAACAGGATTCAAATTGAAATCTTCCTAACTCTCCATCTAACACTCCATTCACTATGCTACCTAGCTGCCATGTTTCACCATATGTTTTTGGCAGCATAATCTCTGACAAGTTTATGGAGTCATAGGACATGTTAGTTAGACAGAATTTTTAGCACAAATCACCTAATTTTTACAAGTGAGGAACCTCAAAGATTACAAATGAGGCTCAAAGAGATTATGTAACTTACTCAAAAAACACACAGGCAATGCTGAAATGGGCATCTGAACCCAGATCTTCTGTCTCCAAATTTAGGCCTCTTTCCACTGTATCATTTAAGATTGTCTCAACAGAATTTCCATGATTTAATTTAATTAACCAGTCTCTATTATTCAATGTTACTTAATCACTTACTATCTCTCAGGCTCATCTTCCTCATCTGTAAGTTGGAAATGATACCGAAAATGATTACCTCATATCATACGGCAGTCGTGAGGATCAAGTAGGATAATTATGCATGGCAATGCTTAAAGTGTCATCTGTACATATGTGTATACATACATGTGCATGTATACATGTACATATATACTATACATACACCTATACAGACATATAAAACATATACATATACACACATACATACGGTTGGGTGGTTGGTTGGTTGTTCTTCATTCTTGAAGAGGACCAAAATGACATCACCATTCTAGAGTCAAGTTTCAGTGTATCCGACTGTGGCTGATCAAACCACATATGAGTTCGGAATGCCCTACCACAGGTCGGGCACGAATAGTCTGTGTGTGAACATTTAGGGTGGATTCTCTAAATTTGTTCATCCTGTGCTGTTTCAATTCTGCTTTGCTCATAGAGCACAGCACCTTCTATGATGTAGGCACGCCATACCGAGTGGTCCTGTGCCAATGTCTCCCAAGTCATGCAATCAATTCCAAAGTTCTCGAGAATTTCCTTGTATCGCTTCTTCTGACCACCATGTGAACTCTTGCCCTGTGTGAGTTCTCCATAAAACAGTCTTTTTGGAAATCATGGTTTTGCATTCGAACAATATAGCCAGCCCATCGGAGTTGCACTCTGTGAAGCAGAGTTTGAATGCTTGGCAGTTTAGTTCGAGTAAGGACCTCAGTGGCTGGTACCCTACCCTGCCTGGTGATCTTCAGAATCTTCCTAACACAATTCAAATGGAAGCGATTCAGTTTCCTGGCATGGCACTGGTAGACTGTCCGGGTTACCCAGGCATACAACAATGAGGTCAGCACCACAGCTACATATATAATATATAGGTAATCTACCAGATATTGTATATGCACATTAATACTATTGTCATTCCTGACTGACTGTAAGCCTCTACTGGAACATTGCTAGTAACCCAGAATTCACCAGCCCTTAAAGCATTCAATTCTTTTCCTTAATAGATCTAAATGCTACAAAGTTTTATTTATGCTAAACTAAAATCTGTCATTCTCTAACTTCAGCCCCCTTAGAACTAGTTTTGCTTTCTGACACAAATCTAATGAGGTTTGAAATCTAGCTAAATCAAATACTTTAACCTGTTAACATATGATCCATTGCCTGGTTTCTTCAGTTCAGAATTTCTGCATAAATATCTAAATGTTTATGATTATATTAAGCATGGGTTGTTAGGAACATGGGCTTTTAAATAGAATACTCATTTAAAGCCTGTAGATCATAGATTTTCCTTAGGAGATTATAAAATAAAACACTTGCTGAGTCTTTTGAGTCTTATGCCAGTGTACTCAGAACATTATAATCAATAATTTAATCTCACTCCCAATCCATACCCAATCATCTTCTCCCCCTGACACAGTAGCATCATTCCCCATGGCTTCTAGTCCTAATACAAAAGCCATTTGGATAGTTAATGTTTGCAGTTTAAAATTCAAAATGTGTTCAACAGCCAATTGTCTGAAAAGAGATTTTTTTAATAGACCTAGTCTGTCTGCCTTAGATATTATGTCCTGTGTTTACAAACACTGCAGTGGAAATATGCAGGCTTTGTCCAGAATCCTCAGTAGAAGGTGACAAGGAGGGAGGAAAACACAGTAAAAAGTTATTATTTTTGTATGGGATGGCTCTCTGAGAGGGGGCAGGAAAAAAAATACTAGGAAAAATTTTGGAGATGTAAAAACAAAAGAAATCAATAAAATATATTTTTAAACTCACGTACATGTAAGAGAGTGTATCATAGTATGAGAGTATTTGGGGTTAAGATTCATTGATTATGGTGCTCCTTGTGGGTCTCTAGAAATATAACTTTTTTCTTCTACCTGTGGATGAAATGAGTTAATGAGTATATTACCAAAAAAGAAAGAAAAGAAAGAAAGAAAAAAAGAAAAGGCTAAGATTAAGAAATCAAAAGAAAGTCTTTTGTTCTGAAAAGACTAGGTCCGGTTTCAAATGACCTACCTGGGCAGCTCTAATATATAGCAGCTTTGGGAGTATATGATTTGAAGCTGGAAAAGACCAAATATTTTTCTAGTCATAACTCCCTCAATTTACAGATGAGGAAATTGAGTCCCAATGCGGTGAAGTGACTTGCATATGGATAACACTGCTAGTGAATAAATAGCAGAGCCAGGAATTGATTTCAGTTCTTCTGCCTCTAAATCCATTCCTATTTCCAGTATACTATGATGCCTTTTTTCTTAAGAACTCTGACCCTCATATTTCCTCCCAGAAAAATAAAGATCATAGAATCATAACCTAACCTTGAGATAGATCTGCTGGACTCCAGGGAGTAGGGAACTTCATGCATTTTTTTCCCCACTAAAATGTCTTTCTCCTCTGCATTCAGGCATTTGGTTTGACTAATTACAATCCTAGGATGGGGCAAGGGTGGGAAGAATCTGACCTTTAATGAGAGCAGTTAGGTTCCTTTTCCTCAGATTATTTGGCTCATAAAACATCTTACCCCAGGGAAAAAAATACTTGTAGCCTAAAATGAAGTTCACATCTAGGGTTTGACCAAAATGCAGAAAGTAAAAAGGCACTTCATGGGCACTATGAATCAGGTATGGGACTGGTAATTTATTCTTATACACAAATGAAATGCTAAACATAAAAGACTTAGAGCACATATTAATAGAACAACTTAAAACAGAATTCACTAACTTTGAAATACTGTTACAATCTGCTAGGAGAATGATATTTTAAAACTCATAAGAGCATAAAGCAGTTTGCAGGACTCCTAATTAGGCATTTTATATATTATCACAGCTATGTACTGTATAAACAATTCCTGGTACATTTCTGCTAATAAAATGGCCACACATGGGTCAATGCTCTCGTTTTTTTTTTCTTTTTTTGTGGCCAGCATCTCTAAGAATATTGGCGTAATTTATGGGGGATTTTTCCTATGCTACCTGCTCCAATTTGATGGAACCAGGGCCTTCCACACTTCCTGAATTCGCATGGTTTTCCTTCTAACCTGGATACACCCATCTTAAGATAGATACTATTTCATCAGAGATCAGGAGAGGATAACTATAAAAGAGGCAGCCTGTGTCCATGCTCATAGACTTCAGATTTCAACCCTGTCCCACCTGGTTCATGTAAAGTCTGAGAGAAAAATATGATACCTTATATTTAAAAGAACCTGGGGGTTAAAAGAACAAAAATAACCACAACTCTCAATGTATACGTCTCATTTGAAGATCAGGGAAAGAATTATTTCCATTTCATAAATGATGAAGTTGAGGCCAAAAGGTGAGCAGACTTGCCCATATTTACATATAGAGTCATTGACAGAGCTGGAGCAGAGCTGTTCTTAACTCTAGAAGGATAAAGACAAGGGACTCTTACTCTTGGCATAACCCATCAGGCATTGTCTCCTAAGTCCTAATGGAAAAGATAATAAGATGGTAAACTTTTTTCTTGAAAGAGATGTTAGAGATTAGCTAGTCAAATCCTTTCAATTTATGTAGGAAGAAACTGAGGGATGGAGAGGAAGAATGGAATGCCTGAGGTCACGCATTACTAAGTGGTAGAATAGGGGATTCATATTCCGGTCTTCTGCCTCTAAATCCAGTTTTCTGTTCACTAGACCATTAACGATTTTCAAATAAGGCAGTCTGCAAACCTGACTCATTCTTAGTCAACCATCTGACTTTCCTTTAAAAAACTGACTACAAGGAACATCATAACATTTCTTCCGTAGATATGGATTAGCCCTTAGTCTATAACTTCTAGTCTTTCAGAGCTATGTGAGGGCACTGAGAATTTATGACTTGGCCATGTTTGCAGTGTTAGTATGTGTAAGAAATAGGACTTGAATTCACATAATCCTGACTCTGAAACCAGGGCTCTATCCACACTGCCTGTCAGAAACACACATATCATTATCTTAGTTTTATAAATGAGGTAACTAACACTCAGAGAGTTGAGCTGCCTTTCTAATCACTCTGTTCTTGTACCTAGTCCTTGACACAGGTACGATCATCAAATCTGCATGCTACAGGAAAGTGAACTCACCCAATGGCTGGCACTATTCTACACTGTATTATTCAAGGGACGGTTAATGAACATTTCTTTAAAGCAGTTGTCACAAAAAAAAAATTCAGCACCCTATCACTGAGAGAAATTCATGAAAGACTAAAATTATTTCCTTTTTGTCAGATTGCATAGACTGGTACATCAGATCAGAGTCAGAAATAAGAACAAAAACATACTGATGGGCTGGATCTATGGGCAACACAAAATAACATTTTAAAGAACATGGAAAAGACATTTTAAAACATGTAAAGTCTTATACTTTGGTTCAAAAAATATCTTCCTAAACACCAGATGGGGGAGTTATGATTAGAGACTAGTTTGAGAAAGATCCGGACAATTTAGTTGACTGCAAAAATAATTTAAATCAACAGTGTGATAAGATAGCCAAGAAAACTATTATAAACATAAACTTAGGGAACAAGGAAGTTATAGCTGTGCTGCCCTCAGACTGGGATTGATCATACCTGTTGTATTGTGTTAGCTCTGCCTGCCAAGAAAATCACAAATCCAATCCTTATTCTTATTGATAAACTGGTTTGTTGTTGTTGTTCAGTGATTTCAGTTGGGTCTGACTCTATGACCTCATTTGGAGTTTTCTTTGGCAGAGAAACTTGAATGGTTTGCCTTTTCCTTCTGCAGCTTGTTTTAAAGATGAGGAACTGAGGCAAACATAGTTAATTGATTTTCCCAGAGTCACACAGTTAGTAAGTGTCTGAGGCCAGATTTTAACTCAGGAAGATGAGTCTTCTTACTTGAGGCCCATCTGCATGCCTCTCATTTGAAGTGCTTATGGAAAATTCACTTCTGTGTGGAAATTTTTCACCAATACAAAGGGGAAACCATGGCAGTAGGGAGAAAAGAGGTATTGGAAACCTGATTTGGGTTACTAACACACTGCTGCCCGCACCTATTTGGATTATTGAAGAACCTACTCTTTTCCTGTTAGATAGATAAACACAGCCTTCTAATCTGTTCCTTCTCTAGTCCTGCTCCATCCTGTAATGATTTTACTTAGGCAATGGTATATCTGGAGCTGAGAAAAGAATATCCAGAAATGTGGGTTCCCTTTTGCCTTCAATATCAATTTATATTGACACTACATAAATGATGTTAATATCGAGTACACCCATCTCCTATTTCCATTAATTTGCTTACTCCATTCTTTGAAATGCTTAAAATGAACTCTCCTATCCACTTTTGATGGAATCCGAATAAAGATGCCCCCAGCCCTGATGTTCGAACTTTCTTATAGGCCCCACTGCCCCCATCTAGCCACTCACACCCCCTCCCCCACTGAATACCCTAACTTCTTCATATATGCCTCACTGCTCACTAGAACAACAGGTGTGTCCATGAACTCATATTTCTCACAGAAACAACAGGCATATCCGTGTGATGGGATCCTAACCACTGCCCCCAGCTAGCCACTGCCCCCAGACCCATTCCTCGTATTTCCCACAGAAATAGCAGGTGTGTTCATGCACTCAACCACAACCACATCGATATAATCTCAAACAAGACCACAATAGCCAGCCAATCAGAAAGCAGCACTACCAGGATGCCCAAGCAGGATGTGGACCCAAACAATAGAAGGGATTTTTCTCTAAGTAAGCACCTGCGCAGTAATAGTAAAGAACTGACCTAGAGTGAATTTATAACATAGAGAGGCTTATTATAATATCATTATCATACAAATCCCCCCCAATGGGTTTTTCTGTATGCATTATGGGTAATTGCATGCTCAGTTCCACTGTGGCTGGGACCCCTCCCCTATTACCTAATCCCTTAACAAACTCCCTCCTGCCTTTTTAATATTCATAATTTCTGTTATGTAATTACATCTTTACCCTATAAAAATCCATCTTACTTTCTCTGAAGTTGCTGGTTTCTCTTGGAATTTAGCCCACTTCATAAGAGGTGTCAATCTCAATAAATGCCTATACTTGGATTAGAGGTGGCCTGACTCATGGGGCAGGTAGGTGGCAGAGTGAGTAGAGCACTGGCCCTGGAGTCAGGAGGACCTGAGTTCAAATCTGACCTCAGACACTTGACACACTTACTAGTTGTGTGACCTTGGGCAAGTCACTTAACCCCAATTATCCTGCCTTCCCCCCTCCAGAAAAAAAAAAAAAGGTATAAAAGTAAAAAAAAAAAAAAAAACAAAGAGGTGGTCTGACTCTGAATTCTTTGAGATGATTCCACCACAGCACCTTATGAAACCGTAACAGTTTTTGGTGTCCCTGGGTGGGCAGAGTTGAAACCGCAACACTTTCTCTCCTGGAATCCTTTGATTCTAGACTTTCAGTAAAATCTTCTGTGACTCCCCTTCCACGATCTCTTCCTCACTTAATTTACATCAGTTCTTTGCCTTCCTTAGGAAGGTGGTGTGCTAGGTGGAGCCAGTGGATAAAGCGTGGGGTCTGGAATTAGGAAGACTAGAGTTCAAACCTGGCCTCAGGCAACTCACTAGCTTCGAGACCCTGGGCAAGTCACTTAACTTTTATTCACCTTAGTTTCCTCATCTGTAAAATACAGAAAATAATCACTTTGTAAACCTACCTCACAGGGTTGTTTTGAGAATCCAATGAGATAATCATTAGAAAGCTCTTACCACAGTGCTTGACACATACTAAGCACTATACAAATGTTAGCTATTAATATTTTTACTTTTCTCACATTTTTTTATGTTATAACTTTTATACTCATTTTTCTTTCCTTCATAGTGTAAGGTCCTTGTATAGTGCCTTATGACCAGTACAAACTTACAGGATCTTCAGTCCTAAATATTGAGTTCAAAAGGATGGGAGAGCCAGCTAACCCAACTCTCATTTTACAGTTGAGGAAACTGAGGCCCAAAGATGTTGAATGACTTGCCCAAGTTCATATAGGCAGTAAATGGCAAAGTCAGGATCTGAACCCAGGTCCTCTGATTCCAAACCCAGTATTTTTCCATTATACTTCACTGACTCTGTTCATTGAAGGGAATTGAGTTGAATTAAGATATGAGAGCATCTGGATCTGTCTTTAATAAATCTAATACGTTAGGATTCTAAGATTCTGGTCCACTCAGTCTCTCTTTCTCACTTCTTTCATGTGCAAAATGGAGGTAATCCCTATCTCATCAACTCACACCTGGCCCATTATGATAGTGAAGTCTCCTTATCAGCTCTAACATCAGATATAAAATCCTCTATTTGGCAGTCAAGGCCTTTCATAACTTGGATCCCTGCTACTCTATGACATTACTCTCCCACCTCCAGATACCCTTCAGTCAAGTGACACCAGACTCCTTGCTGTGAAAACATTCAATCTCCTGACTCTAAACATTTTTCCTGGTTCTCCCTCAAGCCTAAAATTCTCTAACTTCATTTCTGCTTCCTTGGCCTTCCTAGCCTCCTTCAAGTCTTAAAATCCCATCTTCTCCCAGTAGCCTTTATCAACCCTCTTACTACCTGTGTCTTCCCTCTGTTGATTATCTCCAGTTTATCTTGTATATAGCTTTTTTGTATATGTTGCCTTTCCCAGTAGACTGTGAGCAACCGGAGGACAGGAACTGTTTTTGCCTTTTTTTGTATCCCCAGACTTTTAGCACAGTGCTTGGAACATAATAGGCACTTAATAAATGCTTGTTGACTTCAGTTGCCATCAAAGAGATTGAACAAAACAATGATTATGAAAGTACTTTCTAACCATAAGGGAGTTATATAAATGCAAGTTACTGTTATTTTTTTCTTTTGGTCATGATGATGATATCATCTATGATTTGGCACATTGCCTGGCACATCTCAAGGACTTATTAATGCTTATGGACTATTATCATTATTATTGCACCCATTTTTAAAAGGTCCATGAGCACCTATATCTCAAGACTAAGAATATTAAGGCTTTTCTGTCACCCCCCAACTCCCCTCCCCTCCAGTCACCCAGCTATTTTTCAGTCATTTCTGAAAATGGGTCAAACTATCTCTTGTCGACAGAGGGCAGCATAGAAGAAAGCTAGAGAAAATCGGCCAACATTTGTCCATTTCCCTCCCTTGCTTCTTTGCCTTTGAGTTATCTGGTCCAAAGGGTTTAGCTATTGGGTCCTGAACTTTGCAGCAGGCCTGGAGGCCCAGGGCAATCATTTGGATTGATTGGCCTGGCAACCTGTCTAGCTCCTGGACAGTTCTAAATATTAATTTCAAATTTAGAGCCAACCAGGTGCTCCTGAAAGCAAGTGAGGTACTTTTGGAAACCTTGATTGTATCCCTCTGGCCCCTCAGGCCATTGCACAAATCACTGCTCCAGGGCACTGAGTGATGCCCTAATGATACCCTTGGGTACTTCCTCATGCTGTCACCACCCAGAGAGCAGTTTTCTCAACTAGCTGGATGGTATCCATAAAAATACTTTAAGGTCCATGGAGAAAGGAACTACATAATGCAACCTATTACTTTAGTTGTTGTTTTAAAATCGAAACATTTCTTTACCAGGACAGAGTTAGAGCTTATACTTTATTTTGGAGAAATAAAAGTCTGTACACTATCTGAATTCAGATTCTGGCTGAAATCCTCTGAAGGTTTATGAATGATGCATTCAGAATACTTATTTACTTATACGGGCCTATGATCTACAGCCAGAACTTGCCTAGGGCTATGAGGGCATTTTACCAAGGGTGCCATAAGGGGAAGCAGAAAAGAGGTAGGGGGCAGAGAAGAAGGAACTTTTTTCTTCCTCCAACCTATATCCTACATAGATTGGCTTCCTGATCAGACTTCTCTCCAGTTTGGACACAGACTTCCCTCAGCGTCTCAAGATTATATCCCTTTCTTAGGGCTGCCTGACCTGGGTTCCAGAGCAAAAGTTTCAACTGCTCCAAGGGCAGGGTGTAATGATTCTCAGATAGTCTTCCTCCTCAGTAAACTCTGCTTTACCCCCTCCCCCCTCACACACATTATTTTTATCCCCATTTTATAGCTAATGAGACTGAACTTGGCAAGGTTAAGTGATGTTTCCAAGGTCATATACCTAGTAGGTCTCAAAGAACAGGGTCTAGCCCAGGTCTTTTCTTCCTCCAAGTGCAGCACTCTTTACATGATACCATGCTCTCTCCTTGCCCTTTTCCTTGGTCTCCATTTCCTCCCCTGTAAAATGAAGTAGATGGTTTCTCAAAGGCCTTTCTACAGCTAAACCCTAAGGATAATAGAAACCCATTATATCTCAAATAGCAGTTGGTTTTGAAAAGGAAATGACAAATCAGTCCTATTTGTTCATTAGAGTAGGACCTTCTCCAGGCAAAAATTGTTTAGCCTTCTCTCCAGCAGCACAACATGTTGTTTAATACAACAAAACTATTACAGGAGAATCAGAAAATTTTAGAGCAGGAAAGACTCATCTAATCTGATCTCCTCATCCTGCAAAGGGGAAAATGAGGCCTAGAAAACTGAAATGACTCCTCCAAGGTCACAGCACCAGTTAATGCAGAACTGGGACTAAATTCTATTATCGCCTGACTCCCCTTGCTCTTTTTACTACATCTTTGCCTTTAAACAATTCTTATATGTTACTAAATGCTCTTGAACATAATTAAAAAAAAAAGTATGCCTTTAAACCAATTCCATAATTTAGACTTTAGACTAATTTAGACAGTCCTCACCCCTAATTAGCACAAATTCGTAATGGATTTACTTTTACTATTCATACATATTTGGCCTATTAAGTTTTCCTTCCTTGTTGATCTGTGCTTCACAACACAAGGTTGAGTGAGCAGTCTTTTCTAATTACCACTGTGGTTCCATTATGATTAAGTGTTGCCTTTCTATTTTGAGACTGCTATCCCAGGAGTGCATATTATTATTAAATATAGTTATGGTACTCACTTGAGATTGTGTTTTGTAGATTTGAAACTGCTTTACATTTCTGCTTAATATATATTCTATGCTTTTAGCAAAAGCCAAATGGAATTTGAGTAGGCATTGCTTTTGAGGAAGGGCACAGAGACAGGAGAGTTCATATAACTGAATACATTTTAAGACAATGAATAAAAAGATATAATGTCTGGGCTTTAAAAAATCATTGAAAATGAGGTATAGCTTAAGGTATATTTGGACACGGAATCATAATCTGTAGGTTCTAATAGCAGGTTACTGGTCAAATAACCCTGATCATGTCATTTCCTTTCTGTGAGGGTTATTTTCCTTGTTTGTTACATGAAAATGTGAGTGTCTATCTTCCCTACATCACAGGATAGTAAGGGAAGGGAATACTATTTATACATGAGCTATGAGATCATATATGATAATATTTTTCACAGATGGAAACATGGATAGAAAGCTGTGAGGTAAACAACAGAAATTCAGTTTGCATCAAAAAAAATTAAATGCCTATTTGCAAGGCACTGTGGATAGAAAGGCAAAAATAAAAAACAAAGAGGAAGATAGATTGCACTGAATTAGATGTTGAATAAATTAAAAGCAATGGAGTTAAAGGAAAACGAGAAATATGGATTCCCTCCAACTCCAAACTGCATTACTCTCAATTAGATCATAGGTGATGGTCCATATAATGTATTTAACATCTTTGTAGCTTTTCACATTTTATCCTCGAGATTGTTTTGAAAGTGTAGTAGAAAGGTATTAGTAGCAAAATTGAATGGTGGTAATTAGCTGCCTCAAATTAAAAGAGTATAACATCTTAATTGAGACCTTTTTTAACCATTCTCCACTAAGAGCCTCCATGTTAATTCACCACATACTGGATCCCAGTCTCCTGTTCATCTCTACATATAATTGCCATTACTAGTAATTAGACCTATGTAGGCACACAAAGGGAATAATAGACACTATTGAATCAAAATTATGAACCCTTTAAGGACTCTGTCTTGTGAAGGAACAAGCTGTATTCCAGTCTCACTCATTTAATAATGAACAACTGTTTAAATCTTAGGTCATTCATTCCATCTGTCAGGTGTTGCAGAAACCTTAGGTTTCCTAGAAGATAAAACAACAAAACAAAACAAAAATAAACTATTCTTCCACCACCTAATGGCTTTCACCTGTTTAGTGAATACAAAAAGTCAGCTTCCTAGAAGGGAGACATAACAAGGCATAGAATCATAGTATTAGGAAGACGTTACCGTAGTGTGAGACAAAGCTATATGAAAACAAATTCAGATGACAGTGCTTGTGAGTTTGTTTGTTGTTTATCATATATAAAACATATACAGGTTTCAAAACAGGAATGAATACCAAGATGGGAGACTATAGAGTGTTTTTGTTTTATTTTACTTTAAAGAGAGGAAAATATGGACTTTATTTATATTTTTTTGGAAGAGGCAGAATTTGGAAATGGTGAAGAGGTAAAAACATGAGAAACCAGACAATATTTAGTAGAAAGGCACTGGAAATGGGATTCATCATTAATTTCTATAGAACAATAAGAAAGACAGTGACTGATATTTCTCTAGCATTTTATGCAGTCAGTTTACTTTACCAACATTGTCGAAGGAGTTGGCTTTGTAGAGTGGAGAGAATGTTGAATTTGTAGTCAGGAAAAACCTGGGTTTGAAATCTACCTGTGACTTTTACTAGTTGTATAACCATCAGTAGTAAGTCATTTAGTCTCTGAGTCTCAATTTCCTCACATGCAAAATGGAGGTAAGAATAACTCTTCTACTTGCCTCATGGTGTTTTTATGAGTATCAAATGAAATAATGCAGATACAGGTCTTGATGAGTCCTAAAGCCCTATATGCATGTCAGTGATCACTGTCATCATCGCTATCATCTTCTCACCTGATTCTCCCAACAATCTGATGATATAGGTAAAGTGAGTGGCATCTTCACCAGGATGAAGAGAGGTGAAGTGACTTTATAAGTGGAGATCTTGAAGTGGAGGCTAGGTAACCACTTCTTGGAATGTGATCATTCATGATCTGGGTACTACATGAACTAGCTGGCCTCTTAAGAATTCTCTACAATGCAGTAGATGAGTTTTTGACCTGCCGGTTAGAGGAAATCATAATGCCAGGTCTAGAACCCAGATCTTCTGACTCCAAGTCCAGGGATCACCCAATAACATGATGCTACCTTAGAAATTCTGAAAGCAAGAATAACTTCTTATACTTTTGCAGGAGTGACCTCAGGTTGAAACTACATTTAAAAAGCATATTGCATGATACTTTGAAGTAAGTGTTGGGTAGTTACTCTCTAATTATACATGGATAAATTAATTACTCCCTAATGAGCTCGAATGGAAAAAAAAGTAATGAAACATTCTTTTCTTTTCCCAATTAAAAATACTCAAAAGCACATCTCTAATAAATGAAAAATTATTTTCTCCTGGTTTTTGGCTGACATTTATGCTTTATTTTAACCCTAACATTTTGGTGAAAAGTTGAGTCACAGCTTTTCAATTTCTCAAATACTGTAAAAGCTAATAGCAAGTCATTATATTTGGAACCTATCTTACTCTGGCTTAAAAAAAGTGATAGTTTATGCTCTGACATACAATAGTTTTGTTAGGAAGAAAAAGAGCAGTGGGGCTTTTTAGCAGGTTAGCCTGGTCTGTATTTCACAGTGATGTCATCTGATAGTCTCACCTTCTGTAATTGTTCACTGTGGCACTTTTCAATTAGTGCAATACACAGTTCTCTTTGGCAAGTGCTTGTGAGGCTGTCATTGCAATTTCCCTCTCACATATATTGTAATTATGTGTGTACCTCGATGTGTGAGACTATAAACATATGCTATATATTTGAATAAGAGTGCTGTCAACACTCTATTTTAGAAATGCATTAATTATGGTTGAATAATAATGTGAATGCTAATACTGCATAATATACTCTACCTGTTGTATATTTACAATACTCAGTGCATCTCATTACTTCTTAAAATAAAGAATATTAAAACAATGAACAATTAGCAACTAGATTAGGACTTTACATTAATAGAGATGTCATGAAAAGCTGCATGTTCTTAAGATAACTAAGGAGCCTTTGTTTAAACTTGCTAAAATAGTCCAAGACAGTAAAAATAGCAGGTTGAATTTCAGACAGACTTGAGATGAATAAGGCTGCAAATGTGAGATGAAAAAAAGCATCCATTTTAGGCATTTATTACTCTTTTTAAAACAGAAACTAACGTTCACTTAAACCGATTATGCCTCTCCATCATCCACCTAGACCTTGTATAATGATGAGTTTAATGATCTTTAACCTTCACATGCACACAAACTGGTGAAGCTTGATGATTATATTAAATTGTAATTTTTTTTTTCTCTCAACACTTGTAGAACAGAGAGGTTGTTATTAGAAAGCTAAGATATACTCAGGTATAGGATTTGGAACAAAACTGCTTCTACCGGCAATTTAACCCTGTAAAAGGTGAAAGTAAATTGTCTGCTAAATCAGATAATATAGCATTTGGAACCAATCTCCAGACTTACAGGTAAGCTGTTTACTACAGTGTTTCAGCATTTGAGATCAAAGCCTATTAATGTCTTTAAAAGCTTCTTGGATCAGAGATCTTGGAAATTCACTAGAAGGGCCAAGAATAACCATTTTTCTAAATGACTTTTAGTCTTTCTCTAATATTTAAAAGGCCAGTTAAAATATTTTCACTTTATTAATAAACTTTATTATTCATATTACTTTGATACTTTAAGTATCTGTGATTTCAATGGTTGGTATACAACCACTCTAAGAAAAGACAGCCATTCCTGTATATCTTTAGTCAGTCACCTATTGTTTATTAAGCTCATACCACATGTGAGATACTGCTAAGTATTGGTAGTACAAATAAAGGCAGAAGATAGCCCTTGTTCTAGAGAAACTTTCAGTGTAAAAGGGGAGACAAAAGTCAACAACTATGTATAAACTAGATGTGAATGGTACAGATTGGACTGTCCGGGGGCAAAGAAACTAAAAACAAACAAAAAACACAAATACAACAGAAAAAGAGAAAGATAACAAAAATTATAACATGTTGACCACATGCTGAGCACTGAGATTAATATTATTTCTATGAGATTATTTAAATATAAAGTGGAAGAAAGATAAAATGATTGGATATGAAGTTAATATAGTTGGAGAAAAAAAAATGGAGGTTATTGTCCCTCTTTAATCTGCCATGATCAGCTCATTAGCTGCAATACAGTGTTCACTTCTGGGTACCACAATTTAAAAACATTTACATGCTAGAGGGCACTAAGAGGAGGACAGCCAAAATGGAGAAGTTCATGACAGACAAAGATAGGTTGAAGAAACTAGGGGTATTTAATCTGGAGAACAGGACACTTGGCAAAAGTCATGGGTGAGAGACATAGTAGCTGCATTCAAATATCTGAAAGGCTGTCATCCTGAATAGGGATGAGGCTTGTTCTATATGGTGCATCAGTAAGGCAAGATTCATGACCTTGAAGAAGACCATGAGCATGCCTGTATGGTTCAGAATAGAAAAGTATGAGAAACTCTCTAGGTAGAAGGCAGAGGAAGTATAACATTTATTTAGACTCCAGAGGATCAAATCCAAGGACTAATACCTCCAATTTGATATAGCAGTAATTATATTCCAAAACCCATAAGCCCACCTCAGTGTAGCAACAAGGAAATTATAACACAGTATTATAGCAAGGAATCAAGTCATCATGTAACCTTGGCCCCAGCTAGGAGTTTCTCATAAACAATCACTCAAGAATACTGTCTGCTTGCCTGCATTCTCTGTCCTCTGGTCTCTGAAGCTTACTGGTTTCCACTCTCTACTCTGTACTCTTTCAGCAACTCTGTCCTCTTGTTCTCCTTGGGCTGAATTCTGAAATCTGGCTTCTCTTCTGACTTCTGAATTCTCAATGGCTACTTTTTGGGTGTATGTACTCTTTGGGGGGCCCCAAGGGCTTCTTGCTCAATAGACAAAAGGGTGTGGACCTGAGGTTTTAGTACCTAGTAAGTAAAGGGATTAGGCCTGCCTACAAACAAACCTCTAATTAAGCTTCCCTTAATTGGCCCCACCTGAGGTCTATTCAATGGGTGGGAAAGAGCTATCACTTACTGATTGGCCTTACATATGGCTCCTGAGGATAGACTCAAAAGCAAGGGGTTGTCAAAGGGGTAAGTTTGGCTTGATGAAAGGGAAAATTTTCTAAGAATTAGAGCTAGGCAAAATTGAAATGGGTGGATTTAGGAGACTGTGGATCCACCCCCTTTCACCCTACATTGCAAGTTTTCTAACAGAAGCTGGTAGACCATGTCTTCTCAACTCTGGCCATTTTTCTTATACCCCCTTTAAGTGGATCCCAGACTCTGCTCTCAGGAAAGCTGGGCTCTGATAGGTGAACTTTCACCTTACCTTGCCTAGAACTAGGACTCCAAGGACTCCATATAATTTCCTAGCCATTTCCAAACCCTGTTGCCAGTGTTCCCTCCCTTCTGTATCTCCTTTATGTGTCAACACACCCCCCCCCCCCCATTAGAATACTCTTCAGGAGGTTATCCTGGAGAGAATACTCGGTCTTGCTTACTTGTGTTTGTATCAACACAGTTCAATATCTGGCATGTAGTAATCACATCATTGTAAATACTTCATTATTCATTCATTTTCTGACAAATAGTTGATTGTTATAGGAGGGATTTTTTTTTTCTCATCTGGTTGAACTAAAGGTATTGGTTGAGACTATGAGATCTTTTGGACTTCAAACTTTGGTGATTTTATGATTTCAAATTACAAATTAACTGTGGAGAAGTCATATAATCCCCATGAGCTTCAGTTTTCACATCTTTAAAAGGAGAAAAATTATTCGTTACACTTATGCTGTTGCATGGTGATATTCAATGCATTGTAAGGCTTAATAGTTCTTGCCAAATTATGAAGACTTTAGGGGAAAACCATGAGGTAAACTTGGTGTTGAATACCCAAGACACAGGATAGTCAGGTGTTGGGGCATATCACAAAAAGATTGTCCCTGTGAGAAATAAAAAAAAGTCTCAGCAACACACATAGATTACTACGGCAAAAAGAGAATATGATCTCTATTGCATTGAAATAAAATCTCTGAAATATCAAATAACCATGATGAAAGTGATGACAATCGTAATGATAACATATGTATGAGGTGTCCCAAAACTTTTAGTAGTTTTAAGCTTAAAACTGCACTAAGACTTTTACATAGAGCATATACATGTGTACGTATTATGTCGCGTATATATGTATGTGCATGCATGGACATAACTAGAAAACTGGACATATATGTACATGTTCCAAATTGTTACTCTTCTAAATCATCCATACATTGGCATATGCACATATGCGTGCGCGCGCGCACACACACACACACACACACACACACACACACACAAATGAAATGAAATACCATGATGTGGGGGGATACAGTGTTGAACTTACTGGTAAGATCTAGGTTAAAATTCTTTCTATGACAGTCACTACCTGAGTAAGTGACTTAATTTCTCTGTTCCTCAAGAAATGGCCTAGGGCTTTACTATTAAGTCATCTCCCTGGTGGAGAGTGTGAGCTCCCTATGCTGATTAAATCACACAGAGAGTGCTTTTTATAAGGTACTCTAATAATATGTTTATTAGTAGATATGTTTTCTTCTCTGGGAGTGAGGAAGTAGTAGCATCGGTACAAGAGTATTCATGCTTCAGTTCTGGTAATACTCCTCACTGATTTTACATGCAAATTAGGAATCATACTATTATTCCTATCTTAGCAGTGGCTCTCTATCTTTGCTTTGTTTGAGTCCTGGGAGCCAAAACTTCATTGGTGGGTCCAACTTGGATCCTGTTTGTGATAGGCCTAAAAAACAGAGTAACAAAGAGATAGGTACAGTGGTCAGAGTACTGTCTTTCAGGTCAGAGGACCCAGCTTCAGTCTCAGGACTGCTGGTAGTTGATTGCATGACATTGGCAAGCCCTTTAACTTTTGTTGTGTATGGTTTCCCTACCTGTTAAAGGAGGGAGTTGGCCTTGAGTTTTAAAACTTTTTGGTCTCAAGACCCCTTTAAACTCTTAAACATTATTGAGGTTGTCCAAAAAGCTTTTGTTTTTGTGAATTAGAATCTGTTTTGATTTTTAGACCCCCCTGAAAGAATTTCAGGCATTCCAGGAGTCCCAGGACTATACTTTGATAACTATTGATCTACAGGATCTCCAAGGTTCCTAACAACTCTAAATAGAGTTTGGCCTTGAGTTTAGGCTATTCCCCTAAGATGGGAACTCTTTAAACAACAAAAGTCCATACATATGGATGTGACAAGAAAAGCTCATTTTACAGCTTATATTTATATGGGGTTTGAAAGTATACAAAAAACTTGTTCACATAAAGCCCTTGACCCATAGAGTAAAATTATGATTGTCTCCATTTCACAGTTCAGTGAATTGAGTCACACAGAGGTTAACAGATTTAATCAAGATCACAAGGGTGGTAATCATCAAAGTAAGGAATAAAATTCAGGTCCTTCTGAATCCAAATTTATTGTCCCCACCACTACTTTCCTTGTTTAAGTAGAAATTTAAGTTTTATATAAAACAGATTTAGAGAAAAATTATGTCCTATATTAGGGAAAATATACTATCACTTTTTTCCCCCAGCTATCAAGAAGAGATTGTGAGAGTGTATAGAAATGAATATGAAGTCAGTCAGTCAACAAGCATTTATTAAGCACCAACTATTTGCCTGGCATTATGCTAGGTCTTGGGGATACAAAAGAAAATCAAAAGTAGATCCTGTCTTCAAGGAGCTCACTTTCTGTGGGAGATAAAAGAGGTAAATGACTAGTTCCATTCAAGATTATAGGCATGTATGTACATATTATATATAATATACATATATATGTATATCTATACATATGTATATTTATATGTATATATGAGAGATAGAAAGTGAGAGAGAAAAAATGAGAGAGAGACAGAGAGATAGAGATAGAGACAGAGAAGATGGAACGGTGAAGGATTTCAGGATTACTAATGTGAAGTCATAGTCTTATGACCAAGTTTCTAACCAAATAATGTAATACTAATAAGAAATTAAATAATTTGTAAAACAAAAGTAAGATATATATATATATATATATATATATATATATATATATATATATAATAATTTATTAGTGTTACTATTCTCATTATGGCAGTTATACTTTAAGGTTTACAAACACTTTTGTATGTTATCTCATTTGATTACTACAACAATTTAGAGAGATGCTAACATTAACCCTATTTTATCAGATGAGAAAACCGAGGCAGAGTCCTCGTCCAGAGTCACAGAGTTAAGAAGTATCTAAGGCATGAATCAAATTGACTCCAAGTCTAACACTCTCTCCATTGAACCACCTAGCTGCTTGACAGTAGGTTCCTTAACCCTTTCCCAGGCAGGTCTGGAATGACAAAAAGAATCTTATCACATTTTGCCACTTCTCATTGATTAATATTTTCTCACCCCAAGGGCCACCCATGTCTTTGAAAGTGGCTAAATTTCTCCAGAGATATGGCCAACTTTCAGAAACCAGGTGGATCCCTTCATCTGTTGTCCTAAATGGACAAAAACTTTTAAAAAGGTGGGGGAGAGGAAGAGACACATAATGATATTCACAGTATTTAACTCACAGAGTTGTGAGGAAAATGCTTTGCCACTAGAAACTAGGACTCTGCCCCTGGATACCCTAGAGGTCCTAGGTGAGATTTCACCTTAGCTTGCTAGGGCCCAGCCCTCCATGCCACTTTCTAGATGTCTCTACTCTGTATTTTCTTCTTTTAGACTATTTTCTTCACTTTCCTATACTGACAACCTTAGACTCTGCCCTTGGGTGTCCTAGCTCTGATAGGCTGCCATGCTAATGTACTCATCCCTTCCCACTCCCTTTCTACCACCTTTTCATGTACTTTTTTTCCTACATTAGAATATAAACACCTCAAGCACAGGCTTGCTTATATTTGTATCCCCACATTTAGCATGACAGCCAGCACAGTAAATTAGTAATAAACTCTCCCTCTCTCTCTCTCTCTCTCTCTCTCTCTCTCTCTCTCTCCCTCTCTGTCCATCTCTAAGTGTTATTAAAAATATGAATTCTTCAAATGTAATGTAGCTGCCAAGTAAAGATTGGACCAAAATTACAAAGAAATTGTTTTATTTCTTAATTTTCAGAGGTGATAATAATGATTCAATTTGATTTAAATTCAATTCCCTGAATATTTCTTAAGTACTTGTTATGCGAAGAATTCTGTGTTAGAAGCTAGGGGAGACATTAAGATTAAATCAGAGTTGTCTGTATTTTCTTGATGCTTTCAATGGGGATGGTGGTGTAAGAATGGGGTTGTGAAATAAGCCCATATAAACACAATTGCAAAGAAGAAATTGATAGGTCCGTAAAAAGTTCCATAGGATAGGTCCATAAAAGAAGGCCTTTGGAAATGCAAAGGAAGAAATATCTTATTTCCTGCCCTCTACTATATCTAGCTGGCCCATACCTAGCTGTGTTCTCCTTTATCTCAGTCACTTTCTGACCTGGTGCTCTGCTATCTCTTCCCACTCCAAACCCCATCTACCTTTTGTTCAGATAACAGTAATCAAACCAACACTAGAACTGCTTCTAGAAAAGTCATGCCAATTTATTTCCCCATTATTCTACTAAATATTCCCATGTTTTCCCAGACTGAAAAAAGCCTTTCCTGGTCATCATTCCCTTATGAGTTATCTCCTGCTATTAAAATGGAAGGCTGTTATCCACCAGTTGACATAGAAGTGATCCCCTTAAGGTACACACTCACACACACACACACACACACACAGATGATAGATAGATAGATAGATAGATAGATAGATAGAAAAAATATATCTGCATGTATATATATGTAGATTTTTGGACATGGCCACTGAATAGATTTGTTTCCTTTGCCTATGCTTATTTGTTCCTCTTCCCTTTTATTTTAAAAATGGTGTAAGTTGGCGGAGTAGGGAGGATTGAGAAGGAAAGTTAGCAGTAGTGAAACCAAAAGAAAAGCGCTATTAAAATTTTTTCCTTTATATACACAGGAAACAACAGAATGAAATTTAGAAAGAAACAGGTTAGACAGTTTTGAGAGTAACATGTGGGATTTATTTTATATTTTTTTTTTTAATGAAGAAGAAAGCAGTATCAAATTGAAAGACTCACACTTTAGCATAAATGACTTTGTTCTGCTGTGTATAAGGAAATGCTCCCTTTTTATTTTTGGTGGTTAAGTTCAGAATTGAAAAAAAAAAAAACAAAGAATTTGTGCTCCTTGACCATATCTTGCTTTGGTTATTGTATCCCTAGACCTTGACACAATAACTGGCACATAGAAATTTTTTTAAAATGTTTTTTATTCCTTAATTTCAAACTAAAGGGAGGGAAAAGGGAAGACTGTATAGAGGTTATGGTGTTTATGTTGAGTCTCAGATAGCAACTGAGAAGGAAAGAAGAGTTATTTGAGGCATTAAACAAATTATAGACATGGAAAGTACAGAATTTGGAGATTAAGCATAGTCTTATTTGTCTGGAAGGCAGAGAATACAGAGGGAAACACTGTAAGAGAAAGTTTGAAAAGTAAGTTGGAGCCAGATGACACAATATAGGATGCCAAACTAAGGAATTTGCACTTTATAGACTAGACAGAAGAGAGCTAAGATTATGGATGTAGAAGAACTTCATATATCCTGATCACGCTCTCTAACCATAGGCATCCCTTGGGGTTCTTCCTGTCTGGACCCTCTTTTCTCTACCTATACTGCCTCACTTGGCAATCTCATCAGCTCTCATGGATGTAATTACCATCTCTCTGTTGATGATTTCCAAATCTACCTTTCTGGACCCAATCTCTGCTGACCTCCCATCTCTTATCTCCAAGTGCCTTTCAGTAGACATTTTAAACTCAATTTGTCCAAAATAGAACTCATTATCTGTCCCCCTAAGCCCTCCCACACTCCTACCTTCTCTGTTATTGTAGAGAGTGACACCATCCTCCCAGTCCCTCAGGCTCACAACCTAGAAGTCATTCTGGATTCCTTACTATCTCTCTGTCCTTCTCCCTCCCCTACTCCCCCAATATATAGGCTGCTATCAAGGCCTGATAATTTCACTTTCGCAACGTATCTTAAATAAGCCCCCTTTTCTCCTTTGACACTGACACCACTCTAGTGTAGGACCTCATCACCTCATGACTTGATTAATGCAATAGCCTGCTAGTTGGTTTGCTTGCTCTCAAGTCCTCCATTCCAATCCATCCTCCATTCCGCCACCAAAGTGATTTTCCTAAAACACAGGTCTGATCATGTCATCCACTCTACTCAATAAACCCTATTGGTTTTTTATTGCCTCCAGGATTAAATATAAAATCCTCCATTTGGCATTCAAAGCCCTTCATACCCTAGCCCACATGGACCTTTCCAGTCTTCTTAAACCTTACTCCCCAATCCTTACTCTCACTCTTTGATCCATCAAGTGACACTGGTCTCCTGGCTATTCATCAATAAGACACTCTATCTCAGCTCCAGGCATTTTCTCTTTCTGAACTCCATTCCTGGAGTGCTTTCCTCATTATCTCTGACTACTGACCTCTCTGCCTTCCTTTAAGTCTCAATTAAATTTCCACCTTCTGCAAGAAGCCATCTCCTAACCCCTCTTGATTCCAGCACTTTCCCTCTTTTAATCATTTCTTACTTATCTATACACTGTATATATGTGTTTGCATGTTGACTCCCCCATTAGATTGTAAATTGCTTGAGGGCAGGGACTGTCATTTACCTCTTTTTGTATCCCTAGCACTTAACATAGTACCTAGAACATTAATGTTTATTGATTGATCAATTATTCAACTGAAACAGTCCAGGCCCTCAAGGGGCTTACATTCTACTGGTGTTAGAGAACATGTATCATTGATGACATTCTGTTAAGACAACATCTTCCATTCTGCAGTACTTATTTAGGTTATTTGAATAACAAACTACATTCTGTTTATAAACTAATTGCCATTAGGGAATAGGAATTTTATCTTGTATTTTTGACTCTTATCGGGGCTTTAGTTAACTAAGTTCTTTTGAAATATAAAGAACGTGGAAAAAGCCTTCTCTAATCATTTTTTTTCTCCCTTTTCCACAGTGCTACTGAACACCCTGCTGCTCATTGCCCTTTGGAATATGTGCTGAACATATTTCCTTATCTGTTTAAAATACATTTCTTTTTGCCCACATTTTGTTCCTTTTCTTTATCAGACACATATATGTGCTCACATTGGGAGCCAACAAATTGTGCACTTCTGTTATACATATGCAGGCTTTGTATTTCCACTTGCTCAGTGCTCTGGCCTGCATACAGGTGGCATTTTATAAGTGCTTGCCAGATTTAATTCACTCATTGCACCTGGAAAGACCAGCCTGCGAATATGTCTTAATCAGGACATTTTGTTATGAACTACACAGTGAAATAAGATGAACTATTTTCTCATGACTATTATCATTCAACCCTCCTCCCTCCCTCTGGCCCTCCCCAAAAAAATCTCAAACCTAAAACCAAAACCAAAAACTAGCTCTTAATCCCAGGGTAGTTAATAGCAAAGGCAGGGACCAAATGGTATTGTCTTAGACCCAGAAAGAATGCAGTGTTGTTATAAATCACCTCAATATACCATAATTTTATTTTATGAATTCCATACAGCAGAGGAAGATTGGGTACACACTCCTTTTAGCTTCACACTTATAAAATTTCCTGGTTCACTCAAGCATCCAATCTTCAGTATATGTGTGCCCTCTTCGAGTTATTTCCTACAGTGTGCATCAATAAATGTGTTTCCCCTTTAGTTTATTTCCTGCAGCGTGTTTCAGTGAATGTGTTCCTCCTTTTCAGTAGTTCACCTTGAACCACTGCCAATGCTATATTTCAGTGTGCTAAGGCTGCTGGAACCCCTGACTAACCAGTTTAATCCTCCAAGCCAGAAACTTCAACAAAGTGCTAGGAAGCAATCTGAACCACTAGAGTGGCATATATTTTCTTGCTCTATCAGGAAAAGAATTTGATAAAAACTGAGGATTTTTTTTTCTATTCAGTGTACTGTCCAGGTCTATGCTAAACTGTCGTGTGTGTGTATATGTGTGTGTGTGTGTGTGTGTGTATGTGTGTTTGTCTTTAAAACTGTTAACTCAATATTCTAAATTCAGAATAAACTTAAATTTATATACCTATTCTATGATTTTTATTTTGATAATGAGTATTATTTAGAAACACCTGAGAGAAACATAGAAATGCTCACCATCAGAAATTTAGCCAAGGCATGACAATTTTGTCTCTGGTGATTCATAAAACCAATAAAAGGGGAAAAAATGGATTAGAAATCCTGCATGGTCACTGTCTAGTGGTTGAGAAGAAAACATAGAATGCTAAGAACTTAGTAGTTTTTAAACCAAACAAAACCATAAATTGTATTCTTGGTTGGTACTTGATATATAATCACTGTCTAATAACCAATGAGATGATGTGCAATTGGAAGGATTAAACTTCATCTATATTGGCATTCTCTATGTAATTGAAATGAGAGGCAACATTGAATTTATATTTGAATGAGTGAGCAGCTCAAGGGTTCTCCTTAGAAAAGGGTCTAAAAGAGTTGTTTTCACATTTGGATGATTGCAAGAAGAAATACATTTTTACAAGAGATTTGAACCTTTTGTATCATTTATTACAATGAGGTCAAAGAGGCAGTATTTAGTAGTAATGCTCCATCTTTGAAGTGTTAAGACTTGTGTTCAGAATGCATTTCTGATGTGTGTCTTTAAGTTGCTTAACCTTCCTGAGCCTCAGCTTCTTTATCAGTAATATGACAGAGTTTGACACTTGAAGGACTCTGAAGTCTCTTCTTATTCTCAGCATTTGACCATATGAATATAGATAACTGATAATTGATCATTTCATCTTAAAGGTCAATATAGGAACCAATATGTATTACAAAAGCTAAAAAAAAGGACAACAATTCTACTAATGACTTGGCAAAATCCTTTAAACCAAGTCAAAGTATGCTTTGATACTTGGTCAAAACAATGTAAAGGTGGATACTGGGGAGGATGGCATAAATGACACTGGAAAATGTGATTCTGGATCTAGAAGTGAAAGAGGCCAAAGACTAGCAGACTATCTGCAAGTCTTGTGGTTTTAAGCCATAAATAATTCCTTCAAAAAGAGACAGAAGCCATTGAACATGGGACCACCGAATAACATCACAAGAAAACTAATGATATGTGAAATTAACTAATTACTATTGCGGGAGTAATTTCCGAATTAGTTGTGTGTGCAGGCAGATCATTGACTGATTAGAACAAAGGTCAAAATAAATGGCAAGTTAGAAAGAACAATAAAATAATAATAAGAACCCGGGCATGATTACAGCAAGTTCAATTGAAAGTAAGTTCCTTTAGTGCAAGACTTTTTGTTTTGGAATCCCCACTGTCTAATATAGCACCCTTCCATTGTCTCCTTTTTGTTTTGGAATCCCCACTGTCTAATATAGTACCCTTCCCATCGTAGGTGATCTGCCCCCTACAAAAAAATAGGAAGCAGACAAAGATAAAAACACTATTTTTAGGGAAATTTAAATGAAGCAGGATAGATGCCATAATGAGAAGGTTGAAAAAGCTTGGGAACTGCCTCACGTCAACGAACTCTTGATTTCATTGCTAAGTGGAGAAATCCTACAGATGGGGATAAAAGTGGCTTAGCATATGGGTTTACATTCAAAATATTGTAAAGGATTGAAGATTACAGGTAGTAGCTTATAATAAAAGAACAAAGCAGAGTGAATAGCCAAACAAGCCTTCAGAAATCCATAACAATTTTGCCATTGTACGATGTTCTTCTTACAAGAACCTTGGGGGGTGGGTAGCAAGAGAAATGTTATCCCATTTTAAAGGGGAGAAAACTAAGGCTCAGGTAAAGGACTTGCCCATGGTCACAGAGTCAGAAAATGGCAGAGCCAGGATTGAAATTCCAGTTCCTTCTGATTCTAGACCCAATGCTTTTGCTAGTACATCACATCCAGAGTATTGCTGAATTCTCTCCTAACAATGATACTTTGGGATTCTGTGAATGGTTGGTTAATACTTATTTCAAGCAAGTAAAGCTGATTCAGGTTGTGTTAATCACTGCTAAACTCTGTTACCTTTCATAATGATCCTGATTCTCTCTATTGCCTGAGGCCTTTCATAGTAGATATTTAAGCACTTAGAGAGACATTACAATAGTGTCATTGGGAATGGGGGATAGAGAGCTGTACATTTGAGTGCCATATTAAGAGTCAGCCCTCTGCTTTTTGAAGGGTGCCATGTCCCCCTCCACTGTGTTTGGAGGGAGGTCGGAGTAGGAGTAGGAGGCACACACAAATCTGGACAGGTCTAGTCAAATTCAGCTCGTATTTACCATCATGCTTGGTAGTAAATTGAGCACTTAGGGAGGCCCATTAAACACTTCAGGCCACTAGGGTGCCATTTGGTGTATCACGGCTGCAGTACATTAAACTCTGTTCTCAGGATTCCTTTATAGCTTTGTGTAAAGAAGAAACAGGTGGCTAGGAAAAAACTGTGAGTGGCCTTGTTGGGGTAGCTCAAGTATATAACCATAACTGGGCAATGACTAGCCCTGGAAAGAGAGGTCCATAGTGTGATTCTGCCATTTGAATGCAGTGACTCACATATATTCCTAGCAGAGGCCCAGATAGTATACTTATTAGGCCCCAAGGTGACTCCACAGGATGGAAAGAGGTAAATGAAAGTTGTCATCACATGCCTTAAGCAAAGGGGAGAAGCCAACCAATTATTGGGTGAATCCTGAGCTATAACTAGTATTTCTGTTAGAAAGTGATGGCAGAACAAGGAAGCAGAGAAGAAGGAAGAGACACAAAATATGTCCTTGGGCATGACCATGATTGACGACATAAACCAACCAATAAAGATAAATTCAGTCAGGGGAGCAGGAGTTAAAACTTTAAGGATTCCTTAGACTCTGAGACACAAATATCATGAGAAGGAAAGATCCTGGGACACTGTAAGAGATATGTTGCGGAGGACCAACTTGGAGGGAAGCTAAACAAGGATGGGGCTTCCTGAGATAGAAAGCAGACTATCTGGTTACTTCTTATTTAAAGTAATGAGCATCGACAAGGTTCTATCCTCAGTTACTTTTACCTATTAAAAAAGTACAACTACTGTCAGTACTCCCCGAATTTGAGTCTCCTGCTGCAAAGCCCCGCTTCTCCCTGGTTATATCTTTGGCTGAATTTGCGCATGAATTTTAAGAGAAATGAATATCTTTTGTTTTAACATTACCCTTATTCCCAAATATATCATTCCCTCTCCCTTACCCAGAAAGTCACCCTTTATAATGGAGATTACAAAAGAGAAGAAAGAAACTGAAATTCAGTAAAACTCACCAGCATATCAGAAATATCTCATAGTGTGTGAAATGTTCTGCATCCATAGACCACCACCTGTACAAAGCAGAGTGTGAGATGTATTTTCACAGCTATTTTTCAGGATCAAGTTTGGTCATTATAATGATAGAGTATCAGGTTTTTGTTGATGTTGCTGCCGTTTATTGTTGGCTCTGTTTTTCCCTTCCATTTATCATTGTGTATATTGTTTTCTCGTCCCTCCTTACTTCACTCCGTACCATATAAGCAAATTTATTCCGTATATGCTTCCCATTTTCCACTGAATTCTCTTTATTCATTATTTCCTACAATAGCCCATTGCACTGATAATAATAATGCTTACTAGGATTTATTTAGCGCTTTAAAGTTTTCAAAGCACTTTAGGTGTAATTGCATGTGATCTTCACAAGTACCTTGTGAAGCTGGTGCTGTTATCATCTCCGCTTTAAAGATGAAGAAACGGGCTGAGAGTTTAAGAGATTTACCTAGGGTCATTCAGCTTGTAGGTAGCAAAGGCGAGTTTCAAACTTAGGTCTTCTTCACTACAAGTCCAGTGCTCATGTACGACGACTTGTTTAGTTATTCCCCAATTGAAGATCATTTATGTTGTTTCCTATTCTCTGCTACTAAATTAAAAATGCTGCTATAAATATTTGGGTGTATATGGGACATTTATTTTTGTCTTTTTCTCCTTGGGGTATACGTATGTCTAGCAGTGAGATCCCTGTGTCAAAAACCATGAAAATTTTAGTCATTTTCTTAGCTGTCCAAACATTGAATCATTGTTACCTGTTTTTGCAAAGCTGGGACATTAACTTTCCACTTGACTTTTCAGTATTTGGGTCAACTTTGTACATTGGGCACTATTGCCTTTTTCAATATTTTATTTTGCATTATCTCTAATTTCATCTTCATACCTTTCCCACCCTGAACACACCTGGTTCTTAAAAGTTACGTATAGACATTTTAAGTTCTGATGTTGGTTTTCTCTTCTCCTTTGCTTGATGAGTATTGGACTTTGAATCAAGAGTACCATGTTCAACACCAGGCTCTGCCATTAACTGGTTCCATGACCCTCTGCAAGTCTTTCAAATACTCCACCTCTAATCCTTGCCCAAACTATCTCTCAAAATTAGAAGGAAGGTACTTTTCAAGCTTTCCCGCAGAAGAACATTTAGCATGGTACAAAGAACACAATGTTAAGAGTTAAGGGAGATGTGTTTTCAAATCCTGCCTGTGACACTTCCTTGCTAGTAAAAAAGACCAAGTTCTTTCAATTTCTCTGGGTGTCACTTTCCTCACTTGAAAAATGGAGATGATACAAATCTCAAAGCTCCAACAAGATAATATACAGTGAGACGATATGTTTTCAAACTTCAAATTCTTATAATGATACTTGCTATATTATCAAATGCTTAAGAAATGTCACCTCTTATTGTTAATGATGATAATGACATGGAAAGAAACTCAATGCACTGGATAGAAAGCCAGGCTTAGAGTCAGGAAGATCCAGGTTCAAGTGCTCCTTGCCAGAAAGGCTGTGTGGCCATGGGCAAATGAATTAACCTCTTAGCTCCCCTAAGCAGTTTTCTAAACTTAGAAGTCAGAGCCAAATTGAGAGGTAGAATTTTACATTGTGAGAGTTACAATAATATTACAATTCCAGATTAATTTTTTTCTTTAAATGATGATAACAATAATCAATACAGTTAACCCAAAAAAACCACTCTATCCCAGGTTATTTTTAAAAGTCTCTCCGTTGCTTATAAAACATATAAATTCAATTCTTGGGGTATACATGGTAATGGAATTCACTCATGATGACCCAAGATGGTTTGTGAAATTTTAAATATTTGAAATCCAAGGGGACTGTGTACCCAAAGAACCGATGGATCTGCATCCTTGGGACCAGTCTGGGTGAGAATGAGGGGAGTGCCTAAGCTGGAAGTGAAGAAAACTAGAAAGATGGAGAAGCATACTCAGAGAAGCAATAACTGCCAGGTAGATATTGGGAAGTAATGTGTGTGTGTTGGGGTAGGGGTGTTGGGGTAGGGCCTTGGGTACTTAGGCAAAATTATAGATTTCATGCACAATTTTTTTCTTTTTATAAAGAAACTAGATAACCAGATACTAAACTATTTATTATATCAACAATAATAAGCCACATAAAACAGAGCATTTTAAATTTTGAATAGTGCTTTACTTGCATTTGGGCAGCTAGGTGGCATAGCGGATAGAGTTCTGGGCCTGGGGTCAGAAAGACTTCTCTTTCTGAGTTCAAATTTGTCCTCAGCCACTTACCAGCTGTTTGATCCTGGGCAAGTCACTTAACCCTATTTGCCTTAGTTTTTTCATCTGTAAAATGAGCTGGAGAAGGAAATGGCAAACTACTCAAGTATCTTTGTCAAAAAAACAAAACAAAACAAAAACCCAAATGGGGTCACGAAGAGTCAGACACAACTGAAAAACAAGTGAACAACAACTTACTTTCCTTATCTTGTTTGAGGATTACAACAACCCTGTGAGGTATAAATTGTAGGTATTATTGTTTCCATTTTCTGGATGAGAACATTAAAGAGGCTAAGTGAATTGCATATAGTCACACAGCTAGAAAGTATTGAGGCAGGCTACTAGGGTGCCATTGGGTGCATCACATTAATCTTTATCTTCCTGATTCCAAGTCCAGCACTCTATGCATGCACTATACCATACTATGTCTTTTAAAAAAAATTATTTTTAATTTATAGAATAAAAAAAAGTATGTAAGTGAGTAATTGCATTGAAAACTTATGTAGACAGTGTTTTTAGGATGTTTTCAAGTTTTCAGTGTTTTTTTTTTTAATGTCAAATTTATTATTTATTTATTTTTGACATTCTTTTCTTCTTAAATTTTGAATTTCAAATTCTCTCCCTCCCACCCCTCCTCCACCCACTGAGAAGGCAAGCAATATATCAATTATCCATGTGAACTCATGCAAAGCATATTTCCATGTTAGCTATATTTCAGTAAAAAGCAATAAAAATAAAGTGAGATAATTATACTTCAATTTGCAGAATTCATCAATTCTCCCTTTAGAGGTGGATAGCATTCATATCATTATGAGTCCTTTGGAATTGTCTTGGATCATTGTATTGACCAGAGTAGCCAATTCTTTCACAGTTGATCATCATTACAACTTTGCTATCACTTTCACAGTGTTTTCAAGCTCAGTTTTCTTTTTTGAGGTAAAAAAGGATTTGCAGATCATAAGATGACAGAAAATATGTTTAAAATTGTTTACTTACCTTCCCCAACCCACTCTGTCCTCTCCTCCCACCCCCCAAATATATTGGGTCAAAGAACTGAAAGTTTTCTACTGTACAGTCTTCTGAATTAAAATCTTGTGATGTGCAAAACAAAATGGCACATGTAGCATTATTCTGACATAGTTCTACTTCAGAATTATGTGCAAACATCACCTCTCAAGGGCTTCAGTTTCATAATTCTGATTGAGAGAGATTTGCAGTATCATAGCACTCAAAATCTAAATTGAGTTTCAAAACTAACATCTCCCAATCATGACAGTGGCAGGTAGTATTGAAAGATTTGAAGACAATAGTCCATCCTCTCTAGCATCACCAGGATAAATGCAAATGAATCCTAAACCAATTTAAATTGTTCAGTTGTTAAGAGGAAGCAGCTAGTATATTAATCTGGATCCTAAACTATTTTTATGTACTAGGAATGTCTTGTATGTGAATGGAAACCCTCCATTAGAGATGTATTATTCAAATTCTCTTTTTAATAAAAATGCTAATGGACACGTTAAATATGTACATAAATTAAAATGATCATAAATTAGGATTAATATCCTATTAAATGAATTATAATCCCATACTCATTAAGATAAAGTAACATTTCAATATTTGTTCTTGTTAATAAATTTAATACAATAAAAGAAAAGTATACGTTTTAAGATTCCATAAATATTTGATGTGACCTGATGATTGAGTTTAAGGGGAAAAAAATCCAAAATAAAATATATTAGAATATATCTGGAGTCTTTCTTTGTTATTTAGATAACCCTTTCTTCTTATTTATTGAAGCCCTAAACAAAATTTCAAATGAGAGGGAAAAAAAGAGGTCTGTTTGGAATTAAAAAAAAAAAAAGGACTCTGAGGGAAGGTTGTATTTTGAATTAAGATGCTTCCACACACAATTTTTGTTTCTTTTCTTGTTGAGATTTTGAATGCCAGGGAAAGACAATTTTAGCTTTAAGGACTGGTTAAGCAACTGGTCTGAACTCTTTATATGTGTATTTGAGCAATGGTTTCAATTACTAACATAGTTTATGAAGACAACCTTTTGCTACAACACCCAGTGGAATTTCAGGCTATGGCCTATCTTCTTTTTTCCCAAACAGGGGCAAGTGAAAGTGATTGGGAAAAAAGCCTGACCTGGTAAAAGTCAGATCAAAGACAATAATGTGAGAAACTGTGACCTAGTTAAGTAGAGATACCAATCAACTATTTGGATGGAATGTTTACTCTTCAAAAGACATTCATATTTAAGGGGAAAAAATTGAAATATATATATATACAACTGCTTTTTAAATAGGCTGGCTCATTAGGTGCTGATGATTACGCTCCATTTTGATTACTATGCATTAGTATGCATTTGTAAATGCATGGTCTCTTTGTGCACATAAACTGAGATAGGGATTACTGAAACTGAGTTTAAAGTACAAAAAAGATAACTGAAGAAATGCATGATTAAGTTGCTACAGAGCAAGGATGCTGCTTCCTCACTAACAAAATACTAATTTTTCATTTTAGCTCCACACTGACTTGGATCCTGGAAGCAAAAAAATCAAGTACATTCTATCGGGAGATGGAGCTGGGACTATCTTTCAGATCAATGACATAACAGGAGATATTCATGCTATAAAAAGACTTGACCGTGAGGAAAAGGCTGAATACACGCTAACAGCTCAAGCAGTCGATTGGGATACAAACAAACCTCTGGAGCCTCCTTCCGAATTCATTATTAAAGTTCAAGATATCAATGACAATGCACCGGAGTTTCTTAATGGACCATATCATGCTACTGTTCCAGAGATGTCCATTTTGGGTATGTATGCATGGAAGTACAAAGAGCTATTAAAAGTCACCCATTAAAATAGCTTCTTGCATCAGCAAGGGTGTGTTGATGGGTAAAATATATTTATGACTATCTTCTCTACAATTTGCATTTTCAAATTCCCTTTTTCTTGGCCTAAGTTCCATTGGCAGCTCAATAGCTTTAGTCCCCCAATAATAGTAGCTGACTAACAGTTATATTAAAATATCTTTCCTTACACAACAATACTTCTAAAGGCTGAATTTATATTCTACTTGTGGTGGTGCAGTTAGGGTATTGTTACTGAGGAGGATTTATCAAGATTTGTTCCAACATGCTAGGCTAATCCTATTGATATTTGCTTGCTGGTTAATTATTTGTTTGTGTATATTCACATGCAGATGTAGCTCTTCTACACTTGGAGAAAAAGTCTACATTGAAATGCTATAATCCCAAAACAGGAGACTGAGTTGTAGATTAGATACAGGAAAGTAGATTAGTCAATTAACAGTGGCTTTAGGCCAGTGAGTAGGTAAACTACCTTCTGAATATCTTTCATATTATTTTAACTTTACTTCAAAATGGCAAGCCAACTTGAGTCCAAAAGTCAAATTAAAGGGAATCCTTTTAAATACATAACAGCAGGATCTGTTGATTTCAAAAGCCATTCATATTCAAAATAAAAGAAAACTAAATTCGATATAGAACAAATAAATAGCATAATTGTAGAAGAACCCCTTACTGTGTGGGTAGCAAAGTAATAGTAGGTATTTAATTCAATTTGACTCAATAAATATTCATTATCTGCAAAGTCCCATGTCAATTAATGGAGTTACAAACATAGACGTGATGCCACATAGGCATCATTCTCAAGGAGAAGTGTGGGTTGTGGAAAAGAATGTTCAGTAAGGGCAAAGGGAAGGTACATAATGAATTTAGGATGAGACAAATCACCTTTATCCAGTGGTTCGGGAAAGGCATCATGGAGGAGATGTTGTATGTAAAAGTAGTATGCAGAAGGAAGGGAGGGACCTCAAAAAACAAAGGTAGGAATAGTCAGGGGAAGAATAGATGTAGAACAAATGAGCGTTGTCTAGAACATGGAATACCAAAGGGGGCATACATAGTATGCAATAAGAATGGAAAGAGAGTTTGGAAGCATATTATACAAGGTCTTAAGTGTGATTTTCAATATCAAAAAAAATTAATGGCTAGGAAATGGAAAGTCCCTGATGATTTTTGAGTCAAAGTGTGACATAGGCAAAGGGATACATTGGCATTTCACCAATCAAGAAGCAATCAGTAATTTATTAATTTTCTATGGCCTAGGCTGCTAGAGTTAGGTATTGTGAGGGTGGAGGGAGCAGAAATATAACAGATAATCCTTGATCTTTAGATGTTTATGATCTATTTGTGGAGCCTAAACTCGAAAATGTGAAATGATTGTTGATGGCATATAATATTCTAAGGACACAATGGCATCATAATTAGCACTAATCATACCTTTTCTCTATATATACTTTATACACATGTAATTTGTATATATATATATATATATATATATATATATATATATATATATATATATATATATTTGTATGTATTGAATTATAAAGTTTCCCTTTTGGTTTACTTTAATTCTAAATTTGAGGTTAAAATAAAGACATAGCATCAGCCCATGATGGGCTTTTTTTTTTTAATGTAGCTGGAGTCAGGAAACCTGAATAAACTAAAAGTTGGAGTAGATACTAGTAACCTTCGTGACCTTGAATTTTTCCTCTTGACCTTTTCCCATATGGGCCCAAGGACAGATCTCTTTAGAAACTATTTCTAACGGCCTCTCATGGAGCAGGACATAATTTAGCAGAATAATCTTTACTGGATAGGTATAGTGGGCAGTGCTAACATTAATAGTTCTGGTAGCAAGGGACAAGAAGCAGGGGGCAAATCAATTGAGACAACAATCTTCCTTCTCAAAAGGTTATCATCAGACAATGGCCAGAGATAGGCGGTATACCCCAAATATGGAAGCAAAAGAGGTCAAGATTCAAAGGGGAAAACTGGCAAGTTCAAAGTAAGGTCAGATCTAAATCCACTAGTCAGGTATCACATAGGTTTGAGAGCATAGGAAATATCCACACATGTATTTGTATGTATGTGTAATTTCCCATTTAATTTGCATAATGTGATAGCCAACAATATCCTCAGCATTTGACGTTAATCCTCACTCCCTAGAAATTCCAAATGAATTTCAGCTGTGGACAGCTCCATTTTAATGTCTGGCATTTCCTATCCAAGAAATAACTTCTTTTTTATGCAAATATATAAACCTCAAGTAGCTTACTTTACCTATTTGGGCCTCAATTTCCCTATGAATAAGATAAGAGTTAGACTACATGATTCTGTAAAGTCTTTACCATCTCTAGATATTTTTTTGTTCTTTTGTGTAATAGTTTCAGTTTGCAAATAAGAAAGCTGAAGCAGTGGTCCGGCAAATGATTTAGAGGGGTGAGGAAAAGAGTAGGTGCTGACAGAAAAATTAAAATACAGCCAGAGAAGGAGCTCATTGCTGATGGAAAGGAGGGCATAATAGTGGCAGTTGGCATGGTGATCCCATATAATTTGAGAACTGGCAAGGATCTTAGAGATCACATACTACAATTCTGTTGCTGTTGTTATTGTTGTAACAGATGAGGAAACCATGAAAAGTTAAGTGACTTGTTCAAAGTTACATGGGTAGCAGATGGCAAAGCCAGGAGTCAAAGTGAAATCTTCAGGCTCGAAATCCAATTTACCACTTTACCACCAACTGAAGCTTCAGGAGCCACTGGAGTTCTCAGTGTATTGTTCAGGCCTTCATGATTTAAGTGCATATTGGCTAAAGAGAGTTTTATGTTATATTTTGAAACATAAATCTTCCTGGAAAACCTGTTTTTTAATAACGTAATTATAAACTTGCTCAGAGCCAACTAGTGCTGGGTGTATCCAATTAATATATACAATAAATATGCATGGAAAAGGAAAGACCTATGTGAATTTTAAGGCACTTGCATGCCCAGGAAAAGATTTTTAAAAAAGAACAAATAAATAAAAATGCTATGTGGCAGCTGTATCATTTTATTAGATTACCTCTTTTTATCTTATTTTATTTTTGGAGGCAATCAGGGTTAAGTGACTTGCCCATGGTCATATAGTTAGTAAGTATCTGAGGCCACATTTGAACTCAGGTCTTCTTGACTCCAGGGTTGGTGCTCTATCCCAAAAAACTTCATGATATGGTTAAAATAATTAATAAATAGAAATGTTATAAGCAAATTTTTTGTTGTTATTCACTTGTGTCTGATAAGGGTTTTCTTGACAGACACTGGAGTAGTTTGCCACTTCCTTCTCCAGCTCATTTTACAGATGAGAAAACTAAGTCAATCAACATTAAATGACCTGTCCAGAGTCACACAGCTTGTTAGTGTCTGAGGCAAAATTTGAATTCAGGTCTTCCTGACAGGCCTGGTGCTCTATTCACTATAATGAATTTTGAGTTTCCTTTTTATTTTTCAGAAACTTTGCATTCATAACAATCCCTGAGACTATAAACACAAGCTAAACAAATAAGCAAATAAATAGAAACATAATTCAGATGTTAGTTTTAGAGAAGCTTAATCTGGGTATAAGAATCAAAGTTTTTCAGGTTCTCTCTAAAGATTTCTGTACAAACACTTGCACAACCATATCTGGTATCTAGCTATGGTAATGTGGGTTTAAAAAATCACTATTTTACTCATGCCAATAAATTATTACTTTAATATCTCATAATATCTCATGAAGGGGAATATGATGATAAATGTCAGCAGCTAGCATATTTTTCTCTCTCTCCTCTTCCTTTCTTCTCACTTTGGCATCTTCTCCCCATCTTTTTCTTTAATTGTTTCTTCTTCTCTCCCCTCTCAGAAATGCCAAGCGAATAAGCTCTAGGGATGCCAAGAGAATATATATGCATTTCTTTATACACACACACATACACACACACACACACACATACACACACACACACACACACCCCAGAAATAATTCTAATTCTAAAAATTGCCAATATTAAATTGAAATACATCTGATTTCTAACAATTGTCTTCAATTTATAAACTTGCAGGACAAAATATATACTTATAGGTGCCTAAACGGCAGCTAATTATTTTAGAAATACATTTAAAATTTTAGAGACACAATTTTCATGGAAGAAAATTCCAGCAATATCATTTACAGAAATACTGTACCTTTGTACAGTAAAATAATTTATTTTGTGTAGTCTTCTTTGCATTTAATTGTTGAGCAAGGGTGCTGGTATAGCAGAGCTGAGTTTTGCTTTCCAATTATGTTTTCCTCAGATTTATTATCTACCAGTCACTCCAAATGAAATTGGTATATGCATCTTTGGCTCGAATGCCAGTTCCTTTCACCAAAAAATGGGTTTAAGATGTTAATCACTTTCTAATTATGAGTCACATAGATGTAATATGAATCTTGTTTCAGATGTGGTTGTTTTTCTTTTCTAGTTACTAGGAAGAAAACCAAACTAAACCAACCAACCAACCAAAAACCCTACCCAATTCACAGAAACGCAAAAGGGATAAAAGTGATTCAGCTAAATAAAATTAGGAAAGAGTCATGAAGCTCATGTTTAAAGTTTGCTTCCTTACCTTATAGTCTCTACTCCTCATTAGAGTATAAGGTTCCTGAGTTCAGAGACATTATCATATTTTCTCAGTGAGGTGGTGTAGCATAAGGGACAGAAAACTAATCTTCTAGACAGGAAACCTTAGTTGAATTTTGGCTCCTTATATGAATGATTGAATGAATGAATGAATGGATGGATGGATGGTTGGATGAGCAATCATTTATTAAGCACTGACTCTTTTCCAAGCACCATGCTAAATACTAGAGATACAAATACAAAAAGCAAGACTCCCTTATTCCAGAAGCTGAGCCTCACCTTTCTAATCTGCAATATGGGGAAAATGAAACTTCTAGTGCCTACTTCTCCATGTGAGAAGTGTGGTTTTGTGGATCACTGGACTTCCCCAAATTGTGAGAACACACAGCTTTGGGGATCATTGGACTTCCTAGGCAGGGCCAAAGTCCTGAGGAAGAACCCTGTGATAATCCCTAGGGAAGGCTGTACAGATCACAGGACTCCCAGAGGAAGACCAAGTGGTAACCACCCCTTAATCTGTGGGGATCACAGGGTCTCCTAGGGGTCAGACCCTAAGGAAGACCCCAGTGATGGCCCCTTAGGGCAGCGGTAAGATCACAAGGCTCCCGAGACAGAGCCGGAAGTCCCAAGCGATGCCCCCTTAAGAAGGCTGTGTAGACCACAGGGTTCCCCAAGGGAATCCGGAGTGGTAACTCTCTTAATACCGCAGTGGGGATCACAGGACACCCCAAGACAAGATCCAGGAGTAAGCCCAGCAAGCTTCCATTACCTATTGCTTCCCTTCACTTGACCTTAGGAAAATCCATGTGATTTGCCCATTCTCACCCAAAGAACTCAGGACCAGAGTGGGTAGAGGAAGGCATTTTATTACGCTCCTCGAGAAAGCAGGTGTAGTGCTCACAGGAACACTCACACTGATATAGCTGCAGGAGCAGGGGTAACCATTCCCTCCACTCCTGCTAGAGTTATGGTTAGTTTATAATCTTTATTTTTTACATAGTTTTCCTAGGTTATACAGTTTATACAGGTAGGATAATAAGGATACAGAAGCAAAAGTGAAGTTAATTAGATTTTCCTTGTCTTGGTTTAGGATTAAACTATATTCTTTTACTTCCCCTACTTTCCCTCTTTAACATATGCAAATTATGCAAATCAGTAGGCCTGGATTCTTGACCAAGACCAGACCCTAGATAAGCTTGAACTGGTTCAAGTGGGTTTGGCCTCTCTAATTCCCCAGACTGCCTTCTCAAAAAGCATGCACACGCATACAAGCCTCTGACCTCTCACCTGACTGACCTTGAGGCCTGGTCTCTGCTAAAGCTGGGGTGGGGGAGGGCAGGGAAGCACACCTTTAATTCTGTGGAAACAAAACTCCTCCTTCCATTTCTTATATCCATGTTCTTAGAAGGTAAGATCTCTAAGAAAAACTTAAAGCACTATCAATACTTGAGTCACCATTTTTATATCCCCAGGGCCATCTATCAGGCTTTATACCAAGGACCTTGAAAAAAATAAACAACTTTGATAGGTCTGTGATCACATCAATGTGGGTACTTCCTTCAAAAGTAGAGGTATTCGCCACTCAACCAGCATGTAAAACACTTTGCCAGCCTGAAAGTGCTATTGTATATACATGGCCCTTGTTGATGTTGTTATTTGAGCTGCCCTTGAGATGTCATTGTTAAGAAAACTTCCAAAAAGGAAACTCCATCTAATATTGCAGATTAGCACCACTTCTACAACTAATGGTCTTAGTGAGTTTACTCAGATACTAGGAGGCCCTAGCTGTCACCATATACCAAAGAAAAGACTTGAGATTGTAACTTCTTGACTCAGTTCTCAATCCATGACATCTGTCTCAATGTTGTTATGACTCTTGTTTTTATTATTTGAGTGTCTCATCCATATTTTCCTATAAATCCTCCACAGAATTGCCAGATGCTCTCATTTCTTGCATTGGAGGGACACTAATGAAGTGTGGGAGCTGTTCATCACTTATCCCTTGCTCTTACTAGATAAATATGACTTTTCTAGTCAGACAATTTTATGAAATCTGTTATACTGCTTCTCCTATAAAAAGTATTTGTTGGAAATATGTTGTAGACTCCTCCCTCTACTACAGTCCCTTCCCTGGTTTGCTCTTTGGATGATACATGACTTTACTTCTTTGGAGAATGTCTTTGTGCATAGCTCACAGGCATCCAGCATGACCAGAAAAAATGTCAATGTTAGGGGAAAATTTGGGATCATTAAAATCACTTCACGGGTCCCCAAAAGCTGTTCTCCTCCTGCTGTTCAAATTTGGGTCCAGTCTTATGATCCATATGTAGGATCTGTCCAAGAGACATGTACTGATGAAGCAGCTCTATGGCTTGTCCCTCCAGCTCAGTAGGCAAGCTTCAACCGCTTGGGTTTTTGTTATGGTAATAATTAAGTTGAACTTTGAGTAATTACTTATCTCATCTAGGAGACTCAATGTTTTGAAGCTTCACATAATCAGTGTGGTGTTACTAAATAATAGGAACATTGAGAGGATCTAATCATTGAGAATAAATTTATATTCTATTTGGACTTTGTGCTAACGAGAATCTTTGGAAGATACAAATTCCATTGGCCAACATAGGAGTCACACATTATAGCTTAACAAATGCATGTGGACTTGAGTTGATTATCTTCTGAATTCTCAAACATATAGGTATGGTGCATTGTCCTAATAACTGTATATGGTTCAGTATTTTATGCCTTCTGGTTGGGTCACTGTAGTAACAATCTTGCTTGCAGCTGCAGTGAGGGTATAAGATCCACCAACAACCAGAACCCAGAAAGCTGCCAACACAAGTTCTTTGATCTGCTTTACTAAGGAAAGTAACTTTAAGGGGTTAACAATTTCCATTTAATCAAACATACAAATATCATTCACTTAGTTCAGGGGGGAAAGCCAGCACCCTGAACTTCAGAGCAAATACAAACAGAAATTACAAACATCAACAGACAGACCATGTCTGATTCAAATCACAATTCATAGTTACCAGAGAAGAACCAATGGGTTGCAAACCTGGGGGGCAGTTTGCAGCTTGCCCAGAGTCTCAACACTCCTTCCATGAGTGTGCCCCAAAAGTCAAAAGCCAAGCCTCAATTATATCCTGTTCAGAGCCCTGAGTGCTCTGTCCTCACCTAGGCTGGGTGTGGGAAAGTTCCCTATCCCCAGTATCACATCATATACAAATCAATGACTCCCAATTGTCTCTGTGCTGAGAAATAACCAAGACCAAAAGATCCCAATTTATCTGCCCCATTCAAACAAAGGCCAGAAACATTAAAGGCACTTAAGAGAAGAAAAGCAAAAAGTCCCACCTTAATTACTATTACAGTCACTGAAAGGATACTTGAATCAGTTACAGCTAAAGAAGAGGATGTGAGCATTTTTGGTGATTGTTAGTTTTAATGTGTTTTTGTTGTAGCCATTACCAAAAAACGATTGCTGTTTAATTTTATTTAGTTCTGAACTTTGACATTCCCATTGCTATCATGAGAAAGCTGAAATGCTGAGTGATGACTCCAAGACAGAATCTTTATTATAATAGGGACCATGATATTAACAATAGCTGTGAGTGTCAATTAACACCTAGGTTTGGGGCTGAGGCAGTTATGTCACTTTGACTTCCCTCAGCTACTTCCATTCAGCTACAGTGTGACCATTCAGAAATGTAACCTTTGACTAAAGTGAGAAAAAACAATAGAGAAAGAGTTGTTGAACTTGTTGATCCCATCTTCATCTAAAGCAGTTTCTTAACCTGGAGTACATGGGCTCCCAAGTCAACTAATGACAGATTTCTGTGAATCCATGAACCTGAACGGGAAAAATGCAGCTTTCTTCCCATCAACCTCTAACTAAAATTTAGTATTTCTTTCAGTTATTTATTTTAACTAGATTTTATTTATTTCAATTTTAAGCATTAAAAACCAAAAACAACCCTGTACTACACATAACAGCAAAAGAGATAAACAGGAAAAGACAGAGACAGAAACAGAGAAAGAGACAGAGACAGATGGAGAGAGACACATAGAAAGAGACATACAGAGAGGCACAAATCATTGGTTCAATTTATGAGAAGACAGAGTAGCCCCATGAATAAAACACAAGAGAAGGAATCTTAGGTCTTACTTTTATTGATCAAGAAAGAACTTTCTATATGGTCTTATCTACTTTATTTACTCTTTTCTACTCTTCTTTTCTGAAATAACGTTGCTTTCTCATACTGTACAAAGTGTCTTAAAATGCATTCAACATATAGCAGAACAAAATTATTTGTGCTATGACTACGTTAGTGGTATGATGTATAGAGATGTGGCCACAGAGTTGAAAACATCTATGTTTAAATTCCGCCTCTAACATATTCTGGCTGTGTGTCTGAGGACAAGTATATTAACCTCAGTGACCCAATGAGGAGAGAACTGTGAGAAGATGGCATTGGGAGGGGACCTAGAGGAGTTAAGCTCCCCTGAAAACACATCAATAAAGCTGCAAAACCTACCAGATTAACATGATAAAGAAAAACAAAAGAAAATCAGCTATAAACTCCTCTGCCCATTGCAGGACACCAGCATCGTTTTGTGATGATGAATCATGCAACACTACAATCCCTAAAGAATTAAAATGAGTATCACACATAGGATAATGGAGAGGAACATGGAATGTGCGAGCAGGCTGCAATATATAACAAGAAATTTCAAAGAAGAATTTGAGTAAAGGATGTCAACAAGGAAATGCGTCATAATGATCCCAAAGAAGATGATGTAGTCACATGGCATGAGTGAGGGTGAGAGATAACATTGATACACAGGTGTACCACTCCTCTTCTCATGATGTCAGGAGAAAGGGAGGAAGGGCCCTAAAAACTGAATCAACTATTTGTGGAAACATAACAGAGAAGACCACAGACAGGAGTCAAACAAGATGAGAAAGCAGAGAGGGGTTATGATTGCATTGTTTTTGAAGGGAATATATAAACTGATGAATTCACATATTTGTTTGAAGATATGTATACAAATATATACACAATAGGTGAATGTATGTTATATGCATCTATTTATTCATTGGTCCATCTACCTATCATCTATTTCTCTATATTTCTATGATTTCAAATTGCTAGTGTAGTTTTAATCTTTAATAGTTTAAAACCCTCTATATCTGTAAATTCTTATGTATATATTTATTTGTATATATATATATACCTGTATGTGTCTGTACACAGCCCATACATGTCTAAATTAATAGAAATCCATTTCTGTTTATATGTACACTCATACATATGTGGATGTATACATGTACACAGACACATATACACATAGGCATATACATCTATACATATGTAATATACATTATACTTCTGTTTATAAATGTAGCCCATATGGAAGCTCTAGGAGTGTATTTCTAATGCGATTGACTCAAGCCTCCATTCTGGTATGTTGTTTCTGAAATCAGCAATTATCACTTCAATATCTTCTAACCAATGCCATTAATATGTCCTCAACAAAATTGATACCATTTAGTAGTGCCCTAGAATCATGTATCCAGTTAAGAACAATTAATTTTTATAAAAGGATATTCCTTGAGGAGATATAGCAAGAACAGAGGAATAACTCATACCACCCCTAAGAGGAGCAGAGTCTCTCCATACCATCTTGTTCCTTGAATAGAGTGGATTTAACTTTTTAAAGTAACTGCTACAAATCATTTATCAAATCAAGTTCTTTTACAAAAGTGGCAGAGCCAATAGACAAGACCTTGTAGGACCTGACATATTAGCTTGAAGGTCAGTCTAATACCTGGCCAGGTCTTAATTGCACCTCTGGGTTGGCTGGCAGACCAAACTTGCTTGCCGACAAACTGTCATAGACTCAACCCTCAGATTTCTGTGGCTCCCTCAACCTCTTGAGCTCACAAGATCATAGTCTAGTTCATCTGGTTCATTCCATTTCTAATAATTAAGGAATGAACATTTATTAAGTACTCACTATGTACCAGGCATGGTGCCACATAAGGCAGGAAAAAAATATACCACACAGAGACAGAACCAGTGGTAGGGTCATGTGTCCACGACTTCATGTCAAAGTCTGAACAATATAGGTCCCTATTGCTCTCCCTAATTGAAAACTTATGGCGGTATTGCCTCCACATTTGAATGTAGCCAGGCAGTAAATAGACCTAAGTTGAGTCATGGGGGTATCTCATGCTTAGTTCTGACCACCTGGTGAAAATACTGGAAGGAATACCTGAGTGTTTTCTGGAGTATATCTCACAGAATATCTGTGCATGTATATGTGCATTCTAAACACACATATAAACATTATATATTTATGTCGCCTATATAGATATAGTGTTTATGTACATGTGATACATATGTGACACACATACATATGTGTGTGCATACATATGCACGTAAATAGCAAAGTGATTCTCTTGTCCCACTCTGCCTATGGCCAAGTGTGTACCATTGTCCCCCTTTCTTTATGGTTCTCCAGTATCCAGAAGAGGGTTGAGGGGGTCTCTTATCTTGGGCTTTGTGTCAAACCTCCACTGATTGGTATGCCCTCAGACTTTATTGATCCAAGCACCACAGATCCATTTAACCATATAACAGTCAGATTGGCTTTTACAAAGGAATATTTACTTCAAAAGTATGGCCAGAACAAGAATGAAAAAAAATTTCCGCAACACCTCAGGAGCATAATCCCAGCTTGAGTCTTTGGGGAAGCATAGGGGATAAGGTTCACAATTTAATATAGTTAATACAAAACATTAGTCACACCAAACTCCAAGTCCAAAATACATCCCTGGCTTCTCAGGGATCACTTGCTGGGTTGGTTGAACCAATTAGTATGGAAGCCTGGACTCTAATATCTCCAGAGCAGGATATCTCAAGTCTGGGACCCTATTCTCTGTGCTTAGAACTGAAAAGAACAAACAAAACAAGACCAAAATTGAAAGTCTGTGTTTCTTGGGGACAGCTGGCCTGGGGAAGGAGGTGACCCTTAGGCTCTTTCCTTTTACCTCATGGTATGCATGCAGTACCTGCTGTGAGTAAACATGTCCTTCACTCCTGCATACCACAGAAAAGAGAGTGACCATGTCTTAGTCAGGCAGATATAAAGTTGTAGCCAGTGAAAGTTTACAGCCAATGAAAAAAAAGCAACTCCCAACCATTTGGCAAACCAATGCAGAATGTACTTGAATGTAACACATCTCCTGTCTCACAGAAGCATGTCCCTGTCCTCTCCATGTGGTCAACTCTATTTTAGATGTTTTGGGCATGTATCTACCACGGTTAAAAACATACACAAACACACATATATATACATATATAAATATATCTATGGGTAAAATACATGAAGCTATATTTATTTCTATATCTATATCTGCATCTGCAGCTACATCTATATCTACATATCTAAGTATCTGCATGTATACATACACACAGGATATAAGACAGCTATAGATAGATATCTATGTATATATCTATCTATTCTCCATATGTTAAAGCACATTGCATTAAATATGTAGCCAAAGTCCAAACAGTATCTATCTAGAATAATTATGTTTATCTGGATGATATAAACATTAACTAGTAACTACAAAATGTATAATTTTATGTATCACTTAAAATCTTATGCACTCATGGTAAACGTTTAAATTAATTGCCTAATCATGACAATGCAGTTCCAGACTTCATCCAGAATATACACAGAGAATTTTATGCCCAGATATTAAGTTAAAATAGTAATTAAGTGATTCAATTTTTAGAGTTCTTTTAATTTTTTTTTAGTTTTATCACAGAAGTTCAATAGACTAAAATACGTTTTCAGTTACATACAGTCTTAATCTCAACATATTTCTTCATTTTAATTTGGAGTTTATGATTCTATTCCAGTCAGTGGTCTAGAATTCAAATGAACCCAGTAGCATTCAATAGAATTTTAAAAAGAGATGTAAATTGAAAAAGAAAAAAGAAACTCTTGATGGATTTTGATTATATTTTTTGTCTCCTTTGATTCAGAGAGGCTTGAATGAAATTGAAATTCTTAGGGAAAACATGGGTGGGAAATCATGTGGATTGAAATAAACACTCTCAAAAGGAAACCAGCTGGTTTCAAGCAGTTTTACCTGATTTGAAAGGCTATAATATCTATGGCTCACAAGCTTTACAATAGGGTGTGGAGTGAGGTATACATTCTGCCTAAAGAAGATAACATTACAGTCTAAGAAAGTTTACATAAATTTAAGTAATAATGACATGGGTATCTGACAGCTTTTGAATAAAAATAGAAGAGTTTTGCAAAGATAAAATAAAGTACTACACTTGGTTAAAAAGTCAGTTTAAAATTCTGGTTTTAGGGATGTGTGTCTTGATAATGTCTGTGCGGAAAGGACTAGAGCTTTTAGTGGTCTACAAACTTAAGGAATCTATAGTGTGACATGACAGACCAAAAAACCAAAACAAACAAAAAAAATCCATATAACGTAATCTTAAATTACTTTAATAGAAGCAAAGAATTCACAATGAAGGAGGTTATAGACCGAAGATAATTGGAGGATTTAAAACTAGGTCATATGTCAGTTGTTTGGGGTTGTTTAACATCACAAATAGAAGGCATACTGAGAATATAATTTGTTTGTATGAAGGATTATCATTTAAAGGAGTGATGAACTTGTTCTTGATTTTAGTGGAAAGACTCCATTATGGGGAGTGGGGGCACTCCGTAGGGGTGTGTGTGTGTGTGTGTGTGTGTGTGTGTGTGTGTAAAAGAGAGAGACAAAGAGAGATAGAGGAGAAGGAAGAGAAGGGGAAGTGATGAGAGGGTTTGGGGTGAGGGGTGCTCGACACCCCAAAGTACTGACACACCGGGTCCTGCCGAAAGAATTCGACTCAAGCTTTCTCAGCCAAGGGAAAAGATAAAGTTTATTAAGAATTAGCCACATGGGCCTGCCCCAAGAGATCCCACCCCTTGCGACACCTGTAAGGAAAGCGGGCCAGATCAACCTGAGCTAGATTGGATCTGACCAACTTCATGGAGGCAAAATGGAGATTATATACACAAAGATTGTGGGAGGGATTGAGGGGTGGTCTGGGGTGACCAGAGGAGGGGTCTAGGGAGGGACTTAAGGAGGAGTCTAAGGAGGAGGTTGAAGGGACTGGGATGAGGTCAGACTCCAGGATGGGAGAAATAGCTGAAGGCTATGTGGAAATGACAGACCATAAAGGGCTAGGGTAACAGAGCTAGGGTATAGATATTTTGATCAGGATTAAGGATGGGAAACAGGATTTAAGGATGGGAAACAGGATTAAGGGTGGGAAACAGCTGGGCAATAGAGGACTGGGCAAGGTAGGCATTTGGGCTTAATGGTTATAGCCTCAGGCCAAGGCCAGATCAAGTGGGAAGATGCAAGGAGAGTTCAAGGGTGCAAGGAGTTCCCAGAGACTGTGCCCTCATCAGAAGGAGGAAAAGAAGAAGAAGAAGGAGAAGAAGAAGAAATACTTTAATTCAATATGTAGAATTATTTCCTAATAATTATGATTGTCTGACAATAGAATTAGGTACCTCAAGAGAAAGTGTGCCAATGAGGTGGCAAATATTGCACATACGTGTGAACAAAAATATATCTTCCATAACTAGGAAAATTACTTGATTTTTGTTTTTTCTCTTGTGCACTAGGGTGCTAACATTTAACATGGACATGAAAGACATGCATTTTCTAGGGGAAATTCTCTTGAGGTTTTCTGGAGTTTCAGGTGGTAGCAAGGTTACTGATGATCTGAAAGAAAAGAATCATAGACCGAGAGAGCCTTAGAATTCGAAAGTACTTAGAATCATAGTGAAGTACGTGTTCTGAGATTACTGTCCCAATGGTCCCAGACAGGGGCCCCAGAACACAGATATAATATTCCCTTGGGATTCTAAGTATATTCCTGAGGAGTTAAGGAATCTTCTTTTCCATTGATGCAGCTCATGAGCACTCAAAAGTAAACTTTCCACCCAGATCATGGGTATATTTCCATTAGTTATGCAGATTTATTTGACTTTTAATAAGGCATATTTACTAAGATGATACAGTTGGAATAATTGGTACAAAACATCCCCATTAAAGCTCTATGCTACACATTTCTACAAATTCAGAGTCCATTGGAAAACGGGCTTAAGCTTAGAGAGCATATGTCCATTAATTCCCCCATACAAATGCTGCAACTTTTCTAGACACCTTGGGGAGCCAAGAATCTGTATCTAGTCTGTCTTTGGCTCACCAACATGACTGACAACTATTCTGAAGATTTTTCCTATAATTCCAAAGAGAAGATGGGAGTCCTATGGAACTCTGAATGTCCTCCAATCTATGGTATGGGTGGGTGGTAGTGATTAAGACATAAACTAATGTAGTCTTCTCCTTCCTGCCCCCTAACCTTCAATGACTTCTTATAATGTTTAGTTGGAATAATTTCTCCCGATTACCTCTCAGTGGAATTGCTATTTATCTCTCGGTTCTGTATTGGCCTGCTATTTTATACAAGAACTACAAGACATGACTTTTTCCTCAGCCAATATGTTCTCCCTTCCTATAAACATCATTCTAATTTATCCAGCTAAATTGATTATGGCTTTTTCATACTTAATTGGTATGCCTTTGACTACTTCATTTCAATTGGGCAAATTCCCACCTTATTAGAGGGCCAGAGTATAGCATTTTATCACGTACCTGAGGTGGAGTGGGATAATTTGGTTGATTTACTCAATTGATTCTGCTTTTATAAGAGACTTTCAAAATCATTTGGCCCAATCCATACTTGAATAGGAATTTTTTACAACACTACCTACAAGCAGTCTATCAGTCTTTACTTGAAAGTTTCTAGTAGCTGAGAATTCATCTCATCTGAGAAAGTCCATTCTCCTTCTGTAGAGCTCTAATTGTTTATAAATTTTTGTTTATATCAATTTGAAATCTTCCTCATTATAGCTTGAACCAACTGATCCTACTTCTGGCTTTCCAAGGTCAAGAAAAATAAATTGAATCCCTTTGTTTTCAATCTGACAAGCTTTCAAACACTTGAAGATAGTCATCAATTCTCAATGGGCTCAACCCTCAAGACAAAATATTCTCGTCTCCAGGCAAAACAACCTCTGCTCCTTCAAATAATCCACATATGATATGGTTTCTCATTCCCTCTACATCATGGATGTCTTCTACTGACCGGTCAACAGACATCCTTACTCTTCTAGTATCTAACACCTAAAGACTAGAATTTTGACATTTCTCTAGTGTTATTGTGAGTCCTACATAATTTTTGTAATAGTATCCAGAATAATTTAAATTAATTTTCAGAAGTTTGAATAATTGGCCAGTAATAATTACCATTTAGAGAATGAACAATATTCCCCTAAACATTCCTCTTTTTTTCAGTCCAGGTGTAGTGGAATATGGCTTGGAATTTGAGTCAGAGAACTCAAGTCTGAGACTAGCTTCTACCTAGTATAATTAATCTGATGGTTATTAAGTCATTTCCCTCTCTAGGACTCAATTTGTTCATCTGTGATAGCGGCAGAAAGAATTGGAATTTTTTAACCTGCCCATTACATATTACAGCAATTAGCAAACTCAGTTCTACAGAACCTTGGTATTTTAGATGACAATAATTGGGATTCAATATAAAAATCATGATACTATTGACATTTTTTTCTTTTAAATGAATAAATGTAAAATTATTTATCTCTCATAGTACTACAGAGGTGACTTTCATTTGTGATGAAAATACACTTATATGTGAAAAATTAATTCATGTTAATCTGGCTTAGGAATTTTCTTAATAGAATACTTTGAGGTATTTTAAGTCAGAAACAGATTATCTAAACCTTGATCATATTTCATAACCTATCATCTTTTCCTACTTTTATAAGGGCAATCTTGAAGTTCTCAACTGTTATAGATAGTCACAGGGGGAAGAAAAGTACACTAGGAACACTTTTTTTTTAAGCACAGGTTTGTAAATTACCATCATCTGTTAGACATTACTTAGTATTGTTAGGACTTACTTAATCATTCTGGCTTTCTTTGGCTATTCTATGAAAGCTGAATATGAAGTATCAGAAGAGTAGAAATACAAACAATTCAGCCTTTGCATTGATTGCCTTCAAGGGAAATGAATCCATGACACATCAAAGCAATGTGGAAACACACATTTCTGAAATGCTGTAAACTTGACTTGAAATGGATATGCTACATATTGGTCAAATGTTTTATAGGTGACATTCGTGTTCTTACTAGAAATAGAAACAAGATATTTCTGAGAAATCCAGCCAAAATTCAATTTGTTCTTTGAAAATACTTTGATCTACATACGGAGAGGCTTTAACAAATATAACATTATAATTGCTGGACTTTAAATTCAATAAGTATATATAAGGTGTCCCAAAAGTCTTACACTGAAAACTGAACTGTGTCTTTTTTAGGCCACCCTGTATCATGTACCTAGTATGTATAATGCCCTATTATTTAAAGTAACTCTAGTTATACAGAAATACATATGTGTGTTTATGTATACATACATGTATTTTTATATGTGCACATACACATATATGTATATTTGTTAATTCATCCAATAGACACCTAATAGAACCCATATCAACAAACAGAATATAAAATAAAACATTCAATTCAAGTGGTCTTGTGGCCTCTACTGAAAGATCTCCAGAGAGGAAGAATCTACTGTCTCTCTAGGCAACTCATATTACAAGTTCTATTGACATCAAATTCAAAGTGACCTCTTGGCAACTTCCACCAGTTATTACTGGTGCTGCCCTCTGGGAATAATCAGAATTAGTCCCTTTCCTACAAGAGAAGCTTTCAAATACTTGAACACAGCTCTTCTGCTCTCCCTGAATTTTCTTTTCTTAGTTCCCTTAATCTATCTCCCTATGACATGAATGCAGAGCTCTTCACTATCTTGGTTACTCTTCGCTGGATCCTTGCTAACTGTACATGTATATATGTTGACATTGAGAAATGAATAATATCTATAACTTAGATGTCCATATTTTCCCTCTTGCATATATTTTCCTTCATAGTGTTCTCAGTATACTCATTTTACCCCCTTCCTTCTCTTCCCTAATACACTTCTTTTATCAGATATGACTTTGACTAGGTGAACATTATACAAGACTCTACAGGCCAGTTAGGTGACACAGTGGGTAGAGTGCCAGGAGTGGAGTTGGGAAGACTCATTTTCCTGGGTTCATATCTGGCCTCAGACACTTAAATAGCTGTGTGATCCCAGGCAAGTTACTAAATCCTGTTCATCTCAGTTTCTTCATCTGTAAATGGCAAAACACTCCAGTATCTTTGCCAAGAAAACCCCAAGTGGGATCACAGAGAACTGGACATAGCTGTAAAACAATAGAATGATGATTACGATATAAGTCTCTATGCTTCTTTGATACGTTATTTGCATACTGCCTTACAGAGACTTGTTCAACAATAATATGAATAATAAGTGGTTTATAATGGTTCTGATCTCAGGCTGAATTAACAGAGTCGTAAATGCAAGGGATAGAGAGGTTCTAGTTCTTTGTCAGAACTAGCCTGCAGGACTGTGTTCAATTTTACACACCACAGTTGAAGAAGAACTTTGATCAGTTGGAGAACGTCCAGAGCAGGGCAACAAGGTAAGTCCATGTCATATGATGACTGCTTTAAGGAACCAGTGCTGTTTGGCTAAGAGAAAGAAAAAAAAAACAGCTTAGAGGGGCATGATATCTATAGAGAAATATAGAGAAAGTTAGCTTACAAAAACCAGGTTGATAAATGGGGAGATAGATATTAAGTCAGATAAAGTAAAAAAGGGGTGTGTGTGTGTGTGTGTGTGTGTGTGTGTGTGTGTGTTTGATAGATATTAAGTCAGATAAAGTAAAAAAGGGGTGTGTGTGTGTGTGTGTGTGTGTGTGTGTGTGTGTGTTTGAGATGAGAGAGAGAGAGAATGAGAGAGATTGAAAGAGTGAGAGAATTTTATCCCATTGTGAGCCAGTGGGGCAAGGTTAGAGAATGTAGGTAGATCAGTTACCATTTACCTTTATTCCTTTATTTATCTTTATTCCAAAGGGAAGTTCAAAGAGCATATCCTATCTATGATGAATTAATAGTTTATCTTTTGAAACACCCCTTCTCCGGAGCAACTCCCACCCTCATTGATGGGTTGGATGCTCAGAGAGTAACTTGGTGCACTACTCCTCTCAGTATTCTAGGGGGTAACCTTGAAGTGCTCAGTTTCTAATACTGTGGTTCATGCATTTTCATTAGTGCTCTTGTTTTAATCGTCCAGTTGATAAGAAAAAAGTTTTTAGCAAAGGCATTTACTAAAGTGTTATAGCAAGAATAGTTGTTACAAAAGCATCTTCTCCCCACAAAAATTGTGCCTTCCCTCTCCCTTTGTAAACAAAAAGTCCCTGAGGATAGCAGCTTCAAACTTAAAGTACAAATGTCATGAAGCTCATAGCTAGAGAATATGTCTCCAAAAAGTAAAGCCACATTATGTGGTTATTGAGGATCCTTTTCTCTCTTTGTAGAGTCTTTATGCAGTTTCCTTTAGGTGTAACTCTAATATGGGCTTTGAGGGTGAGCGACCTCATAGCATCTAGAGCCAGTATGACTCTCAGGCATGAGGAATCATAATATTGGAAGTCGCTTCTTCCTTCAGGTGGCTGTCTTTCTGTATACATCTCTCCGCGTTTGTTCTATGATTGTATTTGCTTTATCTCTCACTGTGGGCAGTTCGATATGCTGCCTCCTACTGGTCTACAACATAGATATTCTGCCAGTCTGATAGCATGGTCGGTCAATAGAGATAGGAGGAATATAATTTTACATCTAGGCTTACTTCTACTCTCCCTTAATTCATAGCAGAAGGATCTGCTTCCTCAAGGACAAAGGGATAAGCATTTATTAACCACCTCAGCCATCTCAAGCACTGTGCTAAGCATTTAAAAAATATTATCTCCTTAAATCTTCACACCAACTCTGGGAGGAGGTGCTGTTATTGTTCTCACTTGATCGATGAAGAAACTGAAGCTGATTGAGGTTAAATGACTCGCTCACGGTCACACAGCTAGTGAGTGTCTGAAGTCAGATTCAAACTTAGATGCCATAGATCCCAGAGTATTTCTTTGCTTGATATTTGCTAAACTACCATCTGCTGAAGTTTCTCCAGTTACTTAAAGCTCTCTAAGTGTGGTTAGCTTGTTTAGATAGCCAGTGAGCTTTTCCCTTCCTTGACATAATTGAAGAGGATCACCCATTTTCTAGTGATCTCTGAAAATGAACTACGTTTTACACATTGAAAACTTCATCAGCCCTTATCGATTACATTATCTGGCGTATAATGTTTTAATATATTATTGTTAAGTGACAGGCAGACTAATAGTAGATTACATTAGGTGGAGTGTAGAATGTGCCTATAATATTTGTTAAAAACAAACAAACAAAACACACTTCTCCATATCTAAAAGTCATACTGATGATAGGGATTCTCAGCAACAAATGTGGAAGAGTGGAACCCCTATTTTCCTTTGTGACTCTGCACCATTTCACAAAATCTGAGCTCTGGAAGGTATCTCAGAGTTTATCTATAGCAATTCTTTCTTGAGCAGAATTCCCTTAAAAAGGTAAATCTTGAAACAAAACTTTGATGCCCAACTAACCACAAGAGATAGTGAACTCACTGCCTTCCCATTCCATTGTCAGATAAGTCTATTAAGATTTTCTCTATATTCAGCTGAAACGTTTTTGTTTTTTTTTTTTTAATTTCCAATTGGTAAAGAAAGTGTAATATAGTAGAAAGAACATAAAATTTTGAGTTATAAGTCGTGATTCCAAATTTTGACTCTGCTATTAATTACCTTTGAGGTCTTCTATATTCCACAATCCTTTCCAGGCCTAATGTTCTATGTTCAGAGGCTCAGGGTAGCCCTAAAATTCTAAATTCTAAAATGCTTGCTAGTACTAATCTGTAAGGCTACATACTCTTTCTTACTTCTCACATCCCTCCTAACTTCAACTTGCTATATGCTATTGTCCCTGAAAGGCCTACCATGATATTTTCTGAAGACTCTTTCAGCTTTTCCATTTCATGTTTTAAAGTCCTTTGCATCTTCAATCTTCTATGTTCTAAAGATCCCTTCCATCTTTGATATTCTAGGTTTAAACATTCTCTATTCTATGATCTCTTACATTTCTAACATTTCAGGATTCTATGATTCTTGTGCAGTTTTCAAACAACAGGGACCTGGTGAATATGAATTCACTTTCTTAGTGGATCAGAAAATAAACTGAAAACAGAATATATTCCACATGCCCTTAATTCCTTTTTTTTTTTTTTTTGGCGGGTGCAGTTAGGTGGAAACAAATAGCCACTATATATTTGCCATGCAGGCATAATAGCACACATTTTCCTCAATAAAAACAAAACAAACCATCAAACGATAAAACCAAAACAGATAGATGGAGAGGAAACATTTTCAGCTATGGCTGGCAACACGGAGTTCTGGGGGAAAGTAAGAACAGGAGAGACAGAGAAAAAAAAATGTTCCTCTCCCCAGGCTTGTGAAGGGACAATACATCTCTTTGACCTGGAATTGAAAAGGGACAATAATCACTTGGGTCAGAGTGAGAGAGTCATCACTCTGAATATCATGTTGCTATTCCAGACCACATCTATCAAAATGAATCCTAGCAGTGGAAATAAGGTGCCCTGCAGTCATCCTGCCTTTCTTTGTTTTCAGTCATGTGTTCTTTTGTTTCCCAAATAGAGGACAGAATTCAGTTCCTGGCACTGTCTCTACTGCCACTTTCCTCACCTTGGCAGAACAATCTGATTGCGATAATCACCGGATGAGAGTTTTTCTGATGTCATTATCGTGCAGTTAGCGTGGCTGTTGCTGTTAGATGTCCACGATTTCTATGCATTTTTGTATAGCGTATGTTACAGTGTTCAAACACAAAAGACACAAGACCTGCCGGTGTATGTTCCTGGAGTCTCTGTTATAGTTCAGGGACGTGATAATAGTCAATATTCACCTGCCACTGCTGCTTTCCGGGTTACAACACATTTCTCTTATAAGAGCCCTATGGAAGAAGTTGCACAATTAGTATGGCAACTCCCAAATGGCACCTTTCCTACTTGAAAAAATTACCTTTTATAGAAATATTTTGTATTCCTATGTCTGACAGTCAGTCAATAAACCTTTATAAAATACCTACTATGTTCCAGGAATTGTTTGAAGGACTAGATGCACATTTATGAAACACCTACTATGTTCCAGGGATTTTCTGAAGGACTAGATAGATGTGCTTATTGTTTCTCCCTACCAGAATGTCAGCTTCTTAAGGGCCGGGACTAGCTGATTTTTATCTTTATACCCTCAGGCAGCTAGCAGTCTTTTTAGTGCTGAGCCTGGAGTCAGGAATAATAATGGTTAGCATTTAAAAAGTGCCTTCTATGTGCCAGGCAATAGCTTTACAGATATTATCTCACTGAATCCTCACAACAATCCTGGGAGGTAGGTGCTGTCATTACCCCCATTTCCCAGGTGAGAAAACCTAGACAGTGGTTAAGTGACTTGCCCAAGGTCATACAATTAGTAAGTACCTAAGTGGGATTTGAACTGAAGTCTTCCTGACTCCAAGCCAATGCTCTACCTATTGTGACACCTAGCAACAACACCCCAAAAACCTGGAAAGTAAGCGGATGAGGAACCTACTATCTCCTAAGTCAGTGTGTTTCATTTTGGACAGCTCTAATTATTGGGAAACATGTCTCCTCGCAAATTCAACATATTATTCCTAGTTTTATATTCTAGGACCAGTAGAATAATTTGAATATTTCTTCCACATGATATCTCTTAAAGAATTTGAAAGAATTTATTTATTTGTAGAGGCAACCAGATGGCTCAGTGTAAAGAGCACTGGGCCCAGGAGTCAGGAAGAGCTGGATTCAAATTCTCCCTCAGATACTTACTAGCTGTGTAACCCTGGGCGAGTCATTTAATCTCTATTAACCTTAATTCACTGGAGCAGGAAATGGCAAACCACTCCAGTATCTTTGCCAAGCAAACCCCCTGCACAGGATTGGCAGGCTATGGTACATGACTGAATGACTGAACAACGAACACACACACACATATATATGTGTGTGTGTGTGTGTGTGTGCGCATGCATGTATGTATACATACATATATGTGCCTGTGTGTTTGTGTGTCTGTATATATAGACACATGTGTGTATATATGTGAATATATAAATATACAAAAATGGGCATATACATGCATGCACACATGCATACATGTATACTTCAAGTATTTGAATTCTTATCTTCTGATTTTGGGGGTATAGCCATTAAACTGCATTACTCTCCAGCTTTGGGGATACCAGGTTGTGTTTGTCCTTTGTTCTCAAAGAGGACCATGACATCAGGGAAATGATGACATGATTTGCAGTTGACTTTGATTTGAGTGAGGGAGGGCTGTGTAAGGTCACTAGTTTCACTTTCTCCTCCAGAGCCATCTGGGTCCAGTGACCAGATATTCATCAGGATGACTGGAGATGGACCAGGATGCAGTGGGAGACCCTGACCCTTTTAGGCCAAGGCCTTTTCATGTACTGACTTAGAGTGAGGCAGCACCCATTCCATTTGGGGATACCAATCTTTTGACCAAGACCTAAGGAACATGAGTTTACTTTTCGACTCGAAGGCAGCATGATGAAATTAGAAGATTCATATTTGAATTCTGGTAAAGCTATTTGCTATCTATATGACCCTGAGCAAATTACTGCTCTTCTATGAGCCTCAGTTTCCCTATCTACAAAATGAGGGGTTTAGATTAAGTGAGCTCTAAGGTTCTTTTCAACTCTCGGGTTTGAAATTTCTAGCCCACAGGACTAATCTGATTACTGCTACAAAGGGTACTTTTGGAAACGGAGAATGATGCAACTAGTTAGGATCTTAGAATTGTTAGCCTGACACCTTCATTTAAAGGATAAGGAAGCTGAGGATCATAAAATTGAAGATGTCTTTCCCCCAAAGTCACACAGTAAATTGGCAGAGGTATCAGGAATATAAACCAGGTCTCTTGCATCCCAACACAGTGCTTTGTTACATCGGTCATAATTAGCTCAGATTGGTCCGTTAAGTCAGAATAAAAAAAAAAGTCTTTGCTTACCTCTCTGCTTGAAAACTAGGTACCCACATATTGGCAGGAAACGGGATTATGTGTTGTCTGTTCAATCTCCCCCCTCCTCCACCATGTGTTTGCATGCTTAATTGCCAAAAGATTGATCACTTAAAAACAGGAAGCATTTAGACATCATTCTGCAGTGCATGAGCCTAAGTGAACTGGTAAATTCAGAGAGATTATTATTGCATTCAAATGGACAACCAGATGAGTTCTGAGAAATTTGCTTGTCTTTCTGAAAAAAAAAAGTGTGATAAACTTTCTCATGCTATTATAATCTCCTTGTAATATGTAAGATTAAGGGCTGCTTAGGCTGTCATGCAATAAATGCATTCTTATATGATATCAGGAAGTTGGGGGGGGGATGGGGAAGATACCTTATACTTATTTTCCATTATTCTTTTTTGACCAAAGCAAATAGCTATTATTAGTGCCATAAAATATGCTTTAAAAAAGGACTTAAAATGCAAGGTAGCTCTGTTTCTTGGTGCTCTCCTTTAAAAAGTCCTTAAAAACCATAGGGTGGCTTGGTTTCAAGGCTTATTCCTGTAATCCCAGCTACCAGGAAGCTTGAGGCTGATGGATCCCTTCACTTTGGGAGATCTGAGAGGCAGTGGGCTAAGCTGATCAGGTGAGGCATAGTTATGTGAGTCATCTTTATCAGGAGACCACCAAGTCATCGAAGAAGGGGCAAACTGGACCAAGTTAGAATTACAGACAGGTTGGATTTCTGAAGGAATAGAAACAACACCAGACTTGGAGTGAGAAGACCTAGATTCAAGTTCAGGCTTAGATACTTATCAGTTGTGTGATGGGTCACTTTGTCTCTCTAATGTTCAGTTTCTCAGTCTATAAAATGGAAGACAATCCTTGCACTAACTACTTCACAGCTTGTTGTTTTGTACATGTTGTAGCTTTGTATATAGTAAGACATATATAAGAATTCTTTATTAATATGCTAAGGTTTTTTTGTCTTGGAAGAGTAAGATAAGTCAGTGCATTGTTAATTACTCTGTGGCGCAGGGCAAGTTAGAATACCAAAATAAGTCTTGTAGGGATGAATCAAATTGTTTAATAAAAAGTTAAAGGATCTAAATCCATATTTAGAAAGTACAAGCATCCTTTTTATGCTTCAAAATGGATCTGCATTCTCCAAGTCCTTCTGGACCAATTGTGGAGGAATCTTGGAAGAAAATGCTTATAGGGTAAAAGCATCAATTGAGCTCCCTTATTTTAAATATACAGAAATTCAGCCATAGAGATAAGAAGTCATTGTCTTAAGTTTTCTCCTAGGTAATAAGTAGTAAAGCTGGACATTGAACTGAGGTCTTTTGAGTCAAAATTCAGTGTTCTTACCTGTGGCGGGGAACCTGTGGCCTGAAGGCCACATGTGGCCTTCTAGGCCCTTGGGTGTGGCCTTTTGACTGAGTCCAAGTTTTATAGAACAAATCCTTTTATCAAGCAGGTTTGTTTTGTGAAGTTTGGATTCAGTCAAAGGACAACACTTGAGAACCAAAGGGACATGTGTGGCCTTGAGGCCGCAAGTTACCAACCCTGCCTTACACCATACTGCCTCCTGTTATTCGATGGAGTCATCTCTGAGCCCAAAGAAAAAATTGAGACTGGAGGAACTTGTGGCTGCAGGAGAGAAGCAATGTTTTGTAATGGAAAAGAGCCCTGGACTCAGTCAGGAAACCAATCTCCTTCAGTATCTTTGGCATTTAGTAGGTATCTGATCTGGGACTAGTTGCAACCACTCAGCCTCAGTTTCTTTTGGTGTAAAATTAAGTTATTAATACTTGTACCACCTCAAAGGAAAATTGTGGAGGATCAAATGAGGTAATTGTGCTAGTCATATTACAAAATATAAATAACACCATAAACATCAGCTAAAAGAAAGAAACGGAAAACATTTGTGCTACAGACTATACAGAATCACAGATTTAGAGCCGGTTCGTACAAACTTTAGTAGTTAGTTATCTAGACCAATTTCCTAATTTCATTCATGAAGAAACTGAAGCCCAGAGATGTTACTCTGATAAGTGGAAGAACTATTATTCAAACCAAAATCCTCGTATTCCTAAGTTGTAGAATACTTTGCAAATGGCATAATTTATATATTATTATAAATGATAAAATATAATAGTAATGATCTCACTCCTCCATTCCTACTACTGGCCTCCTCTCCCTTTAAGTCCCAGCTAAAGTCCCATCTTCTACAGGAAACCTTCCCCAGCCCCTGGTAATTCTAATACTTTTCCTCTGTTAATTATCTTCTATTTATATTTTATATGGCTTATATTACTTGCTTTGTATATATATTTGTTTTCATGTTGTCACCTTCATTTGATTGCAAGCTCCTTGAGAGCAGGGACTGTCTTTTACCTTTTTTTTTTGTCCTTGGAACTGAACACAGTATGTGGAACATAGTAGGTGCTTTATAAATGTTTACTGATTGATTGTTGATTAATAACAATATTAGGATTAGCAGTAGAATCAGTATAAGGTAGTACACATAGAAACTTTTGGGCTCTGGCCTCTAGCAGGTTCACTCTTGATCCAGCAGTCAGAAGGACAGCCTGGAGACATAATAAAGGGTTAATTACTCTATTCTTCTCAAAGGGGGTTGCTGATAATGGAAGCACCAACTCCTGCAGCATTTCCTAGTTACTCTTCTGGTAGGGGCAGGTGAGAATAAGAGTAGTAGGGGCACCAATTCCTACAGCATCCTTTAAGTCTAGATGGAGATTATTTGAGACATGCACAACATGAACATTCCCGATAAGCCTTGATAGGGGCCAGTCAAGGCAGACAGTTTTACATTCCCCACTTACTGACCAGTATTCACTTGATTTATAGAGGAGCACAGAAAGAAGGCAATTTGCCAGCAATAGCCTCACAAGTTTATATTAACTTTAGCATTATCATGGTGACTTAGCACAGAGCACTTGCAGTAGGCATTTATAACATAAGCACAAATGTTTATATTATCTTAAGATTATAATATGATGTGCAAGCTTGGTGAAATTGCTTACAAGCCATGAGCCTTGGAAGTAGCAGACAGTTAATGGCCATGGATCCTGGGAACTGGTATCTTTATATTAAAGTTAATTCATTTATTTTTAGTTTCCAATATTCACTTTCATAAGTTTTAAATTTTCTCCCCTTCCCCTCCCCCTCCACCAGACAGCGTGCAGTCCAGTATAGGCTCTACATATACATTAGTCATGTTGTATAGGAGAATTAGAATGAATGGGAGTAACCACGAGAAAGAAAAACATAAAACAAAACAAAACAAAAACAGAAAATAGTCTGCTTCAATCTGCATTCAGACTCCATATTTCTTTTTCTGGATGTGTTGGCATTTTCTATCCTGAGTCTTTTGGAGTTATTTTAGGTCCTTGCACTGCTGACAAGACCTAAGTCTATCAAAGTCATTCTTTGCACACTGTGGCTGTTACTGTGTACAATGTTCTTCTGGTTCTGCTCACTTCACTCAGCATCAGTTAATATATTTCTTTCCAGGTTTTTTCTGAAGTCTGTCTGTTCATCGTTTCATATAGCACAATAGTATTCCATTATATTCATATACCACAACTTGTTCAGCCATTCCCCAATTGATGGACATCCCCTCAATTTCCAGTTCTTGGCCACCACAAAAAGCTACTATAAATATTTTTGTACATCTGGGTTCTTTTCCCATGTTTATGAGCTCTTTGAGATACAGCCCTAGAAGTGGTATTGCTGGGTCAAAGAGTATGTACATTTTTATAGCACTTTGGGCATAGTTCCAAATTGCTCTCCAGAATGGTTGGATCAGTTGGGAACTTATATCTTAAAAAGAAAATAAATACATCTTACATACAATTAGTAATACTTTCCTATTTGACAAAGGGTCTCTAATTTTATTCTTCCTACAAAACAACTGCCAAAAATACTATGACCAGGGAGAGGTAAAGGCTATCCCAAATGAAAAACCTGATGATCATTTATCCCTCAATATTTCAATTTGCAAGCAATTTTCACCAGTCCTTTTATCATTTTTTTTGGAGAAATGCCTTTGAATTCTATATTCTAATAGCAGCAATACTCAAAACCTTAGCATATTGATAATAACGAATATCTTGGAGGCATTTACCACCTGCTTCCTGTTAGGTTTGGGGCTTGTGTTTATTTTGGTACATACACCATATGTTATGGCTGTATTTTTTAAATTAATAATTAATAAGTTTACTGAAATTCATTCTGTGTATTTTCTCAGAAAAGATGATATTAAGTATAGGAAGGGGAAACTTGATGTGTGATGATTGTATTCTTTATTTCTCTTAAAAAATGTACACAGGACTTAGTTCTTCATTCAAATGGCCACAAAGCAGACACAAGCTTACATTTCTGTTTTCTTTGGGTCTTGGGGTTGTACTCAGATGCCTTGAAAAAAAAGTCAAGGAAACAAAGGCTTTCCCTCTCAGCTGTATGACAGCTGCCATAGACAACACTGCAAGTTATTTTTCTGTTTGCAGTTACAGAGGCTCAGGAGGGCATTCTAGTCCTAGGAGGTACTGCTACCTGGTGATACCTATGGCCCCTTAATCTCAGCCTAGTCTCTCTTTTGTGGCCATAGTACCTGGAAGCAGGAAGAAGGGCACCTGCATCGTCTTGTGTGTTAATTACCTCTGGGCTCTCAAGATTGCCCTTAAGGTAGGATGAGAAGGAGAAATGGTTCTGGGGCTGACTCTCAGCAACCTTCAGAGGCCCTTCACAGACACAGTTCATTTTGGAACACTGAGACCTTGTCACATAGAGATGATACTAAGCAGTGACACAAGAAAACCAGACACCCAGGGAAGTGGCATGCATACATATATTCTCCCTCCAGCAGCCTCCTTTCTGTTAAGGACACTCGGTAAGAGACCTAGAGATTCAATGGTATCATAGGCATTTGTCCTCTGGAAACCTAGCAAGACAGTATCTATCAACCTTCCCCAGGCCCTTAGGATCATCTGGGTCTTTACTGCCCCTCTGCAAAGATATTTCATGTTCTAAAATCATAAAATTGGGCCAGCCTAGTTAAGTATATGAGCAACTAGTTATAGTTTTTTCTTCCTCGATAAATAAGTGACCAATAGCCCTGTACTGCAACACAATTAGATGGGATACGATGCTTCCCAAGCCCTCAATGGGGACCTTCCTATCTGCTACCACTAGTGCTGACTGGTTTTCTAATAGTGCTCACATACTGTAGGAAACCAGTCATCCAGTGAGCATTTAATTGTCTACTACTTGCCAGGCACTGTGCTAAGCAATAAGAATACAAACGAAGGCAAAAAGAAATCCCTTCCCTTTACATGCTCCCAGTCTACTGGGGGAGACAGCATGCAAAGAAATACATACAAACAAGAAACTACTACATGATCCTATGGTAATAAAAAAGGAAACTGCCCCTCCCCCCATATGACATGATTGTATAGAATTTGGAGTTGGAACATGCCTTAGAGAAAACTTCAAAAATCACTTGCCCCGTCCACATCCAGTCCTCCATAATAGATCCCTCCCACAACTGGCCTTCTGTGCTCCTTCTTATGTGGAGCTGACTGGAGAGAGTAGAAGTTACCCAGGACCATACACCTGTGATAATGGATAGAGCACCAGATCTGCAGTCAGGAAGACCTGAGGTCTAATCCTGCCTTACTAACACTTACTAGCCGGGTAAGTATGACTCTGGTCAAGTCAATCAACCTCTGCTGCCTCAGTTTCCTTACTTATAGAAAAGGGATAATAATAGCTCTTACTTCCCAGGGTTGTTGTGAGGATGAATGAGACTATATTTATAAGGCGCTTTGCAACCCTTAAAGTTTCATGTAAGTGTTTATTATTATTATTCATAGTAATAATTTCACGTTACCAAACTTCAATCTTTTCAAACTGTCAGAGGATATTTCCTCTGTGGCATCACTTGCTTTCATCCCTATGATTTTTTTTCAAATTAAGAACTTATTCACTTATTGGCACTTGTGTTTGTCCTTCATTTTCGAAGAGGACCATGACATCAGGGAAATGACATGATTTGCAGTTGACTTTGATATGAGTGAGGGAGGGCTGTGCAAGGTCATCAGCCTCACTTTCTCCTCCAGAGCTATCTGGATCCAGTGACTTGATATTCATCAGGATGACTGGTGAGGACCCAGGATGCAATGGGAGACCCTGGCCCTTTTGGGCTAAGGCCTTTTCATGTAGTCACTTAGAGTGTGGTAAGGCGCATTCAGTGAATAGGCCTCTTTAAGAAGTGAGTCAAAGTATGGCCCTTTTAATTAGAAAAAAAGAAAAAAAAAATCAAGCTGGGAGGCGAAGACCCTCAGGGTTGCAATTCCAAAGAGAAACAGTTACCATTGACATTCACTCTAAGCCAAGAGAGCCAAAATACAGCCACTAAGTGGAGGAGCTTGGGCAGGGACCCATTGAGGTCCATTCTATGACACTTCACTTTTGATTAAATGATGGATTCAACCTAGATGTGAGAGCCTTCTTGACCCTCACTTTTAAATATATCTATATTTGTTGTATCCCCCATTAGAATGTAAGTTCCTTAAGAGAAGGAATTGCTTCCCATCCACTATTAGCACAGTGTCTGAATGGATGCTTACTAGATACATGCTTGATCAATTGAATCATTGATGTAGTCTAATCCTCTCAGTTTGCAGAAATATGATATGACTTGCCCAGGATCACACAGGTAGTAAATTCTTTTTTTTTTTTTATAAATTTCTTTATTTATTTTTAGTTTACCACACATGGTTCTACATAGTTTTGAGTTCCAGTTTTTCTCCCTTCCCTTCCCCCTCCCTCCCCAAGACGGCATGGAGTCTCATATAACTGTCATGTATAACTTCGCATTGAATTAATTTATGCACTAGTCAAGTCGTGGAGAAGAATTTTGACCAATGGAATGAATCATGAGAAAGAAGAAACAGAACCAAAAAAGAAAGAAGAAAATCAAATTACCAGTATAAGAAATGAAAAGGGGGAGGTCACCTCTAATGAACAGGTAGTAAATTCTAGAATGATCATTTAAACTGTGCTCCTATGACATTAAATCTAGTGATCTTACCATGTATCCAATGATCTTTCCAGAGCAACATATTGCCTTCCTCAGAGTCATTATGACTTTTGGTAGAATTTGGTAAATTATAAGAGGTCCCAAAATTGTAAGGAATCTGTTCCAAATCCCATATGCCATTTTTGGTAATGGGTTACTTATTAATACTAATAGTAATACTCATAAGGTTAAGAAACAGTTTCACCACAGCTACTTCAGTGTCTTAATGGTTCAAAAAGTGTGTGACTTTGTCAGTGGGGATACCCCAAAGCTTTAAATACCACCGTATCAGAGGAGATAATCTTCATGGGTTGCTTTAATAGGAGGAAAAAATCCCAAAATGACTCAGCTTGTAGTAGGGAGTCTTCTGTCACTTGGCAAAGTTGGATCTTGGGTTAACTGAAAAATAGTCCATTTCTAACCTGATATTCAGAGTCTTTCCAGCTGTAGTGTTACCTACTAGAGCTCATGCTTTTCTGTCATGACCTCAGAGAACAGAGTCACCTCCACATAATAATGAGGCATCAGAGGAGGATTATAGTGGAGAAGTCTCTTTAATAATCCCAATAATATCACAATTGTAGGTGACTCTTCTGGCTGGGTAAGAAGGAAGGAAGGACAGTTGGGTGTATCTGTATTATTAACATTTTCTCAATTGCTTTCTTAAGTCTAGACTCTAAACAATCAACAAAACAATAAAGTAAGCCCTGATTTATACCATTTGCAGATTTCTAGGGTGCAAATGCTCATAGTGAGAATTTAACAACAATTTCTACTGGTTGGAGCTGGCTTTGGCACAACTCTCCGGGGAGGCAGACAGGAATAGTGCAATACAATACAATAACCCTGCAGAGGGCCCAGCCTCCCTTCCACCTGGGACTACCTAAAGACAATACATGACAGCAGAAAAAATATGGATGGTATGTTACAGTGCAAAAAGGACTGGTTCTGGAATCAGTGAATGTGGGTTCAAATCCCACCTTTGATGCTCACTGCCTATATGACCAAAGGCAAACTTTTTAACCTTCCTGGACTCAGTTTCCCTCTCTGTAAATCAAAAACACTAGATAGTATTTGAGGTTCCTTCTACCTCTAGATCCAGGAGTCGATTCACTGGCATTTATGTATCATTAAAAGGTTTGCAAAAGGATATATGTGTGTATATACACATATATTTGTATATATGTTGTATATATATTTTATATGCACATATACAGTGTATATATGTGTGTGTATATACATATATATATATATATATATATACATTTTGTAGGTCTGTGTATGTGTGTATATATATATATATATACAGAGAGAGAGATATGCTCACAAGAACCCTATGAGGGTGGAGTGTCAGCATGTCATAGTGGAAGAAGAGTTGTCTCATGTCAGTAAGATATGAATTCAAGTCTTGCCCCTAAAACATATTGGCCATGTGATTCTGTATGCACTAAATCTGTTATTGCCTCCAGAAAACTTTTTAAAACTAAGTTTAAGACGCAGATTTTTAGTGTTTCATCACCTATACCAATGAAAGCACAAGTCCAAAAATTAAAACAGACCTAAGATAACTCAGTAACATTACTAGTATCAGTCCTGTTTTATAGATTATAAAATCAAGGTTCGTTGAGCAGAAATGGCTTGCTTAGGATCATGGGACTAGTCGTTCTTTTAGGGAGGACTGAATTCAAGTCTTCCTGATATGAATTCCAGGATCCAATCCATTTGTCCAGGCTACCTTTCAAGTATAGCTTTCAATAACAGTAAAAAGATACTCTTTGTGCAGAACCTGGGAGTTTTAGAAGAGACAGGTAAGACCTTGTGGCTGCAGAATAATCCAGCTGTGAGGATCAGATGTTCCTAAATATCTTCTCTTCTGAGTGTTGTGTTCTTTTTCCGTGCTGTGATTGTTGTTCTATGGGGGCCTATGTCTGGGACTATTCTGCTCAGATGTCTGAAATCTGAAGCCAGGGAGATATCAGAGACTTAGCTGTGACTCATTTATGTGATTACGTCAATAATCACTATAATATTAAGAACAACTTCTGAATTACTCTTTCCTCATTAGACTGTATACATGTCAGAGATCCCTAAGGGCATCCTGATTTCAAAGATCAGGGGAACCAGAGATCTTGTGTCAGACTACCCTGACAGCCTTCCTTCTTATGGCTTTTGGGTTTTACTGTTATTATCAGAGAATCTCCATATGTTGTGATCTGGGCTCTTTATACTCATGGACTCAGGTGGTGTTTCCCAGTGACAGTGCATGTATCACCATTAAACACTGCCTTTAAGAGAGGAATAGATCTTGTGAAATGTTTTAAGCACATTTTTACAGTCATTTAATGATAGAATATGTGGCTACATGCTGACCTTTTATAGATGCTTACATTTATGTAGGACTTGTCAGTTAACAAAGCACTTTCTTCGCAGAAACTTTGTAATTAGGCAGTTCCTGTATCATTTTCTCCATTTTTTTTTTTCATTTTCTCCATTTTATGTTAGGAATTGAAACGCAGAGTGCTTGTCACTCTGTAGAACTAGGGCTTGACCATGTACCTTCTGAGTTCAAATCCTTACACAAAGAAGCAATTGCAGGATTGTTATCTAAAGACAGAATTTGCAACAAGATATCAGAAAGGCCCTGTTGCATCCCTCAAACAAAACAAAACAAAACTTTCCCCTTCCTTGACTAATGCCTAAAAGTAGCTTTATCATCTTAACTTCAAGGCTTTATAGTTGGCAAAATCCCCTTAGAGGACAGAATATAGTAAGCTACCCTCAGTCCTTTGTACCTTATAGTGACTATTAAATAGGAGAAAAAGTTTTGATGGAGGGAGAAGGAAGGTCCAGAGAGATTATGAAGGGGACTGGATAATTGAGTTGAGTGAGTCATAATTCCTTCAGTGGGTTTCAAAGTAAGAGGAAAAGAGTAATGAGGTACAGAATGAGAAGATAGTGAAAACAAAGATTACTTCCACAACTTTTGGCCAGGGCTAGCCCTAGTTGATTTTTATATCATTTTTCCTAGAAATGTTAATATGTATTTCTGAGATGGTTACACAGGGATATGTTACCAAGTCCAACTTTTATCATTGTTGTTGTTTGTGTTCTTAGATCTAATCATCCTGGATGGCAATTAATTACCCACCCACCCTTACACATACCCACATACACGTAACTTAACTGATCTGGAGGGCATCCAGAGGAGAGCAACTTGGATGAAGGGCCTGAAGTCTATGCCATATGAGAATCAGCTGGAGGAACTTGGAATGTTTAGTTGGCAAAGAGAAGTCTTGTGGTGGTGAGGGAGAGGGTGAAAGTTAAAGATGGTTGTCCTTAAGTATTTAAAAGATGACTGTTATGTGGAAAGGGAGTTAAACTTGGTCTGTTTTGTTCCAGAAGATAGAATTAAGAGTAATAAATAGATAGACAGATAGATCAGGCTAAGGAAAAATTCCCTAATAATTAAAGCTAAAGAAAAGTAAAATGGGATATTTTCCCCTCTCTATCACTGGAAATCATCAAGAAGAGACTGGATCATTCCCTTTCATATGCATTATAGAAAAAAAATCTTTTGATTATGTTGGCTAAGGCCTTTACAATTCCAAATCTCTGATTCTGAGCCTGCCCAAGTAAAGTGATGGCTCTTTCACACACACACACACACACACACACACACACACACATATGTATATGTGTATATGTATGTATATACATATATATTTTAATTACAAATTAATTTGCATTCTAGAAAACCAGCTTTGCAAGTCTTAATAATTCTGATAAGTGTAATGATAAATTACAATGCCAGGGGAATAAAGGTAGTCACATCCTTAAAGAGCAGGGATGGACTTGGGTTATTATAAGGACAGAGATAGATGAAAGAAAGAAAAAGGAAGAGAAAGAAAGAAAGAAAAAAGAAAGAAAGAAAGAAAGAAAGAAAGAAAGAAAGAAAGAAAGAAAGAAAGGAGGGAAGAAAGGAGGGAGGAAAGAAAGGAAGAAAGAAACAGAGAGGAAGGGAGAGAAAAAGAGACAAAGAAAAAAGAATGAAAGGAAACAAGGAAGAAAGATAGTTATAGACTGAAAGACTGATATACATAAAGATCTAGAGAGATCTATATGTGTGCATATAGAGATCTCTATTTATATTGACATTTAGTTAATAAACATTATTATTCAAACAATACACCAAAAAAACTTTTACAACTTTAACCCAACATTGTATAGTTATGTTTTGTATAAACTCAGACGTGGTACTTAGTGATCATTTAATGCAACTCTCTCACTTTTCAGATGAGAGAAATTAGGCTGGCAGAGAAATGATTCTGCCTAGAGATATACAGCTGGTTGGTTAAATGTAGAGTAAGGAGTAGCATACAGGTTGCTAGGGTACTCCTTTCACTGCATCATATTATTATTTTCATGTCCTCCTTTTCCCATAAGAAGACACAGATTAAGCCTATGAGATATGTACAAACATATATATATATATATAATGCACACACACACACATATATATATACATATATATATATATATATATATACATATATGTATATTTGTTGTTGTTCAATCATTTTCAGTCACGTCCATCTCTCTGTGATCCCTTTTGGGGTTTTCTTGGCAGAGACACTGGAGTGGTTTGCCATTTCCTTCTCCAGCTCATTTTATAGATGAGGAAATTGAGGCAAACATGGTTAAATGACTTGCCCAGGGTCACACAGCTAGTAAGTGTGTGAGGCTACATTTGAACTCAGGAAGATGAGTTCCAGTGGTCTGTACACTGTGCCACCTAGCTGCCTCTATCTATCTATCTATTTACCTATCTATCTATCTATATCTGTATGTATGTAAATGTATATACGCATGTATGTATATACACATAATAATAAAAATAGGTAACATTTATGTAGCACTTACTATATACCAGATACTTTGCTAAGTGATTTATAAATATTTTTTTTCATTTGATTTTCATAAAAATGCTGGGAAGTAGGTGCTATTTGTATTCCCATTTTACAGATGAGGAACCTCAGGAAAAGTAGGTTAAGTTATTTTCCCAAAGTCACACAGCTTGTAAATGTCTAACACCACATTTGAACTCAAGTCTATTTTAACTCTAAGACTAGCTGGCCCTCTGTTGTGCCACTTAGTACATATCTATATCTATGCCTATATCCATATGCATATCTATATTTATATAGATAGATACACATATTATGTATGCACATATGTATACACAGAAACACACATATATTCTTGATTCTTTATGCCTATATATAAATTATATGTATATATAAAAATGATATATATATATATACACAATGTTCATTATATATAAACACATACCTATATAATGATTTTTACACATTATATTTAAATATCAATGTAAACTCCAAAATCCTCTATACTTTTAGAGTATTTTTGCCATAAGGTATTATTACTACTACTACTATTATTATTTTCAAATGATTTTGAAGTTTACTTAACCTATAATTTTCAGTTCCCCTGAAACTTTTATAGACTGCTCTCTAATATTTAATTACCCATTTAAAGGAACTATGTTACCATAGATATAACTTTTATATATAAAAATGGGGTGGTCCCTGACCAACTGATTTCTCCCTATCCAAGTCATAATTATAGATGATGAGTTTTTAATGTGTCAAGAAAATGTTAATGTTCTGTTATCCCTTTATGAAGTTAGACCATTTTCCCCCCTCATTTTGAAGTGGCATCACTATTAGGCAAAAACTGGTCATGCCTCTTTACAAGGAGAAATCCACATATTCTTCATCCTTCAGGAATAGCCTGAAATTTTGTTGTTGGTTTGGTTGGTTGATTGCTGTTTTTTTTCTATCCTACTGCCCTATAGTGGCATCTTGCTGCAAAGCTATTTACCCAGTAAGATAAACCACATCTTACTTAAGTAGAAAATGCTTCCTCTCCAGAGAGAAACAGAGAAAGACAGTTTTCAGTTAGCTTCAAAGAGTAGCATAGTGAACAACCAAGATAACTGGCTAAGGAATTAAGAGAGGCCTAGCACTGGCAATCGAGAGGCAAGCTTCCAAGGGGAGCTGACCCTGGGATTTTATCTGAACAGCCCATCCAATAGAGACTCTGTAGCCAGGGAGATTCTTCCTGAGGATCTCAGGAAGAAAGGTTACCATGGCCCCATTGCACCAAAGGCATCAACTAGTTTGGCCATATGGGTCCCTCACTATCATTTCACCCTAAACTTAGGACCTCTTTTGCCATAAATGCTGTATTTGTACAATGTTATGCTCCAAATTTAAGGTAGGAATGTTTTTTACCTGCTACTTATGTCACATAATCTTAGTAAATGTCTTTCCTAATTGCTACTTGTGCCTTCTGATTCAATCTTAATGGCAAGCATCATGGTTGGGGTTTGTGAGCTATGGCTTTGGAATTCCAACCTACAGAATTGAATGTCAATGTATTACTCACCATCTGGAAAAGAGTCCAGAGGAAGGGTTAAATACAGTAATCAAAATTAATAGAAGATAAGAATGTTTTTAAAGAAATGTATAATTAGTTCATAGGTCTATCCTATGTAGAGAAAATTGAAAAAAAATTGAGAAATTTGGTAAAGAACAGTGCAAGTAAATGCAAAGTTCAACCTATAGAAATATGTTTTGGATATTTGTCCAACTTAAATCCTTGTAATATGAATTCACTTTTACCCCAGCCAGCTCTCTAAAACATTTTTCATTTTCTTTTTCTACAAGATGATGTAAGATTGATGATCTATCTTGTTTCCATGAATACTTCAACATTCTCACATATTTTAATATATGTGTATGTATGCTGTGAAGGCAGCTGTACAAGGAAAAGAATTCCTGCAGGACGGGCTAGATAGTGTTTGGGTGGAGATTACCGAGAGTCAGAGCAGTTTTTTTACCCCCAGACTGCAAATCTTCCCTTCCGATTCAGAAAGGAAAACAGAATTTTCTATCCAAGTTTGACAGTATGTATACTATATAAACATACCTGCACTGGGAGCATATGCAGGAGTGCTGCACTAATGGGACCCCAGAAATAATGATGAGAAACATGGAAATAAGGAGGGACATCTTCCATTTCTGATCTTATGGTCAATTTCTCTCCACCATCCTGCCCATCCCCCTACATATACATAATGTGCCACCTTAGCAAAAAATGATGGGGGAAGGGGCAGAGGAAGACAGAGATACAGAGAGAAGATAAGAGGGAAGGAAGATGGAGAGAAGAGTGAATAAGGGAGTAAAGTAGAGACAAAATAAAGGGTAGAAGATAAGAAAGGTGACCAAGAGAACAGGTATAATTCTTTTTCTTCCCAAAAACTGACATTCTTCTGAATCTGGAAACAAACCCTACATTGAAAATAGTTTTCATGTCTAAAGCATTTTATGGTTTACAAAACTTCCTCTTCATAACAATGCAAGTGTCATTATTTCCGTTTTACAGAGGGGAGATTGAGGTTCACGGAGATGAAATTAATTGCCCAAGGTCATACAGCCAATAAATAGTTGATCTGGGGTGGAAACCCAAGCATTCTGACTTTCTAGTTTAATGTTCTTTCCACTGTAATTTCTGACACTGCATCATGATCCTCAATTGATATGAGAAAGAGAATATAATGAAAGTAAAGTAGATGAACTGGAACTCATGTGTGTGTGTGTGTGTGTGTGTGTATGTGTGTGTGTGAAAAGTATGTAGCTGTACACAAATATTATAAATCTAAGTAAATCAGTATAAAAAGAACAATTCAAAATTGCTTAATTTATATGATTTTAGCCTAGGTACTGAGGCCTTTGGGCTGAATCTAGCAACAGTCAGATTACACGTGAGTATACATGATCTAACACCATGAACTTGAATATTTGTAGTATACAATGAAAGTACCTATGCTATGTTATCTAATAGATTATTCATATTTTATTTGAAACAAAAAGCACCAGCTATTGGCACTGTCTAGAAAGTTGATCATTGTCTCCTAAAGGGAGACATAGCCCAAGTAACACACATATATAAAATAAAAATATCTCAAAATTCTACACAAATAAGCTCCCTCTAATGCCAGATTTTTCTGAATTATTGTATTTTTTTTCGCTAGCACTCTTGCCTTTTTTGTGGGGGAGGGGAAAAAGGGAGTATTTAAAAAAGTAGAAGGGAAAATAAGTTGATCTTTGGAAGAAATGACAGTTTAAATGGAAGCTACTAAAGAGTGAAGCTTTCTTTAATAGGAGTAAAAAGAGTTAAGTACCAAAAGAAAAATATACTGCCAGGAAGGCCAAGGGGTTGCCTTCCCTTGCATCTTTACGGAAGAATGAAACTGATTTAAAAGTAGACATAATAGGACATAAAAAGGGAGGAAAAAAGTCTGTTTACTACAGATCATGACCTTGCCACCCCAAGTTCAAAGGGAAACTCTACTATCATCAGCTGGGTTTTATACCTATTCTCAGCCCATAGAATTCAAGCTGTCTCTGGTTCAGTGCTTAGGAGTTAGATTCTGGCATTGAGATTTTATTATAAGAAAAAGGAGGTCACTTGTCTTTCAAACCTTCTCCTTGCTTAGAGATAACTGAAACCACTATACAACTGCAGATAGTTTCCAGAAAGAAGAATATATAAACGAGGGATGTGCATGATATATTAATATGTTCTATGGTTTGGGGTTATTACATGGACCTGAGATTTTGTTGGTCAAGGCGCTTTTAGGGAGGAAACAGACTTGACCAATGCTGATAAAGTCTTATTCTGCAATTTATAGTCTCAGAGAACTGCTTAGGGTACTTGAGAAGTTAAATGATTTGTTCAATGTCACCTGTCTAGTCTGAGACTAGCCAAGGCCAAGATCTGGAAGGTGTCTGCCTAATTTGAAGACTACATCACTATTTTTAAAATATGGAAACTGAGGCTTAGAGAACTGACTTTATTTAGGTCATACATCTACTAAGCAGAAGAGTTAGTATATTATCCCTGGTTTTATTCCTCTTCGTGACATCTCATTTACTATTAAAAAATATTCTGTGAGGTAGGCAGGACAGATCTTCATTGAATCTCAAAATTGGATGGGAGCTCAGAGGTCCCCTTGTTTAACTTCTTCCTATATATTGAAGGGAAACAATGAGAAGATTGTTGAACTTATATTAAGAAAGTGGGAGCGAATCATGTTATTTTATATGGCTTTTAAGTTTAAAAAAGAATCTCTGTATGCTGAGCTATAATCAGACTCCTTGTGATCTCTACTCACTAGTCCTCTTTCTCTTTTCTGGTTCCAAAAAGAAAAAGAGTCTGCTATCTATGTCCCACAATGTTCTTTTAGTTATTCCTAGGTTCATATCCTCATGCCATTAGGCAGGGGGTTGTAATTGGTGTCAATCCAAGAAGGGAGGTGGATGGTAGGAATATCCTAGTTTTGCTATTTTGTTATATCATATTATATAACATTGATTTGAGTGAGGGAGGGCTGGGCAAGGTCACCAGCCTCACTTTCTCCTCCAGAGCCATCTGGTCCTGGTGGCCTGATATTCACCAGGATGACTGGAGATGGCCCAGGATGCATTGCAAGACCCTGTCCCTTTCAGGCTAAGGTCTTTTCAGGTTCTTACTTTGAGTGAGTTAGTGCCCATTCAGTGAATAGGCCTCTTTAAGAAGTTAATAAAGGGAAGGCCCTTTTAATCAAAAGCTAAAAAAAAAAGAAAACGATGGTCCATCTCCAGTCATCCCGATGAATATCAGGCCACTAAACCCAGATGGCTCTAGAGGAGAAAGTGAGGCTGGTGACCTTGCACAGCCCTCCCTCACTCAAATCAAAGTCAACTGCAGGTCATGTCATCATTTGCCTGATGTCATGATCCTCTTCAAGAACAAAGGACAAACACAACCTGTGAGTAGCCTCCCTGCCTCTGCCTCTGCCTCCTCTCTGTGCTCCACTTCCATGGCTGAAGACTGCCTCCTGATTTACTGGCTAGATTTCTTTCTCAAAAACCAAGTCATAAACTGAATTCACTCTGGAGCTCATAGATTGGACAATAGGTTCCTGCCCTCCTAGCACAGAGTGAACATAAATACTGAATAGTAACTGTTTCTCTTTTGGCCAGGAACTTTGAGGGTCTTCCTCTCCCAGCTTGATTTTTTTTTTGAGTTTCGAATAAAGGGGCCATCCCTTTATTAACTTCTTAAAGAGCCCTATTCATTGAATGGACCATTACCTCACTCAAAGTAAGAACCTGGAAAGACTTCAGCCTGAAAGGGCCAGGGTCTCCTAATGTATCCTGGGCCATCTCCAGTGGTCCTGGTGAATATTAGACCACTAGACCCAGATGGCTCTGGAGGAGAAGGTGAGGCTGGTGACCTTGCACAGCCCTCCATCACTCAAATCATAGTCAACTGCAAGTCATGTCATCGTTTCTCTGATGTCATGGTCCTTTTCGAGAACCAAGGACAAACACAATATATTACATTATATTTACTCACGGGAAAATCACTCACCAAACCCTTGACTTCTTCCTTTGTCAAATAAAAATAGTAGTATTGGTATTATCCATGCTACAACTAAATTGGGATGAGCTTAAAGAGCTATATAAATGTGAGCTATTATTTTTTTTCTGTAGAATACTTCTCCCATAAAAAAATTTGGGGTTCCATCTTCCTAAAATACATTAGCAGTCCATGGAGGAAAAAATGGACAACAAATTATATGGATAACAACCACGTGTATGAAGAACACAAATGGCCAATACAATTCAACTCCAGAAATGTAAGGTCTTGGTGCCTTTTCTTTTTCCAGAGAGTGCTCACAAAGTTTCCTAGGGATGAGAGATGCGTGCCGTACTGGACAAATTGCTCTACCACTCAGCTTCATAGAGGGAACAGCATTTCAGTTCTTAGAACAGGTCAAGTTCTTTGTTCAGCCATTGAGAAGCTGTCAACTAACTAGGCCAAATTAGAAGGTGTCTTTGGCATTGGACAGCTTCTGTTAGACTGGACTGGACTGATTGCTTGGCCAGGATATAGTATCTTTGTTGGGTGGATTGTTCTGATATACCTTCTTGTCTTACTCTTCCATGGGAAGCTTCAATCTTTCACTACATTCAGCCATTGGCTATTGGTGGTATGGTGCTCTTTTAACCCAAAATGCTAGAGCAATATTTTCAACTGGAGTGGTACTATGACCTTTTGGTTAAGAGAGCATCCTTTAGCTTTTAGCAGAAACATTTTCTTTTGCTCCCAGAGAACCACTTGCAGAGAGTAAGCAGGCCTTGAGAAGTATCTTCTTTTATTCAAAAATCCTGCCATTTTTATAACCAATTCCTTCAATTACATTCTCCACTTGGGCTCATGGTGATGAGCACCATTTCATTTAGTTATATACCCAAGATTCCTTTTGTGGAGGCCTCCAGCAGATGACTGCCTAAAGACAAAGCTAGGAATAAAGCCTGTGTCCTAGGGGCTTTGTTGGTTGCTTCATATTCAATCAAGTTATTCAAACCTCCTAGGCTTTCTAATATGTGGAATGTTAATTTCCACATCTGAAGACCTTCCCTTTTATTTTTCAAAGTTCCTGCTTTTATTCCTTTAGACCTTTCAGTTTTGCTTAAATCTCTCTTCTTTCAAGGTTTAAAAACTTTTTTTCTTAACAACAACCTAGTGAGTTAGAGTATTCTTATCTCCATTTTACAGATGAGGAAATTGAGGATTAGTGAAGTGACCAGCCTATGGCCATACAAATAGCTAGTAAATTTTAGAGCCAGTATTTGACCCCAGGGATCTGATATTAAGTCCACTAATCTTTCCAGCACCATAATTCAAACCAAGTATCTGAAAAGAAATAAACAGTTTCATGAGTGCTAGTAATGTAAACTTAAACCTAAAAACTAATGTTACAAGTCAACAATTTGGAAGGTTTCTAATCAGGAATATTTGCTGTCAACAAATTAAAAGATGACAAGGTTTAAGGCTTTTTGCCAGATTCTAGGATTACAAAGATAGATATAAAATGTAGTCTGCCCCCATTGAACTAAAAGTGAGAAAACGAGGTACCCACATACTATGATGCAAAGGAGAATGAAGTAAATACAAAAGAGAGGTCCAGGCAAAATATGGAAATGAAAGCTAGACTTGGCTTTTATCTGGGAAAAGGGGGTCTATGGAAGAGGTGTCTCCTAGTGAAGGTTTTGAGAGAAGGTAGAGACTGTAATAGAAACTGGAGGTGTGTGAGGTGATAAGGCCATCTTGGGCATTGCAGACAGGTTGAATTTAGAAATGGGAAAGGGAAAGAAAGATCAGAACAAGAAAATGTCCCTGTTTTCTAGGAATGTAGAAGATATAAAGGGGAATAGTAAGAAACAAGGTGAAAAAATATAAGAGGGATCCAGATTATAGAGAGCTTTGGATACCACAATCATTCTAAGCTTTATATGGTAGGAAATGGGAGGAAGGTGACTTTCCATATCTCTGTATTATAAACTTAACAATATATTTATAATTCAGAAGAGCCCAAGTGAAAGATTCATAAGCCATTTAAATGTTTCATTGTGTGGTTTTCTAGATCTGAAGAATTCAGGGCAGTTCATAGAGATGGTCTTCAGCCTTCTAAGGTACTAGCTGCCATGAAGTAAAAAATGGTGACTAAATGAGAGTAATATGAATACGGTAGTCAGAACTAAAAACATTCTCCTCATTCACCGTTCCAAAACAAATAAGCAAAAAAATTGAAGTTAACCTAGATTGCCTTAAGAGAAAGAAGCATGTCTAAAACCAGAGAGATTATATTACACTCTTCCCTCTTGCCGCATTTGCAAGAGTGTTCAATTCTGGGCATGACATGTTAGGAAAGACACACACAAGCTGAAATGTGCACAGAAAATGGTAAACAAGGTGGGGAGAGGAACAGAACACTTGCAGAAGATTACTCTTTAAAGGAACTGAGAATATTTGACCCGGAGGAGAGAAGACTTAAGAGGGGGTAATATAGTTGTTTTTAAATATCAACAGTGCTGATATGGGAAAAGATTCATCTTGTTCTGTTTGATGCCAGAGATGAGAATGAGCAGTAGTAACAGGAAGTTAAAAAAAGCTAGATTTGGATTTGATGTGAAGAAGAAATTTCCAAAAAAAATAGTGACGTAGGAATGTAGGATGCACTGATTCAGGAGGTAGTGAATTCCCCATCATAGAAACCTAGCAACAGGCTGGATGACCACTTAATGGGATTTTTGTAGAAGAGGTAGTTACTTAAGGGTGGCTTGAACTCTGTGGTCTCTGACATCTCTTCCAACTTTTAAATTCTATGATTGGTTTGTGTATCTCAGGTTTATTTCAATTTTGAATAATTTAGAGGTAGTTATGCCATTTGAAACTATCTTTCAATTCATACATAATTTCTCCACTTTCTGTCTATGATCTATGAAAAATCCCAATTTGAGAAAGGATTAAAAGTAACAGTAACATCTAAGTACCAATTAAGCATTACATCATTAACTTAACTGTTATAAGCTCCACTTCTCTAAATACAACCTCATTTATATTTCTCCTACCTATGGGAGGCCCCAGGCCCTTTTTTTTCTTGTTTCTGGTCCCATCTGTTCCAGTTTGAATTAAATTGCTATTCAGGATGCATGTTTTAATTATCTCTTTATCACCTCTCCACTATTTCCTCTTAACACTAAAGGGCACACCTAGTTCTTAGTTCCTCCTGGCCAAAGGTGACTCCTCTACCATATGGAACTCTAAGACTTAGTCTTCTTTCATTTCCAAGTGTCTTAGACATTCACTTTAAGGACAATATGGTTATTTGTCCCTAGCTTTGCATGGTTGCACTCAAGGGCCTCAAAAAGAATGATCCCTCCTCTTCTTAATAGAATGCCTCTTTTGTATTATATCATGTGTTTTGTTGTGTTTGTTTATTGTATATGTTCACTTATTGATTTGTTTGTTAATTTATTTAATGTTTAGCTTGGAGCATGGGAGACCTAGGAGGCACACAGTAGGTAGCTTTAATTCTTTGAAAGAAGAAGCGAGTTAAACTTGCTATGCTTAGTCCCAGAAAGCAGATCTAGGAAAGATGGATTGAAGTTGCCTAGAAGGAAGATTTTGATTTAATAAAAACTCTCTAATAAATAGATAAAGTCCTGTAAGACAGGAATGGGCTAGAAGTGTGAGAGGTGAGTCTCACCGACTACACGGTGATGCTGTAGACAAGATGGCCATTTAAGGAAAACGTGCAATATTATAGATGCATTTATGTACTGCTTTTAGATTTTTAATGTGCTTTTCCTTACTAAAAATCCTGTGAGGTAGTCAGTAAGAGTATTACTATAGTCATTGTATATATAAGGAACTAGATGTTTAGTTAAATGATAGTTGGGGGTCAAAGTGAATATAACTTCAATTCGAATTTTCTTTCCATTATAGCATGTTGCATCCTGGGTTCCTTTTAATTCCGAGGTTCAGTGATTTTTTTTTCTAGCATTTTTGGAATGATGAAATGTAATGAATTATTGGTTAAGCAAGTTGTTTACACTTTTTCAAACATCTAAACAGAATCTATCCAAGCATGCCATCATCATCATCATCACCATCACCATCATCACCATCATTACCATCATCATCATTAACATAGAAATCTACGAATTGTCACATAGGGTTAGGCATGTGGTCTTTATAATCTCTGAGGAGTACTGAGCAACAGAGACTCCAAGGAACATGTTACGTGTGAGCATGATTGTGTTTCCTGATATCCTCTTTGGAGGGTCAGAGAGATTCTAGATTCTCTTACTTAATACTTTTTATTTGTTCAAGCACTTAGACCTTTTTGATGTTTTCTATCTATCTATCTATCTTTCTTTCTTTCTATCTATGATCTAACTAGCTAGCTAATTTGTTTATTTGTTGTCTGTCTCTACAAGGCCCAGCCCTATAAACACAGCAAGACAAACAGGGCTTTGTGTCAGGCATAAGTAAATATAGAGGTTCCCAAACTATATCAAGAAGGCATGAGAGTAACATAAGGTCCACATACAACGAGAAGAGTCATGGAGTGTGTGGGGTAGGACTAACAAAACTCCAAAATTCCAAGTTGTTCCCACAAACAGAATTTGCCATCAGAGTCTAGAAAAGCTAAAGCCAGGCCTCTCTTTGGTAGGCTACTTGGACTTGAACACCCAAGGAACAGCCTCCTACCCAAGACATAGCTAAGAGGGAGGTAGATGGAATAGTAGACAACCTCCTAAAATAAATAAATGAATAAATAAATATCTTTTAATTTTAGATCATCTACTTTTCCTAAGTTATCTTACTCTCTCCTCTTCTTTAAGACTTAGTCCTTATAACAAACAACAATTTAAAAAGGGTTAAAATTCAGTAAAACTACCCAATATACTGAAAAAGCCTGAATTGATATGCAGTGTTCTACGCTATAGCCTCCTTCCTCTGCAAAGAAGTGGGAGGAGACAACTTTTCATATCTCCTCTGTGGGACCAATCTTGATCATTATAGATGTGCAAGATTCTCTGATTGTTTTATCATTAATAGTTTTTTTTCTTTTCCATTTACATTGTTGTAGTAATTGTATATATTGTTTTCTTGGTTCTGCTTACTTCCTTTGCTCATGTAAATCTTCCCATGCTCCTCTGTATTCATAATGTTCATTGATTATAGTACAGTAATATTCCGTTATAATTTTGTGTTACAATTTGTTTAGCCATTCCCCAATTGATGGGGCCACTAATTTTAAAATAATATCTAACATTTTAAACATCTCATTTAAAGAGGACCTGGCTACCTGGGCACAGGAAACTATGAGGTTGATTGCCATCACATGGAGACTCAGTAATGGGTCATCCAGATGACATGAGATTCTCTGAATAGTAATGATGCTAAGATCCAGCAACTGGACCCTGCTCTCTCTCCCCTCCACCCATGTACACACACTGTTGAAAAAGGAAAATTAGGAATTTGAATTGGGTTGTTTAGTTTAATGAGCTCTTATTCCCCCTGATTTAGTGCCTCTAGGGGAGATCCTGGCCCTCTTGTACCTAACTTGAGCTAGGCCATTTGTCCTCAGCTCAGAGGGAGAAATGGCAGCTCCATCTGTATGATGACAAAGTTAATTAGGTGGTGGTGGGGACAAAGGAGAAGCTGAGGAAAATGTATAAACAATGAGGTATAAAAGGTATACAAAAGGAATAAACAATTAGCCCATTCTCACCATCCTTGTATCTCTGTACCAATCTAAATAGCACCTGGTAAACAAGGGGGAAAAATAGTTAAAATTGAAAGCTTTAGTTTTGTATCTTCCCCATTCACCACAAAGTTTTTAATATAGCCCTTTAGATTTCTGTTCCTTCATAGCTTTTCCACCCACTCACTTCATAATCCCTTGCAATCTGACTTCTGACCTCACCTCTTTACTGGAACTGCTCTCTCCTCAAGGTTAAGGGATCTTTTAATTGCAAAACCTGCCTTTTTCTCAGTCTTTTTTTCTCAGTCCTCATTCTTATTGACCTTTTTCCAGTTTTTGAAATGAAGATCCACCCCCTCCTGATTATCCCCTTTATCCTCTCTGGGATTTTGCCTCACAGCTCTCTCCCTGAGCCTTTCCTATCCGTATGACCCTTTCTAAGACTCACCATCTATGTCCCATCTTCTAAACATGGGTATCCTCAGGGGCTTTATCTTGGACCCTCTTTTCTTTGCACTCCACATCCTCTCACTTGGTGAACTTTTCTTTCCTTCAAATATCTTTTCCCCATAGACCCCTCCTAGATCTTTATAATTTCTCTTTCCTAACTTCTTCCTTCCCAGCTGAATACAAATAAAGTCTGCAAAACCTACTTTCACTCCCCCTTAACCTTAAACAACTATAATAACTATAATAAAAACCTCACACAAAACCCCTCAAGTTATCTCATCCCCTGTCTACCCTCCTTTTCATAGTCAGACTCCTAGATAAAACCTGTCACAAGTCTTTGCCTGAGTTCCTATCCTTTCATGGTCTTCTCAACCCTTTGCTGCTAGTTAAGGACTTTGTGTCTCAAATGAAACTACTCTCTTCAAAGATACTTCCTTCTTGATTTGTTTACTTTTTAATTGCCAAATATCTCAGCCTTTTCTTAGTTCTCATTCTTCTGTACCTTTATACAGCATTTAACAAACACTGTTGACCACAGTTGTCTCTCGGATACATTTTCTTCTCTGTTCTTTCTCAATGTTGTTTTTTCAGGGTTCTCTTCTTATGTAACCATCCCTTAATGTTGTCCCTTACTAGGATCATAACTCATCTCTTTCCCCCTAGCTGTGGTTGAATGCAAAGTCTCTTTCCTTGGCCCTGTTCTTCATTCCAAACACTTATTCTCACTATGCTTTCTGTCTTGGTAATACCATTCTTTCTCTGAATTTAAATATACTTTCTCTGCAAATAGTTATGATCTGAATGTAACAGCACCTCACTTCCTAAACCAAGCTCTCCTCCAAATTTCCTTACATCTCTTCTGCCTGCCACCATTCTTCTAGTCATCTAGTTATGACCTTGGAGTTACCCCCAAATCTTGATTTTCCTTAACCTCCAAAATTCAATCAGTTGCCAAATTTTGTCAAATTCACCTCCACAATGACAACTCCTCGTATACCTTTTCCCTTATTTTTCACTCATACGGGCATCACCCTAATTCAGGAACTGATTGCATATGGAATGGACCATTATTAAAGATTCCCAATTGAAATGCTGGATTCCAGCTTCTAATACCCTCTTTCTAATCTCTTCTCCTTATAACTGTCAAAATAAGGTTTCTAAAAGAAAAATCTAAGTCCATTGCCTGCTTAAGAAACTTCAGTGGATTGCTATTTTTTTTAAGATAAAGTAGATTGAGTGCTGGGCCTGGAGTCAGAAAAACTCATCTTCTTGAGTCAAATCTGGCCTCAGATGCCTACTAGCTGTGTGACCCTAGGCAAGTGACTTGACCCTTTTGCCTCAGTTCCTCATCTGTAAAATGAGCAGGAGAAGGAAACAGCAAACCACTCTGGTATTTTTGCTAAGGAAACCTTAAATGGGGTCACAAAGAGCTAGATACAACTGAAAATGACTGAACGACAACAAACAAACTTATCACTTTGGCATTTAAAAGCCTATGGCTTCATTCTAACTTCTAAACTTATTTCACATACTCCCCTTCAGGTATTCTACATTCTAGCCAAAATGGCCCCCTCACTGTTTCCCAATCTAGAATTACTTTTCCCATCTTCATGCCCTTGCATAAGTGGTCCCCAACCCCATACCTACAGTGAACTGCCTTCTCATCTCTACTTGTTGAAACTTCTACCTTTCTTCAAGACTTAACATTTGGGCCTTTTATGATTCTCCTAGTTTTTAATGTTATCTTCCTTCTCAACTGATCATGTTGAAACATATATTTGCATATTGTAACCCCTCATTAAACAGATAACATAATGTAATAGAGAGGCAGCATTGTGATATCGGAGTTCTTATTTCTCCTTGTGCTGGATTCTGAATTTTTGGTTCTGGCTTCTGGCTTCTGACTTCTGACTTCTGAATTCTCAGTTCTCAAAGGCTGCCTTCTGGGTATACGTACTCTTTTTGGGATTGTAAAGCTTCACACCCAATCAGCAAAAGAGTGTGGGCCTGAGGCTTAGGGCCTAGTAAGTAAAGGGATTAGGCTTGCCTACAAACAAACCTCTAATTAAGCTTCCCTTAATTGACCCCACCCGATATCTATTGAGTGGGTAGAAAAGGTCTTTAATTTAATTAAAGGCCATTGACATCACTAAGGTGTGGGCCTGCCTCTAATCAAGCCTCCCTTTGTGGGCCTCACCTGAGGCCTATTGAATGGGCTGGAAAGCTCTTTAATCACTGATTGCCACCATAGGGACTTATCTCCTATGCTCAGTACATAGGTGCTGCAACTAAATTCGGCTAGCAGCTGCTGTGGGGGTGAAAGACCAACACAAGCCCAACAACAAGAAAGCTGCCAGCACAGGTTCTTTGATCTGCTTTACTAAGGAAGGTAGCATCAGGGGGTTAACAATCTTATTTTAAACCAACATACAAATATCATTCACTTAGTTCAGGGGAAAAAAGCCAGCACCCTGAACTTCAGAGCAAATACAAATAAATTACAAACATACATTATAAACAGATCAAATGCAATTCATAGTTACCAAGGAACCATCAACATCTGACTGAGAGGGGAGGCTTTTAGAGTGGCTGCCCAGAATCCTGCACCTTCAGGAGTGAAAGCCTCTAGCAAACAGCTCTGTTCTCTCTTTTAATACACTCTTTAGCCATCATCAAAAGTCACCTGAGTGACCAGAACTCAGGCTCCTACTATTGGCTCTGGTCTTAGCAACTCCCCTTAGGACCCTGAGGACTTCATGCCCACATAGGCTTAGCACCTAGTAGATAGGAGTTTGGACCTGGGGCTTTACACCTAGTAAGGCTCAATCAAAGACACTTGAATAATTTATCATTCTAAAACAGTAAACAAGTCCCAACTTAATTGATATTACAATAGGACAGTATGGTCCTTGACAGAAGAGTTTTTGTTGTTCTTGTTTGTTTGTTTGTTTTCCTTTCTTTGTATCGCTAGCACTTAGCATGCAATATCTAGTGCGTTTTGTTTGGTCATTCAGTTATGTCTGGCTCTATGTGATCTCATGGAGTTCGTGAGGTTTTCTTGGCAAAAGTAAAAGCGTGGTTTGCCACTGCCTTATCCACCGTGTCCCTGTTTTGAAGATAAGGAACTGAGTGATTTGCCCAGGAACACATAGCTAGTAAGTGTCTGAGGCCGAATTTGAACTGAGGACTTCCAGACTCCAGGCCCAGCACTCTATTCACTGCACCACATAGCTGTCCCAACTAGTACAAAGACATTGTTGTCATAGTCATCTAGCCCTGTCCTACTTTTCATGACCCCATTTGGGGTTTTCTTGGCAAAGATATTGGAGTGGTTTGCCCTTTCCTTCTCCAGCTCATTTTACAGGTGGAGAGACTAAGGCAAATAGGGTTAAGTGGCTTGTCCAGGGCCAGAAGCTAGTAAATATCTGAGACTAGATTTGAACACAGGTCTGGTACTCTACCCACTGTACCACCAAACTGACCTATATAGTACATAGTAGACATTTAATAAATGTTAGTTGATTGACCAACTGTCTGCATTATAAACAATAAGCTCTGAATAAATTCTTATTTGTTTGAATTGGATTAAATTAGAAGTAACCTGAATAATCTCAATGATATCCTTCCATCTCACATTTCAAAGGTAAGGTACTCAAGGGTCTCTACACTAACACCCCGTCTAACTCTGAGTACCTTTCCTGTTCATTGCCCAAGGTACACAAATTCCTTGCTATGGCTCTGCATTTTTTTTACCTCTTTGTACTCTCAGTATTATTATCTGTTATGTTTGCTATCCCTATCAAAGAAGGACCAAGCAGATCTAAAACACAGTTGAATTATACTCCTGCAGAACTGTTAATTACTGCAGCATCAACTGTGACAACTTAAAACGTACAAAATACCTAGGAAATCAAACTGTATAGCTTCACTATATTGAATTCTCAGGTTCCCTAGTAGGAATATTTCACAGTTTTAGATTTGAAAATTCTTCAGCAACCATCTAATTCAACCCTCTCTTTTTATAACTCTAGAGGCTAAGGCCCAGTAGGTTTAAATGACTGTACAAGATAAAGGTAGGTGCTGGAGCTGGGATGTGAGCCTGGGACCTCTGATTTCAAATCCATCACTCTTTTCACTGTTTGAAGGTACACCATCATTATTTTTTAAAGAACAAGGCAGAGGATTCCCTCTTTGGGGGAAACCATACTTCTCTTACTATACCCCTAGAGCAATGACCAGTACAGAAGAATACCTAGGTATTCTTATAGGGAAGGGCAGATGGGTCACAAGAAAGTGGGAGGTACAGCTGTGAAAGATATGTAATCATTTTCACATGTGAAAGAAACATGTCCAGAGATTTCTTAGGAGAAAAGGTCTAGATTCAACTTGTGTGGGACAGGGGAAGAAATAGCAGACTTGAAATGATGAGAGACCTGTATTTTAATGCCACTTTTGAGACTTCCTGGTTGAGTGATGCTATGTTACCTCATCTCTCCAGGCTCAATTGCCTTATTTGTAAAGGGAGATAATACCTGTCATACCCACTTCATAGGATTACAATTCAATGCTTCTTGTATATTCCCCACTTTGCTCCTCTGACATTTCCCATGACCCTGGTGCCGGCAGAACTTCATCATCTCATGCCTGGCCTATTGCAATGGGCTGTTGATTGGTCCTCTTGCCTCATGTTTTTCTCCAACCAATCAATCAAAAAGCATTATGTGCTGGGCACTGTGCTAAGTGTTAGAGAAAGGAAACAGAAACAAAGGCAGTGCTTGCCCTCAAGAAACTTATAGTCAAAGGGGAGAGACAACATGCAAAATGAACAACACACAGGTGAATAAGAAATAATTAAAAGAAGGAAGACACTGTAACTAAAGGGGGTGGGAGGTTTGAGGAAGGCTTCCTGTAAAAGGTGGGATTTTAGTTGGGACTTTAAAGAAGCTAAGGAGGTCAGTAGTCAGAGTTGAGGAAAAATAATATTTCAGGAATGGGGGCAGCCAGAAAAAAATGCCTGAAGCCAAGAGATGGAGTATCTTATTCATGGGATCACAAAGAGGCCAGCATCACTGGATCAAAGAGTACATGATAGGAAGTGAGGTGTAAGAAAATTGGAAAAGTAGGAAGGGACTAGGCTATGAGGAGTCTCAAATGCCAAACAGAGCATTTTGCATTTGATCCTATAGTCAATAGGGACCCACTGAAGTTTATTGAGTGTGTGTGTGTGTGTGTATGTGTGAGTGTGTGTGTGTGTGTGTGTGTGTGTGTGTGTGTGTCTGCATGTGCAGGGGTGGGGGGAGGGGGAAGATGACATAATCAGTTTTAGGAAAATCACTTTAGTAGCTGAATGGAAACTGGACTGGAGTGGGAAGAGTCTTGAGGCAGGCAGATCTACCAGCAGATTATTATAATAATCCACGTGTGAGGTGATGAGGTACTATACTAGAGTGGTGGCAGTGTCAGAGGAGAGAAGTGAGTTACATAGGTAGATGTTACAAAGGTGAAATTGACAGGCCTTGGCAGCAGTTTGAATATGGGGAGGGGAAGAGATAGTGAAGAATCCAGGATGAACCCTAGGTTGTAGGACAGCAGGAGATGGGTTTTGCCTTTTACAGTAATAGTGAAGATATGAAGGGGAAGACTTAGGAGCAAAGATAACGAGTTCTGTTTTGGATATATTGAGTCTAAGAAGTCTACTGGGTATCCAGTTTAAGATGTCTTGAAAGACAATTTGATATGTGGAATTGGAGTTTAGGAGAGAAAATGGGGCAACAAAGGTGGATTTGGGAATCATCAGACTAGAGATGGTAATTAAATCCATGGGAGCTGATAAGATCATCAAGTGAAGTAATAAGAAAGGCAAGAGAAGAGGACCTTAGACAGAGACCTGAGGGACAGCTATGGTTAGAGGATGTGTTCTAGAGAAGGAGTCAGCAAAAGAGACAGAGGAGTGGCCAGAAAGGTAGGAAGAAAAGCAGGACAGAGTGGTGTCCTGAAAACCTAAAAAAGAAGAGATTATCGAGAAGGAGTGATCAGTAATGTCAAAGTCTGCAGAGAAATCAAGGAGAATGAGGATTGAGAAAAGGCCATTGGCTTTGGCAACTAATAGATCATTAGTGACTTGGGAGAGAGTAGATTCAGTGGAATGATAAGGTAGAAAGCCAGACAGGGTTAAGAAAAGAGTGAGTGAAAAAAAAGAAAAGAGTGAGTGGAGAGAATGTGGAGGCATCTATTCTGAATTGACTTTTCAAGGAGCTTAGCTACAAAGAGCAAAAGGATGATAGTTAACAGGAATGGAAAAATCAAATGAGTTATTTTTTTTTCTTTTTGATAGAGATGATATGGACATCTTTATAGGCAGTAGGAAATGAGCCAGTGGAGGAGAAGAGATTGAAAATAAAAGAGTGAGGATACCAGACAGGGCAATCCATTGGAGGCAATGGAATGGAATTGGATTGCTTTAACTAAGGAGAAGGTTTAGCCTTAGTAAGGAATAAGGTCACTTTATCACATGAGACAAGGGCGAAGGAGCAGAAAGTAGAAGAAAGTACCTAAATGATAAAAGATGAGGAAGGAGTTCACTGTGAATACCCTCAGTTTTTTTTTTTTTTTCTGTAAAATAAAAGGCCAGGTTCTCAGCTTAGAGAGTGGGGTGATAGGGAGCCATGGAAGTTTAAGGAGGGATGAAGTGGTTTTGAAGAGCCATTGTGAAGAGTGGTGGGTAAGGGAGGTGTAGTAGGATTGCCCAGAAGAAATACGGGCCCAGTTGAAGTTGTGTAACAAATTTGTAATGGTCTTTGGGAATGGTTATAAGATTTTCTTCACCTTTAGTCAGCAGCAAGTGTGTAGGAGCAAAGGCAACAAATGGTGTGACTGAGGCCTGGTTAGATGTAACCATCTATATGATAATGGGCTTGGGAATTCAAGAGAGGATGTCAGTGTAGAAGTGAATTGATTCACCAACAAGTCGAATCAAAGTACAGAGGAGTGGAGAGAGTGGCTAGTGCCGAGGAGATGGTGTGGGGGAAAACTGAGGGGTCAAGGCATTTGTAGGTCATGGTGGAGATAAAGAGTAAAGTTATGTAAGAGAAGCCAGAGGGAGAATGAAAAGTCAATAGATTATGGCCAGATAAGGGGATTTCAGAATTCTTACACATGGTGGTAGTACATTTGTAGGTGATGACAAGTCTAAGCAGATAAACATCTTTGTATGTGGCTGAGGTGGGGTGGAGGAGTAGCTATGGGGAGTGTGTAGACTGAGCAATGGAATGGTTAGGATGTTTGAGGGAGAATCAATATGCATGTTGAAGTCCTCTAGTATGAGAACAGAATTTAGGGAGGAGAGAAAAATAGTAACCCAGGTACTGAAGGAAGGTGAGTGACCTAGGAGTTTGTAGACAATGGCTACTAGCATTTTAATTGGATGGTAAATATGAATAGCATGAACTTCAAAGGAAGAGTCCATTTTCCACTCACCTAGTAGTGACCCTCCTAAAATATAGTTCTGTCTATATTTCCACCCTTCCCCCTTTCAATAAATTTCAGTGGCTCCCTATTACTTTCAGGATCAAACAGACAATTCTATTTGGTTTTAAAGCCCTTCATAACCTGGCCCCATCCTACCTCTCTAGTCCACTAAATACCTTATGTTCCTTCACATGCACTGTGATCCAGTGATACTGGCCTCCCTTCCATGCTTTTCCTCATATGCAACATTCCATCTCCTGGCTTTGTGTGTTTTCATGGGCCATCCCCCCTCCTCTCTCCTCTCTCTCTCTCTCTCTCTCTCTCTCTCTCTCTCTCTCTCTCTCTCTCTCTCTCTTTCTCCTCTCCATCTTCTACATTTACTGGCTTCCTTTCACTCTTAGCTAAAATCTTGGGTTCTATAAGAAGTCTTTCCTGGTCCTGCTTAATGCTAGTACCTTCCCTCTGAGATTATCTCCAATCTAATGTTTGTATATTTGCATGTATGTATGTATATGCACATATATACATATGTATCTCCTGTGCTTAGAGCATAGTGTTTAATTAATGTTTATTGACTTATTATTAAGGCTCATCAGATAGAATAGGAATAAAGTGTTTTCCAAGCTTTAAAGCTCTACCCAAAAGCCAGCTATTACTGGAGATTGTTTACTAAAAAATCAACCCCTAGCCTTTCTTTCACATAGCTGCCCTCAAACACGTGCCAAAATCCATGCTACTACATTTTTCTTTCTGCCTCGAGTACAGTTGTAAAGATATTAATTGTACGCCTGTTATAAATGAGTTGCCAAAAGCTACAAAATATGTTTTGTAGTTCATCTAGATGCCTGTCTGGTATAAATAATGAGACAGTAACTTGGTAAAATGGAAAGTTGTGATAAAAACTAGATGTGATATTATGAAGTCCCACCACAGTTCTTTTCTCTGTATACATTGATTTTTATGACACTCTACATGACTGTTCAATCAATGAGACTCTGTCACAAAAATGTTGGCTAAAAGGGCTATATTACAAGGGTCAACTGCAAATTAGCCCAAAGGGTAAACACCAAGGTAGTACAAATGCTCAGGAAAAAAATAGCAGATGTTATAAAATATGGTTGCCAAGGAACAGCTGTGAGGAAATTTACCCATCCTTACCTCCTGTTCTACAACTTGTCCAGCCTCTTCTTGAATATACTGAAATTCCAGGCATGAAAGCAGTATGGAAATGAGATCTAACTATCTATGTGACCTCCCTCTCTTCCTCCCTCCCTCATTCCTTCCCTCCTTGCCTTCTTTCTCTTCCTTCCCTTCCTTCCCTCCATCTCTCCTTCCTTCCTTCCTCCCTCCCTCCTTTGATCCCTCCCTCTCTCCCTCCTTTTTTCTACTTCCTTCCTTCCTTCCCTCCTTCATTCCCTCCTTCCTTCCTTCTTTCCTTCCTTCCTTCCTTCCTTCCTTCCTTCCTTCCTTCCTTCCTTCCTTCCTTCCTTCCTTCCTTCTTTTGCTGCAACAAACGGAAGGTTGAAATTTCAGGGATATTTGGGTTCAAATCCGGCCTCAGACACTTACTAGCTATGTGATCCTAAGCAAGTTATCTAATCTCTTAGTACTTCTCTTTCCTTATCCTGGAAAAAAAAAGGGTTTGACTTGATGAAACCTAAAATTCTTTCCAGATCTAAAATGGTTACCCCATAGGCCTCTGAAAGAAACTTCTTGGCTGCACAGGTAGCACATTCACCAATTTGATCTCTGTGGTCCATTTTTTTGTACTCAACATTCTGAGATTCTATGTTCTGACATTCTGTGGTGTAAATTCCTTTCCACATATAACTTTTTGTGGCCCAAGTTCCTTTCCAGCTCTAGTAGTCTTTGAGTAAGTATGAATATTATTAGAAGAGGAATAAATGGCTTTAACAATAACATGAAGGATTTCTCTTGAGTCAATTTTTAAAGCAAAAACTTAACCTTTTTTGACATTCAAGAAAATAATAAGCAGTGTGTTCAGGAGAGGGGTGGATCAGTTTTCATCCATTCAGGCTAAAGTTATTCTTTCCACTTACAAAAACTTGGAAATAACCACAAGTTCTTTAAACCCTCGAGCACTATTTTTTTGAACATATACTGTGGAATACTTTTGAATTGCTATTGAAAAGAAAAACAGATTGGGTGGTGCAGAGGGTGGAATTTTGTTATTCCATTTGACTGAAACCTATGAATTCCCCAACTGAAGACCAGATAAATCAATACACTATGAGCTTCTCACAACAAAGAATTTAATTATTTAAAGAAAACCTTAGCAAGTCAGTTAGTTGAGCCATCTGCTCTTCAGTCATAACTTATATGCAGCTGAATAGGATTTTGTTCCACGGTGCCAGTGTATGTGGGAAGATATGACTTCCTCCCTGAAGTGAATGTAGCCTCTATCCTCACAACTAGCCCTAATGGCTCTTTTCTGGCTCACCCCTGCTATTTAAGAGGTTGGAAGACCTGCAACCAGACACTCATCTGTGCCCCACCACAAGGCTGAGTTGTTTTTAGTGAAGGTAAAAATTCCCTGTTACAATTCTACTGTGTGCTGTGAAGGGATAGTTTCCCCAACTATATAGCAAACCCTTCAAAATCTGGGACCCAGTTTTATATCCTTTTGGGGTCCCAGGTACACTGATATAATAATAATAATTAATAGTAATTATTATTGTTATTAATAAAAATACTCAACCCTGTCATAGCTCTTTACAGTTTATAAAGGATTTTATTTACCTATATTATGTCAATTGGCCTTCACTAAAGCTCTGTGAGGTAGGTGCCATTTTAATTTCCATTTTACTGATAAGCAAACTGAATTTCTGGGAAGTTAAAATTACTTGCCCTGGATCACTCAAATGATAAGCCACAGAGGAAGAATTCAAACCCAGGTCTTTCAGATTCCAACTCCATCATTGCTATGCCTTGCTGTAGATGGGTGCTGTTGATGATAATTAAGTCAAGTATGTTTATCCAGATTTTTATTTGAAAAAGATTTCTTAGTGAACTTAAGACTTCAAAAAAGAATAGAAACAAAACCAAAACTAAAATGCTAATGTGATAGTCCAAATTTTTTTCTGAATATCAATTTTTGTTTTGTGCATATAAAATTATATTTTGAAAAATGCTTTTTCAGTCATTAATATGAAAATCAAAGTTTAGGGGTCTCTGAAAACCAAGACGAATTTGTGCTAGGAAACAAGCAAGCAACCCTTGATTAGGGAACATTTTGGGTGGGGTAGGGAGGCAGAGAACATAGATGCTTTAACATTGGTCTATATTTACCTTTCAAAGTGCAGGTAAGCTTTTAATTTCTTTCCACTTGCTGTCTTTTTCAATTGAAAGACAGCCAGCTATATTGACATCTATGTCCAGACGCCTTCCCTGCACCTCCCTGCCCTAACCTTCCAGGTAGAAAATGACTTGAATAATGCACCATTCTCAGGGAAATTTCAGATTTTTATGGAAATAAAGGGAGTTAGTAGTTAAGATTTAGCCCTAAAGCTCTGCTCTAATGCCACTCCATTTCAATAAGGTGACATTGTGAGGATCTGGGGGGTTATACCAATAGAACACATACTCTACAGGTCCAACCAAGGTGGAAAGAAAAGGTCTCACAATGAACTATTGCTGACTTTCTGCGCACGAGCCTAGTTAAGTGTGGAAGAACTCATCATCAAAAAGCTGACCATAAGAAGATAGATTTTTTTGCCCATGAGAATTCATGAAAAGAAATTACCAAAGCATGAGGAGACTGTAACCCATGTTAGTAGAGGGAACACCCAATTGATTAAATCAAGGGTCATGGAAATACAGGAAAGTGATTTAGAAAACAAGCTAAAAATAGGTATCTGTTTATAAATGAATTTAATTCTCTGACATAGACCTTTCCTTGGAATAAGAGCTGGATTTTGGATTCCAAGGAGATGGCATTACAAGCTTGTGTTGATAGGAATTTACTTAGTATAGACTGAGTGTTTTCCATGGCCACAGGCATCACCATGGCAACTTAGGACATAAAAGCCTTGGGGGACCCAAGTTCCTGCTGGTTGGTCTGGTGGTTTACCAGGTATTCCCAAGTTGCTGAGGTATTGCACTTGATCTAACACAAGAACCATTAAGCTGGTTCTAGTTTATTGATAGCAAAACAGACTACAGGAGGACTTCTGCAAACACATTCTCATTACTTAGGCTCCTGGTTGTTTTGCTTCTGGGATATATTTATGGCATATATCTAAGCAGGTGCTAGCAAGCTCTGCAAACTTAATCTGAGCACTCTTGTCTCCCCTCCCCACAGTCCAAGAGGAGGGGAGATTCATTTATATCTCATAATAAATGAGACACAGGAAACATAGAAATCTTAGCTTATCTCTACAGCATTGTTTGTCTGATAATCAATGGGAAGCCCATTGGTGGTGCATCAGGAGCATTAGAAATCCCCATCAATCATCAGGGTAACCCCTGGAATGTAGGAGGCATTGGTCATTGCCCTTTGGGGACCCCTAACTGCCACTTTGAGGGCAAAACCTTAAGGAATTTGACAATCTGGGTTATCTCTCTAGCATCCTATACTTTATAGCTATGGGTATATATTCTAGATGTATGACCTGGGGCAAGTGAAATTATCAGGACTTGGTGGCCATATCTATAAAATAGGAATAAAAATACCTTCATGTCCTGCCTGCCTGGAGGTAGAGATCTGCAGAAGATGATCTTTTCTGTTTTCTCTCTCCACGATTTATAGTTCTTTGACTCTTTGACAAGAAGCAAGTATTTCAGATTTTTTCTGCATATTTTAATAACACACAGAGAGACACAATTACAGTGTATATACAATATGGGATGTCCTAGGCAAGTTAGCAAACAATGAAGTGATTTTTCATTTTCTTGCAAATATAACTGTATAGTGATTTTCCAATTTTGCTTCTTTTGCCTGGGGACCTTCAAATTTCAATAGCTTAATAGTTTAGTAGAAAGGAGGCAATTCACCTTGGTAGGTATGAATATTGATGAAAGAAGGAGTCATTGATAAGACAAATGCAGGCTTTCTTATTTAGAAAGGGAAGGGACATACTAGGGCATCAAAAGCTCTGGCTACACAAGCAAAGTTGAAGGGAGAACTGAGACCTCAGATATGTCAATTTGAAAAAAAAAATACACTAACAAGTAAGGAAAACATCCTAACCACAGTTTCTCATTGTAGTAGATAGCATTTATATACTGTTAAAGAGTTTAAAAAGGACTTCACACGTGTTGATCCATTTGATCCTCACAACTACTCTGTAAGGTAGGTGCTATAATTACCCTCATTTTAGAGATGAGTAAGTTGAGGCTGAGAGAAGTTATTTGCCCAGAGTCACACAGCTAATAAGTTCCGGAGGCTGAATTTGAACCCAAGTCTTCCTGACTCCAAGTCTAATATTCTATTCACTGTGCCACCTGGATGTTTCATACAAAAGCAATTTGGGGTGGGGTGGGGAAGATGAAGGAGGGAAGTTTGACTCTTTTGAGGAATGTTCTCAAATTTTTAATCCACTTTGTATGTGTGGATCCAGGCTTTGACCCAAAAGTATGACCCGAACTGCACTTGTTGACTGCTCCTTCTTCTCTTATATTTCCATATCCCACCAAAGAAAAAGATAAAGGCTCAATTATTCTCCAAAAAAGGCACTTGAGGAGAGTAGGGACTTGCCAGCATTCCTTTAAGATGAGCCTAATTACTATGAGGGGTATTTGGGTATTCAAGGAGGACTAGGACCTTTGGTGTGAGGGCTTGCCTTGTCCTTTTCAGGGCTGCTTATCCACCTTTAGTGTCCACCTGACTCTCACCTGTGGCTCCAAGAAGATGTACTATATGCAGTGGCCACACTCTGAAAAACCATCTTGGCAGATGGGCCAAACAAGGTTGGGGGTATCCAATAGGGTCACAAACCCATTGGTGAGTTGGGGGAATGTTTACCCAAAACAAGTGAAGACTCCCCATCCCCCACAAGTCAAAACATTACTCTGAGATGGTGTAACAACAATGCTGCTTGCAGCGGCTGTGGAGGTGTAAGGTCAATAACACCAGCACCCAGGAGGGCTGCTAGCCCAGGTTCTTTGATCTGCTTTTCTAAGGAAAGCATCTTTAAGGGGTTTACAATCTCACTTTAATTAGACATACATATATCATTCACTTAGTTCAGGAGAAAAAGTCAGCACCCTGAACTTCAGAGAGAACACAAACAGAAATTACAAGCAGAAATTATATAAACAGAGCAAATAACATAGATCAGTGGACAGAGCTTCTAACTGTCTGTCTGAAGCAATAGATACATAGTTACCAGAGAGAGAGAAGCACCACCATCTGGGTTTTCAAAGCCGGAGTGGTGGGGCTTAATAGCTACCTAGAGTCTCATCTGGCCAAATCACAGGAACACTATTCCAATGAGTGAGCCCCCCAAAGCAAATTACTAACATCCAAGTATATATACACTTTTTCAGGGTCAGAGGGCATCACAACCATGTAACTCAAACTCATGTGACTTATGCTTTCTTGTGACTTAAGCAGGTCATCAAAGACTCTTGATTCAATCAAGGGCAAGGCTTAATCAAAGGTACTTGATTGCCTTAGTTCTGAGAAGTGCTCCAAAAGAAAAAGAAAAACATCAAAAAGTCCCACTTTGCTTGCCATTACAGATGGCATTGGTGTTCTTTGAAAACAAAGGACAAAAAACACCAATTTCTATGACCACAGCTAGCATATCAAAAGTCCAGACATGGCCAGCAGCTGTTTAAAATATGATTTGTGTTCTCCAAGTCAATACAATTTAGTGGACTTTTATTCTTGTGCTATTAATACAATATCTACAAACTTTATTACTAGACACATCTTTATCACCACCAGCCAACTACTTAACATAATGCAATTTGCAAAATATTTACCAATTTATATTTTCTATATACATAATTGGAGACATACATAATTTGGATTTAGTATGCTGGCATCTTCATGACTAAATGTATACATCACAAAATGTTGCCACAGCCAGCATTATTTTAAAATAAAGTCACCCAAACTTAAATGAACCCCATTATAAAGTGAGAGAGCAGGTAAGTATAGGGTGGTCATTTCTACTGGTCATCTTTGGCTTATGATCTTTGTACTTCCAACTCTTTTGTAACATGCATGTTATAGTATTTTTGTAATTCTCTCTGAACTGATTATTTCACTTAATAATTACCAAATAATTGTTAACTTTGTGAACAAGACGTAGATAGAAATAGGACATAGATGCTAAATGATACAACTAGGTGAATTTAGGATTATTTAGTTATTGAATCCAAAGACTGATTGGTTTTAGGTCCATGTAAAAGAAGTTCTCTAATGGAGTTTCCAAACAATTTGTTCCTGTAGTTTTTAATATGATTTGGCATAAATAACAAGCAAAATTTGCATATAACTCAAAGCTAAGAGGGATAGTTAACCCACTAGATGACAGAGTCAGCATCCAATTTTTTTTTTGACAGGCTGGAATGATGAGCCTAATCTATTACAATAAATCTTAATAAGAATAAATGTAAAATTCTACATGATAGTTTTTTTAAAAAGCTTTACAGATACTAGGTTTGTCTAGAATATAAAGATTTCAGTGGATTCAAAACTTCATATGCACCAACAATGTGACTTGGCAGTGAAAACAGACAAAAAAATCCTTAATGTTCTCCTAAGCTAAATTAAGAGCATAATATCTAGGAGGAAGTACAAAATATATGTTATACTCTGTGCTGATGAGCTCATTTCTGCTGTATTGTATTCAGTTAAGTACCTGCTCAGGAAGACATTGACAAAATGGAGCATATCCAGAAGAGGACAAGATGCCAGGAGTAGAGACATGACTAAATAAGGAACAATTGGAGAAATTGGAAAAATTAACTTGAGGAAGACAATGATTTAGGGCAGGCATGTTTTTCTTGTTGTTATTCAGTCATTTTCAGTTGTGTCTGACCCTACATGATCCCATATGGGGTTTTCTTGGCAAAGCTACTGGAATGATTTATCATTACCTTCTCCAACTCATTTTACAGCTGAAGAAACTGAGGCAAAAAGGTTAAGAAACTTGCCTAGAGTCACACAATTAGTGAACTCAGGAATATGAGTCTCCCTGACACTGTATCCATGGCACCACCACCATGCCCAGGGTGTGCATGATAGTTATCTAAATATTTAAAGGACTGTCATGTGGGAAAGTGATTAGACTTGTTGTACCTGGCCTTAGAGAGTGGAAGTAGGAGTAATGAGTGGGAGTTGCTAACATGAGATTTAGACTTAGTGAAAAAAAAAAAAACCTCTTAAAAATAACTGAATTTCTTTAGTGATAGCAAATTCCCCTTCATTTGAGCTCATCAGGTGATCACTTATGGTCAATGGTATAGAGGTGATTTTGGGTCAGAAATGCTTTCAACTAAAAAGGCTCTGGTGGTGCTTCCAACTCTGAGACTTAGCTCCTATGAAAATATTGGAATTTCTAGAACATTTTGATAACAGATATAGAAAATTCAAAATGTCTACTTTGATGCTTCATCATGGTGTAGTAATTACTCTTGGTTTTTGTCAAGGGAGTACAGTCTCTGGGAGCATATACCAGTTTGGAAAGCCTTTGATTATTGTGGTTGTGGTTGTGGTTTGTCCTTCACTCTTGAAGAGGACCATGGCATCAGGAAAACGATGACATGACTTGCAATTGAATTTGATTTGAGTGAGTGAGGGCTGTGCAAAGTCACCAATATCACTTTCTCCTCCAGAGCCATCCTGATCCAGTGGCTACATATCAGATCAGGATTCTGGAGATGGCCCAGTCAGTGGGAGACCTTGGCCCTTTTGAGCTAAGGTCTTTCCAAGTTCTCACTTTGAGTGAGGCAATGCCTATCCTTGTGACAGACTACGTCTCAGCAGACATTAAGTCCTCTGAAAGAGATTTTAAAAAAGTCTTAGGAATCACATAGTTCTTAGTTTTACAATTGTATAGAATGATAATGAATAAACTAACAAGGGTTGATTAAGCATCTACTATGTGTCAGGTAGTGCGCTAGGATCTGGAGATACAAATATACAAAATGAAGCAATCTTTACTCTCAAGGAGTTTACAGTCTATCAGGGAAGAAAAGACATGGATGAGTAGTGATCCATTCAGGGAAGGGAATATCTATGCTGCTGATAACATATACATCAATTAGGAAACATGAATTATAAGACAATGGTGAAGAAAATCTGAAACTGGGATGGTTCTAGAGAATTAGGGAACATGATCATGAAAGCCATATAGGGTTATGAGAGAAATGATCATTAATGACCGATTACTAATATGTGGGCTGAGTAATCTAGGTTTTTTTCTCCCTTTCTATTTCCTCATTTAAAGAATAGATGAAGGTAGCCTCTGCTTAAGATGAGATGGGTTTAATATCCTCCTTACTTTTGGGCTGGAACCCATCCAACTGGGAAAGCTTATTTCTGATTAAGAGTAAAGGGACTCTAATTTAGATGAATTCTGACCCATTGTGGTCCGGGTGGAGATAGATTCCTTTGTCTAGATAGCAGGAGGCAGTTGAATCTCATCAAGCAATACCCTCAGCAAGGAGGAGTTGAAGACTTTTTTGCCCACTTCCTCATCTATATATCCACCCTCATTAATTGTTACCAATCAGAGTTGATTTTCACCCTCAGGAACATTCCCTTTTCCAAATCTATTTAAGCATTCAATATTCTCCAGAGGAGGTCTTTTGGTTGCTAAAAAGAACAGCTGACCTTAACTTACTGGTTATTCACCTGCCTTAATTAATAAATTGATTATTAATTACCCAGAAATTCTATCTCTCAGAAATTTTCAATCATCATAGTTACACCGAGTATTGCTGGAATATTTTTGGCAGCATATTGAATGAGAAAACATTTTCAACTTGCCCAAACAGAACACCTACAAGGAATCTAATGGCATTGCTTTGTATTGGAGAGTTCTTTCAGTCTGAGAACCAGATTCATTGTGGCCTTTCTTAGCCCATTCACAAGACTGTAATCCGTAGGTAACAGATTAGCAAGGGCTTAATTGCTAGGGATAAGCAGACTATGAACAAGAAATTTAGTTTCTCTTTTTCTGCAGAAAAGCAGCATCCCGATTCTCAAACAGTTTATTTGTGCACTTAAAACTGTAAAATATGCAGCTTATTAGTTTCCACAACCAGGCCTCCAATCGTCCTCATTATACTGTTGTAAAAGGATGTAGGCTGCCAGACTGGTCTATTGTCTGAGTATTGCGCAAAAGGCAGCTTTCTCCTATGCATAGTAAACATCTTCGAGATTTTACAGTTATGCATTTTCATACAATATCCTTCTTTACCCCCCATCCGAAATACATTACAGATGTTCATTAGAATGATACATGGGCGAACCAAAAACATCCGCATTTTCAAATGTATGTTTTGAAGGGTTTAATTGTTCCAGAAAGTTTGGGATTCATTTTTGAGCCATTATTTTAAATGTTCTGAAATGTTTCATTAACTTACAAAACTGTTTACACTTTCAAATGCACCAGAATAAAATATGGTAACAATATGCCTCTCTCACCCATTTATGTCCTCATCTACAGGACCAGAGAATGTCAGGATTCATTTTCAGTGGTGTCTACTTGCTGGGCTTTGTTAAGAAATTGTCTGTGTTTCCATAATAAATTGAATTTGGGGATATTGAGAACTTGGCAGCAAAATTTCAGTAAAAGCAGGAAGGTGGCACATGGGTCAGCATGTGGTGAACAATACTTCGGTCTTTGTAAAAGAGCCCATGTTAGATTTCTTTGCCTTTTATATACCTTAGAAGATAAGTTTCTAAAGTAAAATGTTGAGCAAGTCTATTAAGTTTATATATATGTACATATTTATATATACATATACATGTAAATATATATGTAATTATTAGTCTCATTATTCCTTAAATACATTCTAGTTCTACTTCTTATATTAGTGGCTTTTCAAAATTTGTCAAATGTGAACAGAAAGGAAGGTGAGAGTTCAATGTGCTTCTATTATAATCCTGACATGACCCCTCTAGTTAGCTGAGCCCAGGAAGGTCCTCCAAGGGGTTGGACCCCTTTTCCTGGAAAGCAATTTGAACAGAGTCAATGAATGAAGCAAGTCAGATAATTCAGTTCCTTTTCTTTCTTTTACAGTTTGGTGGGAAAAGTAATCTCTGCCCTAGGGGGAAAAAAGAGAGAAGAATTAGTTTAGTCTCTCCTTTACACTAATTCATACTTACTCCCCCATCCACTATAAAAAGCAGTGTATTGATATTTAGCATGCATATTTTATAAGTAAATGAGAATATTAAAAAAAAAAAACATGTACACACATTCATTTGACCTGGGCCTGAAACATAGAGGATTTTGTTGGGTACAGTGAGGGGAGCATACAGCATGTTTCAGAATAGTGGCTAATGATAACAATCAGAACAGCAAGAGTGGTAATAGTAACTGAACAAGATATGATATCATAGTCAAAATTATACATCATAAGTTCTCTTTTGTAAAGTAATACAATTAACAATATAACATATTGTTATACATATACTTGACATATACTATACTTGACATACCTTAACATATACTTGAAAATTCAGCAAATAAACCAATCTGGAGCTGAACAAACAGAGTAGACAGATTTAAGTAAGTTCAGGTTTTGTCACACACAGAAATATGTAATTCACAAGGGTCAGAAAAATTCAGTTCTTTCAACTCCAAAACTCTTTGATAGGATAGATTTAGAGTTACATGGGACCTTGAGTTCAACTCCCTTCTTTTATAGGTGAAGAAACTTAGGCAGAGAGGGGTTCAATGACTTGCTCATGGTAACCAAGCTATTAAATATAGGAGGCAGGATTAAACCCAGGAAGAGCTGAGTCCATTCCCCTGTGCACTAACTCAAGCTGCCTCTCAATTCATGGGATCTGGGGAAGGAACTGTTTAAAGAATTTCACCTTTTCTTTTTATTTCTCATTCTCCCCAGTAAGCCCATCAAACCATTACACCTGTATCCTTGATGGAACCTAATTAATTGTAGACTTGAATAAGCAATTTTCGTTCATATCAGTGAACAATCAAAGGACATTCTTTCCTAAAACAAAAATTTAAAAAAAATCTTGGGTTCCGTCTAATACATTTAAAACAACCAGAATGAGTTCCTTCAGTTTCAGAGAGGCAATAATTTACACGTCAACAAGCAATATAGGCCGTCTGAAATTACTGCCTTGCTATTCAACAACAACCAAAAAAGGTTGCCATGGCAAATCTGTGTCACTCTGTAGATTGTACCACATAGGGGTACCTGAGGAATTTGTGAGCAATAAGAGGCTCATTGTGGAAAGGGCTCATTTTTTGTGTGTAGATAAAATAACAAAGGCAGGTATTTCTTGACTTAGTGGCCAGTATCTGTCAAACTTTGAGTGCTTTATTTCCGTTCTTTAAAATAAATGTGAATATTAAAGCAAGAATTGTCTATAATGACATCAGATCCACTGTCTCTGCAAATGTGCCTACCAAGCCAGGAGGAGATGATCAGATCAAACTGTCACATCGAAAGTTGGAAGATGGTAGGAGAAAGCCAGAAATGCATTTGTCTTCAAAATGTTGTCAGAGTGCTTCTATTTTTTTCCCCTCTTTTCCATCTGAAAGGATATATTCTTACATTCTCATCTGATGTTGTTGCTTTAGCAACCTTGTATCACATGTTTATTAAGGTCCTAATGTGTGCAACACCATGTGCTAGGAGTTAGGGCTACAGCAACGAAAAGTGTCACAGTCCTTATCCTGCATTCTACTAGTGAGGATATAGTTTAAACAGAGATAATTACAATTGAAAGTAAAAGGTAATAGGGACACAAATGCTCTGCAAAAGTGTGAGGAGGAAAAAAAATGTGTGAGGAGGGTCTTACCTCTTACCTACATTCCAGGGAAGGAAAAAAAAAGTCTCCAGAAGGTTGAATACTGATGGAGTCAGTAGCTTTATATTCAGCAATCAATGAACATTATTTGTTAAAGGCCTACTTTGTGCCAGGCATTGTGTTACTGTTGGAGATACAAGGACAAAAAATTAAATAAAATGGTCCCTACCCTTAAGGAATTTATATTCTATCACAGAAAACAACATGCACACAGAGAAGTAGGTATAAACTATAATTAATAAGAATAATAAATGCATTGTTGTTTGTTTTAACAATCCGGCTAGCAGCTTCTGTGGGGGTGTAAGATGCACTGAGGAGGCTGCCAGCATGCCGGGAAAGCACAGGTTCTTTTTATCTGCTTAAACAAGGGAAGCACAGTGAAGGGGTTGACCAGCTTTCTTTAATCCAGCATTCAGTTAGTTCAGGGGAGCATACAGACAAGCATCAACAGACAGACCAAATACAGATTCATTCACTTACTTCAGGGGAAAAGTCCAGCACCCTGAAGTTCAGAACAAAATACAAACAAATTACAAATATCAACAGACAGACCCAATACAATTCATAGTTACCAACATCTAGGTTCAGCCCGAGAGCTCGGGCTGGCCCAGAGTCACGCTTGCCACCGCTGCCACGCCAACCGGAAAAAGGAAAAAGGGATCTTCAAGCCATCTTCTCCCCTCTTATAGAGTTTTTGTCATCATCAAGTGCTGCCTGAATGACCAGGGCCGATTGGTTCTTGAGTTGGCCCCTTCCCCTAGGTTAACACCCAATAGGGTGTGGCTCTGGAGTCAACACCTCCCCTCAGCCAGCCCCATGAATCATCACACAGGAAGTTCTCTGCACTCAGGCATGGGTCTCTGGGCTTCCTGCCCCAGAAGAGGTCATACAGACCCAGCACCCAGCAAGGCTCAATGAGATAAACTGAGTCACTCAAAACAAAGGCCACTCTGGCCACATTGTTTCATGGGGTTGGGTTAGGAGAAGAGATACTATCATGACGTATTAGCTGGAATGTACAGTGCCTAAATGAGGATAATTTGAAAGGTTTAAATGTCAAGTTGGCATGATTGCATTTTTGTACTAACAGCAATAAGGACCCACTGAAGTTTCTCAAGCAGGATAATGACACAATCAAACTTATTCTTTAGAAAGGTTATTTCGCCAACTTTGCAGAGGACAGTGGAGAGAAGTTTAACTGGAAGGTGGAGGTCTAACAAGGAAACATTTATACTCTATTCAGATTAGATGAGGTTCTGAGCTAAAGCAGTGGCCATGTGAGTATGTGGAGAGAAAGAGGATGGATGTGTAAAATGTCATCATTATGGAGGTAGAAATGATAAGATTTGGCAGTTGTTTGGGTGATGGGAGGGTGAGGATGAAGGAATAATTGAGGAAAACTCCAAGGTGGAGAGGCTGGATGATAAGAAGTGTTGTGGTGGTCTTGACAGAAAAAAATGGGTTTAGGTTGGGGGCAAGGTAACAAGTTATATTTTGGATATGTTGGATTTGCAATACTTATAGGACATCCAGGTGGTAATGACCAACAGCCCTGAAGGATTTAAGAGAGTATGGCTGAATATATCTCTATTTGTAGTGATATCAATATTTTGTCATCTAAATCTCTCTCTATTTTAACATCTACAGCTATATCTATCTATAGTTATCTGTATAGATATAACTGTATCGATCTATCACCACATGTATCTAATGTACTTCCATGTTGATCTGTATTTATATCAATAGCTATAACATTTATATATACGTATACAGATCAATCAATCAACAAGTATTAATTACATGCCTATTGCATATAAGGCCCTATTGTAGGAGCTGCAGACATAATTTTTTTTTTTAAGCAAAGAACTTAGATCCCATCAGGACAGACAGTATACACATATATAAACATATATGTTTTAAAAGCCTAAACAAAAGTTTAAGAGAGTAAGGTGTTTGTAGCTGCGAGGATAAAAATTGTCCAGCTGCAGAAGGTGAAGCTTAAGCTGATCTTTGAAGGAAACTGAGGCTTCTAAGTGGTATAAATGTAGTCTATTCCAGGCACAGAGAAAAGGATAGGCAAAAGTATAGAGTCTGGAGAGGGAATATTGTACATGAAAAACAGTAAGAATGCCAGTTACCTCAAATGTAGATAATGTAAAGAGAAGTGGTATTTAATATATCTGGAAAGCTTGGTACAGATGTAATACACGTAAGAATGTTGGTTCCTCTGGTTCTCAGTAGGAATGAGCCTCATGCGGGCTCTCATGAATATAAGGGATTCAAGAATTAAGGAAATGAGAAGTCTCCTAGGGACTTGAATTAAAATAAGAATCATGTTCTGGGCATAAGGGGTGGGGACATAAAAACTCAAGGAAAAGTGGATGTGTACATTTTCAGTACCAAAGATGCTTACTTAAGAGCAAAGGAGTTGGTTCAGTCTATAGGATGGCACTACCCACATAGATATAAAGATGGAAAGGCAGCCCAAAGGCTGCAAGCATTGGGAAGACCATCCCTTCAGGAAAGGCAGAAGCAATTACCTTACTTTGCTGTAATTCACTACAAATTTATACAGATATAGGTATCTGTATAAATTTACACAAATATTTTATGCTGATTCTAGGGGGAAGGGATAAAGAAGAAGAGACACTTTTATTTGGGATTGATCAAGGGAGTTTGGAATGAGATGAAAAAAGTCTTCATGAAAGAGAGAATACCAGAAGGGAGCTTGAAGGAAGAGAAGGATTCTAAAAGGCAGAGCTGAGGAGGGAGTGCTTCTTTGGATATAGTACATGAATAAATGGGACTTGTGAATGAATAGCCTTGTTCTTTAAGTCAAAGGAGTTTAAGATTTTCCCATGTATACCTTGCATCTCCGCCTACACCAAGCAAGACCTTTGTTTTCTTACTAGCTGTGACCCTGTCGGTGTTTTTCTTTCTGAATAATGCTCAGAATCGGTAGACTGACTTGCTCATAAAAAAGTATAGCCTGGTTCATAGAACCAGGCTATCCAAACACAAACATCTTACTTTTATGAAGGCCTTTCATCTCAGTTTGTCAGCAAACTGAAACCAGCTCACCCTGGCAGCGTAAAATCTTTGATTGCTAACTCTGTCTGTGGTACTGCTTCTCTGGCTGAGAGCGAACCCCTATGGAATCTACTGCCAGTTGAATGAATCCCTCCAGTGTATGGGGGTGGGTGGGAAGGGAACTCACATTACAGATCTTCATTAATTAAAATCCAAGCTACATATCGGCAGTTTTCATTTAATCGGGACGTCATTAGTGTTGCAGGATCATGGCTTAGGCCAACTAAGTGGTGAAAATTGGGTTTATTAAAAACGGAATTCACCTTGATAGCCAAGTGTTCATATATGCAGCGACACTAGCACACTCTGATGTGAAAACAGTGATTATTTTGTTGGCTACAGTTGGAAATACAACAGCTATATTATTATAATTAGGATCAACATCAACTTGGACTAGAATAGAGTCTTTCTTGTAGAAATGGCACCATGTCAAATTTATAGTCACCAGCTAAATGAGTTTGTTGTAGCCCTGACAAAGGAACAAAAAAAGAGTTTCAAATGAAAATGCAAACAGAGAATTCTGGTGGTGATATTTCCTGGGTATTACTTGGGGCTCAATTTATCACAAACCAACAGTCGATACTTTGAAGAAACATTATCCTGCAAGGTTTTTACTTTTTCATTTGCTTTTGTGGCTGGCATTCTGCATGAATTTCCAGGGAAAACTCACTACTGCAGTTTGACTCTGGATCTTTGCTGCTGCAAGATTAAGCTCAAAACATCCATTTTTCCATGGGTATGAATTTGACGAATACTTCGAAGAAAACTCCCCACACATCTATCCTGGCATATAGGCCTATCAACTGTACTGAATCACTATTAGAAGAAATATCCTCCTTGACAAGGAAGTAGTGATTTTTTTATTTTTCAAATGGGCCACATGGCAGGATATAGATTCCCAGGAAATCCCCATCTATGGAAAAAAGCTTGGGAAAAAGCTGCAATTCAATCTATAAAACATTGATTGCCTACTATGTGCAATGTTTTATTTCACAGAAAGACATGATGGGCATGGACATACTACAACACACTACAAATAAGAGTTGCAAATCAGAAGTGGAACTAAGGTTGTCAATGAAGAAACATATGAGTAAAAAAATAAGAGGTCTAACCAATGGCTAGTGCATGTACCCTATTGGTAGACTTAAGGTATCAAGAGAAATCAAGAAAAGCCTTGAATATAGTGGGCAGAAAACCTTCAATTGCCATTCATGAATTCATCCAAAGTCACAGAGGAGTCCTAAAGAATGGGTAGGCATGGATGGGATGGGAGGTGACCTGCAATGTTAGAAGGAATTGCTACATTTATGAGATCCTGGATTCATATGAATATATGTGAATGTGAAAAAAATGATGCTACATCTTGGGGACAAAGAGATGAAAAATGATGGTTCCTATTCTTAAAAAGTTTGCTTTGCTTGGGGAAATCTGATATGTGCACAAATAAGAAAGAATTCAAGTGACTAAAAAACAAAAACCCAAAGGAATTCAAGGTAAAATCAGAAATACCAGGGTTCTAATCTTTCCTTAGATGTTTACTAACTGTGTGACTATAATAGTTAAATGATAGGATCATATATTTAAAGTTAGCAGATCATTTAGTCTAATTCCCTCCCTTTAATTGAGAAAACTTTGTCTTCAAGAGGTAAAATGTCTTGAGAAAGATCATATTTGTAGTAAGCAGCAAAGTCAGGATTTCAAACCTCATCTTTTACTAAATATAGCACTTTTACTTCTACAACAAATCATATAACCTTGTTGAATTTTTCCCCAAATGTAAATACTTTCATATTTCCCCCATAGGGTTTCCGTGAGGAAAAATTGAGAAAATGTTTTTAAAGTGCTTTGCAAACCTTATAGAGGGTGTTCCTAAAGTCTGGACACATAGGCAAAAATGCATATTTTCAAGAAATGAAGTGAATGAAATTTTCAACTAAATTTTATTTAATTGGAATATTAACAAAAAACATCTTCAATATGATTTCCATCATTTGTGATGCAAAGGTTGATGCACTTTGCAAGATTCACATGAACTCAATGCAATAACTCCACATTGCTGTCAATTTTGCTGTGTGTCCAGACTTTAGGGACACCCTGTAGAATATATCCATATCAACTACAATATTATGTATAGTGAGAAGGGCTCAAAGGAGAAATTTAGATAAAATGGCCTAGGAAAATTTGAAGAGGGAAAGATTGTGTGTGTGTGTGTGTGTGTGTGTGCATGTGTATTATTAGCTGAGGAAAATTAGTGAAGGCTTCACAGTAGAACAAGAACCTGAGCTAAGCCTTGAAGAAAGACATGTATTCTGAGAGGCAGAGCTGAGAAAGGAGTGCATTTTAGGTATGGGGGATGGCCTGTACCTGTCTAGTACTTATTGGGTCCTGACCCAAACCAAGTTGTTTAAAATGAGTGAGGGATATAGTGCATGATCTGCAATTAATGAAATGCACAGATACTTCTGGTGCTCAAGAAAATCTTTCTCAACAAGACACACCTTGAAAATGAGATAATGTCATGAGAGTTGTATAAGGCTTCTTATATAGTAAACAGAAAAGACAGAATTTTCCGTTTGAAAACATCCAAGAAGGGGAAACCCACCACCTCTCTAAGCAAGTCATTCTCTTTTAGGGCAGTTCTAGTTGTTAAAGTAAAATTATCATTGCTGTTGTTGTTTTAGGGAACAGTGGTGGTGGTGGTGGTAGTGGTGGTGGTGGTGTGTGTGTGTGTGTGTGTGTGTGTGTGTGTTTTCCTCCCATTAAGCCTCAAATGTCTTATACCCATTATTTCCAGGGCCAATCAGAATAAGTCTAATCTCTCTCCCACATGACATGCCTTTACCCTTGATCACAGTTATTATGTTCCCATGAGTCTTCTCTTTTCCAGGCTAAAGCTGTCCAGTTCCTTCAAAAGATCCTCATATGACATGAATTCAAAACCCTTCACCATCTTGTTTGTTCTCCTTTGGACACTCTCTAACTTATCAATGCACAATGGACCCACTTCCTTGTAAATCTCAGCTGGAATAGAATCAGCACTAGGTGCTTTGCCACATGAAAGGAGCCTAATGGCATTCAAAGCCTCTTATTCAGTTGGAGCTTCAGCTAGGAAGGGATTGACTTCAACCTGAGGTAAACAGTCAATATCTTCAGCATTGATTGATGATGGTCTGTTGAGAACACTATGGGAGTGTTCAGCCCATCTCTCCAGGGTCATGTCCTTATTACTAAGCAATGTGGCTCCATAAGCACTGAGTAGTTGAGATGAACTATAGGTCGTTGGTCCATAAATAGCCTGCAGGGCAGAATGCTATGGATAAGTTCACTTACCTTGGTAATGTACTTTCCAGGTATGTACACATTGATAATGAGGTTGACCCATGCATTGCCAGAGCTAGCTCAGTGTTTGGGAGGCTCCAAAGGAAAGTATGGGAAAGAAGAGGTATTAGACTGACTACCACACTGAAGGTCTACAGAACTATGGTGCTGACCTCGTTGTTATATGCCTGTGAAACCTGGACAGTCTACCAGAACCATGCCAGGAAACTGAATCACTTCCATTTGAATTGTCTTAGGAAGATTCTGAAGATCACCTGGCAGGATAAGATACCAGCCACTGAGGTCGTTTCTAGAACTAAACTTCAAAGCATTCAAACTCTGCTTCAGAGAGTGCACCTCCAACGGGCTGGTCATGTTGTTCGAATGCAAAACCCATGATTGCCAAAAAGACTATTTTATAGAGAACTCAAACAGGGCAAGCGTTCGCATGGTGGTCAGAAGAAGTGACATAAGGACACTCTCAAGGTCTCTCTCAAGAACTTTGGAATTGATTGTGTGACATGGGAGACACTGGCACAGGACTGCTCAGCATGGCATGCCCACATCAGAGAAGGTGCTGTGATTTATGAACAAAGTAGAATTAAAACAGCTCAAAGGAAATGCAGGATGCGCAAGTTTGGAGCATCCACCCCAAGCGTTCACATGGATTATTTGCGCCCCACCTGTTTTAGAGCATTCCGAGCTTGTATTGCCCTGATCAGTCACAGTTGGACACATTAAATCTTGACTCAAGCATAGTGATGCCATTTTGGTCTTCTTCAAGAATGAAGAACTACAACCACCACCAACTTATCAATACCCTTCTTAATCTGTGGTTCTCATAACTGAGTAAAATGGTCTTGATGAAGAATAAATGGGATGCTTTCCTTAAAGTAGCCCAAGGTTGAGTTAGTTTTGAACTAATTCATAGACCCACCACTAGCATATTAGTACATTTTTTTTTTTCCTGCAATGATCATCTTGTCCAGGATCTTCCTCACAATACTGCCATATTTTTTTTTAGATTTTTTTTTTGCAGGGGGGAAGGCAGGGCAATTGGGGTTAAGTGACTTTCCCAAAGTCACACAGCTAGTAAGTGTATCAAGTGTCTGAGGCTGGATTTGAACTCAGGTCCTCCTGACTCCAGGGCCAGCGCTCTACTCACTGCGCCACCTAGCTGCCCCTAATACTGCCATATTTAAATTTCTCATAGTGCTATGGAGTTTTCCCTTGCACTTTTGTTCTAACTTGGATTATATTTGTTCATCTGTAAATTTTATCTCTGTGATTCTCCATTTGAATGTTAGCTTCTTGAAAGAGGGGATCTTATTTTATGTTTCTTCCTAATTCCAATGTATTATACATAAAAGGCACTAATAAATACTTGTTAAATCTAATTTAATTGAATTGTTATTCTGTCAAATTAAATGTCATTCCTTTTCTTTAGTTCCCTACTCATAAACAAGTATGAAGCAAATCAAATTCAAAGCCATAAATTTGTCCCAATGCTGCCATATAGTTCAAGTTATGTGCCCTGCTGGTTAAGTCACTACTACAATACAGTTATACTTTTCTTCTTTCCTCCTTCTGCCCCTTCTGCAAGATAGGTCAAGAAGTGGAACAATTTTTCTCATAAAAAAGGCATCTGATCCATTGGATTTGGTCTGTTAGAGCTCAAAGGGGATTTAAAAATAATTTAACCCAGGGTTTTTGAACCTATTTTCTGTCATGGACTCATCTGGCAGTCTGGTAACACATGGACTCCTTAGAATAATTTTTTAATACATAAAATACGTAGGGCTACAAAGGAAATCATTTGTATTGAAATACAGATTTTTTTAAGTTCATGGATCTTAGTTTAAGATCCTTTGAATTAATCTGACCTCTTCATTTTGTGCATAAGAAAACTCAGGCCAAGAAATTAGCTGTGAAACCTTTGGCAAATTATTTCCTGTCTCTAGTCTTCAGATTAGTTGTCAGCATAATGTTAAGATAACAATATTATGTTTAAAAATAAATATAAATGGACTAGCACTTCCACATTTAAATGAGCGTGGCCCATGAAAGCATCCCCTTTGGAGGCTATACGTCTGTCTCTCTCTCTGTCTCTCTGTCTCTCTCTCTCTCTGTCTCACACACACTCATACCTACACCCACACCCACACCCACACCTACACCCACACACCCACACACACAGAGTCTAGTCAAGTTACTTCATAATCAATGCCTTGTATGAAATCAGAGCCCATTTCTTTTAGCTTTATTCTTAGTGTAGTTGCAAGATGCAAAGACGTTTAATATACTCAAAATAAAATCTCATTACAAACAAAGAGACTCAGAGTAAAGAGGACCTTACATATTCTCATTTGCCTATACTTGGGAAAGATGTCCCTAAAAATATCATTGACAAGTGGCCATATACAATTCACTTGAGGAACTCCAGTAATGGAGAACTCACTTAGATATCAAAGCAGATCCTTTCATTTTGGGGCAACTCTAATTTTAAAGGAATTTTGTGTCATATCCTATAGAATTGTGATAGGGAGCTCGATCTCAAATCAAAAAAAAATTATTCTGAATTGTACTTCTGATGCATACAAATTATGTGATGCTGAAAAATTAGGTGGCACAATAGATGAAATTCTGAGCCTTGAGTCAGGAAGACTTGTCAAATCCAGCCTCGGACATTTATTAGTTGTGTGACCCTGGGCAAGTCATTTAACCTTTGCCTGCCTCAGTTTCTACAGCTATAAATTGGGGATAGTATTAGCACCTACCATGCAGGATTGTTGTAAGAATCAAATGTGATAATATTTGTAAAGCACTTAGCATAGTGCCTGGCACATAACAGGCACAGAATAAATATTTTTACCCTCCCTCTCTCCCTTCCCAAGCAGGGCATTTCATCTCCTTGAGAATCAGTTTTCTCACCATTAAAATATGACAGAATCTAAATTTTAGGGTTGTTCGCTGCTATATAAACCTCACAGTGCTATAGAAATATGTTATTGAGAGTTGTTTTTTTAGCAGTTTTGCTGAGAAAAAAAAAAGGCTAAACTCATTCTAAGTGACTTTTTATATGGAGAGATAGTACCCTTAATATAAACATTCCAATTTCTTCATTTCATCCGAATATAGCATATACTATTCAGTCTCCACCCCACCCCCAACCTCACATGCTTCTATGGATGCATTCAACTCTATGTCCTTTGAAATGTAGTGCTTAGTGGTCCCAATACTTAGAATAGGAGAATTGAGAAATAAAAATGTTGGAAGAGAACTCATAGGTACTTATTCCAAACCATACCTGATAACATTTACGCAGCATATTATCTTATACCATATGCCACAATAAAATTTAGATGGATATTTGACCTAAATATAAAAATGTCCTTTAAAATGGAGGAGAATGGTAAGAGCTACCTTCCTTCTTTCCGTCTGTTCTTCCTTCCTTCCTTCCTTTTTTCCTTCTTTCCTTCCTTTCATCTTTCTTTCTACCTTCCTTCCTCTTTCCTTCCTTTCTCTCTCTCCTTCTCTCTTTCTTTTCTTTCTGTCTTTCAATATACATCATAAAGTAAAACACATTTCCATGAGGAAATCTCTGTGCCCCAAATCCATCCCCACCCAAAAAGCCCCCCAAAACTGTCTGTTTCAACAATCCAGCTAGCAGCTTCTGTGGGTGTGTAAGATCCACCAACAACCAGCACCCAGAAAGCTGCCAACACACTGCAAAGCACAGGTTCTTTTGATCTGCTGTAGTAAGGAAAGCAACGTTAAGGGGTTGACAAGCTTCCTTTAATTCAGCATACAAATATCATTCACTTAGTTCAGGGGAAAAAACCAGCACCCTGAACTTCAGAGCAAAATACCAGCAAAGTACAAACATGGACCGACAGACCTTGTCTGACTCAAATCCCAATACATAGTTACCAGGGTTTAACAAAGTCCCAGCATCTGGGTTACGAGCTGTTGGGCCCTTAGCTACAGCTGCCCGGAGTCTCCGCATCAGCACACCAGCAGAGTGAGAGCCCTAAACAAATTACAAACATCGACAGACAGACCAAATACAGATTCATAGTTACCAACATCTAGGTTCAGCCCGGGAGCTCGTAACGTGGGCTGGCCCAGAGTCACTCAAGCCACCACTGCTGTGGGTAAGAGCTCCAAAGAAGAGAAAGCTAACCCCTGGTTTATATCTTTTTCAGGGTCACGGGTGAGTCACACATGCAACTCACCCACATGACCTAGAATTGTCACAAAGAGGCAAATTAAACCCATGTGGTCTAAAAGCCTTCGCTGTCCCAGACATGTCACTCAAACTCATGTGTAAACTAGGCCCTCCCCTTAGTTAGCCCCACCTTGGGCCCCACCTTAGTTACCAATCCACACCCACATAGGTTTAATACCTAATAGGGGTTTGGGCCTGGGGCTTAGCACCTAGTAAGACTCAATGAAATACCCTGAATTACTCAAAGGAAACAAAAGCCAAACTCTTCAAGGCCATTTGGTTGAACTAAGTGCTAAGAGCCCATTTTGCTTACCAACACATTGTCTCAGTCTGTACTCTAATTCAGTAGCATATTATATCATGAGTTCTCTAGAATCATGGTTGATCATTCCATTTGTTTGGATAATATTGCATTTACTCTATAAATTGTTCTCCTGGTTCTTTTCACTTCACTTTGAATCACTTCATATAAGTCTTCTTAGGTTTCTCTGAAAACATGCCTATCATTATTTCTCATAGAAAAATAGTATTCCATATAATTCAAATGCCATAACTTGCTCAGCCATTCCCCAGTTGATAGACAGTCCCTCAGTTTCCCAATCATTGCCATCACAAAAAGAGCTGCTATAAGCATATTCGTATAGATGGGTCCTATTCTTTCTTTGGTCTTTTGGGATATAGACCTAATACTTTCCTCAACTGGCTAGGGAGAGAATTTTTTTAACCAAATAAAGGATAGAGGTGATCATAAAACCTAAAATAGACTATTTCAAATACATAAAATTTTAAGAGCTTTTACAGAAAGTAAATCATGCAGCTGGTAGGAAAAGCAAAGCTGTCAAACTGAAAAAAAATCCTTGCATCAAATATCTGATAGAAATCTGATATCCAGGATACACAGGGAATTAACATAATGATACAAGAACAAAATTCACACTTCAGTAAATAGGTGGTCAAAGGATATGAAAAGAAAATATTCAAATGAAGAATTTCAAGTTATCAATAACCACATGAAAATTGCTCCAAATCATTAAAAATAAGATAAATACAAATTAAAAGAAAATGAGGTTTCACTGCACTTCATAGAAACTGTCAAAAATGGCAAAGGATGGTCATGAATGATTTTGGAAAGGCTGTGGAAAAAAAGCACACTAATACACATTTGGCAAAGCCATTAATCCTAACTACTATGGAAAGTGACACCTCTTGGCTCAGAGATCTCATTGCTAAGTATCTACCCTAAATGAGTTAAAGATAGAACATTCCCTCTTATACAAATATGTTTGAAGTAGAATGTTTAGTTGTAGTAAAGAAATGGGAAAAGTTGTAGATGCCCATTGATAGAAGAATGCCTTAAAATTATGGTATATGAATATTATGAATTATGTTATTATACCATAAAAAGCAAACATAAAGAATTCAGAAAAATATGATACTTTTATGAAATAATTAGAGTAGGAGGAAAAATGTACACAATGTTTGTAACAATGTAAATGACACAAAGAAAAGTCCTGGTGCTGAGTAATTGTAATGAGCATAGTCCAAGAACAAGAGATGAGAAAACTTAAGAAGCAGATGAGAAACTTTTTGAAATATTTTTCTGACATATAGGTGGATTGTTTTATAGAATTCTCTTGACATACCAGACTAGTCAAAAAAGGAATTGGGGTGGATCTGGCAGGAAACTGCTTTTAATGCTGCTATATAGCTGTTTAGTGATTCTTGCTTCCTTTTCTAGATGCATATTAACCATTGCTTTAGTGATATGTTTAAAAACTTTTCCCAGGAATTGAAGTAAATTTCATCATCTTGGAATATAAATAATCTACTCCTCTCTGCCTCTCTGTCTCTGTCCCTGTCTCTCTCTGTCTCTCTTTTAAATCAGGAAAGTTGCCCTTCTCCTTTCCTATGGATCCTCTGCCATTCCCTATGATCTTTCAAAGATTACCGACAAAAGCTCAGCAATCACATTTAATGCCTCTTTCACACAAGAGCCCTTCATATACCTGATGGCAGCTATCATGTTTATTCTCTAGGCTAAACACTCCAGTTCTTTCAACCGGTTTTCTGTAGGCATGATCTTGAAGCTGGAGGCCTATTATCATCCTGGTTGACGTACTTTGAGACCCTTCAGCTTTTTAGCTTCTTACCATGCTTCCTAAAATGTGGTGCCTAGAACCCAAGCCAAACACTTGAGATGTGATCTGATAAAGAAAGAGTACTGCAATCAGATTTGCAAGTTCTTGCAGTGACTGATCTGATCAAGGTCAACTAGATGCTCTCTCATTATCATCTTATTTATTTTGAGGTTCAATTCCCCATTGGCCATTTTTTTTCCCAGATTACATATTTTCCTTAGCAGAGAAAACAGATGCAAAACGAGTTGAATTATCTTGCCTTCTCCCTATCATCAATGATCACCATGCCATTAGTAGTAGCCCTTTCTCTTCTTTGATCCTCCTCTTTTCTCCAATACCATTAGCCCTTCTTCACCTCCAAAAACCACTACAGCAGAAACAAAACAAAATGAAACAAAATGATCTTAGCATTCCTTTCCAATTAGGCTCAGTTCATTCTGAGTTTTACTGCTCCTGAAATTTTCTGTACAAGATTATATCAGATTTTCATATCCATGCTCTGGTACCTATCTTTTCTCCCTTCTTTTGTATGTCTTTTTTAAGTTGAATTTTGTCTTTTTTCAATTAACTAAAAAAATTGATTTTCTCTCCCTCTCTTTTAAAAATAAAAGAAAAACAAAACCTTTGTAACTAATATGCATAATCACACAGAACAAATTTTTGCATTGACATGCTAGGTTTTACGCTGAATTGGGAGTGGGGTGGGGATGAAGGAGCATCAATAACTATCAGTAAAATACAAAATCACCATCACCAAAGTTTCAAGGCCTAAGGTTTCAAGGGTAAGGAGAAAATTCTGAGCAGTTCTGGTGTTATCATAAGAAAAAAAAAACTAAGAAGAATAGTGTAGAAAGTCTGTAGGGATGACCAGCTGAGATTATAGAGAAAAAGGCAGCAACGAGTGAAATCAATTCAATTTTTCTATTTTCCAGTAATTTTATCTGAGGGCAGCTCGATGGCCCAGGGGATAGAATGCTGGGTCTGAAGTCAGGAAGACTCAAGTCCCTGAGTTCAAATCTGTCCTCGGATACTTACTAGACCCTAGGCAAGTCACTTAATCCTGTTTGCCTCAGTTTCCTCATCTATAAAATGAGCTGGAGAAGAAAGTTGCAAACCACTCCAATGTCTTTGCCAAGAAAACTCCAAATGGGGTCATGAAGAATTGGACACAATTGAAAAATGACTCAACAACAACAAAAACTTTACTTTATATCTTGATTACTGTCAAAATAAGTAAGGTTCCATTCTTGCAATATTAAGTTCACATTTTGACTCATGTTTCTTCTTCCAGAAAAAAAGTAATATTTTCTCTATGCCAGCAAAAGTACTCCTGGCACTAAACATGTTCAAATTCTCCATCTCTTCAAAATGGAGAAGAAACTGCTCTTTCCTTCCATAGCTGTCACCCTAATTCAGACCCCTTTCCACTTTTGTTTGGACTATCAAAATAACCTGCTAATTGACTTCCATGCCTCATGCTTTTCTCTTATCCATCCTCAGGATAGCCGCTAAATTGATATTTCAATCAATAACCAATCAATCTATAAACATTAATTAAGGGTCTACTCTATACCAGCCACTGTGCCAAGGGCTGATTTTCTAAAGTGTAGTTCTGACCATGCCAGTCACCTGCTCAATAAACTTTCCCTATTACCTCTAGCATCTAATACAAATCCCACTGTGTGTATCATTTAACTTTTCTTTCTTTTTTTTTTTTGAGGATGGAAGGCAAGGCAATTGGGGTTAAGTGACTTGCCCAAGGTCACACAGCTAGTAAATGTGTCAAGTGTTTGAGGCCGGATTTGTGTGTGTCATTTAAAAGCCTTCACAACTTGACTCCTACTCATCATTCTAGCCTTATTATATGCTACTGTCCTTCATGCATTTTATAATCCAGTTAAAGGGGCCTTTTGTTGCTTTTCACACATAATGCTGTATTTCCCATCCCAGTGATTCTGCAAGTGCTATCTCCAACACATGGAATGAATCCCCACCTACCTGGTCCTCCACATGTATCTTTTGGAATCTTTAGTTTCCCTGAAAGCTAAGCTCAACTGTGAAATGCTACTTCTTACATGGGGCCCTCTTTTTTCCATTTTTATTGATGCCTTTTTTTCTGACATCATCACAGTTATCCCAAGTATCTTTCTCCATTCTCCCTTGAAGATGGCATCTTATAAACAAGTAGTATTTTTAAAGAGAAAAAAATGAATACAACCCATTGATATGTTGAAAAAGTCTGAACATGAAATGTTTAATATCAGTGGACATCTCACCTCCATGCAGGGGTGGGTTGGGGTTGTCTTCTTATGTCTTTTCATTAAAGACCTGCTTGATCTTCATCATTTTGTTGCATTTGCTTTTGATTATTTTGGTGAGTGATTGTTCTTTCCATTTACTATTTTATTTGTTTATTATTATGTACATTGTTTTCTTGGCTCAGCATGATTCACTTCTCATCAATTCATGTCCATCTTTCCATGCTTCTCTGTATTCATCACACACATACATGATTTTATATAGCATGGTAATATTTTGTTACAGTCATGTATTACAATTTGTTTAGGGATTCCCCAATTGGTGGGTATCGATTTTGTTTCCAATTATTCGCTATCACAAAAAGTGATGCTTTAAATGCTTATATATACACACACACATATATACACACATATACATACATACATATATACATATGCATATAATCATCAGAGAAGGTTCTATGCTCTATGAGGAAAGCAAAATTGAAGTAACTCAAAAGAAATGCAAGCTATGCAAATTTAGAGACTCCACCCTAAATGTTCATATGGACTATTTGTGTCCAACCTGTGGTAGAGCATTCTGAGCTCATATTGCTCTCCTCAGCCACAGTAGGATGCATTGAAACTTGACTCTAGCATAGTGATGTCATTTTGATGTTCTTCGAGAATGAAGGACAACTAATACGTATGTATATATATATACACACATACACACATACATATACATATGTATATATGTGTATATACACACATATATATTTGTATATATGTAGAGAGCGTGTGTGTATATGTATATAGTGTGTATGTATATGTATATACAGTGTGTGTATGTATATATACACACGGATTTTCTCCTATAAATGGCTTCCTTGTGGTATAAGCGCAGTAATGGAGTTTCAGGTTATAGGGTATGAACATTTTAGCCACTTTATTTGAATAATTTCCAATTTGCTTTCCAAAATGGTTGTACTATTTTACAACTCCTCCAATAATATTTTAGTGTGTCTATCATTCCACAACCCCTCCAACATTGACTATTGCAAAATTTTTGTCTTATCTGACAGTTTTCAGGGTATGAGGTGAAACTTTGTGGTTATTATAATTTGTGTTTTCCTTATTATTAGTGATTTAGAGCATTTTTTTCACATGGCTGTAAATACTTTACAATCTTCTTTTGAGAAGTTTGTTCATATTCTTTTACCATTTATCTATTGGAATATGACTATTAAATATATATTAAGTATGTGTGTATTAATATTACATATTAAGTGTGTATATATGTATGCATGTATCTATATCTCTATCTGTAGACAAAGATTTTTGTTGTTCAGTCCCTTCAGTCCAGTCCAACTATTCATGACCCCTTTTGGGGTGTTCTTGGAAAAGCCAGCAGAGTGATTTGTCATTTCCTTCTCCAGATCATTTTGTAGATGAAGGAACTGAGGTAAATGGAATTAAGTGGCTTATCTAGGGTCACACAGTTAGTAAGCGCCCAAGGCTAGATTTGAAGTCAGGAAGATGAAAATTTCTAACTCCAGGCACAGCACTCTATCTTCTGTACCATGTAGCTGCTCTATAGATAGAGACAAAGAGATATAAAACTATAGAGAAGGAGATATAGCCTTAGATACCAAGCCTTTTTCAGAGAAATTTGATAAAAAGATTTTTCCCCCATTTGACCACTTGCTTTCATAGTCTTGGTACATTAATGTTGTATGTGCATGGGCTTTTTGGTTTCATGTAAATTTGTTTATACTATCTTTTGTAGTTGCCTCTATCTCTTGTTTAGTTAAAAATAAATCTCCTACCTATAGTTGTTTGAGGTATTTGATATCTTTATTTTCTAATTTTTAAAAAAAAATATAGAATTATCTTTAATATTAAAGTCACATATCCATTTAGAATACATTGTACAATATGTTGTAAGATGTTGATCTAAGCCCAATTTCTAATAGTCTGCTTCCCAATTTTCCCTGGAGTTTTTTTCCCCCATCAAATAATGAGTTTTTCCTGGGTAATTTATGTTTTCCACTTTATCAAACATTTAGTTACTGAGTTCTATTGTTTTTTGTTCTTGCTTTTCTAGTCTGTTTCATTGATTTCTCTCTCTGTCTTTTTTATCCAATACTGTGTAATTTTGTGATTGCTTTTTTATAATATAATTTGAGGTCTGGAGGTGATATTTCCTATTTATATCTATTTCTTTTCATCATTTCCACATCTTTTATTTTTAAATGAATTTTTATTATTTTATTAAATTCTGTAAAGTATCACCTTAGTAATTTGAATGTTGTAGCAGTGAAGACATAAGTTAACTTTGCTAATATTATCATTTTTATTATATTGGCACAGCTTAGCTATGATTACTGAGTATTTCTACAGATATTTAATCTATTCTTTATTTCTTTAAGGAGCTCTTTGTGTCAAATCTATACAAGTCTTTTGTGTGTTTTGGTAGGTCAATCCTCAGTTACTTTATACATTTAATTCTTATTTGCAATGGGATTTCCTTTTTTTATTTTTGCTTCTTGAGTATTGTTATTATTATAGAGAAGTGCTGCTGATTTTTGAGGGTTTGTTTTGTAGCCTGCAACTTTGCTGAAGCTATTAATGTCTCAAGTAGTATTTTTGTTGATTTCCTAGGACTTTAGAGTATATCATTCTTTCATCAGGAAACAGGGATAATTTTGTCTGTTCTTTACCTATCTTTATGCCTTTCACTTCTTTCTTTTGTCTTTTTGCTCTTGCTAGCATTTTTAGAACTCTATAAAACAACACTGGGGAGAGTGGGAAACCTTGCTTTCAAACCCATAGGATCTTTCTTGAACCCTTAGGTGCTAAAGTCTTCCTCCTGTATAACTATTCTTTTTTTAAAAAAAAAATACAAATTTTGCCTAAGCCTATATGTATACACGCTGTCTCCTCAGAGAGAATGGGAATTCCTTGTGGAAAATTCCTTTGTATCTCCAATTCCTAGCACTGGCACTTAATGGGCAGGTAATAAACAGTTGCTGATTGATTGGAAAGGACTGGGAGATTAAGGATGGGTGAGGTGACCAGAGATTCAAATAAGTGTCAAAGGATTTGGCTTGTGTGACAAAGAAACGTGAAGAAGTGGAAGAACAGACTCCTGTAGGTGGAACACATAATTTCAAGGTTTTGAATTTTAGATATTAGTGCAATTCCAGGTTAGTAAGGTTAGAAATGTGACCGTCTTCCCAAATGGCTATATTGGGCTGGAGGAGGCCTGTGGCAAAGTTTCCCAGATTCTTTCAGATATGCTTTTGTAAAACTCAAAGGCAATATGTCATGTTGCATTATTAACCACGTGTTTCATATTCTTTTGATAAGATTCTTTGCATATTCTTAAAGTCCATATGGATCAAATAGTTCCTTTCGAATGCAAGCTACAAAGGATCTTTTTAAATAATGCAGATGCTAAAGAGGATTTGCTTTTACACACTCCTCCAGTCTGGCAGGATTTATTCTCTCAAAGGTTAGCATTTTGTTAGTTATATATAAAGCACTATTCTTCTTCCCTTTTTTCTCACATATACTTCTGTACATATGCAAAACCTCTGTAACAGATTATAAAGTTTATTTTTTGTCAAAGAATAAGGTGTTAATTAATATCTTCTTTTCAATCAGGTACATCTGTAACCAATGTAACAGCTACTGATGCTGATGATCCTGTTTATGGAAACAGTGCAAAGTTGGTATATAGTATCTTGGAAGGACAGCCATACTTTTCCATTGAACCAGAAACAGGTAAGTAGATCCGGGGGCAAATGCCACTGAAATTGCATTTCTACTTCAAGTTACTAACCAGCTATATGACCTTGGGAAAGACATATTATTTCCCTGTGGCCTCCATTTGCTCACTTTTAAAATGCATGAAAGTCGTACCAGATCGCTAAGGTACTTTCCATTCTTTATATACTCTGACTATGCATAGGGATATATGACTGAATCAGTTTTATTAGAATCTGAAAGCACATGGTTGCAAGTTCTAAACCTGATATGTCCTAGCTGTGCAGTCCTGGACAATTTGCTTAACCACTTTGAGATTGCCTTAGTTGCCTCATTTGTACAAGAATAAAAAAAATTGATCTAATAATATTTATACTTTCTCCCTTACAGAATTGATATAGGGAAGTGTTGATGTGAGTTATAGTATTAAGAGTAATTATAGTTATTTTACAACAGCATGGAGAATTCCAAGTAAACAGCGAAAATATGTGGTCACAATAATTTTTGTCATACTGGGTGTTTGCTAAGGTTCCTGTGTAGATATTGAGCAGTTTAAACATAGATCAGCCCACGTACTAATTGGCAAGCAGGAGTTACAAAGATCAGAAACTATTGTTTCAGGGAAAATTTTAAGTGAAAAATTTAAAATTTAATGAAGTTATTTTTGACACTTTTATTGAGTTGCAAATGAAGATAATTTTTTTTCTTTGAAACAGAAGGAAAGAGATTTATTTTTGTTATTTTTTAACCAACTGTACATCAGTTTAGTAAAGTGTATGTGTTTGTTGCTTTTATAAAGGCAAAAAAATTAGCTGTTTTTAAAGTCTTGAATTAAGTCTTCTCCTGAATTTGTGCAGATCCTATCTGACAATATATAAACAACCCAGTCTTGCAAACAATGATCACCCTTCAGAATAGTACCTTTAAAAATCAGAGAATACTTTTGTATTTTAAAGATATGAGTCATACACATATATCGTCATCTAAACACATAGGTGTATGTGTATGAATATCTGTGTATGCACATTCTCAGGATTTAAAATGAACTTACATGAAGTTCCTATTAGAAAATTAATTAAGAATGTATTTATAATTTTATTCTCAACTAAAAAAACACATTTGGGTAACTAGGTAATAAACTTCGGTTTTCTTAGTTTATTGAGATCATTACTGACTGTCATTAAGATATAATGGTACTGAATATCACAATTAGGGATTGACTCATCTTTTACATTCCTTATTCAGTCATATTTAGGCAATATATTCACCTTTCTTTCTTTGTTTATGCACAGTAGTTAAGTTCTTTTTACGGAAACAAACCTAAGTTTTTATATACACGCACGCACACACGCGCACACACACACACACAAACACACACACACACAGTGTATCAGTGGAGGGAGCTTACACACTAACAGCCCCTGTTGCTCATTGATTCATAGGTCCAGATCCTTTCCAAAGCATATGTACACCCACATGTGTGGACTATCTTTTTTATAGCTACACTCTCATGTGAATATATGTTCATATGCATTTATTTATGTTTACTAGCAGTGTATAAGATGTCTCAGAAAAACACAACTTACTGAAGATCTAAAGTGTGTCGTAATCTCTTGTGTACTAAACACATTTTCCAGACACCCATTGAACAATTTTGACCATTGTCTAAGGAGAGAGCCTAGTTGGTTAGATATGTACATGTAGGATATTCATATTGACAAAATCTAAAGCAGTAGAAAAAGTACCTATGAGGGAACTAGGAGATGCTACAGTAATGGTTCAAGTCACCACATGTCCATCCTGGCACCATGTCAGCAAAGGAGTCTGCCAGTAGTGAAATACAGCTGCCCTCCATAGTGGTGCTTGAGCAAAGAGGTGCGTGAAGAAGAAGACATTTGTCAATATGGGGAAGTTTGGGTCCAGAAATCAGCTTGAGCTCTCCTTTAGACATTCTTTTAGTCTAATGGATAGTCAATGCACAAGTCAGCAAAAACCCAAAGAAGGGGTTAAGCCAAATGGAGGTGCATTTGAAGTCACAGGTCTTTAATGGGAAGATATGGACAATAGGAATAGAGAGCAAATAGCTGAATTCAGCAACTTTCAGCACTTTCAGTTTTAGTTCTACCAGCTGCCTTTTTGAGTTGTCATTTCTTGCTATCTCTACCCCTCCCCACTCTCAACCCCCTCCATTAGCCCTCATTCATAAGGGCATCCTTGAGCTGGGTGAACAAAAAATGTAACTGCAGATGCTCAGGGAGAAGTGACATGACAGGAAAATCAAACCTACTCTTGTGCTTTTCCAAGGGCCTTAGTTTCCATGAACTATGTTTGTCGCTGACAAACCGTTCAGACAAATTAGCCAGACACAATGTGCCCACACAACCTGGTTGTCTTGCTGTTCTTCCCACAAGATGCTCCATCGTCTATCTCTGTGCCTTCACACAGGCTGTCTCCCATGATTATAATATACTCCCTCGCTGTCAGTTCTTAAATTCCTTTAAAAATTGACTCAAGTGGCACCTTCTATGTTAGACCTAGGCTGACACCCTTCACTGCCAGTACCTTGTTTCCCGAAATTCCTCTGTATTTATTGCTTATATTTTGTCTAGATTTGTTTATGGACATGTTGTCTCCCCTAAAAGCATGCAAGCACCCTGAAGGCAGGGACTATTTCACTTTGTTTTTGTATCTGTAATGTTGAATACAGTGCCTGGGACATACTAGACACCTAATAAATGCTCATTGGTTTATTGATTACCATTGAACAAAGACTGGCAGAAGGTAAACAGGAAAGGCCAAAAAGAATGGCCTATTGCCTACTTCTTTGGGTTTACTCAAGTCAATGATCTGATGAGTAGTGTGCTCTGATCTCCGCATGCAGAAGATAAGTGGTTAGATTAATGAATTGAAGTGACCTGTTTCAACTCGTCTGGGTCGTTTAATTAAAGGGTCAAATATTTCCATACCTCCCATTCATCTTCTCATCCACTTTCTCCCTACTAAATGGCACAGTAGATGGAGACCTGGACCTGGAGTCAGGAAGACCTGGGTTCTAATCTGGCCTCAGACACTTTCCAGCTGTGTGACATTGGGCTAGTCACTTAACCTCTGTCTGACTTAACTTCCTCAACTATAAAATGAGGGGAAAATAGCACCTATATTCAAAGGTTGTTGTGAGGATCAAATGAGACATTTAAAAGTGTTTAGAATGGTGACTAGAATATAGGAGATCCTTAATAAATGCTTGTTTTCTTCCTTCCAACTGAGAAATCTAGATAGTTTAAGGTTAACAAAGCAATTCTTGATAATACCATGGGAAAAGTAGCATTGAGTATTAGTATTCTTACTGCACAGAAGAGGAAACTAGACTCAGAGAAGGTGCCAAGTCAAATCAACAAGTATTTATTAAGGGGTTACTTATGTGCCAGACACAGTGGTATGTGCTTACGGTACAAATAAAGGAAAAAAAAAAAACTCCATAATTTCAGAGAGTTCACAGTCTAATGGAGAAACAGCACACAAAAAAGACATATACAAAGTAAATCTGAGGTAATCTCAGAGAGAAGGCACTTAGTTTAAAGCAGCCTGAGAGTGGCTTTCCATAGGAGGTAGGGCTTTAGCTGACAGTTGAAGGAAACCACAGAAGGCAGGAGGTAGAGATGATGGAGAGAATTTTGGGCATGGGGGGTATCCAGTGAAAATGCCCAGAGTCAGGAGATGAAGTTAAGGAGGGTAGTTCACTGGATCACAGAGTATGTGGGGAGGATTAGAGAAAGCAAGAAGTTAAGTGAATTGTTTACACTGAAACATCTATAAGTCCTAGAGATTGGGACTCAAATCTAACTCTGCTAACTCTAACTTTGACTCTACCATCAACATTATTTCTACTATGCCAGGTTACCACTTTATGTATCACAAATTCTCTTTTTCATTTGTGAGATTTTCATTAACAGTTGTGGTTGGGTAGCGAAGTGTTGTCTGTGTACTTAAGTGGCTGTTCTTGACGGTGCCAAGGAGTTGCTTCCATGTTCTGGTTCAGTTAGATTCAAGGTCATGTTGTTTACTGTGTACCTATTGTAGTAATGGCCTTGTGTGGGACCATGAAAGAGATATATAATTTAGAAAATACCAGATCAACCCTCAAAGAGCTTTTAATCTAGAAGGAAGTATGCAATAGGTTTAACCTGGTGTAGGTTCTCATTACCTGGGCCTAGGTTATTACAATACTTTTCTTCTGGTTGGGCTTCCTTCCTTAAATTTCTCCCCACTATGATTCAGCTACCAAAGCAATCTTCCTAAAGTACAGGTCTGATAATGTCACCCTTCCTATTGTCCTCACTCAATAAACTACAATGACTGTCTATTATTCCCAGGATCAAATGGAGAATGTTCCATTTGGCATTTGAAGCTGTTTACAACTTCACCCATTTTCTCATATTTTACTCGCCTTTTTGTAAGCTACAATTAAGCAACACCTGTTTTCTTGCTGTTCCTTGAACAGGATATTCCATCACTCACCTCCTTGCCTGGAATGATCTTTCTTACTTTCAGCTTCTGCCTTCCCTAATTCCCTTGAAGACTCAGCTCAAATCCCAATTTCTGTTGATGGCCTCTCCTAGCCCCCTCCTTTCCCTTCTCCCACTTTGTGATGCCTCAGCTTGTGATAAGCAAAGGGAAAACTATCATAATTGCCCTATTTGAACCATAGTGGTACTGTCAGTATCATAGTTTCATAGCTATACATGTGTAAGGGACTTCAAACACCAATCAAATAATATAAATAAGGCATTTTGTATACCTTAAAGGATGACGTAATATAATAGACATTATAACATAAAAGATAAAATATGATCTGTAGTTTTATTAAGTAAACTTAGAACTCTTAGATAAGGAAATCTCCTCTACCAATGCAGATTGGTACCTTCCCTGAAATTTATTGTTTTAGTTGCCTAGAGCACCAGGACATTATATGACTTGTCCAGAGTCATATAGTTAATATATATATATATATATATATATATATATATATATATATATATATATATATAGTGTGTATACCTATGCTTATACACACATATATAGATAGATGATTGATATACATATATACATGTAGGTACATATAGGTATACACATAAACACACATATACATATCTCTATATAATTGACATATATTTGATGTAGAAAATAAATATATGTGTGTATATGACTGGTAGAAAGGAAAACTTCAAATTATATATATATTAGTTATATTGATTAATATTTGTCCTAGAAAATAAAGTTTTTAATATATATAACATATGTGTTTGCATATACAGATATATACATATAATGCCAACATTATTAGAAGTTTGCTTTCTATCATAATGTCCCATCATGTCCTAGAAATACTTTGAGTTCTGGAAGTTTATGTTCGTGTAGACTATGCTCTGGTAAAACCATCCAAGCTAGAAATGCTTCAAGAACAGGTTTAGCAAATAATTTTCTGTTATTTGGGAAACAGAAATGCTCATCACCAGAAGGCTAACCAGAAGGGGATGAATATTTTTGGCCACAGCAATCCATGAAGATTATTCCCTAAGAAGACTTCCAGGGATAATAATTCTCTCATTCATTCCTTCATTTATTCAACAGTTGGTCAGTTAGTGAACAGGCATTTATTAAGGTCTTACTATGTGCCAGCCACTGTGCTAAGCACTAGGGATCCAAAGAAAGGAAAACATATGGTATCCGACCTCAAGGAGCTCACCTTCAATTGAACAGTATGCAAATGACCATGTACAGACAAGAAACATAAAATAAATGGGAGATAATTTCAGAGACAAGGGCCTAGCATTAAGGGAGATCAGGAACGTGTATTTGCAAAAAATTATGGGGTATCAGCTGAGACTTAAAGGAATCTAGGGAAGCCAAGAGGCAGAGATGAAAAAGGAGAAAATTTCAGGCATAGGGATAGAAAGAGAAAATTCAGTCAGGCAATGGAGTGTTTGTGTGAGGAAGAATAAGGAGGCTAGAGTCACCAGATTTCATTGTAGAGTATATAGAGAGGAGTAAAGTGTAAAAAAGATTGGAAAGGTAGGAAGAAGCCAACCTATGACATATTTTAAAAGTCAAACACAGGATTTTTCTTTTGATCCTGGAGGTGACAAAGAGTCACTGAGGTTTATTGAGTAGAGGATGACACGGTCAGATCTGTATCAGAAGAAGATCATGTTGACAGCAGAGTAGGTAAAGAAGTAGAAGAGGGAGAAACTTGAGTCAGGGAGACCATTGAGAAAGTTATTACAGCAGTCCATGAGTGAGGTGATAAAAACCTGAACTAGAGTGATGGCTGTATCAAAAGAGAAAGGGAGGAATATACGAGAGATGTTGAGATGATAGAAGCTACAGAACTTGGCAAGAGCTTAGGTACGGTCAGGAGGTGGGGGGAGAGAGAGTGAGGAGTTAGTTGTGAGCCTGTGTAACTTAGAGTGCAATGGTGCCCTTGTTACAGCTTAATTTATGGGGAGTATTTTACTAAGAGTTGGAAGGTATGGAGGAGTCAAAATACTGCACATTTTTGATAAAACAGTCTCTATACCCTCTGGGAGCCTACAACCCTATTGGGGGAAGATTTACCAACATAGATACCAATAACCTATAATATTACTTTACTATTATCCATTTCAATATGTACCATGCTTGGCATATGGTGGCCTTCTTATTGACTAATGAAGGGAGAACACATTGATGAATTCATGGATCCTTAATATATTGAATAATTTCTCTCCTCACTAGGTTCAAAAGAGATAGAAATTTAGATGATAGAAAGATATATAGATAGAGCATTCATTTACTGCTTACTGTGTTCTAGGCACTAAATTACGCATTGGAGATATGAATAAAAACAATTCAGACAGTTCCCGTACTACCTGTGGCATGGCTGGGGATAATGTAAAAATACAGTAGAGACCCAGATCTGAGCAAAATAAGACCAAATCTATCCTATCAAAGTCAGGGCAGCTCCATTGGGTTGTCCCATTCTCACATAGGGAAGGAGTAGAGACGATGGTCAAAGTGAAATTGATTTCAGGTGGTGTATGGGCAATGTAGTTGGGACCTGGCATTGAGCTAAATAAAGTATACAAAGCAATTTGTAACCGTAGGACATTATAGAAGTGTCAGGTGGTATTAATGGTGGTGGTGTTAATCCCCAGTCATAGTTCCAGTGGCTAGAAACACTAAGGGACAAAATCCGTGTCATTCTCAGAAGTATTCAGACAGCGACTCACTCATCTCAGCAGCAAAATATTATTCCTGTACATGCTCAAAAGAGAGCCTTGTGACATTGTGATAACCTCTTCTGCCTATTTACATTCCAGATTGCCCATATACCTGGAACATTCAGAGGCTTACTGTTAGCAAGTGCTTATTAGTAAATCCCCTTATTCAGGAGGGCATTGAGATAACAAGAAGAATAACCAATGAGTGAAAATATACAGTGGAAGGCCTTGAAAAGTATCAGTTGTATATACACTGACTTTTGTGAGTAGTGCTATTAGAATATTTAATAATGCTGAAAATAACTTGTTTGTATTTGAAAAATGCTTCTCCCCCTTTCCTCTAATACCATATGTTTTCTTTTAATATCTTGGGATCAAATGAGGGAAAAGAATGGCATTCATTGAAAAGCCCTAATTTTAGGACAGCAGTGAGTGAGGGAGTCACTGCATCTCTTCCTGAGTGATTTAAGGAGCTGAGTCAAAATGAAATATAGAGCACCAGAATAATAAATGTCACATTATACAAAAAAAAATCAGTGAGAAGTGACAGGACATCCCAAACTTTGCCGCTGTCAAGATAGGAAGGACCTGATGAATGACCCATTGGAAAAGGAACTAACCAAATTGATTGACCTTTTTTGAAAATCAGGCCATCTTTCTTCATTGGCGATAGATAACATTTGTTTCAATGGAACCAGAAAGATATGCTAAAATAAATAGATAATGAGTGAGTTCCCTTTGTGACATGATAAAAGAATATTATTTAGCCATGGTCTTGGAAATGCTTTACCAAGATTGAGATATGTATTTTCATTTAAAAATATAGGTAGGAAAGAGAACCCTCAGAGATAATTTTATTCTGTACCTCTCTAATGCAGGGAAGCTGCATTTTGGTGGGTGGGGTGGGGAGACTATTGAATTTAAAATCATAAGATGTAAGTTTGAAACTCAGTTCTGCTACTTACTATGAGAAGTTGCACAACCTTAGACAAGTTTCTTAACCTATCTGGGCACATTGGTAAGATGAAGAGGTTGTACGAGACAAATCCTCAGGTTTCTTTCAGGTTTAAATCCTATGGGAACCAAAACCTGTGATTTCAATGGTATAGGGGACTTCCAATGGGAAGAGTTTCTCTGCCAATGCAGAGGGCAAGGGATCTGTGATTTACTGCCTTTAGAGAGTTGCCTAATTCCATTGAGAGGTTGACCCAGCTAATAGGTATCAGAGCAAGGCCTTGTTCCTAGGTCAGGGGTGGGGAAACTGTGGCTTCTAGGCTACATGTGGCCTTCTAGGTTCTTGGGTGCAGCTTTTTGACTGAGTGCAGGTTTTACAGAACAAATCCTTTTATTAAGGCAATTTGTTCTGTGAAGTTTGGATTTAGGCAAAGGGCTGCACCTGAAGACATAGAGGGCCACATGTGGCCTTGAGGCCACAGGTTCCCCACTCCTAAGACCTAGGTCTTCTGCCCCTTAGGCTAGTTCTCTATTCACTCTCTATTCCCTATCACCTCTATTCACATATTCATCATCACCATAATCATGACCATTGTATGTTATGGTTACCTGTCCATGTATCCAATTCTCCCTCTTAGACTCCAAGGTCCTTAAGAATAGAGAGAAAAGCTACAAATTTCCTCCAATTCTGATCACAGTTGTCTGAATATAATAGGTGCTTAATAAAGGATAGCTGAATTGTCATATTAAGTTTCAGGTTCTGTAGTGATTGAAACTAAAAACAGGGTTCAATCACCATATTTTCATAGTCACAGAGCCTATTCAATTGTATTGTTTGATATAGGCTATCCTAGTTAACATGTTCACCAAAAAAAATTCCACCATGGAATTTATATCAATTTGAAGATCATGTACACAGCTTTCATTACCCAGATTATTGTCTAGCCTTAGCATTCAACATGAGGTACAGAATGTAGATCATACCTTGTTTCTGATTCATGATACCAAAAAAAACCTAGCAAGAAGTCTTCCTTTTCCCACTAGTACTATTCCACATTCCCCAACAAAGGAAGATCTATTTCTAATTCCTAGCCCTTGCTATGTGACTTTCACCAGTGACACCTTCTTTCTGGTCCTAAACTTCTTCACAAAGGCAGAAAGCACAGAAACTATATTAGGGGATATTCAGTAAGTAATTCATTTAGGTGAGAACATAGCAAGCAAATGTGGATAAAAGTGCGTGAAATAAGGATAAGAAAGTAGGGTACTGTTCGATTTTTGGAGGGCTTTGAATGCCAAACTAAAGTATTTGGATGATATTTAGTGGTTCACAGGGACACATGGATGAGTTTTGAACAGAGTGGGAATATGATCAAACATGAACATTAGGAAAGATTAAATTGACAGCAAGATAAAGGACAAATGGAAGGAAATAGGGTGGAAATGAAGAAGACCTGTTAGGAGGTGAATGCAGTAGTCTAGGTGTTTGGTGATCAGAGCCAGGAACAGAGTAATGGCAGTGGACAAAACAAGGAAGGCAAGGGTGTACCAGGCATTTCAAAGATAAGATCAACTGGGCTTGAGACTTAATAAAATATGAAAGGTGAAAAGGAGGAAACACTAAAAAGTAGCCCTAAGGTTTCGTCTCTGAGTGGCTGGGGTTAGGGAGTGGAGTGTTACAGGAAAAAAGTGAAATCAATAGAACAAGCAGCTCCCAGATAAAAGATGAGGAGCTCTGTTTGGCATATGCTAAGTTTGAAATGCTTACAGATAATCAAGAGGAGGAGATCATTTTGCAGGTCCAGATACAGAACTAGAGTTTCTGAAAGATGACTTAATTCTAATTGTGTCCTTCTCTGGGAATACCATAGGATTCATTATGTAATAAGAGGGTAATAAAATGAATTATATTGTACTCTAAATTCATTCTCCTAGCTGAAAATGAGGGAAAAAAGGTGTGAAGGAGCGAAACTAGCTGTGTTAAAAGGGGAGACGAAGTGATGGTGAGAGAAGAGATGGAGAGTTAAATAGAGACATGTCAAGAGAGGAAAGCAGTGTAGTTTTATGCCTTTATACAAATAATCATTTTAATAGCTACAATGTGAATAGAAAAAGATAAATTAAATTTTAAAAAATTCTGAATTTGATCAAATTCAAATGAGACTTTCACATGTTAATTATATCTACTATCTACATAGGGTTTAAAAATTTGCAAAAACACTTTGCATGTATTATTTCATTTGAGCCTCAGTAACCTTTTGAGTTACTGGCATGATTCTTCCTGGTTTGCAGATTAGTAAACTGGGGCTCAGCCAGATCAAGTGACTTATCCGTGGTCCCACAGCTTCAGAATTTGAACATGGGCCTTTCTGATTCCAAAACTCTATCCACTGGGCCACACTGTTCTATTATCTTTTGCTTCCCTGCTCAGTTCCCTCAATGGAAGGAGGGAACTGGTAGAGAAAATGTGATCAGGAACATTTTTAAAAAATAAATGTTTAAAAGCTTCATCAAATTAATGAGGAACAGAAATTCTCTTCTGATTTTAAATACCATTCTTGAGAAATTACTAATCCTTAGTCCACAAAAAGCTATCCAATGATGCTAGAGAGAGGACAGAGAAGACGAAGAGTTACAAGTGACCTAAAATATTGGCTTATTTTTCAGCTTCTATGTTTCTCTAGGGGCAATGCATGTGGACATATTTACTATCCTAATAGAAAGGTTATTTGTAATGTTGCCATCCTAGATGTGTAGAAACAGTTTTCACTCAGTCCTAGTGACATCATGTTTGAAGGACTGTCCAGTTCCAGGTGTTACATCTTAGAAAGGACTAAACAACTTCAAGAGGGTCCAGAAGATGATAATTAGAGATAGTATACACCCTACCACAAAAGAATTGTGGATGCTTATTCTGAAGAAGAGACTTAGGGAAGATATAATAGTTGTCTTCAAGTATTTGGAGTACTAACAAGGGATGATATATTAGATGACCCTATATGAAAAGACAAGGACTGGTGGGTAGTGAAGAGTATTTTGGCTCCCTATAAGGAAAGACTTTTTTTTAAAAAAAAATAGAGGTATTCAAAAAGATGGATGGGCTGCCTCATAGTGCTATGAGTTTCCCATCACATGCATGTTAAAGCTGGAAGGAACATATTGGAGGTAGTCTAATCCATTTGCCTCATTTTGCATTTAAGGCGCAGCACATTAGATAGAGTACCAGGCCTGCAGTCAGGAAGACTCATCTTCCTGAATTCAAATCTGGTCTCAGACACTGACTAGCTGTTTGATCCTGGGCAAGTCTCTTAATCCTGTTTGTCTCAGTTTCCTCATCTGTAAAATGAGCTGGAGGAGGAAATGGTATCTTTCTCTAGTATTTTTGTGAAGAAAAACCCAAATCAAGTCGCAAAGAGTTGGACATGATTGAAACAACTAAACAAGAAATCCAAAGAGGCATGGTCACTCAACCAAGATCTCACAGTCAGAAATTGGCAGAACCTGGACTTTAACTCAGGTCTGCTAACATATTTTTTATTTTGCCATTAAAAGAGACAGACAAAACAATAGCCTTCTCCTCTTTGGGATTTTATCTATTACAATGCCAGTTTCCCTAGTCATCCAAGGCATTTTATTTTGCAGTGGATGAGAGGAGGTAGAGTAGTTAGTCTGTAGGGTGTATTTTTTGTTTGTTGTGTTTTGATTTTTTTGTCTTACAGATTCAAAAGAGTGGTAGACTTAAGCATTAATAGCTATTGATTTTAATATCATTTCTGTCAACAACCATATAACTACAGGCATAAAACAATTCTCACAAATATCTGTGAAGGTCCCTTCAAGCAGAAGCTAGAAAACAACATTGCAGGGGTGGTATAAGAGGGATTCTGTTGGGCTATGGGTTGGAGTCAATAAAGATTTCTTAACCTGGTGTCTCTGAACTTGTGTGCGTATGTATGTTTATATGTGTGTATATATATGTCTCTCTGTGTGGGGGAGTGTTGTGCATGTGTATCTGTGTGTGTGTATGTAAGTATGTATGGGGGAAAAGAGAGAAGGAGAGAGAAAGAGAGAGAGAGAGAGAGAGAGAGAGAGAGAGAGAGAGAGAGAACTTCATTGTAATCAGTTTACTTTGTAATTCTATATATGTTATCTTATGCCTTTAAAAAATTCTGACGAGGCATCCATAGCCTTCACCAGACTGACAGAAGGGTCCACAACCTCAAAAGTTTAAGAACATTTGGATTAGATGTCCGACTCTGATTCATGTCCAACTCTGATGACATAAGTCCAACCTGAGTAAAGTGGGAGATCTGGTGAATTTCCTCCCCCTCCCTCTTTAAGTTTCATTTTAATTAAATTATCAATATCTTTTTCTACCCAGGTCATATACCAATATTCATTCTAAGAAAGCTCAAGGCTTGGTCTTTGAGAAAGAAATCTACCCATTAAACCCCAAGTTAACTAGGTAACTTTTGGCCATCAATATTTGCCTTCCTTTGGGCAGAACACCCTCAGGTAAGGGGAGGCAAGAGGAGAGGACAGGAGAGGTGAGGAGAGAAGGGAAGGGGGAGGAGAAGAGAGGGGAGGGGAGGACTGTGTAGAGTTACCAACTTCGCATTCTCCTCCAGAGCCATCTGGTGTTTACTTGCTAGATTTCTTTGTCAAAGACCAAATCTTAAACTCAATTCACTCTGGAACTCTTGTATTGGGCAACAATAGATCCCTGAGCAAGCACTGCTTAATGATTATTTTTGTGCCCTCCTGGCTCAGAATGAATGTAAATAGTAACTGTATCTCTTTTGCCCAGAAATCCTCAGAGTCTTCCCCTCCCAGTTTGATTTTTTTTTAATTAAAGAGGCCATCCCTTGACTCATTTCTTAAAGAGGCCTATTCACTGAATGAACATTACCTCTCTCAAAGTGAGAACCTTAGCTTAAAGGGGCCAAGGTCTCCCACTGCATCCTGGGCCATCTTCAGTCTTTCTGACGTTTATCAGGCCACTGGACCCAAATGGCTCTGCAGGAGAAAGTGAGGCTGGTGACTTTGCACAGCCCTCCCTCACTGTATTCAAAGTCATTTGCAAGTCATGTCATTATCTCCCTGAAGTCACAGTCCTCCTCAAGAATGAAGAACAAACTACAGACACACACAAAGAAAGCTTAAGGAGGAACCATAATCTATAGGACTAATTCCTATTATTTTAGTCCAATTGTAACTATGATAATACTAGTGAAATTGAAAAAAAAAAGTAAAGTTAACAGTTGGGTACAGAACACAAAGGAAAGAAAAAGCAAAGGAAAACAAAGCGAACATAAAGAAACTCAACATAGTCATATAGTGTTTTCTAAACACAGGGAACCAAGTTACTGGGGGACGGACTCACTATTTGATAAAAAATAATGCTGAGAAACTAGACAGCAGCCTGATAGAGATTTGATTATCTCACACCGTATACCAAGATAAACTCCAAATGTATACGTAACCCGTGACCTAGATTTGAAAGGCCACATTGTAAACACATTAGAGGATCAAGGAAGAGATTGCCTCTCACATGGATGAACAGAGGAAGAGTTCATGATTATACAAGTGATAGAGAAGATTAAACAAGATAAATGGGATTTTTTATTATTTAAAATAGATAATTTTATCATGCAAAACTGAAAAGTTTTTGTATAAACAAAACTAATATAATGAAAAAAGAAGGGAAATAGGTAACTGGGTAACAAATATCTCTGATAAATGTCTAATTTCTAAGATGTACAAGAAAATTATATAAATGAATAAACATTCCCCAATAGATAAATGGTCAAAGGACATGAAAGAAACTTTTCAAATGAAGAAAATTAAACTATCATATGAAAAAATTCTTTAAATCACTATTAATTTGAGAAATTCAAATTAATCCACTTAAGGATTTATCTCACTCTTATCAGAATGGTAAAGATGGCAAAAGATAAAAAATAGATTGATAGATAATAGATACAGATGTTAGAGGGGCTGTGGGAAAACAAATGGGTTACTCCACTATTGGCATAGTTGTGAAGTGGTTGAGTCATTCTGGAAAGATTTGGAATTATGCCCTAAAACTTACCAAACCATGCATACCTTTTGGTCCAGCTGTACCTCTGCTAGGCCTGAACCCAAAGAAATAGAAAGCATCCCTTATAGAGAGAAGATGCTGTAGTGGAAAGGACCCTCATGACCTGGATTTACTCCCAGCTCCAAAACATATTCATCATATTAGCATGACAAATCACTCAGACTCTTTGAGCCCCAGTTTCCTCCTTGGCAAGTGACAATGATAATACCTGAAGATGGGATTATGGAAATAGCTTTGTTCTTGGAGTAAGGGAAGGTGGGTTTAAATCTCAAGTCCTATCACTTAATAGCTTATGGCATAGGTAGGACAAATTATTTTGCCTTTCTTGAAGTCTTACTTTCCTTTTCAGAAAAAAAAAATAGAGGATAATATATTCTCTCTAGCAAGACCACAAGGTTTCTGGGAGAAAAGTGATTTATAAACCTTAAGGTTATAGAATTATAAGTTATTGTTATCTATATCACAGGGTTGTTTCAGGGAAAGCTCCTTGTAAATTGTCAAACTCTGAAGAAATGTGAGTGGCTATCATTCCAACGCACCCAAATCCTATAATCTTTAGCATTCCAAATTAAAAATTGCATCAAGATTCAAGGGGGTTGATTGTGCCATTTAACTCCCACAAGGCAAATGCTTTTCCAATCCATCTGCCATTCCAAATGTCAAGTCCTAAACGTGTCCCCATGCAATACTGTCCCTGAGCTCATATATAAAGTGGAAGAAAAATGTACCCCATTTTAGACAATCAGCTAGCCTAGAACTGGAGTAATCGGTAACCTTATAGCATAATGGTTTTGATGCAATAAAATTTATACAAGGTCAGTTTCAAAACTCATGGTACTATGAGTTTAAAACAAGGTATTTTCCTTAAAAACTGTTCATATTCCTAAAGCATTGGACTGTGTTTACAAATCACTTGCTTTACAATGACCCTGTGGGGTAAAGAACTGCCAGGATTATCATTCCTACTTCAATGAAAAGGAAATCAAGATTCAGGACATTCAACTGATTTGCTCACAAAGTAGCTAAGTTAAGGCTAGAACCCAGGTCTCCTTCTTCCAATTTAATTTATCTTTCCATTATAGAACACTGCCTTCTTCAAAATATAGTTGTATCTCTTAATAGGAAAAGCCACTCCAAAGTCCATCTTCTTGCCATCTGAACATTTGGGAGCAATTGAAATGACTTAGCTACCACATTGTGTGGAAACACTTTTTTTTTCATTTGCTTCCTGACAATGCTAATAACAAGATTTCTAAAGGCAGTACTAGGTCCTCTATGCTACCATGACAATGAAAACTAAGGAATAAAGAGCAGCCAGGATTAATTGGGATATAGAGTCCAGAAAGATAATATAAATAAAGCCACAGGAAAGGGGGTTCATTGCCTTCTTTCAAATAATTGCTCCTTCAAGATTGACTGGTGGAGTCATGAGGGAGTGATGTTGGGGTTGGGGGAGACAAAGATAGATCTGGAATGACTTAAGTGGTATGCTCACATGACATGAATCTATTGGGCCAAGTGAGGAAATTATATCAGCAGTCTTTGGCAAGGAAAAAAAAAATAATGGTTCTCTAGGGAATTAGTCCTTCCTGCTCTGAAAACCTATGGGGTTTTCCACTGTCACAGGAAAGTGGATTTCCAGAAATATTTCAGGTGAGATATCTATTGGGGATTTTTTTTTCTTATGGGTAAATACTCTGGTAGCTGCATTATATGTAATGGTGGACTTGAAAATGGACTTGAAGTGCATGAAAGTTCTAAAGAGATTTTCATAAATGAATAGATTTGTGACAGATCCCTAGAGTAGTGAATTTTCACTAAAGCATAGATCTAACCATGGCATTTGCTCCTTAAAAACAGTAGTGGCTCCCTTTTCCTTCTTTTTTTAAAAAGAAATATTTATTTTTAATTTATAGAATAAAACAAGCTATTATTTTTTAAAAAAACCTATTAATTCTTAAATAAAGTAGAAACTTCTCTTTTTAGCATTTAAAAGCTTTCAACATTTAAGTCCAACCTATCTTTGCAAAATTATTTCATGTTCCTTCTTATCATGTATTCTTTCTTCCCACCTAAGTGGCCTACCTTCTGTTTTTCATTAAAAAAACAAAAACAAAAACAAAAACAAAAAAACAGCTGCAGCTACAATGCACTTTCTATCTCCTGCCTCCATTCATCTACACACTTTGCCTGTGTTACTTGGGATGCACTTTAATTTTACTCCTGCCTCTTAAAATCTCCAGCTTCCCACTGGCTCCGCCATATTCCAGTGAGTTGCCAAAATGACGAACACAAAAGGAAAAAGGAGAGGGACACACTACATGTTTTCTCGGTCCTTTCGAAAACATGGTGTTGTCCCTTTGGCTACGTATATGCAAATACACAAGAACGGTGATATTGTAGATATCAAGGGCATGGGCACAGTTCAGCAAGGAATGCCCCACAGATGTTACCACGGCAAGACTGGATGGGTCTATAATGTTACTCAGCATGCTGGAGGTATTGTTGTACACGAACAGGTTAAGGGCAAAATTCTAGCCAAGAGAATTAATGTGCGTATTGAGCATATTAGGCATTCTAAGAGCAGAGATAGCTTCCTGAAGCATGTAAAGGAAAATGATCAGAAGAAGAAGGTAGTCTGCTCCACCCAGAGAAGCACACTTTGTGAGAACCAATGGCAAGGAACCTGAGCTGTTGGAACCAATGCCCTACGAATTCATGGCATAAATGACTGCTAAAAAACAATTAAAAAACTTGGGTTATGAAAAAAAAAACTCCAGCTTCATTCCAGACAGCCCAGATAGCCTTACACAGGAAACCCCTACACTAGGGGTTTCCTGATACCCTTGTTTTTGGTCCTGTCATAAAATTACTTTGTATATATTTTGAATTTACCAATATGTGTATGTGCTGAGTTCCTCCAGTAGACCATGGGGACTATTTTATTCCCCCCCCCCCTCCGCTTATCCCTAGCACCTAGGAGAATGTCTATCACATAGTAGTTATTTCATTAATGCCAGTTGAATAAAGATGATTCACTGGCTCTACTAAGCTCAGTTTCAGTAGGAACCAGAGAAACACCCTATTGTCCAATAACGAATTTAGATAAATGGAGAAAGACTTCCTACCAGAAAATTGTCAAGGCCACATTAACTCATGCAAACTCTCAGCTAAGGTCAAAGGGTTTGGGATCTGCATTGGTGGATGGGGGACCCAGAGAAAAGAGATTAAAGGAACTTGAAACCTTCAATAAAATAAATAACATTTGTGAAGAGAAATTATTCACATCATTTTGTAAAACATGGAGGTTATGGCAACCAATAGAAAATAAAATGCAGAATTCAGCCAGTGATGTAAGTGATTACGTCCCCAATCACCGTTGCCTAAATTATTCCTTTGTTTCAGACAGAAGTCTTCCCCAACCACCTTTCTGGTTATCCAAAATTTCCTGGATTCTGTGCTTCACCTTTCATATATATACATATTTTAATTATGCTCAATTCAGTTAGACAATCAATTAGAAATGATAGTGATCAGTTAATAAAACTAACAAAAACAAAAATACACTTGAAGAGCCATGTGTAGACATGTTCATTCTTGGAACTGTTAATTTCTTTAGGAATGGAAACTGATGCTGAAATTCTTCCTTTTACATTTGTTTCATGGGAAAAGGGCAGGGGGAGAAGGCCCATTGGAAGATCCGTTATTTCAACAAGTACTTATTAAACACTTACTATGTATAACACATATTCCTGTACTGATCCTTTGGCCATTCTTGGGGTTGGACTCAGGACTAGGAATAGACAGGAGAGTGGGCAAGAGATTTACTAAGGGTAGGTTTCTATGATGCTGAAAGGACAGTTTGGTCTATCTGGGGCCAATTTCAGTAGGAGTGGTTCTGGTGGTGAGGGTCATACACAAATGAAGAGCTCCAAAAGGTTAAGGGGTCAGTTGTCAGCAAGAAATTAGCAATCAGAGAGAACAAATGAAGGAGGGATAGTGAGGTCAGACAATACAATTTGGCTCCTTAGAAATTCAATTCAACAAACATTTATTCAAGCATCTGAGTTTACATGGCCATGGAGAACAATCCCATTAACTCTAATGTCAAACAAAAGTGTCCTTTCTATGATGAATCCTTTCTCTAATAAATGAAATGTCAAATGTTCAATACCAAGTCCACCATAGCTCCAAATGACATAGATCAGAACTTGCAAGATTTTAGTGGTGGATACAATTAGTAATCTAACTCAATGGAATTTAGAGTCGTAAATGAATTGAAAGATCTTTTTGCCTTATCCTTTCTTCCTATAGAGAAAGAAATTGAGTCAAAGAGGTTAAGATATATCTATATGTATCATAGTTGTTTTTGGTCATTTCAGTTGTGTCCAACTCTTTGTGACCCCATTTGGGGTTTTCTTGGCAAAGATACTGGAGTGGTTTGCCATTTCTTCAGTTCATTTTATAGATGAGGAACTGAGGCAAATAGGGTTGTGTGACTTTCCTAGGGTCACATAGCTAGTTAAGTGTTTGAGGCCAGATTTGAACTCATGAAGATGAGTCTTCCTGCATCCAGACCTAGCTCTCCATCCACTGCACCACCTAGTTGCCCAGTATCTATCATATTTATATCTGTAGATCTATAATTAATCCATCTCTTTCTATATCTCTATCCATATCTATATTGATATCTTCATCAATATCTATCTATAAGAATGTCTATCTACTTCTCTATCTACCTATATGTCCATGTATCTATACCTATGTATCTATAGAGGCAGCAAAGAACAGAGCTAGAATTTGTATCTGGGTCTTCTAATTCCAAATTTACTGCTCTGTCCACCAAACTACACGGCTAGTTATTGAAGACTAAATCAGTTTAGCCTCTAGAAATCGTAACTCTGAAAATATCCTTAGTAGACATTTTTGGCATTAATCAATACCAAGCGGGCATACTGCCACTTTATATTAATGTTTATGAATTCCACATTTTCTGCCATGACATGCCTTCTCACCACAGTAGTTATTTTAGGCAGGCTAGAAACATTTCAAGATTTTTTTTTTCAATCCATTTGCAGATCCACCCACTATACTAAATTGCTACAATATTGCATTAAAATGATCATAATGGAACACATTCTGAGATGACATCACTTTCTATCACATTTGAAAATACAGACAGTGAAAAAATACATTTTAAACTGAATTTGTCTTATTTACATTTCGTATGAACTCTAAAGTACTAAAACTCCTACACCCTGAAAAACAGTTTTTGAAGATTGTCACTGAAAGTTACTGCCTCTTTGCTTTACAAATGACATGTTTTTCAAACAGAAGGTCTATGTTACTTAAACAATTGCCTGTTTGTATTTTTATTTTACTTTTTGACAAAGCCAATCTGAGATGGTCACTGGGTTTCTGTAGCAGATACTTATTCATTAGAGAGACAGAAAGTAAGCTTCATACATCAAGGTGGTGTAATGAAAAGAACACAGGGCTTGTGCTATAGATAATAATAATAAAGTTAAAAGTTATTTGAAAGATGTCATCCAAAGTCCTCATTATAGTCATGAGGAAATTGATAATCAAATCCTTAAGTGACTTGACCAAGGTCACACAACTGTTTAACAGTAGAGCTGTCAGTTTCCCTGCACCATGAATTTTAAATTATAATACATACTCAAAAAATAATTTCAATTGATTGAATTAAAATTAATAGGTCATTTATGATTCCTTGTGGAATTATTTCAAGGTCCCTCAATATTGACTTTAAAGTGATTATTTGAGTTTGTCATTAATGTCAGAAGAACAGCTCAAATCCTTGTTCTTATTAGCCATGTGACTTTAAATAAATCACCTAGCCTCTCTGAGTCTCAATATTCTCATCTATAGAAGGAGAGTTAGGATATTTGTACTCTCTCACACGGAATGGCTAATAAGACATTTTAAATCCTAAGGTGATATATATGTGTATATGTATGTGTATGTGCATATGTGTATATACACACATACACATGCACGCGCGCACACACACACATGAAATGCACACACAAACACACACATATATGAAATGTCATTTATTTTTCCTGGTATGGACGTATGATATCATGGGTGGACACAATCTCTGGTGAGGAAACTTCCTACACTAATAGAAGTTGGCAAATGTGGTATAACTTAAAGTCTTACTGGATTACTTGGGGCAATGAAAGGATGGATGACTTGTTGTAGTAGCAATTTATATTTGAAGATCTTTCCCACCCATTAATAGATCATGTGACCAGCTTACATCACAGGAAGCCTAAGTGTGGTGGGAGGAACTTCCTGACAGGAAAAGGAAGTTATGTCACAGAGAGAGAGAACGAGAGCGCAGTTATGGCTGCTAATGGCTGTCATGATATCTAGAGCTGAACAGGCTGACTTTGCTGTACTGTGAGTTTGTTTTTTGGAAGACCCCAATAGGAGTCTGAGAGGTTTTCGGATGGCGAGGCTCCTGGTTATTATATTGTGTACTGAATGTTTTACTGCTCTGACAGATTGGATAAGTGGCTTGTGGGATATGGTTCTCTGGTGTCTGAATAAATGGTTTACTTCTGCCTTCTATGTGGAGAGTCTTGTATACTTTGCGATACAGAACTACATAGGCATTTTGACAATTATCATCTAGATTTTTATTATTGCCTTACAGATACACTTGTCCAGGTCAAACAGGTTTAATTCACTTAAAAAAATATCCTTTATCCACCATGCCATGCTATCTATTAGAATACTTTATAAAGGTATTGGGAGGATCAAAGGAAATAATGAATTTAAAATCACCTTGTCGAATTCATAGTCCTTATGTGTATATAAACATATATGTATATATACGTATTTATCATTTATCTGTCATCTGTCTATCTATCTATCTATCTATCTATCTATCTATCTATCTATCTATCTATCAATGGATATAGTCACAAAGGCAGTAAAGAAGAAAGCTAGAAGTTGAATCAAGGTCTTTCAATTCCAAATTCAGTGCTCTTCTCACCATGTTGCATGTACATATACATAAAACATATATAATATTTTAGTTTTAAAATGTATTTCTATATCTCTAAAAAAATAAATTGTGGCTAGATACAGCATTGCTTAATAAAGTCACTTATATTTAGGCCACTGCTTTGAAACTGATCCATATTAGAGGTTTGGAGTAATAAATGATTTGAGCTAAAACCAGCGACTAGTGAATCAGAACCCAATACTCTGAGCCTGCCCAATTCCTTGTCTCCATCCCTGACAACCCACAATCATAAGAGTGTTACAGTCTCCCCACAGAGACGAAGGGAATTGAAGAGAGAATAGAATCCAAATATATTTTCCACCCCATAGATCACCATTTCTGTACATTAGCAGCCCCACTTGTAGCTGCTCTGTTGACAAAGGGCTTTCTTAGCCAGGGCTGACTGCTAACACCTGTCTCAAAGTCAATTTGCCTCATGTTTTCATGCAACCATTTCAATAATGTCAAAGTGCTGAATTTTTACATGTACAAATATTTATGTAAGACTGAGAATAAGCACAACAGTAATTTGAACCTAAGGTATTCAAAACGTTTTACAGGCATAAATTAATTAAGCTTCCCATTTCCTTGTCAACTAAGGCAATGTTTTTTTTGTCCCCCATTTTATTATTGTATTTTTTGGTTGTTGCTGTTCAAGGTTTCTAACATAGTTGTGACAGGAATGAGAAAAAAATCACCTTGGACCTTCTCAGTGGTGTGCTCTTATTGAGATCTGTGAAGAGCCAATCACTGCACATTTGTCATTTGCCTTCTGTGTCCACATCATCATGCTGGGTGCTATGGGGGATATAAAAGCAATAAAAAAGACATGGTCCTGCCCTTAAGGAGATTAAGAGATGCACATACACACATCCTGTGAGTAAAGTTGTCTTCCAACATGTGCAAAAGGCAGAAAGTACCACTCAGATGAGATTAAAGTGAGAGGGGGAGGCTAATTCAACAAAGTCTGATCAAAAAGTGCTCTTTGAGACATGTTGTTTTGTACTGGGTATTAACTGTTCATGGAATCTCACAAAAGGCTCTGAATAGGACATGTACAAAAGAATAATACCACATGGTACCTAAGAGCTCATAAGTGGACAGAAACCCATGTGATGTGTTATGGAGACATTCCAAGATATTACTGTATCACTGGCCCCCAAATTTCCTTACCAGCACACTAAAATGTCTTCCTCCTGTCTCTGTCTCTCCCTTCCTCTCTGTCTTTCTGTCTGTCTTTCTCCCTCATATTTATCTCTCCTTCTTACTACAAGCAATTGGTGAGAGAGACAGACAGAGAGAGAGAGAATATTCATAAGAAATATTCATAGTTCAATTCATAATTTAGCAAACCAAATTCCCATATTTGCCATGTCCAAAAAGTATATCTTCTGCATTTTAAGTCCATCACATCTCTGACTAGAGATGCATAATGTGTTTCATCTTTATTCTTCTGGATTTGTGACTTGCTATTCCATTGATTAGCATTCTAAAGTTCTTCATAGTTACTTTTCTTTATAATATTATTGTCTTTTTAATTCCATTATATTTTACTTTTAGTTCTGAATTCTCCTTCTCCTTCCCATCCTTCCCCCATTGAAAAGCAAGTAAAACAAAACATATTACAAATATGTATAGTCATGCAAAAAAATTTTCTGCATTAGCCATTGAGAGAGAGAGAGAGACAGACAGACACAAAGACAGAGACAGAAAGACAGAAAGAGAGAGAGAGAGAGAGAGAGAGAGAGAGAGAGAGAGAGAGAGAGACAAAAATTGAAAGGTTCAGTCGACACTCTGAGTCTATCAGCTCCATCTGTAAGATTTCACTTTTCATCAAGAGTCCTTTGAATTGTGGCTGCTCTTTGTGTTGATTGGAATTCCTAAATCTTTCAAAGTTGATTCTCTTTAAAATATTGATATTATTGTATACATTGTTCTGCTCGATCTGCTCGTTTCTATCTGTATGATCATAAGGGTCATCATAGTTTCCTTTGAAACAATCCATTTTGCCATTTCTCTTGATGAAATAAAAATCTTTTTATATTAATATGCTATAATTTATTTATTCCCTTATAAATGGCTACACCTTTGATTTATAGTCTAATGCCACTATGAAAAGAGCTTCTACAAATATCTTTGTACATATGGGTCATTTTCTTCTTTCTTTGAGCCCTTTGGGAATATAGGCCTTGTAATGGTATGGATTTGAAGAGGTAGGCAAGAGTTCCAAGTTGTTTTGGCAAAAGACTGAAATAATTCATAGCTTCCCTAACAATGAGTTAATGTGCCTATTTTATCACAGCCCTTCCAGCATATGCAATTTTCCTTTTCTGTCATGTTTTCCAATCTAATCGGTGGGAGCTGAAACTTCAGAGTTGCTTCAATTTGCATTTCTCTAAGTATTAATGTTTTGGGGCATTTTTTTTTCTTGTAGCTAACTCTTAATTTCACCATTAAAGTTAATTTCATTTCTTGAAGACTTTTTTTTTTAGACTTTGGTGGATCCGTGAAAAATGTGCATATTACTAAGGATTACAACCTATGCTCCCATCATTCCATGTGATTCTGGCCAATCCTTTCCATAGATACCATGTGGAGTGTTATTCACCCATTGCACTGAGGTACTTCCTTTGGTTGTTTCGATATTTCAGAGATTTAAGTTCAACATTTGGACTGCCCCACCATTATCATTATTGATAATAAACCGTGACTGGATCATTGTGTTTTTAATCATCAATCAATCAATAAACATGTTCCTAGCGCTGTCCTAAGTGCTGGGGATTAAAGAGGAGACAAAAGACAGTTCTCAAGTATCACAATTTATTGGTGGAGACAACATGCAAACAAATATATACAAACAAGTTATATATGGGTTAAATGTGGAATAAATAATAGAGGGAAGGCACTGGAATTAAGAGTGGTTGGGAAATCTTTCATATAAAAGGTGGTATTTTAGTTGAGACTTAAAGGAAGCCAGGGAAGTCAGTAGGTGGAGTTGGGGAGGGAGAATATTCCAGTGGGCATGAATAACAGCCTGAGTTAATAAATGCCTAGAGCCAGGAGATGGAGTCTCTTGTTTATGAAACAGCATCACTGGAGTAAAGAGCATATGGTGAAGAGAAGACTAGGAAAACAGAATGGGGCTAGGTTATGAAGGGCTTTGAATGCTAAACAGACCATTTTGTATTTATTTCTGGAAGCAACAGGAAGTATATTGAGTTTATTGAGTAGGGGGTGACATGATTGATTCAACCTGTGCTTTGGGAAAATCCTTTTGGTGGCTAAATGGACTGGATCTTATTAAGGAAGTATTGTAGGTCCTTTTAGGACTTACTGTAATGAACATTAGAGTGAGAATTTGGAGGAAAATGGGTAATACTTCCTTTGTTTGGACCCTACTCAGGACATCGTTCATGGACCTGTGTTATGGTAATTGGGATAGGGCTTTTTTGTTTTCTCTTTTAGAATGCTAAGGTAATCAAGTACCTCTGATGAGTCTTGCCTTTCAAATGTAATGGCAAGCAAAGTCAACTTTTTGTTGTCTTCTGTTTCTTTGATTGAATCAAGAATCTTTGACCTGCTTAGGAAACAAGAAAGCCTAGTTCACATAGGTTTGAGTCCAATGGTTGTGATGCCCTCTGATCCTGAGAAGGGTATATAAGATCTGAGGATGGCATTTTGTTTTGGGGCTCTCTCTCACCGGAAGAGTGTCCTGTGATTTGATCAAATGAGACTCTGACTCTGGGTAGCCGTTTTTAAGAGCCCCCTGGCTTTGAAAATCTAGATGTTGGTGCTTCTGTTTTTGTTAACTATGTATGTGATGTCTTGAATAGACAAAGCCTGTCTGTTGATCTGTTTGTAGTTTCTGTTTGTATTTGCTCTGAAGTTCGGGGTGCTGACTTTTTCCCCTGAACTAAGTGAATGATATATGTATGTTTAATTAAACTGAGATTGTCAACCCCTTAAAATTGCTTTCCCTAGAAAAGCAGATCAAAGAACCTGTGTTAGCAGCCCTCCTGTGTGTTCTTGTTGTTGGTCTTGTTATTGGTCTTTCACCTCCACAGCAGCTGCTAGCAACATTATTGTTACAACCTGGTAAACACCTTTGGTGAACATATGTCTCCCTATTCCCTATTTTATTCCCAGTTTGTTGTTCATGCTCAGCATGTCACTAAATAGTTGATATTTTCAGTTATACAATCTTTTATGATCTTAATAAAGACATGGAAACAATCTAGCTTGAAAGGAGCCTTTGAGGCTATCTTTTGTAAAACCAAGTCAAACGTTTCATTTTTATTCGATTTTATATTCTCATTAAATTGTATACGAGGCTGTATTTTGGTATGCTATAGAACATTGTCCTAAATCATTGTCCTTCTTTCCTATTACCTTCTCATATTTTTATTTTTTTCAAGGATAATAATACTTATAAAATAATATTGAGAATTATATAGTGCTTTAAAGCTTGCAAACTTCTTTTACATACAGCATGTCATTTGTGCTTAATAAATGCCCTCTGAGGCAGGTACAACATGTATGCATCATCTTCTAAATTATATTTGGTAATTATTGTAAAATACTTCCTATTATGTTTTGCATTCTTTTGGAATGTTCTTTTTAAAGAAGTCTTGTAAATCAGTTCCTGAATTCCTTAGCACTGTTGCCTTCAGTATACATTTTTTTCTTTGAATTTTATCTACACTTCATCCTTCTAAGTGTCATTCCTACTTCCTTTGCTAGTTTATCTAATACAAAGGTGCTGGATTCCAAATTCAGTAATCTAAATATCATTCCATCATTATCACTGATGAAAGTAGAGCATCAGAGAAAGGCCAAGAGATCTATCCCATTTCTCATCTACACATCAATCTCTTTCTAGTTTCATTTAGACATTCTCTAGGAATTATCTAGCTTTGTGCACTTCACATTAACCTCTTTCTATGATTATTTTTAATATTAATCATTTCTTAAATTGATACTTTTCCAACATTGTAAATCATCTCTTGTATTTTTTCTCTTTACAAATAAGCATGTATTGTTTTTTTAAAAATAGTTTGCCTTTCTTTGTGTTTCTAGTACATAGCACAATACCTCCCATATAGCAGACATTTTATAAATATTTACTGACGACTCCAAACAGATGTTGCATTTGGTAGTATAACTTTCTACTTGGCTAAAAGACTAAGTGTTTAATAACTTGGAGTGGTTACTGGACGTTCTTTTGTCTTCTTGCATTGTCTCTTTTGGAGTTGTTAAATAATTCTAAGAAATGGTAATATTTTGAGGGAATGTTATTCTTTGTATAAATCATTTTCCTCCCTAAGAGTCAAACATTTGCTTAAACAAGTTACCTAGAGCTGTGACAACTAAGTGGAATATCTTATTATCATCCTCCTTCTTTATAATTTACTTGTGATTTTGACCAATCAATGAGTTAGCTATACATGGATAACTAATTCTGAAATGAAACCCAAATCAGTACCCAGGAATTTTTGTTAAAGTATAGGCTGTTTTACTACGTTTGGTTTTGTTAGCCCTTGGCAGGTTCATCACCCTCTAACTGAGTTTTTGAAGAAAACATTCTCATAGACAGGTGTGAAGCTTCTGAGTAGTTTCCAAACCTATTATGCAAATTATTTCTTTACCTGAACTATAATTTCTAAAAATAGTATTTTTGCCATCATCCTCTATGGGGGAAAGCAGTATGTTAAGATACAGAAAATATGAATCCCGAGCAGATGCAGAGAAAAGACCAAGTGACCAGAGATTAGCAAGGTCAATGTGAGGAGACTTCCTGAAAGATATGTTTTAAGCTATTTCCTGAAGGAGGTAATGACTATGCACCTCAGATGAGGGAGGGGGTACAGTGGAGGAGGTGATATTCAAGTTACAAGTAAAATGTGTGAATCTTCGGAGACAGTTGAGGAAAAAAAATGCTATAAGTGAAAAACATGGCTAGACAATAAATAATTTACATGAAACAAATCATGGAATTTTAGTGGTCTACAGGTTCAAAATGAGTCAACAGTATAAATGGAAGCCAAGAAACTAATGCTGTCCTAGGCTGTACTGATATAAGTTTAATGTCTTGGCTAAAATGATTGGAGGGTCCCCAGTATTCTGTCTGATCATAAATACACATTCTGGGCAAATATCTAGAGATGGGAGATAACATTCAAGGAACAGTAGTTTAGTTTGACTGGAATATAGATTGTATAATAGGAAATAATGTGATATTCAGACGGAAAGATGTGATTCAAAGCAGAATGATTCTGCTCTCCTTTCATGACCTTGCATTTGGGGCTAACTCCAGCCCATTCCCCCTTTTTTTTCTTGAATGAGCCTCCTGGAAACCACTGGCTTTTATCTACTCAGGGAATGCCACTATTTGTTTAGCATTGAATAATTTCGTATAAATATTAACCAATGAATTAAACAACAATGAGAAATTAGAGTTAGATTTTAATGTATAGAAAGTAAAGCTCTTGAGATTGATTGGGTGCCACTGAGTTTAATGAGAAATACATAATGAGGCTGGCAGGTGATCAGGTAACTGTTGGCAAAGAATGAATTGGTTCAGAGAAAATTAACTTCACCCTCCCTTCTCTGGCTAATTTTGTAACCGTTATTTATCTGACACCATCATCCTTGGCCAAATAAGGAAAAGGAACCCATAATGAAACCAGAATAGTACTCCAATGGATAATTTTGATTCCTGGTTGCACCTTTATCATTTAGTAGAGTGTCAGACATTCTGTAGGAATTTAATAGATATGTGTCTTTGTTGATTGTTACAAGGATGATAGTTCTTCAATCAAGCCAAAGATCTGTGATCGCATCTCACTAGGTAATCTCTATACTTAAATCAGAACCATTCCACACGCTGCAGAATCTGTTACTCTTCCTGCCCCCCCACAAAAAAAAACAGGCAAGAAGGCAAAACAAAACAAAACTCCTCACCAAGAGACCAAGTTTTTGTTGACGAACCTCTATGCAATGAAATAGAGTGGTCTTTGCACAACAGGTATATACTCCAACACTGGGTTCATCTCTGAATTTTTCAGGTTGGATACATTTGGCAGAGTTTGTGCTTAGAGGCAAAGCCTCTAAGGGTTATTCAGTCAGTTAATCAATAAACATTTGCTAAGCCATGTGTCATATGGCAGGCATAGTGATGACCACCGTCATATACAGGCAAAAATGAAACTGTCCCTGTCCTTAAAGAGTTTACATTCTCTCAAAGGAGAGAGTATACATAAAAATAAGCACAGGCAAAATATGTATCAAATATATATAAGGGAAAATTTGGGATGTAAGACACTATCATGGGGGTGGGAAGGATGGGGAAAGGCTTCATGGAGGAGGTAGCACTTGAACAGGGTTTTGAAGGAAATGAGGGATTCTAAATAGTAAAGATGAAGACAAAGTACCTTCAACGAATGGGGGACAGAGTGTACAAAGGCATGGGGAAATCACCAGTCATGTTAGGGAGAGTAAGAAAACCAGTTTGGATGGAAGAGATCACCAAGGGATCAAATACATAATAAGGTCAGGAAGTTAGGTTGAGGCCAGGTTATTGTTATTAGTATGTCCTTTATTTTTAATTTGTGCATTTGTAAGAGTCAAATGACTGAGTCTCTCAAAGTTGTTCTTAACAAAATATTGCTGCTACTGTGGGTCCAGGTTATAAAGAGCTTTAAAAGTCAAATGGAGGAGCTTATATTTGATCACAAAGAAGTAGAGACCCACTGAAATTTCCAGGTTCATCTCTAGGCTATGGAGAATCAAGGATTACAGGATGCTGTGGGGAGCCATTGGAGGATAAATTTAGTAAAGGCATCATCATGATGTTTCAGAACAATATACTGTATAAATAAAATATTTGTTCACATATAATTTATTTTAATAGATTTTTATCAATATCTTTTGTTTTTGCATGACCTAAGTTTCACTCTGTATTGCTACCCAGCCACTCTTTTAAGAGACCCATTCTTGTTATTTAAATTAAATATTAATTAATTAATATTAATAATAATATACTAAACGATTTTTTTCAAAGGATAAAAGGGGAAAATATCAGTAAAATTAGCCTATTCCTTGAAAAAAATCTGATGTCTTCTGAAACGAACCACACCTGTGAATCTCCCACCTGTTCAAAAGGGTGGGGAAGGGGAGGTGTCTTTATATGTCTCTTCTCTGGGGCTAAAATAGTTCTTTGATACTTCACAAGATTTATTTTAGGTTGTTTGATGGTTCTTCCATTTACATTGTTTTAGTCATCTGCACATTTTTAAAGGAAACTCTTGCTTAGGATTTAATATCTACACATAAATCTCCTAAACTCCTTCAAAATCAAAATGTTCGACTATCATGGATTAAGTACTTCCTACATGTGTTGCTCTCTTCTAGGCACGGAGGCAGATGCAGAGATAAAGTAGAAAATGGTTGCTTTAAATGAATTTTCAGTCTAGTAAAAGAGATAAGACAAAAATATAGATAACTGCAAGAAAGTTAGAATATGCTAAGAGGAACATAAAGTGTTTGAGATTAAGTGAGCAAGGGTCGACTTTCAGTTAGAATGATAAGGGAAAACTTCATATATGGAGATAACATTTGATTTGCACCTTAAAGGATAGGTAAACTGTCACCAGGTTGGGGTGGGAATGGAGGTAGTATCCTAATCAAATGTAAAAAAAGATCAAAGATTTGGAGGTGGGAAAGCATGAGATATATTTGGGAAATGAAAAATAAATCCAGTCTGTCCTAGAGCAGAGGTTCTTGACCTTTGTGCGTGTCATAGAAACTTCTGGCAGTTTGATGGAGTCTACGGACCCCTTCTCAGAATAAAGTTTTTAGATGCATAAAATAAAGCATAGGATTACAAAGTCCTGGCCTAGAAAATCCAACTGGAACCATTACTATGCAGGGCTTTTGAATCTCAGGCCAACTAGTTTATCTTTATTCAATAGCCACTCTAGTCACTGTGGGGTTTTGGGCATTTGGGCAGTGAATGACATGATTAGAGCTATGATACACTAAGTTTTATCAGTCAGCTGTGTGAAGGATGGTTTGAACAGTGATGAAAATGGAGACAGAGAGACATTGGAGGCTATTGTAAAAGTTCAGATGAGATAGTATGAAAGTCTGAACCAAATTGGTGGCATCATGATTAACAAAGAAAGAATACATGTAAGAGATATTTTCAAGGTAGAATCAATAGAACATAGCTTTTGAAGATAAATTCCACTTTAAAAATTTTCTTCTCTATCTCCTCCTCCTTTTTCCCACAAAGCACATGTGGCCCAGTACTGAAGGGGGAAAAAAAAACATGAAAAATAATCTCTTAGTTGTGATGTAAACAAGCTTTCCAAGCTACACATTTCCCATTCTATTAAATCCTACCTAAAACTCTGCCAAATCATCCAATTTCTCTACCTATAAGAATAAAGAGCCTTAAATGGAGCCTTCCAGTTTATGAAGAGCCTCGGCATAGGGGGACAACATAAGTCTGTTTACAATAAAATCCCCCCACAGAGGATTCAGTGGAGCAGAACATTGTAGAAGCTTTCCATCTCAGCTATTCCCCCAGTACAAATCTCCATTCAGGTCCCTGGGACTGGTGCCACAAGAAACAGACTGAGAGTTGAAGACAGGCACAGAAGGCTAGGAGGATGAAGAAAAGGCAGCAAAGCCAGGGGCTCAGGAGGAGGACAGCAGAGAAAGTTGCATACAGTGTAGGCAGCTGAAAAGAGAGGAGGAAAATCAAGGGATTGATATAGACTGTTACAGGCTAAAGTAAAAGTCACTGGACACTTGCACTCTTGTTGTTAGACATGAACTGTTTGTGACCAGTTCTGTGCAATGTTTACTTTCAGTACAGTTACTTTGTTTAGAATAATCCATCTTTCTTAGTGACAGAGAACATACTATGAATAGAACATCCATACGCACCTTAAATTTAAGGGGTACTTTATATGTACATTTCCTCATTTCGGCCTCACAACAACCTTGATCCTACAGGTATGATTGTCCCTAGACATTTAGAAATGAAAAACAGAAACAAAAACTGAGACTCATAGCTTAAGCCCATAGTTTCAGAGTGACAGACAGGGCTTATAACCATCAAGGAGGAAGGAAATAAGAATTTATTAAGCACTCTCTATGGATCAGGCATTAGTGTAGCATATGTTCCTTTGTTAATCTCTTTACAAATATTATCAGGGGCAGCTAGGTGGCGCAGTGGATAGAGCCTTGAAGTCAGGAGGACCTGAGTTCAAATGTGGCTTCAGATACTTGACACTTACTAGCTGTGTGACCCTGGGCAAGTCACTAAACCCCCGTTGCCTTCCCAAAATTTACTACTTAAAGTGGCCTATTTACTGAATGAGCGTTATCTCACTGAAAGTGAGAACCTGAAAAGACCTTAGCCTTAAAGGGTAAGCATCCTGGGCCGTCTCCAGTCATCCTGGTGAATATCAGGTCATTGGACCCAGATGGCGCTGGAGGAGAAAGTGAAGCTGGTGACCTTGCACATCCCTCCCTCACTCAAATCAAAGTCAACTGCAAGTCATGTTATCATTTCCCTGATGTCATGGTCTTCCTCTAGAGCAAAAGACAAAACACACATGAGACAAATATTATCTCGTTTAATTTTCACAACAATCCTCAAAGGCAGGCGTAATTGTTATCCCCATTTTAAGATTGGGGAAATTCAGGCAGATAGAGGCTGTCTTGCCCAGTTACTTAAACTTCATTCTGACTTCAGAACAAAGCTTACTAGGAAGTGTCTGAAGTCATATTTGAATTCAGATCTTCCTGACTCTAGGCCCAATACTATTCACTGTGCTACCCAGCTGCCTCTGAGGCAGAGAATGTGAATCTCTGTCTTCTAAAATCCAGGTCCAGCAGTGTATGGCAGGAGAGGGCTTTTGTGAGAAAAATGTCTTGCTAACATTAAATTATGATACAAATATTTCTCCTCCTCCTCCTCTTCCTTCTCTTCCTCCCTTCTAGCTATGTGACCTTGGGCAAACAACATTCTCACTGAGATTTAGTGTCCTCATGATATAATGACAGTTTTCCTCTGGAAGACATCTCTAAGGTCTCTTGTAGCTCTGAATGAGGCACTGCTTGGAATAATATTTACTTCCTATTACTTTTCAGGCAGTGGAAAGTTTCATTAGGATTTTCCCTTCTCTTTTTTGGGGCGGGGTGGGGGCAGGGTACTCTCTAGAGAAAAGCCTTCTCCAAGTGTTCCTTTTTCACCACATTTGGGCATAAGAAAAAAGAAGTGCCTCTGGAAACTGCACTCCTGGTTCTATGTGGTAGCCTAAATAGCCAAAATTGGCCCTCCTCCTTCTTGTCTTCCAACCTCCCTACCACATACATTGTACCTGGTGAGCACCTGATGCATGCATTGAGAAACCCACAATCATACCTTGAAGAAGATGTGAATATCATGTTTTTCAATCCCATCCCAAACATCTTAGTAGTAAAATTTTAATCCCACCCCTACCTTCTCTTGGACTATAGACACACCATGTATTTACAAGGGACTACCTTATTTTCTGCAGATGGAGAAAAATCCAAGGTTTATCACAACTGACGTTAGATTGAGGAGACTGTATACATCACAAAATGGTATCATGGAATTAAATCATGTCATAATATTATGACATTTCAGTTCAGAAGGAACTCTAGAGGTCAGCTAGTATAATATTTATTTCATAGATATAGGAACTGAGACCAAAAGAGGTGATGTATGTTGCCTAAGCATCGGCTCTGGGATTTTGACCCTGGCTTTCCAGTTCCAAATCTAGAGGTCTTTCCATTATATTAAACACTGCAGTATTAGTAGTAATTATTACTTCAATAACCATATTTATTTGTCTACATGTTGCCTTTTTGCCCCATAGAATCGTTGTTAAATTCCTTGAAGATAGAGACTTTTCTTTGCAGGGGGGATGTCGGGTCTTTTTATCTACTATTCTTAGCCCCCAATGTCTTATACACATTGAGTGCTTAATGAATGTTTGTTAATTTAAATTGGATTCAAGAATGAGTATTTACCTTGGTGCTGGAAGACTGTGTAATCAATGATAAAGATTACAGACTGTCTCTATTTAATACTCTCTTTTCTCAATGTAACTTTCACATTGCTTTATTTTTTTCCCCAATTGACAACAAATTCATTTTTCTACAACCTACCTCACCCCAACTCCTGGCTAAAAATACGGATAATTAAGCAAAGCAATTCCTCTTGTAATTGATCACACACATGTGTGCATGCGTGCACACATACAAATACATATATAAATATATACTCTGTTTCTTGGAAAGAGCTGATATTGATTGAATATAGAATGAAGCATGCTATTTTTCACTTTCATTTTTTTTCTTTTGAGTCATCTTCTACAAAATGTGTTGTATGGAAATGTTTTACATAATTCCACATGTATAACCTATACCTGACTGCTTACCGTCTCAGGGACTGGGGAGGGGAGAAAAGGAGTGAAAGAATTTGGAACTCAAAACTTGGAATAAAATAGTTTAAAAATAGGGAAAAAAGGAAAAGAAATGGCCAATGTCTGCTGTAGATATCTGGGCTAAGCACCTAAGGGGAAAGACACAATAATTCTATCTGAGAGGAGAGAGGCACAGGGTAAAGAGCAAGTAAAAACTGGAAGGTAAGGAGGAAAATAGGTCATTATATGGGGACAGATTTTGGTCCTCCTGCTGAATAGTGTGTGAATTAGTCATAGAATCCTAGAATAAAGATGAAAAGGATCTCGAAGGGCATCCAGTCCACCTCCTCCCCATTTTTTTAGATGAAGAAACTGAGGTCAAACTACTTGCCCAAAGTCTCACAGGTCACAGGTGACAAAGTGAGGGCTCAAACCCAGATATTCTGGCATCATGTTGCTTCATTTTGAAATGAGGAGCAAGAGTTTTATGCTGTGGTTGTGGAGGCACAGGGAATATATAACCCCAAAGTGTAGGAAAGTGAATAGGAGATCATCCCAGGGAAAATTAGGAGGCTTTTTCACTTGAATTATTGTGAAGGAAAAGGAATTTCTGAATTTTAAGTGACTCAAGCATATACCTAAGGTCATTTACTTTTTATCATTTTCATGCCTCTCAATTTTTTATATATATATGTATATATACACATATATGTACATATATTCATATACACACACTTATATACATATATATTCATATATCCATATATGTATATATGTATATACATATATACACACATATACATACATATATGTATTTATAATTACTAAAACATTTTTAGATAAAGATTATGTACAGAGGTAGAAGTATGATTGTAGAAAGAAAATTTTGAAGAATTTGATCTTAATAGTAGCTGGAGTGCCTGTCACTCTAATGTTATGTGTTATATAACATTATTATGTTAATTGTGAGAAGGAGTTTTAAAACACCTCACTCAGCTCTTCTTTTCTATTCTTTTCCTTTTTTTCTTACTTTTCTTTCCTTCCCTTCCCTTTACTTCTTTTCCCTTCTCATTCTCATCATGAAGCAGAACTTCTCCCCATGGTTGCAGCACGGGAAATAAACTTGTTTCCAATGATACTACTGCCACACTTTGTTCTGGTTGCCTTGCCATTGGCTATGATTTTATGAATGGAGACACCAGGCTGGTAGGTGAATAATACAAGACCAGTGACAGGTGCTGCTGGTACATTCAATAGGGCACAGTGCAATCCACTGATATATTAATCTTCAAGCCCTCTGGGAGTCTAAGGGCAAGAACTCACACAAGTTTGGAATTGTTTCTCTCCTCTGTGCCGATTTCCCCACTGTAGTGTCGCTGTTCCTCTATGGAGACAAATTGAAATCAGGACTAACATGTCACAGAGAAGCACCCTCAGGAATCACAAGTTCACTGAAGTGTTTTAGCTCATCTGGAGCAGAGTACTATGTGAAGACTTCTTTCTTCCATCCCAAGTTATTGGGAACATAACTTGATTCTCTGTAGGACCCAGAAGGGAGCAATCAACAGAAAGTTTCACAGTAAAGCAATATTTATGGACTGATTTTGGTGAAAGGACTTTCCACAGAGAGGTACTTGGTATAGTGGAACCAGCATTGGGATTAAGGACAGGATTTAGGTTTGAGTTTGTGCTCTACCAGTTAACTAGAGAACCTGTGACTGGGGACAAAGTAAGTCACTTTAACTCTCTGAAACTGTGCAATGACATAATTAATAATATTTGCCCTACTTATGTCTTAGGCTGGTTTGGGGAAAGTGCTTTTTACTTTTAATTTTTTTAAAAAATGGTATTATTATAATAATCAGCATGATCCTCAGTTTCCTCATCTGAAAAATGGGGCTAATAATGCTACAGCTATATACTTTGTATAGTTATTTGTGAGGAAAACTTTGTGAATTGTAAAACAATGAACTAATGATAAAAACACCAAGGAATTTTTTTTTAATTCGTAGAAGAGAGCAGAAGGAAGTTTAGTAGACATCACAGACATACAGTCCAATGTTGAAACTACCATATTTCATTTGGAATATACTTTAAAAAACAAGCTTACATAGCAGAGATTAACAGTTTCATATGTAGCCCTGATTTTCTGTTCCATGCATGAGGAAATATTCACACATACTGATGTTTAAAACAAATTCAAATAATTTTAGAAGGAAACCAAAAGGAGTAATAAAAAAGGAAATTTAAAAAGAGAAATGAGAACTAGTATTGTAAGAGACTTTTGGCTCTAGCTTTTGAACCCATCCTAATTTTATTAATATAATTAGGTAGTAGTACTATTGTTCTCCAAACTCATATTCATTTCGAGTTCTTCATTGTAATCTTTCCAGTCAATGGAGGATTTCCTGCATTTTCATTTGGGGAAAAGAATATTCACCTTAATTCTGAATGAGAATAATTCTAGATCTTCATTCCCCCAGGAATCACCTGTTTAAGAAGCATCCATTGGTTTTTGCACTGTCATGGATAATTTAAGACACAGATTTTTGCAAAATGATTTTAGCAAAGGGAGTTATAAATGCAAGGTAAAATAATAAGAGAAACAGAATGTCAACTTGGAAAGGACTACAGAACATAAAATGTTTGAATATCTTATGTTAGCATTGGAAAGGATCTTAGAAATTATCTAACACAAAGTTCTCATTCTATAGAGGTGGAAACTGAAAACCAGAGAGGGAAAGTAACTTTATTAACTCATACAACTAATTTGTAGTTTAACTAGCTCTATAATACAGCTTGATTCAACCCAAAACACACGATAAATGTTGAAATCACTTTTATTGCTCTAACATGGTATAATGGTATGTTTCTCTGAGCAACTGAATGATTAGAAATTGGATTCTATGGATTTATACTTTTATAAAATATGCAAATATATAAAAAAAAGAGTGCTACAAAGCCTTGGTCAGATTAATTATATGTCTCCCTGTAAGGAAAAAAAGAAAAGGTAGAAGTGAAAGTGGAAATGCACTCCTAGACTTCAAAATATTGTAAAGTAGTGATTATCAAAATCATTTAGTACTGGTTAAAACATAGAAAAATAGATTAGTACACTAGATCAGATAAGGAAGAATAAGACATAATTGAACTTAACAAACTGAAAACATAAATAACCTGGGAATGAAATCTTCATTTGGCAAGAATTTTTTGGAAAATTTTAAAGTATTCTGGCAGAATTAGGTTTACTTCAACATCTTACACCATATTCTGTAATAATTAAAAATGTATGTGACCTAAATATTAAATGTAATATTATAAAAATAGATATTTGAAGAGAAGCAGATCATGTAGTTTACATGTGATGTATGGGGCAAATTGTTAACCAAACAGGGGTCAGTGGCAATCATTGGCAATTACAAAAGACTGACTAGATAATTTTGATTATATGAAATTGAAAATATTTTTACACAAACAAAATTAACAACAGAAAGGAAGAGGTTGCTTGGGAAAAATGTACCAAGTATCTCTGATAAGGCTCTGATACACAAGGCATTTGGATAATTGACAAGCATGTAAGTCCAAAAGAATGAACTAACAAGTCTCAAAAGAATTTCAGACTGTTAACAACCATATGACAAAAAGTTACAAATAACTAATAATAAGAGATATACAGATGAAAATATTCTTGAGGTTTCATCTGATACCCAGTAAATTGACAAAGATGATTAAAAGACAGGAATCATCAATGTTGGAGGGGAGGTGAATAAAAAAACCACACTAATGCATTTTTGGGAGAGCTATGAATAGACCAAACCATTCTCAAAAGCAATTTAGAATTTTTCAAAGAAAATTATTAAAATGCCCATACTCTTTGAACCAGAGATTCCACAACTAGAATATATCGCAGTAATGTTAACAACAATAAAAATCCCTAACATACTTATATAGCAGATTTTTTTTTTCTGTTAGAAAAGAACTAGAAACAAAGTAGATGCCAATCTATTGAGGAATGCCTGAATATATTTTGTCTTGTGTACATAACAGAATTTTGTAAATGAGAACTGGCTAAACAGATTATTTTATATGACTATAAAAGAATGATAGTGAGCCATAACAAATGATGAAGGCAATGTTTTCATAAAAACAAAACATGAAAAGTCTCATAGAATTGGTACAAAGTATAATTAAGCACATCCAGGAAAACAACATATGGGATAAAAATGAATTTTGAAAGCATTAAGAATTATGATCATCAAATAATCAACTATAATACAAGATGACCATGGATAAAGAATGCTACCAACTTTCTGGTGGAGAGATGATGAACTAAATATGCAGAATAAAACACATATTTTTTGGAAATGACACATTATGAGGATGCCTATGACTATTTGTTACAAGTGTTTTGTGCTGTTTTGATTTTCTAGGAAGGTGGTTGGGAGCCAGGGAAAAATAATACTTATTAACTTAAAAAGTAATATAATGATAACAAATAAAAATTTTATTTTTTTAAGAACATCACCATGTGATGAACATGATGAATACAGAGAAGCTTAGAAAGACTTATATTAACTGCTGTAAAGTGAAGTAAGCAGAACCAGGAAAACAATATAGACTACAGAAGTTTAAATGAATACAACAACTGAATATTCCAAATTTATAATAACTAACCTTGTCCTCAAAGAAGAAAAATAAGGAGACAACTACATCTTCGTAGCTGTAAGGGACCATGTGTGTGTAATACTACATATAATGTTAGATTTTTACTGACAATTTGGTTAGTTTAGAGGATTTTATTTTCCTTCCTCCTCTTTTTTTATTCTGAATTTTAAGGGATGGCTCTCTGGGAAGGATAAGGGGGGCTATAGTGGACAATGTAACTAATGTACAAAGAAAATACTTAGGTATTTTTAAAAATGAAATAAAAGTTTGAAAGAGGAGATCTCTAGGCCTCATTCCAACTTTCAGTTCCATAATGGGAAAAGTAGTCTCCAAAATAGTTGGTCAGACTCATTAACTTTGTTTTTTATTGATAAAAGTGTATTGTTTTGCAATTATCATAATGTTGCTGCTGATCTACCATGACAGGTCAGGTTTCTTGGATCGTTTTCCAATAGTGGAGAAGGATTATGCTGAGCCATCCACAACTTCTATCCAAATTCTACTGATGATTGGTCATTGGTATGTTTTCTGTTATATGGTTACTATCTCCCCATAGCACAGGGTAAGCTGTGATGGGCCCCCACTGAAATGGAAAACCTGACTTTAGATTCATTCGCAAGATTCACAAACCAGTTGAGCTCTATCAGTCACAGGGATTAGGTCAACAACTGTGCTTTGAAACTATGGGGGATTTTAGGGCTAACATAGCAGGTGGTTTTATTACTAGGATAATATACTCAACAAGTCTTATTCCAAAGAGAAGCCTAGCACAGCATTTTATATCAACTGCAATCTCTGAACAGCACAATCTCAGAGACCCAAGAAGAGTGAATTACAGTAATCAGCCTTTGAAATAACAAAAGAGTTAATCAACATCTTCATATCTTTCACATGGAGCCACAGGCCTCAATCTGGAGAGATCATGAAAAACAGAAAAAGAAGCCTTCTTGAGGAATACAAAATAACCTCTCAAAAGATAATGCCAAAGACAATGGAATGGGAAAAAATACAAATTTTAAAATTTGGAGATGACAAAATTGGATTATAATCAGAAGTAATCCCCAGAGGATGACTCATGCTGAACAGATGTTCAAAACTGATAAGAACTTTGGTGCTAGAAGGATTTAATTTCATAAACTTCTGCACCAGGAAAATCTGCATTTGATTGGGAGAAAATAAGAACTAAAAATATCTCTTTAAAATAGGAGAGAGAATCAAACGGATCTGTGTATCATCAGCAGGGAACTGAATTCCGGAATGATAACTGTGTGACAGATTCATTGCTTTAGTAGTGGAAAACAAGTTCAGGAATTGATGATTTAAATAAGACTGGTCAGCTCTGATTATATGCGAGTTTTTTTCAGAGAACTGAAGAATCTTTAACACTCGTGTTTGTTGTTGTTCACCTAGCCTAGTTGTTAAAATGTGGTGATTCATATTCCTATCTCAATAACTTGAAAAAGAGTGAACATAATTGGATCTGTTTGGATGAAAGGAAGTCTTGCATAGTCCAGGATCTTATGTCTAAAAATCAAGTGTGAGTGTGTCATAGAATCAAAGAATGTTAGAGATACTAAGTATCTTAGGAATCATCTTACCCAACTGATTCCTTTTTTTTTAATCTGAGTAAACTGTGGGCATCCAAAAGGAAACGACTTGCTTAAGGTCAGGCAGTTAGATGGCAGGAGGGACAGTACTACAACTCATTTTATGTTTCTAAATCTAGAACTTAGGTAGCTAGATATCAGAGTGAATAGACCAATGGGCCTGAAGTCAGGAAAACTTGAGTTCAAATTCTGCCACAAATACTTAACTAGCTGTGTGAAGTCAGGCAAGTCATTTAATCTCTCATAGACTCAGTTTCTTCCTCTGTGAAATGGGAATAATAATATCCCCTAGCTCTGAGAGACATGAGGATAAAATGACATAACATTTGTAAAGAGCATGGCAAACCCTAATGTGTTATATAAATGTTAATTATAATAATTATTATAGATGGTTGGAAGGGGGAAGGGGGAAGACTCACAAAGTCAAACAATGTCAGAGGTGGAAGAAATGAAGAACCTAGGATTGTAGATCTATAAGGAGCCCTAGAATATAGAACTCAGAATCTGAGTCCTGGAAGAGACCTGGAATAACTTCTAGTTTCATTCTCTCATTTTTCCATGGAGGAAATAGACACTTCAAGAATTTAAATCAATTACCAAAGGTCACAGTATGGTTTGGTAGAAGTCAATGGGAGAGAAAGTGAGAGACTCTATTCTGCTGCTCATACCATACTTTCTAAACAAACAACTAAATAAACTTAGCAAATAGGGGTGAATCTATAAAGAGCCTAGGTTCTATTTTGAAAGTGATTTTACTTTTGTTTTAATAATTCCTCCGGATGATGTTTCTTTTTTCCCATTTTGCCAAAGACAAATTCTGATTAATTAAATATTCTAGACAATTGAGGTTTGGTGTTGCTTTGACCTGTGATTTCCCCATTCAGTCGTAATACAATGGACTCTTCTGCACCACTTAAGCTCCTCTGGGATAGGCGCATGCCTATTAGTAGCTAGCATTTATATAGCACTTTAAATTCGGTAAGGCATTTTCCAATATTACCTGATTTGATTCTCACAACAACCCTGAGAAGGTGTTATTATTTTTCCAGGTTTACAGATGAGGAAACTGAGGCTAAGAGAGGTTAAGTAACTTGCCCAGTGTCACCATTAATACATGTCTAAGGCCATATTTGAACTCAGGTCTTCCTGATTTCAGGCCCAGGACTCTGTCCACCAGACCAGAGCACATAACTGCTTAAATATCCAAACATTTGGCTTGTTGAATATTGCCCATCAGAAAAGTAAAGTGGGAAATAAAAATGAAGTCTTTTCCATACATGAAATAAATCAAATACAAAGTCATTTAAAATTCTTAGCATAATTTTAAGCTAAAGCTGTTAAGTTTAAACTTATAAAACAAAACTGCAATAACACTTTTGGGACATGATGCTTAGAGCTGATGCTTAGAGCTATAATGAAATTCTTAAAAATGATGAAACGAAAAAGTTCAAAAATGTAAACACATTTTCTGCTCATGGACAAATGTATATAAGCTATGCCTATGAACTTCCCATATTTTGTAAATCTTCACATTCATACACAGATAATTTCTCAGCGAAAGAACATTGGACTTGGAGAAAAAGAGAGAGCTAGATTCAATTAGTGCCTCTGACCCTTACTAATTGTGTGACTGTGGCCAAATCATTTAACCTCTGATCCTTAGCTTCCTCATCTATAAAATGGAGATAACTGTTTGCAATACTTGCTTCAAACAGTTTTTGTGATAACCAAGAAGTGATACATGTTAGGTGTTTTGTGTGCCTTAAAGCATCATCATTACCATTGTCAACATTGGCATCACTACCGTTAATTGAATAGCCACTTTTTGATATTCTAGTTCAATTCTATTGAAAATGTTTATTAAGTGCCAGAGGCAGTGTGATGCCATAAAAGCACACCTATATCAGAGGATGGATGTCAGCTCCAAACCTGGCTTTACCATTTTCTTTCTCTATAGTCTTGAGTTTGTCATTTTACCACTCTGGGCCTCAGTTCTCTGGGTCTCAGTTCTCCCATCTGTAAAAACCAAATTGTATGGCACACAATGATAGTGCTGGCAGAGAAAGGGCTGGAAATGCTGCCATATAATCCTAAAACTCATCTAATTCCATACTATTCAACAAACAGATTTATTATTACTCTTTTCTTCATATCAAATCCATTTTTTATATTACCTTTCTTTCACGCTGTTTTCCTTTCCTTCTTGATTCCCTTTTAATAATATATTTTTAAAAAAAGAAGTAAAAAGAAAAATCCATGAAACTAACCAATATATCAAGGAAAAAAATCTGATATCACATGTCCACATAACTCAAGCTTCTCTGGGCATTTCTATTTCTCCTAACATAGCCTAACATGGAGTGGTGAGACCACATGAGTGGTGAGAGTTTCCTTTGATTGGTTCCCTGTATCTTTAAAACATTCTTACTCAGCTGCTGTTTTCTAAAACTTTTTGGTGAGTGCTTTTCAGGAAACTCTTATCTATTTTATCCAGAAAGTGAAGATCCTACTTTAAGAATAGGTAGGATTGTTCAGAGAAATGGGCCTAGGGTGTTTGTTTCTGTAACCTGTGGTTTGTCCTCAATTTCAAGTGCCCTAAATTATCCTTATGAGATCTCTGCATTTGAGTCATGGGAACCTTAGAGCCAGGATTGAAGGAATGCTAACGAAAATAGTTGATATTTGATCCTAGATTTGATGGGTAGATATTGGAGTTTATTGAAGGGGATGGTTATATGGTTAGAGTCATGCTTTAGGAAAGTCACTTTGGCTCCTATGTGCATGATGGATTGGAATGGGGAGAGATGAGGCAGGGAAACCAAGAAGGAGACTATTTTAAGGATGACAAGGCCTGGAACTATGGTGATAGCTATGTAAATGAAGAGAAGAGGGTATATAAAAGAGATACTGTAAAGAAAGTAAATCCAGAATTTGAAAACTATTTGGATATATCAGGCAATCAAGAAAGAGGAGTTGAACATAGATAAATTATGTATTAAATATTTTCTATGTTCCTGGCACTGTTTTAAGCATTGGGGATACAAATATAAAAAAGCAAGACAGTTCTTGCTCTCCAAGAATTTAGATTCTAATGGAGGAAAATATCATATAAAGAAGGAGGGGAGTGGACACCCTTACAGCAACAAATTGTCCAGAGAGCAGAAGATACCTGGAGACTTGTTTCTGAGCAAGAAAAAGTTCAACTGTCATAGCCTAGGGGCAGAAGCCAAATTTCTAGAGGGAGAGAGGAATGGCACCATGGTTTTGAGCCCAGATGACTGGAAGAATAGGGCACTCCTCAACAGTAGTACGGTGTTTTGGAAGAAAGGTGGGTTTTAAAAGAAAGTGAGTTCTCTTGTGGACAGGTTAAGTTTGAGGTGTCTATTAGACATTTAGCTCAAAATGTACAATAGACAGTTGGCAAAATGGGAGGAGAGCTCAGGAGAGAAACTAAAGATAGATAAAAAGATCTAGGAATCATCTATATAGATATGATAATTAAGCACATTAAATTGATGAGATCACCAAAAGAGAGAATACAGAGCCTCAGGATGTATTCACTGTTAGTGGCTATGAAAAGGAAGACTAATATTTTTAAGATTGTAAAGGAATATCTACATCAAAGGTATAATCATAAAGATATGAATGTAAACCCCCAACATATGGGAGGCATAATCCTTCCCTATTGGATCTCATATTCTGGGAAGGAAGGGGTATTATGTTCATAGTTTAGCTCAGTTCCCATAGAGCATACAATCCCAGATCCAAGTTCAAATCTCCCCTTAGGCTCAAGTTCTAGGCTTCCATAATTAACTGTCTGGCTATAATATCTTACCTGCAAACCTAGTTTTAAGGTCACCATGACTTGAATCCCAGGTCTGGTGGGGCATTATTATCTGCACCTGAAACTGAGAAGGACAAACAATGCAGAACAAAAATATAAATCCCAGGCCAAGGAAAACCTTGGACCCAAAAATGTAAGAGAGAGGAAGTCCTTTTTCTCTTACTGGTTCAGTCCATGGCTCTTGCACTGTGAGCAAACTGGGGTCTTTTCACTCTGGATGCAGTAGGAAAGAGAGGTCAGGAAAAAGAGAGTAGTAAAAGAGTAGTAAAACAGTGCACTCCCCCTTTTGGAGAAAGAGAGTGAGAGAGAGAGAGAGAGAGAGAGAGAGAGAGAGACAGAGACAGAGAGAGAGAGACAGAGACAGAGACAGAGAGGGAGAGAGAGAGAGAGAGAGAGAGAGACAGAGAGAGACAGAGACAGAGACAGAGAGACAGAGACAAAGAGAGAGAGAGAGAGAGATGGAAGAATGGTCAGAAAGATAGGATAACCTAGACAGAGGAAATTTATGAAAATCTAGAAAGAAGGTACTTGAAATCTGGGGAAGAAGGTGGTCAGCAATATCAATGCTTCAGACAGGTCAAGAAGGATCAGCATTAAGAGAGGATTCATAACTGAAGAGAAATTAAATGTTTCTTAGTGTTCTAACTCATTAATTTATTCTCCGAGCATTTATTGTACACCTACTACTGTATGTCAGACACTGGTCTAGGCCTGGTCAATACAAAAATAAAAAATGAAAGCTTTTTTTTTTCTCAAGGAACCTGTATTTGACTTGGAAGAAATCACATATAAAATAATAAGAAAATACAAAATAAATGCAATGTTAATATAAAGCAATTTCAAGGGAAGAGGATCAGAGGAGGTCTAGTATAGTTTAGGGCGCTTAAGATGATCCATGAAGAAAGTTAGAGATGTTCAGAAGCAGAGATTACAGAGAGAGAATATATTTAAGGGTTATAGCTTGTATGAAGACTTCAGGTAGGAGATAGAACGATACGTTTGGATAATGGCACATAGGCCAGTTTGGCTAAAGCCTACAATATGTGAAGAAGAGAAACATCAAGTCAGTCTGAAAATATGGGTTGGAGCTAGATTGCAAAGGACTTTAAATGCCACTGAGAGGCATTTGCATTTTGTTGTAGTGTTCATAGAGAACCACTGATGCATTTGACCTGGGCTTTGAGAAGATAAGTAATATTCTACACTGGGGTATATGGGATGTTCAGGGAAAACTAGCACCTCTAGTGTGAGTGATTGCTGAGTTCTTATCAAGGCTGCTCATCCACCTTTGATTTTGACCTGACACTCAACTCTCACATGTGGCTCTAAGAACCATAGCATGCACAGTGGCCACACCCTAGTACACCATCTTAGCAATGGGCTAAACCAGGTTGAGGGTAACCAATAGGTCTCAGACCCTTCGATGAGTTAGATGGGTGTCCACCCCAAGCATGTGAAGACTTCCCCCAGTGGAATGAATGGATGAGAACAATTTGTTCCCATCTCCATGAAAACAGCTAAAGCAGGTGGTTTGGAGAGCTTAGAGCTTGGTCAGACATTGAAAACACTAAAGTCATTCACCGTATCCTGGGCTATCATCAGTTATCTTGACTTTTGTCTCATCACTGGATTTCAAAGTTTCTGGAGGAGACAGTGAAGCTGACAACTTTGTGCAACACTATCTCACTTAAATCCAGTTCACACACAAGTCAAGATATCACCTCATGATGTCATTGATCCTCCATGAAAATGAAGGACATATAACAACATTGTACACTTATTAATCCATGAAATCTATTTCTATAACTGCCATGTACCAGATCACTGACTTGAACTAAGTCCATTCCAGTCTCATGGTTTGAGATACCACATCTATATAAATAAGAGTTAATCGGGGTGATTTCATTTTACTTCAGTGACTTTGTATAAGTCCATTCCAGGCTTGGGGCTTAAGGCATTTTGTTGCTAAAAGGTTAGGGTCAGCTTAGGTAATCTTGTTTTAGAAATATATTACATAATGGTTTAGTGCAGTGGTACCAAACTCAGGCTAGTGAGCTTTGGCAGGAAAGCAAAATTCTCAAGGGCAGCCAAACCAGATTCAAATGCAATTGAGAAATATTTAATGAAATAAAAATATAATACAACCTAGATAATGTTAACTTGTGGTTTTCTAAGTCAATATGCTAGGCAGCTAGATGGTTCAGTAGATGAAGCATTGGGCCCTCTGGAAGACCTGAATTTAAATGTGGCCTCAGACACTTACTAGCTGTGTGACCTCAGTCAATCTGTTTGCTTTATTCCACCGGCAAAGGAAATGACAAACACTCTAGTGTCTTTGCCTAGAAAATCCCATGGACAGAATTGTTCATGAGGTCATGAAGAGGCAGATGTGACTAAACGACTGAAATATGCAGCCCTTGATTTTGGCACCTTTGGTTTATTAGATAGAATATTGTACTTGGACTAAAAAAGATCCTCCTCCAGATACTAACTTACTATGTGGCTCTACACAAGTTAAACCTCAGTTTTCTCATGTGTACTACAATGAGGATGTTGGACTTGATGACTTTTAACATCCCTTGTAGCTCTAAATCTATGATCCCATGATCCCATGAGTCTTCATTTCTATGGCTTATTGACTGATGTCTTTATTTAACTTCTCATGCCAGGTCATATAAGCTAAGGAACTCTCTCATTTTCGAGAGTGTGAGGTCCCTAACCTTTCTGGCTGAGTCAAATAAATCAAGCCCAGATCTAAAATTTACATTACTTTCAACCACTCAGCTATTCATAATGGTATTCAAAAATAGTTAATAGAGATATAGGGCTTCAAATCTTTGGAGGTGATGCTGTGAATAAGATTATATAGGACATAAGGTAACTACATAACCATCGAGGAATCCTGCAAACCACAAGTGATCAATGGTCTGAGGTGACCTAAGGGCCTTTGAGTGCATGCCTTGCCCTAACCTGGGCCTTAGAACATGGTTTGAGCTAGTTTCCCTTAGGACACGATCTAATTTTCACTTACATCAGTGGCAGCTCTGTGTCAGTCTTCAGCACTGATAGCATAACTTTGCAAGGGCATTTCTGGTTAGAGTAAAAAGACCTAAAATAGATGAATTACAGTTTTCTCATAGGAAATATTGCAAGGAAGAAGCAATTTTCTAGCCCCACCTTCTGAAAGTCTGACCCTGAAGATGAAGTAATCACATACACACACACACACACACACACACACACACACACGCACATGCACATGCACACGAATGCTTGTGTGTGTGTGTGTGTGTGTGTGTGTGTGTGTTCTAAAGCACTTCTGCCATCTGGACATCTTTGTAATTTATATGCTCACTAAATATTTTCTTACTAAAAACACTTCATAGGTAACTAATATATCCCCCCAATCTTCCTTCTTTTCCCTTCCCCCCCACTTTCTCTCTCCTCTCCCCCCTTTCCTTCTCATCCCTTTCTTTTCATTCCTTCCACTTCACTCCCTCTCATTGCTAATCCTTCCTTACCCACTCCTCCCCTGGAAGACTTGTGTTTGAATATTACCTTTGACACTTATTAGCTGTGTAAGGCTAGGCAAGTTCCTTTATCTTTTATTACTTCGGTCTCCTCATCAGTAAAATGAAAAAGGTTGGATTTGATGACCTCTAAGTTTTCTTCAAGCTCTAGATTTTTAATTCCATTATTCTTCCCTTTCTCTCTGTTCCCTTCTCTTTTCTCCCCATTCCTTTTCCTTCTTTTCCTTGTCTTTTTTCCCTTCTCCGTTTTTATCCAATCAGCCTTCCTTTTTCCTCCCTTTTTTTCCACTTTCCTCCCCTCCCCTTCACTTCTTTTTTTCTCTCTTTTTTTCCCCTGTAAATAAAAGGGAAAGCAAATAGAGATATAATGATGTGGGTAAGATCCATAGAGTTACAGCATAATATGATTACTTTTTGAAACAACCTACTGAATCCAAGCATATTATTGAGTTATAGTAAATGTTTCCAAATAAGCAATGTCCTCCAGTTGAGTGCTCTCTGAATGGGAATCCCTGAAAGAAGAGTAGTCTCTATGTCTAATAAAGAGCCCTAGAGCGCTGAGCTTTCTTTCAAAAGCCCACTGCCTGGGTGGATTAGATTTCCCTTGGCGCTCTGACAACTCAAATGATTCGCTAACATGAACTCCTTGCACTCTTTTTACAGACAGATGATTTCATTAAAACATATGATTCAAAAAACAGGATTACAATAAAAAAATAGTCACAGAGAAAGTGCCACATCTTCCAATTGGGTTTAACATTTATAGAATTGCTGGGGGGATGAACAGAACGTTGTCTTTCCCCTAGATGAAAGGAAATGTGCTGATTTAAAAAGGAAGTTCAGTGTGATGGACAGAGAACAGGACTTTCGTGTCAAAGAACCAAGGTTGAAAACTGGTTCTGCTTCTAACTATATATGTGACATAGAGTAACTCATTAATCCTTTCTGCACCTTAATTATTAAATATGTAAAATAAATTGTGAGATGATTTTTATGCCTTCCCAGTTCAAAATCCTTCAATAGTGGAAAAAGCACTGACCTTTGGAGTCAGAAGACATGCCTTCAACATTTATAGTTGTATGTGTTCCTGTGCTCTGGGATTATCCTCCTCACTTCCTTTCACACTGATCAATTAGTATCCTCAGTGTTTAGCCCCATTTCCAAACTAAGAGTAGGTTGGGTGGGGGTAAGTAGGATTATTAATTATGAGGCCATACTATAGTGCTCCTTGCTATGATTATCAATTATTATAAATTAATTACCCTGATTAATTAGCTAAGCTGGCTTGTAAGTATAGTTGATATAAGCTACTCCCCTAAAAATCAATGACACACTCTCCTACAAGTATATCTAAATTCCATGGAATTTGCAGCTTAAGTTTAGAGATCACAAAAAGGTAGCATAATACCTCCTGGAAGTCTTTTTATTGGGTATAGCATATCTTTTCTGCTGGGCTTGAATCCCCTCGAACCCTGAGACTTGAATCTGCTTTCCGTATTTCAGTCAGTCTATCATAGGATTAATATGAAGACACTCTCATCAGCTGCTGCTGTCTTGGAGAGTGTTTCTGGGATCTCAATGAAAAAGTTCCAATCCTCTGCCCCTCTAAAGTTCACTAGTTCCTTCTTTGGTTAAAAGAAAGCGGAAAATCCCCAGATTAAGGCTCAGATGCTCTCCTCTCTCGCCAAATGATTCCTTCTCAGGGGTAGCTCTATCTCATCTCCTCCACCAGATGTCTGAATCCCTTGGAGCTGAACTGGCCCAATATTTTATAGATGATCCATAGGGCAAGACCAAGTTTCTTCAACCAACCTGAACATTTTTCCTGCCCTTCAGGTGTGAGGTCATCCCAATTGATCAAGGGAATGTCTAAACTTATTTAAAGCACACATTGATTGATTCAATAGCAAAATGTTCTCACTTTGTTAAAATATAAAGGTTTAGCATCTTGATACTTATTTTACACGGGTGGGGTGATTTGATTGATTTATTCAATGGTCTGCATCCTTACAGACATAACTTTGAGAGGAATCATGACATAGTAGATACAATGCTTGATATGGAATCAGGAGTACCTGGATTTTAATTCTTCCTTGGATGCTTGCTAACAGGGTGATCCTGAAAAAGCCAAAACTTCTCTTAGCCTCAGTATTTTCCCCTATGAAACGGGAATAATACCTACACAATGAGATGATTTATGTGAAATCCTTTGCAGACCTTAAAGAGGAGGAAATAAATGTTTATATAATACCTACTATGTATCAGACATTGTGTTAAGTACTTTTACAAATTTTATCTCATTTGATCCTTACAACAACTCTACAAAAGAAGTTCTGTTATTAACCCAATTTTACAGTTGGGAAAATTGAAGGAAACAGAGGTTCAATGACTTGCCTAGGGTCATGCCACTAGTAAAGTGTTTGATGCTGAATTCGTACTCAGGTCTTCCTGACACCCTATCCACAGCACCACCAGCTACCTTGAAGTGCTATAAAAATATTAACTACCACTACTTTTGTTATTATTCTTTTCGCTATTAAGAAATGTGCCTCATCTTTCTGAGCCCTGTGTTTCTAATCTTTAATTTGTGGCTAACAGTACTTTCATGATCTACCTTATGGGGTAAAGTGCTTTGCAAATTTTAGCATGCTGTATAAATGTAAAATTATATGTGAGTCGCACATCATCACCATCATTTCATTTTTATCTTCTTGTTCAACAAATTTCAAACATAAACCCTTCTGAGAAAAGTAGCTATCTTGGTATTAACATTTGACACAATGTTTGACTATTACACAGGTGTTTAATATAGTTTTGTTTTTGTAATTGAACATAAGTATTGGGCCATAAGCTCAACTTGTGTATGCATCATGAAAGTATCTTTGGGAAAACTACAGTAGCGGGCAGGATGATATGTACCTGCCTTTTCTCCACATGATTGGATTTCTTCTCTATATTTCAAGGCTTTTAAAATTATGTTTAGCTGGTTATTATGAGTATATGCAATGGTGAGACTATTATTATCGTCATCAATTATTATTTCATTTAATACTGTCATTTTCTTGTAGCTTGGAATTTGTATTTGTTAATGTGTATTCCTTTAATATATTTATGGGTTTTATAATAATTTATCTTTGAAAACAAAGCACTTAGCTATTTGTATATTTATGTTCTTTTGCAAAAGAATTCAGATGTGTAATAGATGTTAGGATTCATTTTCTAGTAATTTTTCCCATAGAACAATTGTACGAATATGATGGTACTATGATTTATGTTTTAATTTGGAGAAAAGAAAATCTAGATTATGTGTTAGTATATATTTCTCAAGTTCTTTCTTGGGTAATTCTTGCGATAGTGATAACAATGTTGAATAACAAATACATTATAAACAGCTTTTCAGTAGATAAAGTATTCTCACAACAACTTGGTTAAAATTAGGCAATATGAATATGATTATTATCCTCATTTTACAGATGGGGAAACTGAGGTCTTACTTTGTGACTTAATTTGTGACTAATAATGACTTAATTTGTCCAATACTATACAGCTAATGAAGCACAGAAAAGTTTTGTGAACCCAGGTGTCCTGACTCCAAATTCAGTGTTGTTTCTACTCTATAGTCTTTTGATATAACTTAGGAGATTATAGGTAATTCTTCAAAGAGATGAAAACATAAGCAGCACGTAGGTCCATTTTCTGATTTTCTCTCTGGCTTGATGTGCTGTTTTTTTCTTTTGTAGCAATTATTAAAACAGCTCTTCCCAACATGGACAGAGAAGCAAAGGAGGAATACTTGGTGGTCATCCAAGCCAAAGACATGGGTGGACATTCAGGAGGCTTGTCTGGGACCACAACTCTCACCGTTACACTCACTGATGTCAACGACAATCCTCCTAAGTTTGCCCAGAGTAAGTGACAACTATTTTTGGTTTGTAGCTATTTCTGAGCTTCCATCTGTATTTTATGGTTTGTTGAGGTTAAAACTGAACAAGAGTGATATACATGTTAGACATCAAAAATCTTAATACTTCATACATTAGTGAAAAAGGTTGTGAAATAAAAGAAATTCCTTCATTGTCTAAGATTTTCTCTAGTTCAAACTTGGGCATAAAAAGTCACCAATTCCATTCAATTATATTTATGTATTATGTAAATATACATTATATTCATGAATTATATTACTCAGCCATGACTTTGAACCTAAATACAGTAAAATCCCACAGATACAATAGCTAGATTTCAAGAAAACTTAAGCTGTCAGAAACAAGCTACATACTCAGAAGCAAGAGAGAAAAGATTTTTGCTGATTAAAAAAAATAACCATCATAAAATCCATGCCCTCTAAGAAAAGAGGTAGAGGCCCATCAAGACATGACACTAGTGCCTATTAACTAAAAAATATGTATAAAATAAGGAAAATGGTTTCTAAAACTTGATTATCTTACTTTTAAAACAGCAGTGTATGTTTTGAGTAAGGGAGATGTAGGGAAGTTTTGCTAGTAGATGACTTGATGAAGTCAATAAAAACTTAGAGTTAACAGCAAAGAGGAGGATAATCACAGAAGCATGAGAGCCATTTAGCATAAGGACAAATACCTCAGTTGTCTCCAAGGACACGTGCATACAGAATAGTCACTGGTGTCCCTAATGTTCATTTTAATTCATCAATAAATAATGTCCAGTGTCTTTCCTTAACTAAAATCCTTTTCTGATGCCTCATTGTGGCAAATAGGTGACATTGGATTTTCCAGGGTTTTGAAAATGGAGTAAATACTTTGGTTGGTACTGAAAAGGTATAGAGACTTCAGATACAGACCCATCAGTGGACTGTACTATGTCCTTTGTCTGAGAACCTGGTCAATTCAGAATGACTCTCCAACAAAGGTTTTAGCCACAGAGATTATAATTATCTGGCCATTAAAAACAAACATACAGACATACAAAGAAACAAAACACCTCACTAAACCAACTCCTAAGGGATGAATATGTTAGTTGTGTTCTTCATCAATATGCATATAGTCGAAATCACATCTCCTTGATGTATCAAATATATTTAAGAAGGCAAGAAAATCTGATAATGACATCACAACAATTATTTTCTTTTTTAAATGATTTCTTTTTTAATTGAATGACTTCTGTTACCTGGGAAATGCATTTATGTGGAATTAATCAATGATATCAAATAAATTATATGATAGTATAACCATTAATAGTTTCTATTGGAATAGTGTACTTATATGTATTCAATATCCCTGCTTCAGTAATTTTAATACTAGAATATCTTGGAATCCTGAAAGAGTTAATATAGATACAAGAAGTGCCTATTTTAGCACAAGGAGAAACAGAGAGAGGCACTTGTAGTTTTCCTTTCCATATCTATAGTAAATTACTTTTTCCTTAATTCCTCAGTTTGGTTTTAGGGTGTGGCAGCTTGAGGCAGGTATAAGAAGAAAGCAGTCTACCATAATGGTAGGAGCACTAGAACAGCCAATCAGAGGTTCTAGGCATGAGTACCAGTTCTGCCAAAGCTGGGTGGCTTTGAGCCATTGACAGCTTCATAGTCTTGGTTCTGTCCTTTATAAAAAGTTTTGATAAAATTATTTTCAAGGTCCCTTCCAACTCAAAGACTCTGAATCTCTGGCCCTCTCTTCATGAAGTTTTGGAATACTATTTGATTCCCCAGGAGAAAAACCTGCCTGCCTGCCAAAGCAGCCAAATGCCTGTCTGTGCAGGAGAGTAGCTAGGCTGATGTTTCTGTGCCAACCCTCTCTTCTTTATAAAAGGTAGAAAATCTGGCTGAATATGTAATAAAGTAGTTGCAGATTCAGAGAATATGGGAACTCAAACGGACCTTGAAGGTCCTTTAGACTACAAGTATCAAATACTGCCTGCCCCAGCAATCATTCAAGTAGTTTGAGCCAGCGAAATATTTAACAAGGTAAATAAAATACAATAAAACATAGGTAACACTACATTTTAAACTACATCAACATGTGCCCTACAGGGATCTTTAAATGTGGATTAATTTCTATTTGAGTTTGACAACATTGCTTTAGACCATCTTTGATCCTAGGTGGGGTGTCACTTTGGAACATCCCTGATGATTAACCATCCAGTCTCTACTTGAAGACTTTGAGGTCAAATATACATAAAGAAATCCAGATATTTGACACACACCAGCAGCCATGATTTAAGCATCATAGAAATGCTTCGGGATGCTTTATTGCATACTGCAGACTAGACTTGGCAATAGTATAACATAATATAGATGCCTAACTTTAGGCCTGTACAAGTGGATATTTTTCCTTATTGATGACAGCACTTTTCAAAGTTTTGATAAATTTCAGTAGAAAGGCAGTTGTGCTCTAGACTAGAGGAAAACCTGTTGGACTTTGGAATCAGAAGTCATTGGGATTGAATCTTTCCTGCATTCTTTGCTAGTTTTGTGTGACCTTGGACAATCCATTTTACCTATAAAAGCCTGAGTTTTCCGGTCTTTAAAATGAATATAATCCCTCCAATATTTTCCATTCCAGGAACTGTAAAGATTGGATGACATTAAATATGGAAAATGCTTTGTGAAATACATACTTCTAAGTTACTATTGAAAGTACTAGAGACCCTGTTGGGGAAGGGCAGCCAAACACTTAAATAGAAATGCAACATGTTTTAATAGGGTGAAAAAGGCACTGATAAACAAGAGTTTAATCTCAATCTAGTTAACTCACTGATATCTAAATCAGATAGATGCCCACTTCAGGATATAGAGACCAGAGCTCCTGTGGAGCTCATTCACACTGACTACAAAGGAAATATTTCAGATTGCCTGTCAGTCAAAAAGAATTTATTAATGGCTTGCTATGTGCTAGGCATTTTGCTAAGATCTTGGAGGGGTAGAGGAGGAAATTAAAAACAGGCATGCACCCTGCCCTCAAACAGCGCTCATTCTAATGGAAGAGACATCATGTAAACAATTAAGTGCATACTAAATATACACAATCTAAATAGAAGGTAATCTCTTTGAAACCTTTTCTTTTTCCCAGCCATAAATTGTGCTTACCAGCCCCCTGGTACATAAGCAGTACATTTTCTCCTTTAGAGTTTCATTTGTGCCACTCATTAAAACTAGGCATCCAGCTTGTGCTTAACTCAAGAGACACAGACCCTGGCAATGAGATATGCAATCACTGTGCTCTTTTCTTTCCCTACCATGGAGGGCAAAGTGGGTATTATGTTTTCTCACTTGTGAAGCCAGGGCAGGGCAGGAGTGCAATAGACTTGAGCATGTGTCTAATGATGCAGACACTTTTATGTGGAGTTTCACAGAATAGCACATCAGTGTAATGGCAAGAGACAGCTCTTTGGGCTGAGCCTACCACACAGGGCCTCTCAATAAGCATTTGCACAGTCTGCTTTTTTTCCTTCTTGTTTGTATTTGACCCTTATTGTTTGTGAACCAAGCAGCTGATGGAAAGGAAGAATACACAAATGAATACAGATGGTACAAAGGAAAATGCAGTGGCCTGGGAGCCAGAATGGGGTTTAATTCCCCCATTAATAGCCATGTGACCTTGAGCAAATCACTTCAGCTCTAAGGCCTCAGTTTTCTCATCTGTAAAATGAGGGTATTAAGCTCAAATCTGACTCGAACAATAAGTTAGGAAGCATTTTATTAAATAACTAGACTGGTTTAGGCACTGGACTAAGTGCTGGGTACCCCTTTCCAGCTCTATTTTATTGCAACTTCTGAGATTGAACCCCTTGAAAAACTCTTGTAAGGAGCCAGAGGAAATTTTGTGATTTCAGGAATACTGGGAAGGCTAAGCTTTGTACCACCCCCATCTCCTCTCCCTCCCTCAAACAAACAACTCCTCTCTGCTCTAATGGGACCTTCCAGTACCTACCATTTGAGCCTCATTCTTTTGGCTTAACACTTTGTTCCCTGTTAAAATTCAGGTCTGTGTAGAGAAGAATAACACTTTAAACCTTAGCAAACATGGACATTTTTGTTTGAATGAGTTCTTGAGAAGAAGGATTAACAGGAATCAGAGGTTAAGTATGAGGACTTATGATAATTCTTTCCTCTTAAGTTTCCTATATGACTTTGGACATGTTAATTGCCCTAGATCTGTTTGCTCATCTGTAAAAAGAGGTCATTTTATAGATAGCCTGTAGCATCCCCTTCATCCCTAGGACTGTGGTACTCTAATGGACAACTGAAAGGGGGCTAATGGAGAAGGAAAAAAAGACACAGTTGGATGGGGCCAAAGCCAAAGTACAATGACTTTACACCTTTTTCAGGGTCATTACAATGATGAGTCTGCCTCCCCCAAACAGAGTGAATAATGATCTACAACTGGACTTCTCATTTTCACTAAACCATTAGTATACTATATAAGCACAGGTCCCTGTTTCTTAGTGCTGGCACAAAGACAGAGGGGATCCAGGAGCCTTAGCTCGGTTCTTGATGGCTATCTTTATTAGAAACAATTGAATATGTAGCATGTAAACTGACTCATATTTCTACCATGCTTTGCAATTTTAAACCTGCTTTCCTCATACCAACCTTGAAGACTCACTTGTACAATTAAATGCTATTTTCCTTCTTTGGCAGTTGAAGCAACTGAGGCTGAGAGTTTCAATGACTTGCCTATTACCATAATGCTTTGCAGTGATAAAAAAAACATACATAAGCTCAGATCTAGTTTTAAATTTAGTGAGCTTTCCTTAAAATGTTTGAGCCAGAAGGGAGCTTAATGATAATACCATTCATCGCCCTGATTTGATAGATGAAAAAACTGGGTCACCCCTACCTACATTTTAATAAGGAAAAGTCTTAAGCCAAAAGAATGAGGCTCCATCTAGAGCTTAAGGAAGAATTTTGCATTTTTTGGGGGGGAAACATAGGAAAATGATTCATTCAAGGTTGAACTGGAACCCTGTTTTCCTGGATAGTTGGGCAGTGCTCTTCCCAGTAAAAAGCTGCCTGCCACAGCTTCAGTGCCTGTGAAATGACTTAGTGAGGGTCATCCAGCTTCTTGAAGAAGCTTGGCCCCTTCATTAAATCATCACTCACACTAGCCAGTCACCTATGTCCATTCCAGCAGAAAGGGTGAGAAGTGAAGAGAGATGATTGATTACCTCCTAAACAGATTTGAGGTACAATGGCAGTGCAGGGCGGTTTGCACCATCCCTGGGCAAAATAGTAATTTGTTTTCTGGATCCTTTCATATCTTTCTCACCATCTTTCTTCTTTCTCTCTATCTCTGCCCTGAATTTCTTGGGTTTCCTCTTGATACTGCTTCTACAACTTTACCTTTCTTGATAGGTTAAAACTTAGATGCTTTTTACCCATCTCTGTCAGGAATTCTCAATGCTTCCTTTTACTTGGATAAACTAATGCATGATAAGGTGTGTATGAATCACGATGCAGCAGCAGGGGAAAACCAAAGTCATTTTGGGGCTATCGTGAACAAGTATACAAGCAGAGAGACAGCTTTTTGCTCACTCTGGGACTGAAAGTAGATTCAAGCATAGAATAGAAAGTAGGTCTTTCAACACAGATCCCTTAGCAATTACACAAAGTTTTATCAGAATGCACTGTCCAGTGTCAACTAAATGTTTAGTGTCCAAAGGGACCTTTTAAATCCGGTAGTCAACAAAACATTGTTCAGTGATAAATTCTGGATACAATGAAATGTTTGTAGACCTTGAAACTGTGTTATTTCAGTCAAATCTAGCTAGGGAGAAGATAATGGGAAGAGAGCTCCTTTATTTAGGAATACACATTTATTTATTTATTTATTGCCCCCAGTAAAGGATATTTGCTTCATAATCCTCATGCTTCTGAATTTTGGGGGGATTTTTTGGTGGGGATTGGGGGAAGAAATTCTTTAATGATGTCTAAATTATATTTTTCAGGCTAAGTACTAATAAGGGTAAATGTAAATATGGCTTGTGTGGCTACTAGTTAATTCAATCAGGACAAATGTTTGGCTGCCCCTCAAATCAAAATGGCACAAACCCTAATAATGCCAAAAGACAATTATCCCTCTATGGAAATTCAAGTAGAGAAAGAATGAAGGGGCAATGTTGATGAATCTGAACCTGTTCTCAAATGAAAACCTGTTTTCTAATAGTAGACTGGCTTTGATGAATGCTTTGAGTGAGGTTTGAATTGGAGACTCCCTCCCTTTCCACTTTCTGACTTACCATTTAAGGTTGCCAATGTAGTTAATGCTCTAATTAGCAGCTCTTCTTCCTCAGAAAATTACTGTTTGTATTCAGTAATGGCACATTAGGTTAAACTCACTCCTTTTGTTAGAAGAAATCAATATCAAATATACTAACATTGATGCAGAGAAAAAAGGAAAATAACAGGTTCAGAAGGTGCCATTTGCAATATCTCTTAAAGATTTCCATAGCAGCTCTAGGAGTATCACAGTGTGTTCCCTTGATATGTCTTAATTAAAATCATACCTGAATGAGATTGGGTCTACCCTGAGCTGGGGTGAGAATTTCCTTAGAATCAGAGTCAGGGAGCCATAGTGGTTGGAATGCTGGATTTGAAACTGGGAAGCTCTAGGGGAAAATCCCACCTCTGAAGCTTAATAGATGCAGGACCTTGGGACGAGTTCTAACATTTTAAAGTCTCAGTTCTTTCACCTGGAAAGTTGGGATAATTCTAGCACCAACCCACAGGGGTATTGTGAAGTTCAAATTTCTCTGACCCTTATGTCTGGAATACTCTCTTTCCTCCACTCCAATTAGTGACATCCCTGGCTTCCTTTAAGTCCCAGCTAAATCCTACCTTCTATAGGAAGCCTTCCCTAACTCCTCTTCTTTCCAATGCTTTCTCTTTATTGATTATTTCCTATTTATCCTGTATATGCTTTTCTTTGTATATATTTGTTTGCATGCTGTCTCTCCCATTAGATTATAAAATCCTTCAGAGCTGGGATTGTCTTTTGCCTCTTTTTGTACCCCCAGCACTTAGCATAATGCCTGGCACATTTGTCATTGGTTCAATCATTCAGTCATGTCCGATTCTTTGTGACCCCATGGACCATGTCAGTACTGTCCATGGGGTTTTCTTGGCAAAGATACTGGAGTGGTTTGCCATTTCCTTCTCCAGCCTGGCATTTAATAGGCATTTAATAGATGTTTGCTGAATTGAATTGAAAGGATTTATGTGAAAATGCTGTCCAAAATTTAGAGAGCTATGTTACTAGTCTAATAATAGGATGTTACATAGAGCCTTAGGGTTATAAATATGCACATACGCATACATATATACACACATACACACATTTATGTGTGCGTGTGTGTGTGTGTGTGTGTGTAGATGAAATTTGATTCTTACCACAATCCTATGTGGTAGGTTCTATTATTGCTCCTATTTTACAAATAAGGGAATGGATCCTGAGGGGTTGAGTGATTTGCTGAGGGTCACAGAGCTAGTAAATGTCTGAAATAGGATTCAAATTCATGTCTTCCGGACTTTAAGATTAGCACTCTGTCAACTGTACTATTCTAGATTCCTCAATTAGATCACTTATTAAGGATTTGGAAAATATTAGTTAGACATTATCTTCTGTGTACCAATAACAGACTCTCAATTAAAATTATTTGAAAATAGAGAATAATCTTTGTTTTCTTCCTCTAGTCCCACTGCCTAAGGGACATAGTGGCACGTGTTTCTGTTTTTGTGTACGTGGAGGCAGAGGGTGAAAGTGGTGGGTAGGAAGGAAAAGGATTAACTTTAAATGGACGAGAAAGGATATAGGAGACAAATTCCATTTTAACAAAAACAACAATGGCCACAAACTCATATGATCAAGTGAAATGAGAAATACAATTAAAGAGTGGCCAAGCTGAAAAATACCTCTGAGGTTAACTGGTTCAGTCACCTCATTTGGCAGATGGGGAAATTGAGGCTCAGAGAAAGAAAAGAACTGCCTTAGGAGCACACAGATATTTCTAGTCAAAGCCAGGACTGGATCTCAGGTAATACTTTGCTGAGTTTTCCTTTCTGGATGTTATAGCCTGTAAGCTGGGTTTTCATTGGCATTAAGATGTCCTTGGCAAACCAATGAACACAGTAATTCGTGGTCTGAAGTAGTTATTGTATCTTTTGAAATATGAATGGGAGGACTCCTGAATCTCCACTAATTAGACAGTTTTCTACCCCACAGAAGAATAAATACACACTATAATTGTATTCTGTCTAGAGAGGTTTGAAGGCAGGGTGTGTGGTCATCAGAGCGGTGAGGACTTTAGTAACAAGAGAAATCTTTCATGTATCTGAATAGCTTGCTGGAGGGCACAGCAGAAGTTTAGTAATTGGATTTTATCAAAAATGGGCTACAAGTCTGTAAATACAAAGGTAAGTTCAAAAGTGCCTTGCAGTGTGTCACACATTGCATCTTTCTGTGCCGAAAATAGCTTAATATTTTATGTTTGGCAACACTAAACATCCCCGCAGGCAGTAGAAGGGATAATATAGCAAGAGAGAAGAGGAGCATTCACACAGAATCAGCCAAGTATTCCCATATTATGCTGCTCTAAGTACATAGCTCGAATAAATATGGTTTGTTTATGTCTGATATCCCATCCATCCACCCAAGGAGGTCAGGAAAGAGGGAAAAGTATGATAGGAGAGTTGCAACCTGATTTAATGGTTAGTGTTTTCCCCTTGTTTTTAAGGTTTGTATCACTTCTCAGTACCTGAAGATGTTGTTCTCGGTACTGCAATAGGAAGAGTAAAAGCAAATGACCAGGATATTGGTGAGAATGCCAGGTCATCTTATGACATCATCGATGGCGATGGGACAGCTCTGTTTGAAATCACTTCAGATGCCCAGGCCCAAGATGGAATTATTAGGCTGAGAAAGGTAAAGTATAATTAAGAATTTGAACAGATTTCATATTAAGAAATTGATTGTGTTCCAAAAAAATTGATCATGTTAAAAACACGTTTTTGTAATGCTGATTTGTTAAAGGACAGAGAAAGGACAGTATGAACATTATAGGATAACTTTGTTTGGTGAAGTCTTTTTGGTATGTAGGCTCCAATCTATATAGACTTATAGATTACTTCCTTTTATGTACTCTAAAATTTAACCTTCTTGCTTTTCCTCACACATGTTACTGCATTTCCCATCTGGATGACTTTGTACAGTCCTGCCTTCAGCATATATGTTTTAACCAAGGTTCAAATATTTATTAAATTATTTTTAATTTATTAAATACTTATTAAATAACCATTTTGACTATAATAGTATAAACCCATATTTTAGAAAGCAGCAGTTTATTGAGTGATACTATATACGAGTGTGGTTGAAACTCTGAAACATATAGTATTTTAGAGGGAGACAGGTATTGAGAACTTATTTGGTCCAACTATCTCCTTTTGCATATAAGGAAAGCCCAGAGACGTCTAAAAACTTGTACAAAGCCATTGAGATCATCAGCAGAAAAACCAGAGCTAGTCAGGTTTTCTGATACCCAGCCCAGGGCATTTGCACTCACAATTTTTCTCTATGTCCTCTAGAGGAAGGAATCATAGAACCATTAACTTTCAGAGTTGGAAGAGAGTTTTGAACCCATCTAATCTAATACCTACCTCAATTCCTGCCACAAAAGCTCTCCATCATGCCCCACTAACACACTCCTCACCTTCTCAATCATTCACTGGTAGGTGCACCTAATGACCCAGTGAGTAGAAGATCCCACACTATAATGAGCCACAGCCTTGTCTCCTCTTAATTTCCATTTGTCAGATAGATGAATGAAAGTAACTTAAGGCACAATGTGATGAAGTATTTGCAGCCAATTGGCTTCAGATGCTTCCCTATATTAAAAATGGAAGCATTTTTAATACTGATCCCTCAGATTTTAATTATGCAGTGATTACTACACACCAAAGTGTTTATGTAATTTAGCAGCCTAAAAATAGCTGGTTGATTAGTGTGGGGTAGCTTTAAAACACAGCAGGACTGTTTTGGGGGACTAGGGGCTCTGAGCACCAAAAGCCTTGTTTGTGTCTACTACTAAGAAATGAATAGTGATGAAAAGGTGTATAAAGGTGGCTTATGTTTGAAATAGAAGGTGATAAAGGGATATTCAAATCCACTGTTGACCAACCAACACATATCTCTATGGGAGAAAAAGGTGCTAAGGGCCCCCCATGTCATTTTCATTGTTATTATTAGTTATCCATTGGATACTATGAGACTCTTTTTTATGAACTAAAGCAATTAACCTTTTGCTCCCACTCCCTTCAGGGTTATTCATAAACTCAAAAGCCCTCAAATTGTCACTATGAATATTTGTCTCTGCACCACCAGTCACTTCTGGGTTACAGTAGTATTTCAGTGAGCAGTTTGTAGGGAGTGTTATTTACAAAAAGCAGTAGATTTCTTTTCCACCATTGGAAATTCACATGTCATTAGAGTGTCACTGGGCAAATTGTAGTTATGATGAGCAAGAATTAAGTGTGTAACATATATACACACATACACATATATGTTTGTGTGTATGCGTGTATGTATATGTATATTTGTACATGTATGCGTGTATATGTGTATATATGTATATGTATGCGTGTATAGGTGTATACATATACATATACATATATATAATCACCAAATCCTGAGACCCATTAGTGTCTGCAGAGAATCTGAAAGTACAAAATAGGTACAGTAGGTATGATTGGCAAATTGTGGATATGCTGATGTTGAATAATCTATTCATAGGTACAAGTGCTAGTAATTTCAGAAAAGGCAAGAAAAGTGAGTGTGCTTGGCTTGTTTACTAGAAAATTTTGCAAAAGAGCAAAGTCCCATTAGAGAACACTTCAAATACAAAAATCAACACAAATTTTTCAAAGTAAGAATGTATATTTAAGCTTTCACAGACTTTCTGAAAGAGTTTGATAATTTCTGTTCATGTTCCCATTTTTATCCTACCTCGAACATCGTAACTTCTGTTTTTTATGAGAAATTGTAATGCAAATCTTACTACCTTTTTTGAGACATCCCAAATTTGTGTCCTTGAAATTTGAAATTATTATGAGATGCAGAGAATGGTATTGTGATGATGCAGATGCAGATGTGTGTTGTGTCAAGTTCTAATATGGATTTATTCAAGGAAGTTTTTTTCTTACCCAGTGCCTTCATTAGCTATGATTCTGTGATTTTTAAAGATATGAAATATGAATGACCAAAATTTTATCAGTAGTGATGCAATGAGGCAGCTTCAGGTGGCTTCTAAAAGGATGGGAAAGGTATAAGCAATAGTCTATTTATACCATCCTCTTTCTTGTCTTCAGGTGTCTACTTAAAAAACAAACATACCAACACATATACACATACATACATCTCTTCATAAGGATGCCTGTTTATATAGTACAAACAACAGAATAGAATGCTTTCAAGGAAATCCTGAGAAAAATAAACTGTCTCCTGATTAATGGTGCAAGAATTCTTTGGAAACATTTTTTTAAAGCACACTTTTTTTATTGGGATTTGTGTTAAATTCTGCTTTATAATGTCTCTTTAGACTAAACAGTGGTTATTTCTGGCCCTTTCCATTTCACACGCTGTTGTAGAAATAATAAAATATTCTTCCCAGATAGAGATGGTGTGCGATGCCTCCTTATCTCCTACTAGCAGAGGACCGATTAAATGTGTGATTAGTATGCAGGTCACATCAACACTAGTAAAATTTTATTATGGATCCAAAGTGAAATTTTGATGGTGCAATTCATGACGAAGAATATTTTGTGAATTTCCCTGGAAAAGAGGAAAACAAAACAAAACAATAGGAGATTGCTTTCACTGAGCCTGTATAATAAACAGATATCAATAAATGCCTATAAAATTTACAGGTTGGATCCTGGGGAATGGGAAGCAATTGCATTAAAGCTCACTGAATGTGTTTAAATGCACATAACTTTCATCCATCAGCATTATATTCATTTGTTCTTGCTTCTGTGGTCATTAGTGAGAGACATTCATCTTTGTCATTCTTAACAGCCCCTGGACTTTGAGACCAAAAAATCCTATACACTGAAGGTAGAAGCAGCCAATGTTCATATTGATCCTCGCTTCAGCAGCAGGGGACCGTTCAAGGATACAGCTACAGTAAAAATTGTAGTGGAGGATGCTGATGAGCCTCCTGTCTTCTCATCACCTACTTATCTTCTGGAAGTCCATGAAAATGCCGCCATTAACTCCGTGATTGGTCAGGTGACTGCGCGTGACCCTGATGTCTCTTCCAGTCCTATAAGGTATTTCTTCTTTAAAGTTAGTACTGCAAAGTTTGTTTGTTTGTTTGGTCAGCATACTGAGTATATTTGCATAGAGTGAAGTGATGTTAGAATCTGTGCCTTCTCCCCAGATTATGCTAAATTGTGACATTTTTTCCCCACCTTCGAAAAAGCAGAGTTGCAAATGCTTATACAGCCTGGCTGAGTTCACTTGTTCTTGTTGTTCTGTTTATTTGTTTTTAACAATAGAAAAGCAAAAAGCATTTCGTTGTCTCTCCTCTTTTGACAGTTATAGTGAATTAAATATAAGAAAGTGGAGGCATGAGACAGCAGGGCCTAACCACTCAGGAGGCCCCTCTCTCATTTCTCTATTTGACTCTTAAGTAATCTTCTGATCTCTAGCTGGATGATTCTGATTGGTTAGCATTTCTGGAATGGTGCCATAGGGTAGACACCATTGTGTGTGTTTGCAAAAATTTCCTTCATTTATACTTTCTTACCTTGGACTTCTGAGAATGGGAAATAATCTTTCATTTGGGTTTTCTAAAAATGAAGCTCAATTTTTCTTCCCTCTGGCCCTCCCCCAGTTTGTACATGTCTTTTTCCCTTTGCCAGTTGCCCATATGACAGGACAGGTATGCTAACTAAATAGATTTCTTCCCAAAGAACACTGAAAATCTATAACTTGCTCACTGGTCTCCAGGGGTGAAGGGTTGGCTAATGATGTGTTTGAGTGTGGATTTCAAATATTGTCTTAGAGATTTTTTTAGGTATTAAAAAAAAATACCTAGAAGGAAGGATATCTTTTCAAAGAATTTTACAGGTTAAACTACAAAATAGATAGCAGCTCATGCCTAACTCCAATGCCAGTTGCTTTGTATACAAGTTTAAAAGCCCAATCTCCTCTTAATTCCCTGACTCCAGAAAACTGTAGCCAGCAGTCTACTTGGCTTTTTTATTTATTCACCTCAGTTTTAAAATACTGACTACTTTCTCACATCCCAGCAAAGTGGTAAAGGCTGTGATAGTGAATGATTTCCCACGGAAATAAAAACTGAGTTGACTAGTCTGCTGGTAAACCATGAGCTTGGACAAAGACAAGTCCACCAAACTTTTATGGTGGGACCATCTTGTTTGAAAATAAGTCTGTTATGGTGGTAGTTGTTATTTTATTCTCCAGTGCCTCCAAGGCACTTAACAAACATGAAAAGACCTCTGTTTTACTGTCAGGAGACTTGTTCAGCTAGGTAGTCCAATGGTTAGAGTGGCAGTCTTGGAGTCAGGAAGACTTGAGTACAAATTCAGCTTCAGTGTATGACCCAGGACAAGTAACTTGACTTCTGTCTGCTTAATTTCTTCACCTGTAAAATAGGAATCATAATAGAGCCTATCTCCCAGGGTTATTGTGAGGATAAAATGAGATATTATTTGTAAAGAACACCTTAAAGCACAGTGTAAATGATAACTATTATTAGGTTCAAAACTTGATTCCATGGCTTATTGCCTCTGGCTAGTGGCTTAACCTCCTTGAGCCTAGTTTGTTCTTTGTCATCTAGAAGATGAGGAAGTTGGATTAGATGGTCACTGAAATCCTCTGGAACTCTAGAACTTTGATCATAAGATCATATCACAGGGAGATAAATGAACTTTTCAGCAGAATATCATTCTCTCGGAATGGATAAATCCTCATTTGGGGAATGGCATGTTGGTCAGGAGGGTAAGGTTAGACCTCCTTAACCCATTTTCAGCCTTAAAGAAATCTGGTGTATTGTGGGCATCATAGTTACCCTCATTTGACATATATACAGATATTTATATATACACACACATATGTGTGTATGTATGCTTATGAAGGAGTGATGACAAATAGTAGAGAAGACAACTAGTGAAGGAAACTCTGTTGGTATTCCTTATCTGATTGATTAGAGGGCTACACAGTCAGTCTTTCAAGGTCACTGAGATAGAGTGCTGAGATGAGAACAAATACAGACTTCCTACCCCTCAGTGACTTTAATTTATAGGACCTTCTCCTTTTCTTCCCTCCCCTAAATTACACATATAAAAATTGAGAGATGTACTGATTATGTATGTAAACCTTCTCTGTCCCCTTTGAATGTTTCACCAAATGAATGGAAGCTGAATTAAGGGAGGGAGGAGGGGAGGAGAGAAAGAGAGGGGGAAGCAACAGCCTCATTTCCCCATTTCTTTTCATTTACTCCAGTCTCAACCAAGAAATAAAGAGAGGGGGGAAATGTTATGGTATCATTTAAACAACATAGCTCCAAAATTTCAGTTTGGGATCAAATTAAATGTAATATGGCTCCATAGAACAAGTGTGAAGGAGAGAAGTGATTCACAGGCTGTTATTTATTGTCTTGGTTTTCTATATTGTCTCAGATAGATTATATTTTCCTCTCTATGCACAATCAGTTAATTTTTGTGCAAAGCTGAATTTTCCAACTAGCCAGTGCAATTCACAGTTCCCAAACTGTCTGTCAGAATCAAAAAAGGCAGCAATTTAACCTTGCTTTATCTGGAGGACATACATATTCAGGGAAAAATTGTTGGTGGGGGAGGGGAGAGAAGAAAAAAAGAAGTAGATTTGAGTTATTGTAGCTCCAGGACAGCAGTATTTTACACGCTGACAAAAATGTATTCATCTTTTATGCAAATATTTACTTTGTCATTCAATAAGAAATATATACTTATCAGAGCATATGCCACATTACATTCCCTACTGTCCAGGCTGCCTTGGAGATGCAATGTGTCTTTTCTGTAACGCACATGGAGATACCAGTAACATCTTGTATTTTTAATAATGCTTTCAGGGGAAAAAATATGTGCTGTGACAAGAAGGCATGACTTCCCCATTTTTCCCTTGGGAAATATGCCTTTATGAAGCAGTTTCCACTTTGAAATGATCCATAATTTTCTAGGTTATTGATTATCAAATGATAACAGCTAGTCCCCCATCAAATCTCTAATTCAAATGCTAGCTTAATATATGTTTTTAATTAAAAATTACATTTTGAGAGCAATAAATGAAAAGAGATATTTCATTTGTAACAACTGCATACATAATAGCCTAATAAGCCAAATACAGTTAGGGTTTTGACATTGGATTATTGTAGTTTCTATCATTTCATCTACGGCTTTTCATAAGTAATGGTAGATTAGCTTAAACTATACAAGGAGAGGAAAAATAGCACATTTCTGCCCTAAATGCTGCCAGGGACAGCCTAGCTGCCTCCTTACAGAAGTTCTACAATACCAGAAATGAAGAGGTGAGCCTAGAATTTAGGAATGACAGCCATTTCAGAAGAGTAGCAGCTGGCCCATTGGCTGTATGGGCCCACAGGCTCCCTCTTGTCCCTCCATCTGGGTTCAGTGATGAAGTCTGTCAAGAAGCCAACTTGTTTCTGAGGAAGAAATTGATATTCTCTTGAATAAAACCAAGCTTGGGAGACTTAATCCCTCCATGCCTGGAAGTCAAACCTGAGCCCTGCTGTTGTGATGGGTGGGAGCCTCTATTACCTACTATATCTGTTCCCTGGCCATCTATCCATGCCTACCTATGCTCCCATGTACCTACTATCCTTTACAGTTAGTTCTGGGATTCTAAACATTTCAACTTTTTCATTGCTTCTAGGAAGGGTGTGTCAATGTAGTCCCCTATAGCCTTACTCATCACCTCCACACTTTTCCAATCCAATCTATTCCTCACAGCTACTACTTGCTTATGTGTAGTTAGAGGAGAGGAGGGGGTGTATATGGGAGATACATTAGAATATCTCACATTAGAATATAAGTTTCTTGTGGCAGAGGCTATTTTCCCTATATGTGATATATCTGAGCACTTAGCATAATGTTTGGAATCTAGAAGAACTTTATAAAGACTTTTAAAATCATTTACATATGTAGATGTGTATGTAAGTATGTATGTATACACGCACACGCACACACACACACACACGTGTGTGTGTGTGTGTGTGTGTGTGCCTGCGTGTGTTCTTAAATGAGAATTCAGGTAGTTTTGAATAGAATGTATAGTTCTTGGGAACTCTTACTTAGGATATGATTTTAGAGGATGAAGGCTCTGCTGAAAAAGTGATGCATCTTATTTCGTTTGTTCCATTTATAAAGGCCCCACTTTAGCAGAGCTTTCATGTTGTGATAAATTTAAGAAGGAATGTGATTGTTCCTAGGCTCACCAAGTTTGTACGAACATTTTCTTTCATTAATACATAGAAAGGACAATGGAAAGGTGCAGTGAAGACTTATGCAGGCTATGACATTTTTCAACATGGAGCAGTGGTAAAAACATTGAACTTGGAGTGAAAAGACATACGTTCAAACCTTAGCCATGCTACTCGCTTTGGGGAGCAACTTTGGAAGAGCAAATGCACTCTGTAAGCCTGCGTTTTTCCATCTTGAAAATTAAGGGGTTGTGTTGGAAGACATCGATGGTACATTTTAGCTCTCACTTGCCAAATTCAATGGCCTTTTCTTTATCTTCATTGACCTTAGCCTCTTTGCAGCCTTTGACACTGTTGATCACTCTCTCCTCCTTGATAATCTCCTTCCTCTAGGTTTTTGGGACAACATTCTAGTTTTCTTCCTCCCTGACTGTCCCTTCTCTGTCTCCTTTCTGGATCCTCCTCCAGATCAAGTTCTCCATCTGGGTGTGTTCCTTTGGGTTGTGTCCCCAGCTTTCTTCTCTTCTTCTATACTACTTCATTTGGTGATCTTATCAGCTGCTATATATTTAATTAACATCTTGATGCTGATGATTCTCAAATCTACCTTTCCTGTCACAATCTCTCTGCTGACCTCCAATCTTACAATTCCAACTGACTTTCTGACTTCTTGAACTGAATGTCCAATAAACATTTTAAACTTAATGTGTCCAAAACAGAATTTTCCCCCTAAATACTCCCCTCCTCCTACCTTCTTTATTGCTATAGAGGGCAATACCATTCTCCCAGTCCCTTGGGCTCACAACCTACAAGTCACCCTGGACTACTCACTATTTCTCATCCTCTATATCCAAACTGTTGCTAAGACCTGTTGATTTCACCTTTGTAGCGTCTCCTAGATATACCCCCTTTTCTCCTCTGATACTGCTACCACCCTGGTACTGACCCTAATCACATCTTGATCAGGTCAGTAGCCTGGGGTCCACCTGCCTCAAGTCTCTCCCCACTCTAATCCATCCTCCATTAAGCCATTAAAGTGATTTTCCTAAAGCATAGATCTAATCCTATCACCCCACTCCCACCTCCATCCCCCTTCCCCCAACTCAATAAATTCTAGTGGCTTCCAATTGCCTCTAGGAGCAAATACAGAATGCTTTGTTTGGCATGCAAAGCCCTTCATAACTTAGCCACCTCCTACCTTCCCAGTCTTCTTATACCTTACTTCTCAACATGTATTCTTTGATCGGGTGACACTAGCCTTCTGACTGGTTCACAAAAAAAGATACTCCATTTCTTGGCTCTGGGCATTTTCTCTAACTGTCTCCCATATCTGGAATGCTTTTCCTTCCTCCACTCAGACTACTAACCTTCTCTGCCTTCCTTTAAGTCCCAATTAAAATTCTGCCTTCTACAGGAAACCTTAACTAACCCCTCTAGATTCCACTGCCTTCTCTCTTTTAATTATTTCCTATTTATCCTGTAGGTAGCTTGCTTTGTATATATTTGTTTGAATGTTGTCTCCTCCATTAGACTGTAAGCTCCTTAAGGGCAGTGACTGTCTTTCACTTCTTTTTCTTATCCCCAGAACTTAGCCCAGTGCCTGGCACATCATTGGCCTTTAAATATTTTTGATTGATTGATTAGGAAGGGGCTGGTCACATAGGAAGAGTGAAAGACAATAGATGGATAGCCAGAGTGCTACACTGATACCTCTTTGAGATACAAGAAATGAGGGCAAGATCCCCAGAACATTGAGTGGATCTTGTGTGGCACTTTTATAGGGTAACATAGTCAAGAATTATACAGGATAAAGTATGAAGAGGCTGTAAAGCAACAGATTTCAGCTTAATATATGTGTTTGGAGTTGTTAATAATCGGTGTTGAGAACTCCTAGTGAATAAATTCCATCAATTAATGCAGATTGACAGTTTTTTCTGTTAACAAGTGTATGAGGCCAGATTTGAAGTCACGAAGACAAGTTGGCCTGACTCCAGGCCTGGAGTCATTGTACCACCTAGCTGCCCCTTAACAATGCTCTAACTCAGGCCTTGTATCAGTAAGGGAAGATTCATGACTTTGAAGACAACCATGAACATGCCTGTATAGTTTGGAATCACAAAGTATAAGAGATTCTCTAGGTAGAAGGCAGGAGAAGTATAGCATTTATTTAGATACCAGAGGATCAAATCCCAGAACCAATAGCCCCAACCCAACATAACAGCAATTGCATTCCAAAACCAGTAAGTCCACCTTATTGTAACAACAAGGAAATTATAACACAGTATTGCAGCAAGGAACCAAGTCATCCTGCAACCTTCTCCTGTGCTGGGGCCTTCCCATAAACACTAACAAATCCCCACTGTCTGTTTGCCTGCATTCTCTCCCCCCTCAGTTCTCTGGTTGCAGCAGCTCCCTGGTTTCTACTCTCCCCTCTGCACTCTCTCTGAAGCTCTGTCTATGTGGAGTTCTTACTCCCTCTTCTTGGGCTGAACTTTGACCTTACAATGGCTACCTTCTGGGTACATGTACTCTTTTTAGGGCCCAAGGGCTTCACACCCAAACAGGAAAGAGTGTAGGCCTGGGGCTTAGTACTTAGTAAGTAAAGTGTATAGGCCTGGGGCTTAGCACCTAGTAAGTAAAGGGTGTAGGCCTGCCTACATACAAAACTCTCAAGCATCCCTTAGCTGGTCCCACTGAGGCCTATTGAATGGTTGGGAAAGATCTTTAATCATTGATTGGTATCACAGGCCTGCATAACATAACATATGGCCTGAGTAGTTTTCAGCTCCAAAGGATTTCAGGTGGCCCAGTTGCCCCTGCTCACTCTCCTGTGTGTCACTTGAGCAGCTGGTAAACAATCACGTTCAGTCTATTTGCAGCCGAAGAAGTTTACAGGTTGTGCAGGTCTGCTGTAACTCGTATTTGTACTGGACTTTTAAAGTTCCACCTAAGACTGTAAACTGCTTGAGAAAGGGGACTTTTTTGGTTTTGTCTTCCTATCTGCAACCTAGCACAGTCCTGTGCTCTTAGTCTGTGCCTGCTGAATTGAATAGCAAATACAAAGTGCTTTCTTTTACCACTATTGAGGTAGATAAGAAAAGCACTATTATCTTCATCTGATAGCTGAAGAAAGTGATTTTTCAGGGAGTAATTTGTAAAACAGAGTTAAGTGAATTGCCCAAGGTCAGTCAACTAACTGATTATGGAATAAAAATTTCAAGGTTTGATTCAAAATTCAGTGCTCTTTCCAGTATACAATCCATGATTCCATTTATCCTTTTATTGGGAAATCTCAATCATTTCAGAAGGTTTCATCTGTATTTGGAAAGCTTCATTCAGCTGAATCCTGTAACCATGTATTAAGAAATTACTACGTGTAGGGTTTAGTGATAGGCATCAAGGAATTCAAACATTCATTCTGCTCTGACCATTTCTTTAAGGAATTTACAAGTTTGTATGTGATGACATACATAAAACCAAAACAGAAAAAGAGAGAGTAGAAAGAATATGCTATAATATAAAGAGAAATGAACTGGTAGTCAGTCTGCTCTGTTCTTACATAGTTTCTGATGTTTAGCCCAGAGAAGAGAAGAGTTAGATTGAATTAATCAGACAAAATGAGGTCACTTCCAGCTTTACATCTTTAATTCTATGTGCCAGGCAGTGTCATAGGCCCTAGGAATACAAAAACAAAAGGGAAATAAACTCTGCCCCCAAGTAGCTTGCATTCAATTAAGGGAATTATGTAGACACATACACATTTATATAAAACATAAAAATCAATGCAAGCATTTCAGGTGGAGCCACTAATGGCTTCATAGATACACAAATAGCTCATGGTAGGTAGGGAGCTGATCCCTGAAGGAATATGAGAATTTTCAGAGATAGAGAAGTGAGGGAGGGCATTCCAGCAATGGGAAGAAAAAAAAGAAGACTTAAAGGTATGGTGATGGGAGATGGAATGTTGTCCTTGAGGAATAGTAAGAAAGCCAGTTTGGATAGTCCAGGGGTGGACAACCTGCAGCCTGGAGGCCACTTGTGGTCCTTGAGGTCCTCAAGTGACTGAATCCATTCAATGAGCTGCACTTGAGGACCTAGAGGGCTATATGTGGCCTCAAGGCCACAGGTTCCCCACTCCGGGATAGACCTTTGAATGTCTGAAAGGGAATATTACATAATTATCAAGGAAAAAGTTTGAAGCCAGATGGTGAAGGACTTTAAATGACAAAAAAGGAAAAAAAAAATAACTGTCTTTAAGTATTGGGAAGACTAGATTACACTAGAATAAGAAAGAGGAAGATTTATTTTGCTTTGCCAAACAAGGCAAAACTAGGACCCACATATGAAAGTTACAGAATAGTAGATTTGAGCTCAATATAAGGAACACCTTCCTAACAATTAATGTGTCCCTAGGCTGCCTCACTGGTCTTCAAATATTCCACTAATGGAAGCCTTTTGAGGTTGAGTGCTTACTTGTCAGGTTGATTGTTATTTCAGGTAATGATTGTACCAAATGACGACTGAGTTCTTTTTCAATCCTGAAGTTGTATTTAATATGAGTTTAAATGTTTGGAAAGGAAAATAATGGGACAGTCCCATTAAGAACCAGGCTGAACATACACACAAACAAATAAAAACCTGCTAGAAATGTCAAAACTCCTTTTCTGTTTGGATTAGGTATTGATAAAGAAGTGTATGTGGGGGAAGAGAGGGAGGGAAGATAATTGAAGTGGGTAAGTTTGGTTGCCAGAGTAACTCACTCCTCACTAGAGGGAAAAAAAATATGAGATTCATGATGTTGGAGACTCATGCTATCATTTCTCTTTTCACTAACTGAGAGAAGATGAATAGAGGAGATAAAGTCATTGAATGGAGTTAAGAGTTGCTCACTACTGTGCAATGAAGGAGCAGGGACTCTTAGGCCCCTGGAATTAGGAGAATAACAATAAAAATCTTTTACTAGGGCAATTAGATGTATCAACACAGCAATTAGTGCCTACAAGCCAAGAAATTGGGCGAGGTTTTTTGTTTCATTTGCTTTCTGGTTTTTTTCTTGTCTTACTACAAAGCATATGTGAAAGGAAGTTAAAGATTTTATTTAAAGCAGAATAAAGAAAGCTAGAGTTAAATTAAATAGTGAGAAATACTGGGAAAATGTAATTGTACTTCTAAGCAACTTTTTTTCAGTACTCCAAGCAATAATACTCATTATAGGTGGGATAGTGACACATATGGCAGTTAAAGATCAAAGACAGCAATGGAGCAGAAAGGCATTATACCAGGTCCCTGCTGAAGCAGGTGACACTCAGGATTACTGGTTGAGTACCAAGATAGAAGGCAGTTCAGGAAGGAATGGAATTTAGAAGGAAGCATCCAAGTCAGCTCATCATGGGGCGGCCCAAGAAGGAGGATGCCAGGAAAAATAAAATGCATAAGAGTGATGTACTTATTAGGCCAGAAACACTCACAGATCTTATCTAGGAAGTCCAAGATCAAGTAATAATCAGCTACTCTAAATTCTGCTGCATCCAGGTCAATTACAAGTTGTCTTGACTTATGTCTTGCCGCTGGACTCTAATGGCTCTGGAGGAGAGAGTGAGGCTGATGACTGCATAGCTCTGTCTCACTTAAATTCAATTCACTTACAAGTCAAGATATCACCCTCTTGATGTCATCAGTTCTCTTCAAGAATGAAGTATGAGCAACAACAAGCAACAACACATTCTGCCACAAACACTATCTTCCCTTAAATTTGTTTTTACAATTATTTAAGTATACTTTCTGATATACTAATAAATAGTTTCTTTGGATTGTGAAATGTATAGTTGACTAGTTGATGTGTTCAGTGCATGTAAACTGTTATCCTATTTACTTACCAAATAAGGAATGCCTACCTATTTGACCAATGCAATTATAGTCCACTTCATTGCTGATAGTGACCGGAATCGCCCTCCCTACGTTCAAAAAGAAAGAGCTGATATCTACAGGGTTGGCCTTCCAAACACCAATGTGTGACATGATGGCAAAGATAACTCTGGATGGATTAAAACAAAACATGATCACATCAGGCTTTTTTTTTTTCATTTGCTTAATAATGCTACCACACTTTTTGTCCCTAGTCTCTGTTGAGATCATTGCTGTTGTTCCGTCATTTCAGAATCTTCATGACCTCTTTCTGAGTTTTCTTGGCAAAGATACTGGGGTGGTTTACCACTTCCTTTTTCAGCTCATTTTACAGATGAGGAAACTGAGGCAAACAGAGTTAAGTGAATTGCTCAGGGTAATGAGAAGCCAGTAAGTATCAGAGGTTGGATTTGAACTCAGGTTTTCCCAACTCCAGTCCCACTGTACCACTTAGCTGCCTGAGATCATTTTAGCATTTGTGAACTAGAGAAATGGAAGCAAGCCCAGGAGGTGAGAGGAAATCAGGTCCATGGGTATAGTTTGATGTAAAGTGCAAAAAGTTGCTGTCAGAAGACCTGGGTACAAATCTTAGTTCTGTTACTTACTTGCTGAGGGAATTTGGAAAATGGCGTTGCCACTTAATTTGTTCACCAACAAAAGTAGTAGTTGTAGTAGTAGTAACAGTGACAACAGCCACAATAATAAAAGCCTTTATATAGTACTTAAAGGTTTGCAAAATACTTTGCAAATATTAACTCGTTTTAATCTCACAATAAACCTAGGAGAAAGGTGCTATTATTATCCTCATTTTAGACATGAGGAAACTGAGGCAGACAGTAGTTAAGTGACTTGCCTAGGGTCACACAGCTAGTGAGTATTTGAGGCTGAACTTGAAGTCAGCTGTTGTTAATGTCAGGTCTAGTGCTTTATCCATTACAGCATCAAGCTGTCCTAAAGTGAGCATTTAGAAATCATAAGGTTATTATGAAGAGAACTCTGAAAATGATAAAGTATTACAGAAATTTTAGGTAATGATTATAATTGTGCATAGGAAATTATCAAGAGGAAATAGTCATTCTCACTGTGACAGTGTTTAGAGCTGTGCAGTTTCAGTTTTTCACTTAATATTTGAAGTGACATCGCATATCTTAAAGAAAAGGAGCTGGGAGACAGAGCTTTGAGTGATATGAAATTATTGTCAATATTACAGAAATTATCTTGGATTACTCAAAGGCAAGGTTAGTAAAACCATATTAAAGAAACAATGTCATGTTTCTGTAACTATTGATGGTTCCTTGACTTGGAATCCAGAGAGTAAGGTTCACATCCAAGCTTCAATAGGCTTTAAATACACAAACATGAGCAAGTCACTGAATTTCCAAGCTTCCATTTTTACATTTGTAAAATAGAGATAGTAATTTTTCTGTTTAAATCACGTTGTAAGCTTGTTATAAGGGAAGTGCTTTGTAAATCTTAAAAGTGCTACATAACCCTGGGTAGGTAGTTGTTATCATTTGTCCTGTGAATGGGAGACAGAATGGTACCGTGAGAAGAAAAAAGCAAGAACAAAAACAAAAAACTGGACTGGGAGAAAGAAGACTGGGTTTTAACCCTAGCCCTGTCATTTCTTAGCCAAGCTCTTTAATGCTTCTGAGTCTCAATTTCCTCATCTGTAAAATGGGGATAATAATATCCATATTACCTCCCCCCTTTAGGGACTTTATAAAGGAAACCCTAATTAAATCTGAGGTTTTTCTTATATTTTTTTTTCTAAATGAGTATGCTATAAAGGATATTAGATTTAGAATTGAAGAACTGGGATCAAATCTTGATTCTGTCACTTACTAGACTTGTTACTCTGGACAAGTCACTTAATCTCCCAGAACCTCAGTTTATTAATTTTTAAAAACATAATAATGATGATGATGACAACAGCTACTAACATTTAAATAGTGTTTTAAGGTTTATAAAAACTTTACAAGTTATCTCACTTCATCCTTACAACAACCCTAGGAGGTAGATGCTATTGTTATCTCCTTATACAAATAAGGAAACTGAGGCTAAGAGAGGTTAAGTGACTTTGTCAGAACCATACAGTTAGTATCTGAGGCAGAGTTTGAACCCAGTTCTTCCAGATTCCAAGTCTTGTACTTCTCTTGGAGCACCATTACTGCAAATGTCCCAGCCGTGAAACGTGTCTGCCATTCTTATCAGGTGACACACAGGTCAGTCAGGCCAGATCTTTGGTACAATTTGATAGACATAAATTAGTCCTTGCCCTGATGGGAAGTGCAAAGGGTCCACTGGCAAGGCAGTTAACTGCTGAGTACACTGGCCCTGCAGTTCCAAGTAAAGGGTGAGCTTTCACAATCTCTATTATCTTGCCCGTCAGCATTGCCGGGTCTTAGAGTCAAAACCTTTTATTGCATTAGTAGATCGAGACCCATTGCATTATTGATTTGGGGGAAGCATGATATAATATAAAGAGGAATTAGAAGCAGGAGAGCTGGGTTCATCTCTGATGTTGTTAGTCACAGAGTGACCTTGGGCAAGCCACTTTAAAAAAACAAAACACTACAATACAAATAGGACACATATTTATTAAGCAAATACTGTATATACAGTGAGACCATATGTCATAGGGAATAGAGGACCAGCAATTAGTTATTCTGGGGAAAAAAAAAGACCCAAGGGTATCAACAGACTACAAACTCAACATGAGTCCAAAGTGTGGATGTGGCAACCAAAAAAAAAAAAAAACAGATTATGTGATCTTGGACTATTTTAAGAGGGCAAAGCTTCTAAGAAGAGGGAGATGATATTCTCACTGTACTCTGCCCCACTAAACCTTGTTTAAAGTTCTGTGTTCAGTTCTAGGAGTGTTCAGTTAAAAAGGACTTCGATGAGTTTTAGAATGTGGACAGGAGTGCTGTCAGAACAGTGAAGGCTTCTGAGTCCATGCAATATGGGAATTGGCTGATGGAACCAGGGAAATTCAGCCTGGGAAGAAGACTTACAGGGGAGATCATAACTTTTTTCAGGTATTGTAAGGGCTACTGGCTGGAGGTGAGACAATTTTGTTAAGTACAGCCATAGAGGGGAGACCCTTCTGGATGTGTGCGTACCCCTTGCCAGGGCCAGGCTGGTCATAAAACCTTCTGGAATTTTTGATTTTTCTTAGTTTAAGAAGATAGAAAATTAACAGATCGGCCCCTGTAAGATGGGGGTGGGGCAGAGGTTTTCACACATGGTAGTTTTTTGATGAGAACAAGTCAGAAAAAAGGGAAAGGTGATAGTCAACCCACACAGCGACCAGGGCAGTAGCCTTTGCCTGCCACATTTGCAGTTGTCTTCTGGAAGACAAAGAGAAATAATCCACATCTGAATAGACAATCTGGTAGCTGTGTGTGAATGTGTGTGCTTTTTGATAGCTAGGGCCTTGCCCCACTAGCAGAAGCACCAAGAGAAATCAGCCAGCTGAGAAAGGAACAATGGGCAGGTCCTACCCTACCCCAGCTGTGCTTGGTGTGTGTATGTTTAATTTATTCTGTTAAAAATACATTTGCCAGGTTTAATTTTACTTTCCATAAACACCTGCGGTAGACCCTATCCTTATGTTGCTGTGTTTCTCTTTTGCAGCATGAGGGCATGATGAGAGCTAGGAAGGATCTTTCCTGGGAGCTCCACCCTCAGCTCATTGTTAGAAAATTCTACTCTCTAACTGGGCATAACCAAGAGCCATTTCATACCTAGGCTTCTAAGTACAGAATCACTATGACTTTGGGTCCTACTGAATAAATTTACCTCTTAGACAATAGTCAAAATTACATCAGGAAAAATAAACTTAAAAACAAACAAACAAAACAAACACCTCCTAGGAATGGGAGCTGTCCAAAAGCAGAATGACTACCAAGAATGGTGGTAGGTGCCCCCTCCTTGGATACCTTCAAGCAGAGGCTATACAACCACCTATCAGACATGCTCTAGTCGGGATTCCTTTCATGTCTGGTTTGGACTGGATGGCTGTTGAGGTCACTTTTCCAATTCTGTGATTCTTTCTGAATTGGGAAGGCCTGGTTCAAGCATTGTGTCTGGCACACAGAGACTATGTGACCCAGGACAGGTCACTTCATCTTCCTGATGTCTCAGGTGTCAATCTGAATTGATAGAAGGATCCTTTTTACTAGAAGTAACCTAATGAATTTCAGGTCCAAACCAGAAAAGTATGTACAGCATTGGACTGGGTTTTAGAGGAAGCAACTCGTTAAGATGTCTGGTACCTGTCCTTAAGAAACTTAAAGTCTAAGAGGTAGATAAAATAGCAGCATGGACTGCTCTAAAGTAAGTATAACTGTGATAACTGTACATAAGGCTTGTGACATAAAGTGATCTATAAAGTCCAAGGTGTAGGCAGCTAGGTGGTAGGATAGAGTACTGGGCCTAGAGTCAACGTGATTGATCTTCATGAGTTCAAATCCAGGCTCAGACATTTACTAGCTTTGTGACCTTAAACAATTACTTAACTCCAGTTGCCTCACTTTCCTCATCTGTAAAATGAGCTGGAGAAGGAAATGACAAACCACTCCAGTATCTCTGCCAAGACAACCCCCAGATGGGGTCACAAAGAGTCAGACACAACTGAAAAATGGTTGAACAAAAACAAAATCCAAGGCAGGTGATGAGAGATCACTTTTGGCAAGGGGAGGCAGGGCATCATGAAGGAGGTGTTATGTATATTGGACTTTAAGAAATGCACAGGACATTTGCAGGCAAAGAGGATAAGTGTAGGGAACAATGTGAGGATCACCATGGAAACACAAGCATGCATAAGCACTCTTTGGGTGTTGATCTCTTCCAGTTTAATTCATGGGAGTTCTGTGGGAGATTAGATGATCTTAAGGAGGCATCCTATTCTTAAAATTTAAAGTTCTTTAATAAAATTTAGAGAAACTAGACATTTGATTCTTTTAACCATAGGCTAATAGACATACAACTGGTACACTCTTATAGGTTATCTAGACCTACTCTTTCATTTCATAGAAGAGGATGCTAAAGCCTATAGGGAATATAATTTGCCTAAGATTATATGAATACCAGGATTTGAAGCTTGGGTCCTTTGAGGCCAAACTGAGAACTCTTCCTATTACACCATGCTACACAAAATAATGGCTTATACAAAATATTACTTTAATAGGTCATAGCATTAAGAATGTAGGAATCACAGTAAGCCATCATTTTTCACAGAATCCGTAAGACATCACCCAGCCAACTCCCCTCCCCAAAGCATGAATTCTATTTGGGCAATAGATTTTCAGCAATAATATGCATGCACATCTTCCACAAGATTCAGGCATCCTGCTTTGCCTCATAAACTTCTTAAAGAGAAGTGTATAATGACATTTTAAAACCTTTAGCTTTCAAATAAATCCTTTGACCTCCTCCATGGAGTCAGGGAAATTATCTCTCTCACACTTACTTCCAAGACTCCAGGAGGGCCCAGTTTCCATGGCCTCTGATAGGGTTGTACTCACATTCAGACCACTATAGTAATTTGAGATTGTGCATTTTATAGCTGTTGAAAAAGCTCCAGTTCTCTCATGGTGGCAGAGAAGGGCATCCTGAGAAATGTCAAGATATTTACCTGTTTGGAGTTGGTAATTCATTGGTTGCTTGTGACAACTTATTGTCTGATATTCTTCCTTTAGATCCCTCCCCACTCCAGCTATCAGTACTTAGTACAGTTATGGGACTCAAAGCATGTTGCTGCCACTCTTTGGATACTACGCCCTCATCAGTGTGGCCTGGACGAAGTTCTTAATGTTGGCAGGTCACGTCTGCTCATAACATTTTTATTTTAAAGTGGAGGCTTTCTGCCAGAGACCTTAACCAGAGAATTTTCCTCCCTGTACCAATCTCCAAATTTAGCATAACTCACTGGCCCTCCTACCGTGTGAATCAGTTCTTGTGCTTTCAAGAAACAAAACTGCATCAGTCGATCAGTCAACAAGCATTGACTAAGCACCGCCTGTTTTCCAGTCACTGTACCAAGCACTAGAGATATAAAGAAAAGCAAAAACAGTTCTTGCCTTCAAGAAGCCCACAATCTAATAGAATAAATAAATGTTTATAAACTCATAGATCTTCCAAATAAAAATCATTGGGCTTCACTAGTAATTTCCTAATTTAAAAAAGTAGCATAGCAGATAGACCACTGGCGTGAGAAAAACCTGAGTTCAAATCTTACCTTAGACACTGACTAGCTGTGTGTCCCTGGGAAGGTCATTTATTTCTTAGGCTCATTTTGTTATCAGTAAAATGGGGCAAATAATAGTCCCTGCCTACCTCAAAGGTGGTAAGAGAATCAAATAAGATATTTTATGTAAAGTGCTTTTGCAGACTTTTAAGTGCCATATAAAATGTTACCTAGTGGTTTTTTTTTTTAAATTATGACTATATCAAGGAAAGAGAGAGAAAAAAAAAACTTCTATAGGTCCTACTGTATATAATACTTTAAACTTTAAGCTACTGAGAACCCTCTGAAGTCTATAATATAAGAGTTTGGAACCACATTTACAGTTATGGAACATGAGATTGACAGAGGTTAAAAAAAGACTAGCCCTTCACTTAACCCCAATTGCCCTGCCCCCCCCCAAAAAAAAAGAAAAGAAAAGAAATTAGAAAAAAAAAAAGAAAATCATTAAAAAAAAGACTAGCCCAAGGTCACAGAGTTAGTAAGTATGAGAACCTGGATTCCAATTTAGTGTTATTTCTCCATTGTGGGGAATTTCTCAATTGTGAGGAAAGCCAGTAAGCTTTGAAGTTCTATAGGAGTGGGAATTATTCTTAGATTCCACTGTCTCTCTAACACAGAAACATTTTTTCAGGGACTTCTACACGTTGTTTCATGGAAATCATGCCACAATTTTCTTAGATTGATAGAACCAGATTTAGCACTAGAAGGAATTTTAAAGGTCACCTAGTCCAAGCCCCTCACTTGCATATGACAGAGTAACCCTAGTAGGGAAAATGACTAGTCCAAGATCATACAGGTAATAGGTACCAGAGTCAGACTTGAACTCTAAAGTCATTGTTCTCCAAAGGTAGCTCTCTCTCTCTCTCTCTGTGTCTCTCTCTCTCTCTCTGTCTCTCTCTCTCTGTCTCTCTCTCTCTCTCTCTCTCTCTCTCTCTCTCTCTCTCTCTCTCTCTCTCTCTGTGTCTGTTTGTCTGTCTCTCTCTGTGTCTCTGTCTTTCTCTCTCTCTTCCCCCGACCCCTCTTTCTTAACTTTTTTGCTTTGAAGGGAATTACCTTAGGACAATAGATAGCATGTTGAATTTGGAGTCAAGGAAGGACTGAGTTAAAATTTCTATCTTAGACACTTACTACCCATGTGACCCTGGGCAAATCACTTAACATCTTTCTGCCTCAGTGTCCTCATTTGTAAAGTGATATGTATAATATGTAGTATATATGCACATATACATAGCAATTTGTAATAGTGATATATAAACATTAGCTAGCAATAGCAGTAGTCCAGCAGTATATTTCATCTATGAGTGACAAGGAGTTTTAGTCACTTAGTCATAAATATCTATTAGGTGTCTACAAATTCAACAAACTTTTTTTGCACTACAGGTGCTTAATATGCCAGGTACTGTGCTAGGCATTATGGATATAAAGAAAGGGACAGATAGTTCCTGCTCTCAAGAAGCTCACAGTCTAATGGGGGAGGCAGTATGCAAGGAACTACATACAGACAAAATATATACAGGATATATTGAAAATAAACATAGAGAAGGCACTAGCATTAAATAATACATTCATAAATTAATGGATTTTAAGACTTGCTACGTGCCAAGCATTAGGTTATGTATTAGGTATAGAAATGTAAAAACAAAGATGGTCCTTATATTCACTGAGCTTACATTCTCAGTTCTTTTTTTTTTTTGAGGGGGGAAGACAGGGCAATTGGGGATAAATGACTTGCCCAAAGTCACAGCTAGTAAGTGTGAACTCAGGTGCTCCTGACTCTAGGGCAGGTGAGCTACTCACTGCGCCACCTAGCTGCACCTACTGAGCTTACATTCTAATGGAGCAAACAACACACACAGGGAAAGGGGTAATGAGGGCTAGGCAAGTTACAGGGATAGAGAATGGGACCCTAAGGGAGTAGAATGACATGATCCATTGAGAAATAATGGCAGAGTTGAGTTAATCATGGTTTATGGTTCCAGAACTGGAGAGACAGAGACAGAGGCAAATGAGAGAGACAGAGAAACAGAAACAGAGAGAGATAGAGAAAGACAGAGGCACAGAGACAGGCAGGGAGAGAATGTGTTTGGGGTGAGATGGAGGAGTAGAAATACAATAGAATAATATGACAGTTGTCCAAGAAGATATAATTGAGGTGGCTAAAAAGGAGAGAGTGAAGGCAAGCCCATGGCTGGCACTTTTCTTAATTGGCGGAGGTGTAGAGAAAGCAACAGTTCAGGAGAAGAGGTGTTCCAGTGTGGACATTCCTCCAGGAATGGTCTAAGGTACAGGTGACTTGGCACTTAGAGAGGAAGCTATGGAGATAAGATTCTAGTTGGGTAGATCTGCAAATAAATGCAATTTACTTTTGGGACAAGAGGCTTATATGTACTCTTATGTTCCATTCTTACTATCTAAGGCGTTAAACATCTCAAACCAATGTCTATTAGCTTTCCAATGGTCTTCGTGATCCTTTCCTGATGTGTTCTAGTAATGTTTATTTCTTTTACTTTTTAATAACCATTTTCCATTTCTTTGAACTCAATTACAGTGGCCTATATCTATATATGTATATATATACATATGCATATATATGCACACATATATATGAAAAGATCATAAGTAATAAATTTCTTGTCTTCTGACATCCCTGCCCTCCTATAAATTTTGAAATCATCATTGAGACATTAATTGGGTGATTATGGAGTCAGAAGGGAGGGGTTTCTTGTCCAATTCCTTATAATACCCTTTAAGACCACTTTCACTTAAATAATGTCTATGTAATATAAAAATAAATGCAAAAGAATGGAATATAATCCATTCAAATTTAATTTGTCATATAAAAAAATTCTAGAGTTTGAAGGGAATTAGACCAATATCAACCAGCATTGGAACTATACCAGCCAGCTGTGGAACTAGAATCTCTTCTCCAACCTCCCTACAATTAGCAGTAACTCAGCATTATTTAACACTTCTAATAATGGGGAAGGAGAGGCCAAGTGGCATAGTAGAAAGGGAGTTACCTCTTTTAGGAAGACCTGTGTTCAAGTCTCCTTTTCTGAGACATATTGGCTGTATGACCCTGGATAAGTCCAATAACCTCTTGGTGTGCCAGGCATCTCTTTAGGCCTAAAAATTGTAAAGGAGGTGTCTATGTGCATTGGTTGAGAACATTTTTCACCTGAAAATCTATATACTGATAAAATCACAGATCCTGTCCAAAAGAATAAAATAATAATTCTAAGAAAAATAACACATCCACTATCCCCTGTCCACAACATGGAATATGAAATATAATATATAATGGAACATAGTATATTATTTATATTAGCACTGATGAATCATTTAATATAGCTAAATATTTTAGTTATCAAATAATAATGAATTATAATATATTTATATTATACAAATAATATACAAATATTATTTTCATGTCAATCTAAAGGTTCAAGATGTATCAACATATTGAAAAAAAAACTTTCTTTACTATCCTGTAATGTTGTTTAAAGAGGGTAGATCTCCTGCTATTACTCAATTTGATAATGACGGAGTAACTAACTACTTCTAGGGGAAAAGCAAATTGGTAAATATTTCCCACAGAAACCATCAAAAAAGAGAAAAAAATCACTTGGAAAACCTGTGGTTGGAATTGTCATTGAAGTGCTATGCATTATTTGCAGCTTTTCAAAGCTTCTGGCTTTCTGATGATGGGAGAATAAGGAATATGATGACAGATCTCTTGGACTGAAGGCTCTCAGATGAGCCTCTTCCCTATCTCTTCTCCTGCTGAGGTCTGAATCAAAAACCTGACGTTGTAAATCATCCCATGCTCAGGATGCCTGACCAAGAGGGCATGTTTCTTAGTGACAGAAATAAACAGTTATACCTTAGCAGAGGAGAAAATATTGGATCCAGGGTGCTTGGGCATGCTGGGAATTAAGTAAGCAACCATATCGCCAGTGAAAAGACTCCAAAGATGGGAACTGGGCAGTAAGGGGCCATAGTGGAGCTTGTTTCTGACAGGCAGAGTCACCAAAGGGCAATCATGATTTCAAAATTTATAGGAGGGCAGGGACAGCAGGAGACAATAACTGTGTCAAGTATAGAGAAAAGAGCACAGAAATGGCATATATTGCATGAGTGCTGAATTTAGAATTAGCAGAACTGGGTTTGAATCACTTTCCTTTTTTTTTGGAGGGGGGGGGAAGGCAAAGCAATCGGGGTTAAGTGACTTGCCTTAGTGTCAAGTGTTTGAGGCCAGATTTGAACTCAGGCCCTCCTGACTCCAGGGCTGGTGCTTTACTCACTGTGCCACTCAGCTGCCTCTTGAATCCCTTTTCTGCAAGTTACTATCTGTAAACTTAGATATGTATGGCTTTAGATGAGTCACCTCATTTTAGGTTCTCAGTTTTCTCATCTGTCAAATGAGGGAGTTGGATCAGACAATCTCAAAGGCCCTTTTGAGTTTTAAATCTTGTTGTGCATAGTAAAATACTGAAATACATTTGTGATGTCACCAATAGGGGAGTTTTTTTTTTCCCAGTGACAAATATCATAAATAATGGAAACCAAGTGCTGTAGTGAAAGACCACACTAGAAAACCCAGTAAACGCCTTGCTTTCCCACATCTGTCACTTAATTGTTTTGTGATCTTGGTCAAGTCAATCTGAGATTTTATTCTTTACCATGAAATTTTGTCATTTCACTTAAAATTGGATGGCAGGATAGGGATAAGGAATGGACCTGTGATGGAAGAATCAATGAATAGATGAATGAATAGAAAGCATTGACGATACAAACAGAAAATCAGAGAGAGTGATCAATCTCAAGGAAATAGCTCACAATCTAAAAGAGGAAGAACAACACATATAGGACATTTCAGCTGTAAGTTAAATGGAAAGATCCCATAATCCAAAGGGGTCATGAGCAAAACACATGATAATACACAATCTTTGCTGTCATTTTTCACTAATATAACCACATCTATTTCTAATGTTGAGCCATTTAACACATTTTGGCAATATAGGGAACTCTAAGATGCAGAAACTCCTCTACCAGCATAGGCTGTTCCTTTTTCTGCAACTCATATTTCTAGGGAGATGTCTGAAGTTTTAAAAAAGGTTAAGTGACTTATCCAAGAAAGCGTGGTTCAGAAGCTGGACAATTAAAAAGAAAAAAATCTTAACCTGGAGTTTATGAATTTTTTTAAGTTAAAAAATACTGTATTTCTTTATTTTTGGTTTCCTTTGTAATCTTATATATTTTATTTCATAAGTTTAAAAGAAAATTCTTCTGAGAGAGTCATCCACTGGTTTCACTAGATTGACAAAGGGACCATAACACAAAAAGGAAGAAAGAATTCCTATTGTGTGGGATGAGATAGGAAAGAATTTAAAGAGTTGATGAAAGGTGTGTTTGTGTGTGTGCGTGTATGTGCGTGTGTGTGTGTGTGTGTGTGTGTGTGTGTGTGTGTGTGAATAACACTTTGGGGACAGCTAGATGGCACAATGGATTAGAGTGCCAAGCCCGAAGTCAGGAAGACTCATCTCTTTAACTCAAATCTGGCCTCAGACACTTAGTTGTGTGACCATGGCCAAGTCACTTAACCTTTTTTCCCTCAGTTCTTCATCTATAAATGAGATAAAGAAAGAAATGACAAACCATTCCAGCATCTTTGCCGAGAAAAGTCCTCAAATGAGGTGAAAGTGTCAGACACTACCAAACAATAACAACAAAAATGGTTTAGGATTCATAGTGGACCTTTTCATTTGTTTTTAAAGTTATGAAAAGATTGGAAATAAAATCCTCTGTCTTTCAGAATGCTATGTTTCTTAGACACATTTGGACCATACCAAAAAGCAAGCTAGAAAATTCAAAGAATGATAAGTACAGACAATATTGTGTTACCCAAATCAGACTTGAAACTTCACCAAAAGAATGTCACCTGCTTGAGGGCTGCACCTGGTTTGTTTTGGTCTTTGTATTTATAGCAGGGTAGTATAGAACACTGCCCAATGCAATGATGTACCAGAAAAGAACCCAAATCAGACTTGAATGTCTGATGTCACCTGCTTGAGGGCCAGACCTGGTTTGTTTTGGTCTTTGTATTCATAGCAGGATAGTATAGAACACTGCCCCAATGCAACGATGTACCAGGAATGAACCTCCGTGGAGGACGAGGGCAACATCCACAGGACTGTGGATATTTGAGAGGTGTTTCAGAAATCTATTGCATTACTATATTTTTTAAAGAAAGAATCATTTTGATTAGTCAGGGAACTCCCAGAGTGGAAGACCCATCCCCTACCCCCAGCTGTTTGGTTCTGTAATTTGTAACTTGCAGTCTTCAAGAGTTGCCTGGGTGAAAGGTGAAAACAAAATATCCTTATCACAATTCCAGCTCTCTACCACTATAGCATGCTACGTATAATTTAACATGTTATCCAGATGCTTTCAAAGCAAAGAGACCCAGCTTTGCATAAGAATCATTCATTTAACCAAGGGATAATAAAGTTCTGTGCAACTCTCTAAAAACAATTTGGCTCTAGGAATCTGAAACTTGATTTTGAAACATGCCTGGGAGGGCTTAATATAAGAGAGGATCTTATGATCATTCCATTTAACTGCTTACTTTAGAAACAAAGAATATGATGCTCAGGCAGGTAAAGGGACTTTCTTACCTCTGATCAAACAGGTGGTAAAAAGGGGAAGAGTCAGTGAAAAGAGCATTGGATTCAGAATTAGAAGACTTTGGTCTCCCTCTGTCGTGTCTCAACCATGAGACCTTAGCTAAGACAATTCGCTCTCATTTCACCTGACTGGTCTATAAATTGGAGATAATATTTATAATGCATATCAAATAAGATTGTGGTGAAGAACTCTCCGTAAACTGTAAAGCAATATAGACGTGATCAGTCATTATTATTCCTGTAAATATTTGTTTGGTGATTTGAAAAATCCGTCTTCCTTTTCTTTGCTTACAATTTGGAGAGAGTGAAAACTTTTTGAGGTGGAAAATCTTTTAGCCATGCAATCAATATATTTAGAATATGTCATGTCAATAAAAATTAATATATTTCTGCTTCTTACATACAAACATTCAAACTGGGCTACTAAGAAACCCTTATGTATATGTCTGCATGTGTGTATATGCAGTACACATTTATGTATTTGTGTGTATTTGTGTACATACTTTTTATCTGCATATGCGTACATACACTTAAATGTATATGCCCACGTATATGTATATATTTGTACAAGACACATACATAATGAAAGAAAGATAAGAGGTTTTGACCAAAGGCAACGGGGGTAAATTAAAAGTCATTAAGAATTGTAGCCTAGTTTTAATAGCATCAGAATTGTACAATACTATTCGAAAATTGCCATAGAGTTCTTTGTCAAAACCAGGCATCACTTAGAGCTCTCTGAAGGAGTATAATGTTATAAACTGCTTTATTTTTAAAACATTTATTATTTTAACTTTTTTTAAAATTTTAAGTGCCAGATTCTCTCTTTCCCTTCTATTCTTCCCTAACCCACTGAGAAAGCAAATAATATATCAACTATACATGTGAAATCACGTAAAATATATTTCCATATTAGCCATATCACAAAAGAAGCAATAAAAAAAATTAAAGAAAGCGAGAAATTTATACTTCAATTTGCACTTGGAATTCATCAGTTCTCTCCCTAGAGATGGATAGTAATTTTTATTATGAGACTTTTGGAATTGCCTTGGATCTCTGTATTGATCAGAGTAGTCAAGTCTTTCACAGTCGATCATTATTAAAACATTGCGGTTACTGGGCACAATGATCTGGTTCTTCTCATTTCATTTTGCTTCAGTTCACATAGGTCTTGCCATGTATTTTTTTGTTATTGCTATTTCCCCCCCTAAAACCACCCCCTCCTCATTTCTTTTAGCAAAATAGTACTCCAGCCCAATCATATGCCACAACTTGATAAGCATTCCCTCAATTTACAATTCTTTGTCATCACAAAAAAACTGCTATAAATATTTTTGTACACATAGGTGTTTTCCCCTTTTTCTTTCACTTCTTTGGGGTACAGACATAAAAGTAATATTGCTGGGTCAAAGGATATACACAGTTTTATAACCCTTTGGGTATAGTTCCAGATTATTCTCCAGAATGGTTAGCAAGTTTACTACTACACCAATTCATTAATACACCTATTTTGCCTCATCTCCTCCAGCATTTGTCATTTCTGATAGATGTGAGTTGTTTTAGTCTGCATTTCTCTAATCAACAGTGATTTAGAACATTTTTGTCTGATTATAGGGAGCTCTGATTTCTTCTCCTGAAAATTGCTTACTCATATATTTTGACCATTTATCAATTGAAGAACAGGTCTTATTTTTATAAATTTCACTCAGTTCCCTACATATTTAAGATATGAGGCCTTTATCAGAGAAACTGGCAATAAAATGATTTGATATTAGTTTATTGTCTATGGTACCTTTCAGCAAAATGTAATTTCCCTGATTATCTCTTTCAATTAGGTCTAATTTTGAGTTGCTTTGTCTGAGATAATGATTGCCACACCTATCCTATTCACTTCAACTGAAGTAGCCCTTCATTTCAACTTCATACCTGTCTTTCTGTCCCAAGTGTGTCTCTTGTGTGCATATTGTTGGTTTCTAGTTTCCAGTCAATTCTGTTACCCTTTTCCATTCTATGGATTAGCTCATCTCATGTACATTCACAGTTATGATCACTGACTGAATTTCCCTCCATACCATTTTCCTCTCTTTATGTTCTCTCTTTTTATACTGTCCTTTTTTAAGTATGTCTTCCTTCTGACCACTGCCATACCCAAACTGCCCTCCTCCTAATCATCCCCTCCACCCTGATATATTTTAATATTTTCCCTCCTATTTTCCTATTGGGTGAGATAAAGTTCTATACCCAACTAAGTGTGTGTGTGTGTATGTATTTGTGTGTGTATACATATTCTTCTTTCTTTGAACCAATTCTGATAAAAATGGGGCTCTAGTATTGCCTGCCACTCCACCTCCTATTTCCCCCTCCAGTATAAAAGCTCTACTATAAAAGCTTCTTTACAAGGCATTAAGGTGGTACAGTGAATAGAGTGCCAGGCCTCAGACACTTACTAGCTGTGTGACCCTGGGCAAGTCACTTCACTCTGTTTGCCTCACTTTCTTCATCAATAAAACGAGATGAAGAAGGAAATGGCAAACCACTTCAGTACCTTTGCCAAGAAAACCCCAAATGGGTTCGCAAAGAGTTGGGCATGATTGAAATGACTGAACAGAAAAGCCCTTCCTTTCATACCTTCCTTATGTGAGAAAATTTGCCCTGTTTTACTTCTCTCTTCCCCTGTCTTCCAGTGCATCCCTCTTTCTCATCACTATATTCATTTTTTGGAGATCATCTCAACATAACTGATTCATACCCATTCTCTTTAACTATAGAAACTCTTTCTATCTCCCCTAATAATAATAATAAAATTCCTAGAAGTTACATGTAACATCTTCCCATGTAGAAATATAAACAGTTTAACTTCATTGAATCCTTTATGCTTACTCTTTCACGTTTATCTTTTTATGCTTCTCTTGAGTCTTTTGTTTGAATGTCAGATTTTCTATTTAGCTCTGGTCTTTTCATCAGAAATGACTGGATGTCCTCCATTTCATTAAATATCCACTTTTCTCCTTGAAAGATTATACTCAGTTTTCCTGGCTAGGTTATTCTTAGTTGTAATCCTAGGTCCTTTTTCTTCTGGAATATTATTTTCCAAGTCCTCCACTCCTTTGATGTGAAAGCTGCTAAATCTTGTGTGATGTTAACTGTGGCTTCATAACATTCATTTTTTTTTTCTAGCTGCTTGCTATATTTTCTCTTTGACTTATGAGCTCCTGGATTTGGCTATAATATTCCTGGGAGTTTTAATTTGGGGATATCTTTCATGTGGTGATCAGTAGATTCTTTCAATTTCTATTTCACTCTCTGGATCTAAGATATTAGGGCAGTTTTCTTCAATAGTTTCTTGAAATATGATGTCTAGGCTCTTTTTTTAAAATCATGCCTTTCAGGTAGTCCAGTAATTCTTAATGTAACTCTCCTTGATTTATTTTTCTAATGAGGTTTTTCATATTTTTATCTTTTTATTCTTTTCCCCCTTGTTTTATTGTTTTTTGAAGTCTCATGACTTCTACTTGCCCAATTCTAATTTTTAACAAATGATTTTCTTCACTGAGCTTTTATCTCTTTTTCCATTTGACCAATTCTGCTTTTTAAATAGCTCTTTTCTTTAGTAAATTTTTGTGTCTCTTTTAATATTAGAGCAATTCTTTTCTTAAAGTGTTTTGTCATAATTTTTTGTACCTCCTTTATCAAGTTGTTAATTTTCTTCTTCTGATTTTCTTGCATCACTCTCATTTCCTTTTCCATTTTTTTCCTCTACTACTCTTATCTCTTTAACTCTTCTAGAAATTCTTGCAGGACTTGGTCGTAATTACCATTCTCTTTGAGACTTTGGCTGTAACTATTTTCATATTGTTGTGTTCTTCTAAGTTTGCATAGCTTTTTTATGGTCAAGTTCTTTGTTGTTGTTTACTCATTTTCCCAACCTATTTCTTCACTTTGAACTTTATGTTAAAATTGGGCTCTGCTCACTTGTGTCAAGCTTTAGGCTGTTTTCAGAGCTAGTTTTTGTTGGTTCCAAGGAATTATTCCGGAAGAAGTGTGGTTACTGCTTTCTTGGTCTGCACTCTGGTCTTTACTGAGGAAGGCCCTTGCTCCTATGCAACTGTAAGTACTAATACTCCTCTTGTCCCTATAACTGTGACCAGGTCCCCTGCTCCCTTCTGACTGATCACAAATGCTCCTCTCTATCCTGGGAGGAACTGCCACCCAGAACTGCTTATGAGCAATAGAGTTTCCAAAAAGCACAAGCTGCACCTAGTGCCAATAAAGGGTTCCCTATAATCCCTTTCTGACCTGTTGTCTGACTCTCTTACTGTACCTCATCTGAGAGCTCCCAAAGCTACTACTGCTGTTCATGGCTGCCTCCATGGCCCACCACTGGCTGGTGCTTCTGACTTGCTCCAAGCCTATGCCAACCTCAGTACTACAGACTTCTCAGGTGGACATTCTAAGTTGTCTTAGGCTGGAAAAAATGTCTCACTCTGACCTTTTGTTGCCTCTGCCATTCCAAAATTTGATTTAAGGCAACATCTTAAAATTATTTTGGAGGGAATATTGGGAAAGTTGAGCTAGGTCCTGGTCTGCACTCTGCCATCTACAAACTGCTTTCTTATGTGAAGGTATTAACTATGAATTATTTAAATTCTGTGAGGTAGGTGTGTTTAATGAATAAAGGACTAGGCTTTGTGTAAGGTAGATCTGGGATCAAATCATGCTTCTGCTTACTAGATGTCGGACCCTGGGAAAGTCACTTAACTTCCATTTGTTTCTGGAAATTCTTAGCACTTATTTACTAAACTATAGAAGGATTGAAATCTACCTCTTTGGATCAAGCTTTCATGCTGACAGATTGCAAATCTGTCATTTATTTTTGTAGTAAGAGGCTCTATATTTAGCCTAGTGTATGGGGTAGCTTTAGGGTAAACATAGATCACTAAACAAGGCACCAACACTTAGACTCTTTCATGTGTTAATTTCACAGCACCTTGGAGGAATTTACAGAGTACGTTGGAGAAATCCATGTGATTTGCATGGCCTGCAGTCTAAGTTGTTCCCTGTGGTTTGACACAGGCCATGTATTACGTGTAAGAAAACATGGTGTAAATTATGAGAAAATACAAATTATGCAAATGTGAATATTGGATTTCAGTGAATGCCACAAGCCCTGCAATTCAGCTTTTTAAAGAATCTTGTCAACCTTAGTGGACATTTTCTAGTAGTGCAATGATTGCTTTGAGTTCATTAATATTTAACATAATCAAAGAAGTCCATTTTCTCCATGTATAATTTGCAGAGGCAGCATGGTGTAATAGATTGTGGGGTCAGTCTTGGAGTCAGGAAAATCTGTGTTCAAGTTGCATCTGAGACACACTGTCCAGGTGGCCATGGGCAGCCCCTTTAAACATTAAATGCTTCAGGCAGCTCTTTAAAACTGTGATCCTTATGTGGTGACAAAATGTTGTCTAGACTGCAGAAGATTCTTAACAGCTGTGTAACCCTGAGCATGACAATTAACCTCTCCAAGGTGTGGTTTCCTCATCTGCAAAATGGGGAAAAATAATAACACTTATTTTATGGGGTTGTGAAGGTCAAATGAAATTATATATGTAAAATGTTATATACATTTTTTATCACTACAAATTAAAGATGATTTGCAGATCTTCATCAGTGTGGATGAGATTTTCACTTCAGGTTTACAGATGAAATAAGAGGTCTTATAAGTCATCATTTATTACCCTTACCATGTGCCTGCATCATGGTAGGTATGGGGAATATAAAGAAAGGGAAAAGTAGTCTTGAGCTCTAAGAACCTCACAGTCTAATGGGGGTAGATGACGTGAAAGTGAAACTGACTATGTACCTGCATACATACATACATACATACATGCATCCTATAAATGGGATGTAATTTCAGAGAGAAGACATTAGTAGACTTGGGAGGGGGTTAACCCAGGAATGGCCCCTTAAAGAAGATGAGTTTAAGTTGATACTTGAAGGAAACCAGAAAAGCAAGTAGGCAGTAAGGAGCAATAGCCTTCCAGAAATGGGGGACGGCCAGTGTAAAGACATAGAGTCCAGCATGGAATGTTGTATGGGATGAACATTAAGAAAACCAGTGTCACTGGACCATCGAATATGTGTAAGGGGATGCGATGTAAGAAGATTGAAAGGGTAGGAAGGGAACAGGTTGTTTAGAGAAAAGTTTTAAATTCTAAGCAAGATTTTATATTCAATATTGAATTTAATTGGGAGCCACTGGCATTTATTGAATGTTGGGGTGGTGGACTCAATAACAACAATCTCAAAGTTTGAAATGACAATGATAGATGATACTTCTTATTTACAAATACTTTACCTAGCTTATCAGATCTGATCCTTGAATAATCCTGAGAAAGGTATAGCAGGTTTGATGATCCCTGTATTATATATATATATATATATATATATATATATATATATATATATGTACACACATACATATATATGTATACATGTACACACACATATACACACATATATACATGCATGTATGTGTGTACATATCTATAGCTATATCTATCTATATATGTATGTATACATAAATGTGATATATATGTATGTATTGTGTGTCTCTATACACACACACACACACACACACACACACACACACACACACACATATATATATATATATATATATACATACATACACACACACACACACATATATGTATGAAACTGGACCTCTGAAAGAGGAAGGACAAAGTCATGCAGGGATTAAGTCACAGAACTGAAACTGATTTACACCTAAACTCTGCTAACAACATTCAGGGCTCTTTTCACTACATTACACAAAACTTGTTTACCACTTTGTTAATCATTCCAGGGGAGGGGAGAGGAGAAGACTTCCTATGGAATTTGACTGCAATCTCTTCTCCAATTCTGGATGCTGTGCTGTCTTCTGAAGTTATTAACACAAGGATTATTAGGCACGACCTTGTGTGCAATTTCTACAAGCAACTAGGGGCTTCTCCAAATAGTTGAGCTAGACTTTGAGATGAATTTTAAATGGACTACTTTTTCCTTCAAGTTCGTTCTGTTGTATAATCTAGTAATATTATGACATCCTTACCTCTGATCTTACTAAAAGGCTGTATTTATAGCTGAATTTATAAATTCTTATGACTCAGCCCATAAAATCTGTCATGAATTGGTACTTGAAAAAATGAGAAAAATATACCTGCCTCTGTTAAAGCCATGAAAGGGGCAATTAAAACCAATATGTCATGTCCCTCCTCTACTTGTTTATACATTTAAATTGTCTCTCTGTCAAGGAAAAGCTAAAATTTCATTGAATTGGGGATGATGAAATAATGTAAATAGATAATCAGTTTTTTCATCTGTAAAGACTGATATCACAGGGTTATTGTAAGAATCAGTGATAACTATTTCAAGAATCCACATTTTTATCTGGCAGATACTATATTATTGGCTAACTACATGCCAATGATACTGACTACTTAAGTAAGAAATGTCATCTATACTAATCCGATAGAAATGTCCTCCTTTAAATTTATCTATGACAAAGTCTAGAAGATTAACTCTAGGGTGTCCTGATAAACTTTCCGGCTTGAGAGCACCTACCAAAGCTTGTCTTTAGATAGATTTGCATGTGAGAGCTCTGGGTATCCTCTCCAACATGGTCAGGCATTGGAACAGGTCATTTCAGGGGAATTATTCTTACAAATAATAATGATGATGATTATAATAGATCATTTCTATGCTATGCTTTAAACTTACAAAGTGCTTTCCTCACAACAATCCTATGAGGGAAAGTGTATGTTTTATTGCCATTTTAAAGATCTGGACACGGAGGGGTAAGCATGATTAAGCATGGTCACATGCAGTGCAAGTACAAGCCAGGGTCAAAAATAACACTTTGTAAATTTTAAAGCAAATATAAGTCATTATTTTCCCCCTTTCTTTTGTATCTCTAGTGCTTAATATAATGCCTGACACATTTGTTGTTGTTATTGTGTCTTTGTTACTCTGTGACTCCATTTGATGTTTTCTTGGCAGAGATACTGGAGTGGTTTGCCATTCCTTCTCCAGCTTATTTTACACATGAGAAAACTGAGGCAATTTATGACTTGCCTGGGGTCACACGGCTAGTAAGTTTTTGAGGTGAGATTTGAACTCAGGAAGATGAGTTTTTCTGACTCAAAGCCCTGTACTTTATCCACTGCCCCACCTGGCTGCCTCCATCTGGCATATAATAGATAATTAATGAATACTTCTTGACTTGACCTATTATTAGCCCCATTATCTTATTTTTCTAATCTCCAGCGCAGCAATCCAGCTCTGGCTCAGTGGGCATTCTTCAGGGTTGACCAGACAGACACAGACCCCAGCATGCTGCTTTCTACTCCTCTTCATGCAATGCTGACTCCATGGTCTTCCTTCCCCACTTACCATGCCCCTGCCCTACCCTCATCCCACCTCTAACTCTGGGCACAGTTATCTAATCAACTATATAATTCCTAGAAAGGACATAGTAATAAATTACCCTTAGTTTTCAGTAACTAGCCCTGAGACTTTTCAGATAAAACATGTCTCCTTGACCTTCATTTCCTTATACATGTTGCCTTTGCTAATTGGAATGAAAGCTGTTTGAAGACAGGACTATTTTGCTTTTTTGGTATTTGTATCCACAATTCTTGGCATAATGCTGAGCACAGACTATTCACTGAATAAATGGTTTTTCATTGATTAATATAATAATGATAACAATAATCAATTAATTATTACATTATTATAATCAATTGTAATTAATAACCATATCATTATTATATAATGAGCAGTATGATGAAATGAAAGGACATTAGACTTAGAGTGAGAAGATGTGGTTCTCTTTTTGTGTGTGACTGCTTATATAGGTGACAACCTCTCTGGATCCCCAGTTTCCCCATCTATAAAATGCTTCACTAACCACCCTGTGGGACTTTCATAAGGAAAACACTTTGTAAACTTTAACAATCTGAAGGAATGTGAACTATATTAATGAGCGCAGCAGCATCCTCTTCCTCACAGGGAAATACTGGAAGCTTTAAGGGGTTAGGAACTGGAGAGAGGGAAATCTGATGAGAAAAATTCCTTTGCCAAAGAAAATCAGTATCTTCTCTGCAACTTAGAGTCTCGGAGAGTTGCCTGGGGCATTGAGAGTGAGGGACATGACCTAGATCACATGATCAGTGTCTGTCAGATGTTGAACTAAACCCAAGTTTTCCTATCTCTGTAGCTGTTCTTCATTCACTACTTTATGCTGACTCTGTCATCAGAAAAGACATATCAATGTGAGGTGTTGCTTTTGCTGCCATTTTAATATTTTGTCTGCATTATGTTTTTGAATCCAGATGTTTCTAGATAGGTACTGACTGCCACCAAAATAAATATCCAAACAAATAGACAGACATAGAGATAGATGATAGACAGATAGACATAGATAGATAGATACATACATACATATAAAATAGATAAGTACAAAGATAGATGACAAATACAAAGATAGACATAGAGAGATAGAGAGATAGATGATAGATAGATAGATAGATAGAAAATACATAATAAGTACAAAGATAGATAATAAATACAAAGATAGACCTAGAGAGATAGATGATAGATAGACAGATAGATTGAATAAATAATGGAATTTTTAGAATAAACAATAGTTAATAATATTTCTTAGCACAATGTTGTAGATTTAGAATTAATATACTGCATTTCTAATCCCTTCCTTAGGTCCTCATGTCATTTGGGAAACTGCCATCTACATGTGTGTACATATATGCCCATCTATATGTATACATGCATCTTGTTCCCTTTACGATATCAGCACTGTAGCAATTTTTTTAAAAAAAAAATCAGATTCCAAAGTTGGCTTGCAGTTGTATTAATGATGCATGAGGTGGGAAAGAATAGCTGATCCTCCACACCTATCTTTGCTCTGCAGTAGTCACCCTCAGTGCTGTACTAATGTGTGCTTTGTCAGGAAAATATACAGATCTGTTGCCTAGTCCTCCCCAGGAACAGTGTCTATCCTAACAAGTTGCCATTCTTTTGAGAAAAGGCTTTCCTCCTCCCTTCTCTAAGACAAGTAATTTAAGCTGAAATTATTCATAATTCATCCCATCATGGTTAGGAATTGCTGAGCACACTGTGAATGCATCTCTTTATTGACTTGAGTACCCAAGAAAAAAACCCTTTATAGACTTCCATATAACTTCTCAGTGGGATTGTGTAAACTTCTGCAAGTGTTGTTGCAAATCAGTGTCTGAGCTGTCTTAATGGCTAAACTGTCAACAAATTGGAAAGTTTAATTTCTCAGTTACATTTTTTTTTCTGAAGGAGTACGTTAATAAGTTACTTCCTGACAATAAGACCTCAGAAAAACTCACCAAAAGATTGTGTGCCTATTATGGGGCAATGGTGCTATATGGTGGCCAAAAATAAAATTAAACCATCTTAGGTGCATTAAGACAAGGGAGGAAGGAAAGAAAGAAGAAAGGAAGAGGGAAGGGAAAGAAAGGAAAAGAGAAGGAAGGGACAAAGGAACAAAGGAAAGAAGGAATGAAAGGAAGGAGGGGGGGAGGGATGAAGAAAGAAAGGAAGAAAAGGAAGAAGGGAGGGAGGGTGTGAGAGAGAAGGGGGAAAGAAGGAGAGAGACAAGGAGAGAAGGAAAGAGAGAAGAAAGGAAGGAGAAAAGAAGAAAGGGAGAAAAGAAGGAAACAATCTTGTGTACCTACTATGTGCCAGGCATGGTGCTAAACTCTTTACAAGTATTACCTGATTTAATCCTCACAAAGACACATCCATCCAACTCACATTTATTAAGTACCTACTATGTATAAGGCACTACGTTAGACTCTCTGGATACAAGATAAACAAAAGTCCCTGTCCTCTAGTGACTGGCATGTTATTGTTGGGACATAACTTGTAAAAATATAAAAAAAAAAGTTATACAGATTCATGTGTTCTCAGGCATACAACATCTATCTATCTCTCTATCTATCTATCTATAGATAGATATAGAATATATCTAAATAGAATATCTTGATAATTTGAGGAAGAGAAAACACTAATACCTAGGAGATCAGGAAAACAAAAAACATAACCAATGAGAGCTGTCATATAAGCTGAGACTTGAAAAAAAACTAAGGGTACTGTGAGGTGGAGATGTGGAGGGATTATACTCTACAGTTTGGGTAGAGAGGATAGAGGCTGGTAATGAAATGCTGATTTTAGGGAATAGTAAGTAATCTAGTTTTGTTCTAATATTGGGTGTGTGAAAGAGAACAATGTGAGATAACTCTAGAAAGGTGGTCTGGAACCAGACTAGGAAGGACTTCAAATGTTAAGCTGAAGAGTCTGTTGAGACAAAAGAGAGACGCTGAGGGTTCTTAAACAGAGAGTAGCATCAGATTTTATCTTCACTTCTAGACAGTACTTTGAGAAGTTGAAAGATGTTCAGAGGTGTGCTATGAGCATGGTGATGGGGCTATAGATTAAGACACATGAGAATCAAGTGGGGAATGTTTAGCCTTAGGGGAGGGCAAGATAATTGCATTCAGATATTTTAAGGATTGTCCTGTAGAAGAGCAATTAGACTGTGTTTGGCTCCACAGTATAGAACCAGAAGCCATTGGTGGAAGTTATAGAGAAGTAGATTTTAGATTGCTATAAATCAAAATCTTCTAACAGTTACAGTTGTCTAAATATGTGATAGGTTGACTTGGAAGGTAATGAGTTCTCCATCTCTAGAGGTCTTCAAATAGAGTCTTGATTTCTGTGAGGTAGAGATCTTGCAGAAGTGGCTGCTGTGTTCCACTAAACATCAAAATAAATTATCAATTTCTCAGAACCTGTGATTCTATGAACACTCTCTCATGGGTACATTTAACTTTCAATCAGAAAAATTTAGTCCCAACACTAGATTTCTTGTTAATCTGCCTAAGCATATGTAGAATGCAAATGGAGGCCCACCAGGATACCAGGCTGCTGTCTGAGAATTGAATGGTATCAATTCTTGCTTCCTAAAATCTTTTACTAGTGAACGGGGAATCATTTATTACATCTCCCCAACCCCCTAAGGGCCCAGGCAGAAACACATAATATATTCTGGGGGAAGGGAGGAGAAGGCATTCTCTGATAAATAGAAGTTCTTTGGCAAGGCACCTATTTCCAGGACTGCTATCAATAATCATGAAGCCCATCCTACTTTGGGGTTGCATGTACTGTGCTACAATCATTAGCAGTTGCTAAGAAATACTATATAAGCTGTCCAATAAACTTGATGGATTGTCTAATTAACTCTTCATCAGCATCCGTTTTTAAAGATGCTACCTACTGAACCTGATGGCACTTTATGACCTTCATGTTGAGTATACAGCTAATTACTCCTTGGACAATAATTATTAAGTTTCTTAAGTCTCAGTCAGTCATTTCGTCTTGTAAATGATTAGGCCACTGAGCCTCTCAATTCATTTGGCTTCATAACTATGGTTCTCAGAGGATTACTTAAAGCCTGCTACAATATGTACAATTCATATAAACATATTTAAGTAGATTACAAAGATGTCCATTTTGTAGGTTTTCCATTGATCGGCACACTGACCTTGAGAGACAGTTCAACATTAATGCAGAAGATGGGAGGATAACATTGGCAACACCCCTCGACCGAGAGACGAGTATGTGGCACAACATAACGATCATAGCTACTGAAATTAGTAAGTGTCTGGGTTTGTCCATTCTTTTTATTCGATTTTGCCTCATTTCTGATATTGATCAAATGAAGTCAGTCCCTAGATGAGATTTCTTAGGGGAGAAGGAAAGGAAGGTTTACATTCTGCTTCTACGAAGGGAAGATCCATACAGATGAAATCATAGATTCATCAAATTATCCAAGGAATGATTTAATGAAGGATGGTCCCTTTCAAATATATCTCTAGGTAAATGGTGCCTAGCCCTTGTTTGTGTTTTGTCTAACAACTTATAAAGGAAATGGCTTTTTATGTGGGTCAATGGAAGTTTCATTATTAAAATTCTATAACTAGATTGTCCAGAGAAGGGAATGAGGGAAGCATAAGATATCCTTCTTTTGGAGGAAACACTTCCCCAATCCCTCACTCCTCCACCCCCCACCCCATTCCAGAGTATATCTTCTATGTCTTCAGAAACAGAAAATTCTTTTATCTGCCAGAGAGCTGTGTTGAAGCAGTGAATCAAGCTTCCTACAAATAAAGAATAAGGTGATACTTGACACAAACATTAATTCCTCCCTGGAAAAGGGCAAACAAGTCTCAACACAAATCTGTAGATAAGGATGTAAATGCAGAATTAGCCATGCATGATCTAAGCCATTAAAGGAAAGAGCACCAAGATCAGTAACCAAAGACAAGAGAAAGCCTAATGTGCATTTAAAATGGCTTGTAAATAGGTTTGACTTGTTTTGATTATTGGTGCCACTTTATAACATCTATTTTCTGAAATCTAGGAGAAGGTCTAGGGAAATAATTTTAGGAAATGACATTGTATTTGAATTGAGTGACTATTTAAAACCCCACTAAGTAACAGAGCCCCCCAGAAAGGCAGGAAAATAAAGAGAATGGAGGGTATACTCTATGAAGAAGGGGTTAAAATTGCTTCAAGAGTGGCATCTCATCAGTCAAAAGGTTTAGACAAATGAAATTAAGCTAAAAAAATAGATGTTAGGAAAGTTCATCTGTTATCTCATAATGAGAATGGAGAAGCTGTTCCTCATCCTCTTGTGTCAAATTCACTTAACGGAGGCTAAGATGGTTGTACTGTAGGCATTCCCCAAGTACTTAAGCAGTAATAGATCTAGTCTGCCATCACAGTAAATGTGTAAATCTCATTACTGCAACTGGGAGTTAGATGCACATGTGTTAACAGTAGATTAGGCTTCTAAAGTTGTTACATCCCTAATGGAGCTGCTAAGGAGGTAACCCACTTTTCCTAAGCCCCCAGTGCACACCTTATATTATTCCTACTGTTAGTCATTTGCTCTATTTTAATTACCATTGACCTGATATGAATAAAATGACCAGGATTTTAATATTATAATTTCATTACTTATAAATATCTTCTCTTAGATGTGAGGATAATAAGACTGGGAGACATTATGCAGGCGCCTTATTGCCATTTTCATTTTTGAAAGTGAAGTTGGACAAATAAGCAATTAACTTTTTAAAAGAGCATTTATTAAGCAATTTATGTATGCCAGGCACTGTGTTAAGCAATGAGGGGGGAATACAAGATGAATTGCATAATCCCTGTCCTCATGAAGTTTACAGTATGGGGGAAATAAGTCATAAGCCCATGAAAATGCAATTAATGTAGTGTGTAATAAGGTTCCAGAAGATGTCATAAACAATTGACAATACAGCACTTCAGGAAAAGAGATCATTTCTAGCTGAAGCAGTAAGAATAAATGTGGGATTTAAACTGGAGTCAGAAAAAAACTTAGGATTTTTCCCCTACTCTGTTAAAAAGTTGAAATGACTGCCTATTATCTTTGAGACAAGTTATAGACTCCTTCCCTCAGCATTTATAGCCCCTATAATATCAATCAGTCAATAAACACTAAGCACCTACTACATTCCAGGCACTGTGCTAAGCACTGGGCATATAAAAAGAGGCAAAAGACAGTTTATGCCCTCATGGAGCTTATAATCTAATGGAGGCGATAATAAGTAAACAAATATACACAAAGCAACCTATATGCAAAAAAGAAAGAAAGAATTAACAGAGGGAAGGCAATAGAATTAAGAGGGTTTGGGAAGATTAAAAGATAGCTCCCTTCTACCTTTCTAGACTTAAAAGTACTTCTAGATGCTAGGCATTATTATTATCTCTTTGAGCATGCTACATTTCAACCAGGCTGGCCTTCTTGCTTACCTGTGGGTTTAGCCTTCTCCTTGTTTCCTTCAGGTCTTTACATAGAAGTTTTCCTTTTTTGTTTGTTTATTTTGTTTTTGTTTTCCCCTATGTCTGAAATACTCTCTCACTTCTGCCTCATAATCTCTGTTTTCTAGCAAAGCTTAACTCAGATACCACTTGCTACCCAGATCTGTTTTTGTTCCCTCTATTTGTTAATGCTCTCTCCTTCTTCAGATTAGGTTATGTTGACTTCTTGATTTACCTGGTGTAGAATATGAACTCCTAGAAACAAAGCATTTTTTTTGGTTTGTGTGTGTATGTATGTGTGTATACACACACACATATACATAAATATAAATGTGTATTTTTATATGTATTTTCTTGTATATATTTTTGTTTTTATGTCTCCACCACTTGATACAGTGCCTGGTACATGGCAGGGACTTAACAAATGTTTGTTGAACTGTAATGAATTGTTGAATTGAGGAAAGACCTTGTGGAACAGAACAGTAGGAGCAAAAATACACACAAATAAGAATCAGAGATTTCTAGAATGTTACTGCTGGAAGGTACCTTGCACATCATTTAGTCCAACCCTCTCCTTTCAAAGACAAAGAAAGTGAGGTCCAAATAAGAGAGAACGTGATTAGTTCCAGAAGCTGTTACTAAATAATGGCAGAAGCAGGATCAGAAGAAAGGTTTCCATGCCATCCTCTTCCAGGGTAAATTCTTAGTACATAAAGAGAATCTTAGCTCGAATGGAGGGTTCCACTATATGGATATGGTGAGAGACAAGGCTAGCAAGACAGCCTTGAACCTGATTGTGGAATGCTTTAAATTGTAGGCTAAAGAGTTTGGATTTTATCATATAGGTGGTGAGGGGCTGTGATGTCTGAGGTGGCCAGAGTTGTCCTGTAGAAAGATTAACCTCAGAGAGGCAACCACAATGAAATAGAAGGAACATTGTGCTAGGAGCAGGGGTTATGTGTTCCAGTATCAACTCTGTTAATAATTAACTTGGGCAAGTCACTTCACTTACCTCCTCTGGGATTCAGTTTTCTCATCTATAAAATGGTACCATAGGACCAGCTTATCTTTAGGGTTGTTTCCATCCCTATAAGACAATAAAAGTAAAAATTCTACAAATAATTATTAAATATCTCCCATACATGACTCTAGAGATAAAAAAGACAAATATGAAATAATTCCCACTGTCATGGAGATTCCACGGTACTTGATGGATTTTGCATGCAGACAAGTAGGTAAATTCAAAGCATCTATAAAATAATGTGAAGTAATTTTAAAAGGGGATTCTAATAAGTGGAGAAGGGATATCAGGAAAGGCCATATTTAGGAGATGACACCTGAGGGTTTTTTTTTTTTGCTTGAATAGCTTCTGTAAGACGGAGATGAGTACAGCTAGATGATTCTATTAGCTGTGAAGAGAATGGATTGAAAGTGGGAAAGACTAGAGGCAGGGAGATTATTTAGATGGTAGCAGTGAGAATAGAAAGGGAGAAGCAGATAGGAGAGACATGATGAAGTAAGAATCCTTACTATTTGGTGTTTGGTTGGCTATAGATGGTTAAGGAAATGGAAGAGTCAAACAGACTCCAAGATTTTGAGCCTGAGGGACTGGAATCGTGGTGGTACCATTAACAGAAAGCAAGCTATGACTGGTCACCAGAATTAGTTTCTAAACAGGAGGCACATAATTGACCATTAAATTAAACTCCCCTGTGTTAGAGATAATGCATTACTATGGGCAACTACTGTGCGTTGAACACATTATTGCAAATAATGCTTTCTTGTTAATTACTGCTAAATCTAGTAGGCAAATGCCAATTTGATAGCCCTCAAGGAATCTTTGCTATTGGCATCGAGCCTGGATGACAGAATTATTGTTTTCATCCAAACCAGGCTACATGGAAAGAAAGATACCACTTGCGTGAGCTAATAACTCATGCTTAGTATTCAATTCACCATGTAAACTGGGCCCTGGATTTTCAAGGGAGCTGATTACCTTCTAGATACTTTCAGGATGAGATTAATCAGAAAGCAGTCCTTCCAGGAAGGTTCCTCTAATAAGTTATTAGCCCTTTTGTTTGTTTGTTTGTTTGTTTGTTTTCCCCAAGACTATCCTATGCCTTTCACATTGCTCTGGGGGTATAAGATTCACTGATTGTATAAATCCTAGAATCTCAGAGCTCAAAGGGAGTTCAGAGGTCACCCTATCCTTACTTGAATTTGGAAGCCCATCCATACCATGTGCATTAAGTCATCATCCTGCCCTTGCCTGAAAAGATTGACTTATAGGATCTTAGTATCATAGATTTAGAGTTGGAAGAGAACTTAGAGGTCGTCAACCTCCTCGTTTTACAGTTGAGAAAGCAGAAACCCAGGTCAGAGGGCTAGTAGGTGTCTGAGGCAGGATGCAAACGTAGGTTTCCCTAACTTTAAATCTGAACCTCTACGTGCTACACCATGGATGGCCATATTGTCCATAGATAGCAAACTGTCTCTTGAGGACCCCAATCTTGGATAGTACTAGATTAGCAAACTCTGCCCCAGATTGAGCTGAAATGTACCTTTCTGTAAATTCCACCTGCTTTTTCTAGTTGTACCCTCTGGAGCCAGGCAAGATATAGCCTAACTCTCTGTCCATCCAGAGTAGAAGAAGTCATACATTCTAATAGTGATCTTTAAGACACGAAGATGAGAAAGGCAGAATTCGCATTGATGTAGGGAAAAGCTTCTAAATAATGAAAGCTATTCAAAAATGGAATAAGCTGCCCTAGGAGGTACTGGATTTTCCTGGAGGTCTTGAAGAAAAGACTTCACATCTACCTGTTGGAGCTGTTATAAAAGGGATTCCTGTAGAAGTATGGCCTGATTTAAATGTCCTGCAAGGCCTCTTCCCACTCTGAAGTTCTGTGATTATTTGATACGGTGAAGATAAGAAACTAAAAAACAACAACAGCCATGAACTGTGTTTTGCTGCTGGATACAAAGGCTGAAAGGCAAGAAGGTTGTTTGTTTGTTTTAAACCACATTATACTTAACTTTATGTTTATTTCTACATAAGATTGGAGGAGTGAGAACTCAAAAGCATCTACAGCTAGGTGGTTCAGTGGATAGAACACTTTGCCTGGAGTCAGGAAGAACTGAGTTCAAATCTAACCTTGGAACTAACTACGTGACCCTTGGTGATTAATTTCTGCCTGCCTCAGTTTCATCAGATGTAAAATAGGGATTATAATAGCATCTACCTCCCATGATTGTTGTAAGGATCAAATGAAATACTATTTGTAAAAGGCTTAGCACAGTGCCTGGCACACAGGAGATCTTTAATAAATCCTCATTCCCTCCCCTTACTAAAAGCCTGTAGAGTGATTGAATAAGGAATTGATGGCTGGCACTTCATGTCAATATTTGAATTGGGTTGAGGAACAGAAGGAAACCTTAGTTTAATAAGGTTCACTCTCCTCTTCAGTAAAACTCTCAGGCAGACAGACACACTTGGGTTTTAAAATGATTCTTTCCTGAGCAATTGAACATTGCCCTTCTGGGGCAGAGACTAGCGTGCTCTCCTTGTTAGGAAATTGTGGGGCAGTGACTGTACTCTCAGGGAAGTATCCCCACAGAATGTTAAACAACCTGGGGAGTCAGAGGCTATTAGAAAGGTGCCTTCAGAGAGAAGCCTGAAGTCCCTTCTCTCTTTCCCCAAGGGGTCAGGCTTCTTCTGATTGAGGAACCTCTATTCCCCATCCCTTCCTAGAGACAGACCCTGAATAATGCCAGCACACACCTCATTACCCAACAAGCCAGTTTATCACTGAATCTGATCTGTATTGAGCAAGCAGAAGCCGCTTATAAAGAGCCAGGGAGAAAGAAACTTAAACCACATCTCTTTTCCTGACTAGTGAAATCCCTAATCCCAAGCACAGGTGTGAAAAATGAAAAAAAAAATGCCACTTGTACTTTACCAACTCCCCACTTGCCTTCCTTTGCTTTCCCTATGGTCCAACCCTTGGGCATTCCTAACACATACTTCTGCCAAGTGCTGGGTCAGGTTGTCATTTTCCCCTTAACTGGACATTTACATTTGGAAGAGCTTCAGCCCCATATCACATTCGCATGACTTAGGAGCCTCAGATATGATGGGGCTGTTTCTAGGTGCCCCCATCAGTGACTGCTACATTTCCGGACATTTCTTGCCCATCTAGAATCATGTGTCACCATATACCTAATACATAAACCAGTGACCCAGGGCTTCTGATGCAGTGACTTAAACCTAAACCGAGAGTGAGGAGATCAAGGTCTGAATCTCAGCTTGGCTATTTACCATCGGCATTATTAACTTTTCATGATCAGTTTCCTTCTCTGGATTGCAGTTCTATCCCCTAAGTCCCCTTCTGGCTCTACTAATCTGGGATTCTAACCTAAAGGCAGTGTGATATAATGTAAAGAACCTTGGAATGAAAGAATACTGGAACTAGAGTAAGGAGACTTGTCTCTGAATTCTAACACTATTGCTTGCCTATGAGACCTTAGAATAGTCATTTTAGCTCTCTAGAGCTATATTATTTCATCTATTAAGTTGGTGGGGGGAGGTGTCACTCCTCCTATGTTTTCAAAGGTCTTTCCTAGCCTAAATCACAAGACCCTGTCATTGATCGTTCCCATGTCTACCAACTCCATCTACTCTACAGAAGTGGAATAAAGGAAGAAAGAGAAGGACTTTTAGGGGAATTCCTAAAGTTGTTCAACCTCTGAACCAGAAAAACACTTTAAGGTTCTCCAAACTACCACCCCTTTGCCAAGATCTGTCTAGGGTATCTAAGACCAATGGATAAGCTGTCTTTAAATGTCTTGGCATGAGTTTCCTACTTTAATCACAAATTGATGCTTTGGTGCTTCATCTTGACACAAGAGACAACCATGACAGGTAGTACAAGTGTTATTAAGTCCATTTTACAGATGAGGAAACTAAGGTGACAGAAGGTAAGGTGATCTGCTTAAGCAAATATAATATATATTAATATATTATATTATCATATGTTATAATATATTAATAATATTTCATATCTAATATGTGAGTATACACACACATATATGTATACATATGCATGTACATATACACATGCATATGTACATACATACGTATATATTTGCAGATTGTTAATTCTATGTAATTTAAAATCTTAGAGAATTATCAGGGAGTAATGAGAGATTGAATGACTTTCCCAGCATAACACAACTAGTATCAGAACTTATTTGGTTCAACTCAGGATTTCAATACAGGTCTTTCTGACTCCAAAGTCGACTTTCTTTCTGTTACATTCTTCTGCCTATGTATTGATACCTACCACATAACAAACAGACCTTGTAACAGTTTTGGAACTTCTGATAAGTGACAATCTTTTTATTAACTAATGCTATATGCCTGGGGCTGTTGATAGATGATAAATTGCCCAGGTCAGGAATTCTTTGAGAACATGCTGGTCTTGCTGTGTTTTGCCTTGGCCAGACCACACATGCAGTACCATGCCCGATTCTAGATGTGACACTCTGAGAAAAAAAAAATAAATGGATAACCTGACATTTCCAGAGAAGGGTTTCAAGGATTGTAATGCCTTATAAAGTTCACTTGGGAAAATATTCTATGGAAAATAGAGAATAGAATGTATAAGGGGAAACATGGTCCCTGTTTTCAAATATTTGAAGACTTTTTCTGGGAAAGAGGGTTTTAATTTGTTCTACTTGTCTTTAGAGGGCAGAAATGAACTGGCAGATTAGAAATAGGAGGGCAAATTTTGACTCAGTAGAGAGGTTGGGGGAATCCAGACAATTAGGGCTGTACAAAAATGTGATGAGTTGCCTTAGTATGTATGTTATGAGTTACTCATCACGGGAGTTATTCAAGCAGTAGATGATTACTCAAATATGTTGTGAGAGATTCATTTCGATCATGATTTGGCTAAGGGTGGGACTAAGGAATCACTGAGGGCCCTTCTAACTTTGACTGTGATTCTGTGACTTCTGTTGGGGAAATGAATTTTACTGTTGAAGCAAGTTTGCCTGTGTGAGCACTCCTCCTGGAAATAGGAATTTTGAACCCCCTCCCCCACATTCCTAAAAATAAGATTAAGAAAAATTAATGAGTGAATACAATTGCGAATTGAATGTACCAGCCACCCACTGAGGTAAATCAGTCTGCTGGATGGAGCCCATCGGGATGGTGTTCAAGTGCACCTCACCAGCCAGCATATTGTAATCAAGAAACATGAGTTTAATTACAGGCTGGGGTGGGGGGGTGGGGTCTGGGAATTAAATATGGGCTAAAAGGAAAAAGACTGAATTGGATTCTTCCCTTACCTTATCTAGCAGGTTATGCAGCATCAAGACAGCTGCCTTGTCTCCACAATCTTGCTTCGAGAAAAGAATTTCTGTGCTCCCTAAAGAAGATCTGTCTTGGGGAAGAGAATTCTATTTAAGTATTTTTTTTTTTGCTTAAATAAGCCCCATCATTAGGTTTTATGTTAGGCACAGTATCCAAATCTCTTCACTCGCACTTATCAGGGCGACTATGGAAATAAAAATACCCATACTGAGCAAGCATTTGATTTCCTGCTGAACTGTTTTTCACATTTCCAATATAATTATGTTACAGTTTCAATGAAACAAAGAGTGAATTCCACAGAGTACCATAGAAACCCACATTTGTTTATTTAAGAGGGAATATAAAAAGCAACTAAGATAGAAAGTAATGTGCCGGGTGACTTGTCACAGAAAATAATGTTTTAATTTTTTTTTTCTGAAAATAGGAGACTTTTTGGAAATGGTCTTAGACATATTAAAGAGACAGGGACTTGACCTTCCTGGGATGTTAACAGAGGCATGAGTACATTGGGGGTAGAGGTAGAGGTAGACAAAGTAATGAAAAGATTAATAGCAGAAATGCGGAGTGGCCATGCCTTTTCCTTCCTCACTGGGCCACATCATCTAACCCTGATTCGTCATCTATGAAAGAGGGTCCAATGTTATAAGGAATGAAATGAGGACCTTGTAAGAGATTGCCAGTTTTAAGCTCAGAATGAAGCTGCAGTGTATATATAACTATGTATGTATGTGCATGCATACATATATAAACATACATGTGTGTGTATTCTATACATTACAGTGGTCATCCCATCACCAAAAGGGCAGGCTGACAGGCACGGGGAGACTGGCACATATCTCTCCAGGACCCAGCATGATGTTACTTCCTTTTCCAAGTATTTTCACTATGGCATTTGTTTGATCCTCACATTACCCATTAAGTGGGTAAAACAAATTATTACTAGTATTCACTTTTTCACAGAGGAAGAAACTGAAGTTCAGAGAAGTTATGTGATTTACCCAAGATCTCATAGCTAATAAATGAGTGAGCTAGGACTAGGATTCAGGTTTCCTAATTTCTATTCCAGTGTTCTTTCCAAAGATCAAATAAAATTAATGTCCTTAAAGTCTCCTGAAGATTCTATGTTCTAAAAGCTAAAATATTCTTGCATTTTAGGTTTCATATTCTAGGTTCTGATATGATATGGTAGTTAGAGTATTGGAATTGGAGTCACAAAGATCTGGGTTCCAATCTCTCTACAGATACATTAATTCTGTAACCCTAGTCAAGCCCCTTAACCTATAACAACTTTGGTTTCCCCATCTGTAAATTGAGGATAACAGCAGCACTTTCTCATGAGTTGTAGGGAGAATCCAATGAGAGAATGTATCTAAAGTGTCTGGGAAACCTCTCTGATACAGTATATTTTATATTTGAAGGCTTCACTTATGCCCAACATTCTGGATATCATTCTGTGTTGGGAAGGATGCATGATACAATGGAAAAGAAAGCCGGGTTTGGAGTGAGAAGATCTGGGTATAGAACCTGGATCTTTTACTAATTATTCGTGTGACCTTTGGTAAGTCATGTATTCTCCATTTCCTCATTCAAAAATGAAGGAGTTGGACTAGATGACCTCTAAGCTTCCTTCTAAGTCTATGATTCTTTGAGTCTATGTTCTGAGGTCCCTTTCAGTTTTGGAATATTTTATGTTCTCCACGCATAAAAATCACAGCTCCAGACCACTTAGACTCTCTTAATCATTCATTCATTCCTCTATTTATCTTTTTATCTGTTCACTTATTTATTTAGTTGTTCTTCTGTCATGTCTGACTCTTCATGACTTCATTTGGGCTTTTCTTGGCAGAGATACTGGAGTGGTTTGCCATTTCCTTCTCCAACTCATTTTCCAGATGAGGAAACTAAGGCAAACAGGGTTAAGTGGCTTGCCCAGGGTCATATGGCTCACAAGTGTCTGAGGCCAGATTTAAACTCATGAAGATGGATCTTCCTGATTCCAGGCCTGGTGTTCTATCCACAATGCCAATACTCTCTTATGTCTCCCCCCCACCCTCATTTTTTTTTTTCTTTGCTTTAAAGCTCTTAGTAATCTAAAGAGGACAGTGACTCAAAAGTAATGCCTTAGTAATGCCATTTCAGCTATTGATATAGATTCCCATTTAGTCTGACATTGTTCATTCAATCACTCACTCAGTCACCATTTGTTGAACACCTACTACGTACAAAATATTTTTTGTCTGTAGGCATCTTATAAAATGCCAATTGTTTTTACACCAGTGAGGCTTTTGGATACCTGTGAGATAAACAAGAGACTACTCATTTCATGAGTTGATAATCATAATATACTTGGCTAATGTCAATATTTTACGATGTATTAACAACAGATTGATAGGAGCAATAAATGTTACAACAAAAATAATAATAGATGGCATCTGTTGGGCACAAAGCCCATCATACCCCATCTTGTCAATTGATGGTATTCCCACACTCTCTGTGAACAGTATCACCCACGTAAAACAGGCAGAGAAACTTGCCAAAAATATCCCTACAGTGGCAGCAAGTTCCTTTTGAAAATGACAAAAGGATTCCTAAACATAATCCTCTTTCCCATCTCCACCCCTAGATGATCTATATGTTAACTTGGACCATAGCTGCTATTCCTTATTTTGGCAAGTGTCCCTTCAGATATGCTCATGTTGGAGATTGTTTTACACCAGTGATGACCATGATACAAAGTCAAGTAAATAAGCACTTATTAAGCATTTACTGTGTGCCAGGCACTGTGTTAAGTGCTTGGAATACAAATATATACACAAATATATACACAAAAGAAAGACAGTCGCTGCCCTCAAGAAGCTTTCAGTACAATGAGGGAGTATAACACATGAAAGGGAACTAAGAAGTAAGGGGGAGGGAGAAGAAACCCTCTTGGGATCATGGTGAAGTCTGAAAAAATGAAGGATATCTGGTTTAGGTCCTTCCTCAAAATGGAGATTCAAGGAGAAGTAACTCATGGGAGAAGAGTCAGAAGGAGAAGGAAGCTGACACATGGTGGTGAAGTCTGGAGAAAAATCCAGGATATCTCTAAAGGAAAGCCCCACCTATGTCAAATGAGAGTAAATACAAGCTAGCTAGGCACTCAAGAAATGCTCTCTTTTAGGCAATCCAGTTATACAGAACTAAGTCTTATCATTTATGAATACACTGTCCATAGTGTGGCAAAATATTCATTGACAAAATCAAAATGGACAGCTATGGCAAATCAGTATCATATGGATTCATAGTGCCCCAATGCTAGTATCTCTCAATGGCACTTACAGTATGATGGATCTACAAAGCCCTGGGAAGAATTATGTTGTGGATATCCTTTGTACTGGCTTAAGAGATTTCTTTTAGGGGAGGTGGTTTGCTGGAAGAAGTTTCTGCTTAATTCATTTGACTATGGCCCTCAGTCTTAAGATATGGAGAAGAATACAGGCTGTCTTCTACAAATATGGATTGACAAGAACACTTAAGAAATCCTTTGAGCTAGCTACAGACCATCAGCAAAAAAAGTTCTGTCCTTTCAAGACATTGCTTAATAGAATCTTCTACTTCTATTCCACAGGACGTTTATATGGTGATGGCTGAGAGCATTAAAAAGAGGTGTATATGTGCCCTCTCAGAGTCAGATCTCCTTTTCCTCTTGGGTTCCTTTTTGCCCTGGAGTGCACAAGTGGCCCTCTATTGCTATCTCCTCCATGTAACATTCAGATTGAAAGAATGGACCTATATATCAGCCTCTGTCCTTTGTATTTCCCTATAGTTGAATTAGCAATGAACATGAGCTTGAGCTTGGACAGATTTTGGGAGATAGTGGAGGGTAGAAGTGACTGGTATACTATGGTCCATAGCGTCATGACATGTCAGACATGATTGAATAACTGAACCACAAAAATAAACAGTAGACTTCTCTTTCCCTTTTCCAGGAGACTAGATCATACCTAAGAAGAACCTGAGAAGCTCATCTTGTTTTTTTCATAATAAACTACTTGGTCATGTGTCAAAGAGAATATTCCCCTAACTTCAGCAAGAAAACACAAGTCATGTTTGTAGACTTTGAGACCTGTCCTCCACTCCATCAGGTGTGTTAACTAGGATGGGCAAAGCCAAGCTTTGCCTACCTCTTGTTATTCCAGGTCCTTTTAGCTCAGTGAAGGCCAGTGGTACCCTACAGATATGGTTACTGAGGCAGGTATAGAGGCCAGGACCCTTTGAAGTCAAAGTCGGCTTTGGCTTCTACCCACCCACTGACCCAACCCTCAGCTTGTAGAAGAAAAGACTATGGAGATAAAACACTACAAATCTGCATAACAGAATTAGAAAGTGTCAGAGGCGGGAAGGGATTATTTTGTCCAACACTTTCATTTAGCAGATGGGGAAATGGAGGTGTATTATAAGAAAGATCTCCACTGAAGTTCCCCAAGTAAATGACTGAATAGAAAATTCTGGTAGAAGTCTCTGTGTTTCTTCACATCTTGTTTCCCCATCTTTAAAATCTATTCTCATCTCACTTCTACCTCTTAGAAGGCATAGCTTGTTACAAGGCTTACCTGTAATAGCATCTTTTATACTAGGCATTTTCAGGACATACAGTTTGCCCCAAGGTCCTAGTGCCCAACTCAAACCTAGAAATTTATTTATATATTTTATATTTCCTTATTTGGTTACATATTGTTTTTGCCATAGAAAAATGTTTTCCCCTTACCACCTTAACACAGTGCCTTCCACAGAGCAGGCATTTGAATTATGATTGACTAACCAACTGAGCATAGGTAGCAGGAAGCCACAATGGATATCATGGTGAATAGAGTTGCCAGACCTAAAGTTAGGAATACGTGGATTCAAATCTGGCCTTAGACACATTTACTATGTGACTCTGGACAAATCACTTAATCTCCACCTGCCTCAGTTTCCTCAGTTGTAAAAGAGGGGTCAAAATAGCACCTATCTCATAGGGTTGTTATGAAGAGCAAATAAGATAATACTTGCAAGGTGCTTAGCACATAACAGATGCTTAAAAATGTTTTTTTTCCCTTCCCCATCCTGTCCTCTCCTATTCTTACCACCCTCAAGAAGATAAACTCTATGAAGGCAGGGAATATTTTGTTTTAGTCTTTGTAGTCCAACAATGAAGACAGTACATGGAACATGCACCTAAATAAAACCTTGTTGAATTGACCTGAAATTTGAACTCAGGTCTTCTGACTCAAAATGCTGAGTTACATCTACTAAGCAGAAAAGTCAAACAAAACTCCTGAATGCTGCTGGGAAATGTTTAATAAAATATATTTTAAAATGCAACAGAATGTATATGATGTCAATTTGTTGTTTTCTTAAGTCAAACTGCCTGTAGAGATACATTTCCTTCCTTTTCTTTTTTGGAGGTAATAGGAGTTAAGTGATTTGCTCAGCGTCACACAGCTAGTAAGTATCTGAGTTGGGATGTGAACTCAGGTCCTCCTGACTCCATAGCTGGTGTTCTTTCCACTGTACCACCTACCTGCCCTGCAGTGGTAGATTTCTATTTGAGTTCTACACCATTGTACCATAGCAAGTATGAGACTTTTTCTAAGGAAGACATTTATTATTTGTGATATAGTGGAAAGGACATTGGACCTGAGTTTAAATCCAAGCTCTGTAAATGCCTCACCAGACAACCTTGGGAAAGTCATTTCTTTTCTTTTCTGGGCTTTCATTATTATGTCATCTGTAAAATGGGAGGATTGGATTAGATCATTGATAAATTCCATTTGAACTCTAAACATCCTATATTTCTATTTACTCTATCATTCCTTGTTTCTATCCTTTTTTCTAACCTCTTCCTCCCCTTTATGGAAAATTTACCTTATTTTCCCAAAGGAGTACTGATCCTCCAAAGGTTTTGACAGTATTTGAAAACACAGAAACTGGTGCCATACGTGAGAATAAATGAGATAGCTTTCTTGAGGACAGTTAAGGCTATTAAAAAAAACAAATATCCACCATATTTCTAGAGGATTTTTTCAGTCAAATCATTAGAAATGATCTCAAGAGCCATATTCCCTCAATTTCTGCCCCTCTGGACAGATTTGCCTATAACAACTTTCTTCACCAGGGGTTCTTAATCTTTATTTGCGTTGCACACCCCTTTGGCAGAATGGTGAACTCCATACAATGTTTTAAAATTCATAAAATCAAACACAAAGGGTTACAAAGGAAACTGATCATACGGTTATAAATACGGTTATAAAATATGTTTAAAAAAGTCAAATTAACCTCTTGTCTACGTGTGCCAAAACATGTAAATAAATAGGAAATTTTAGTTAATCATCTGATATTTCTTTTATATGCTGGAAATCACTTGGATATTTTGACACATCTATATAGTTGACTTAGCCTCTTATGTTCCCCCTGAATATTTTGTAATGAAGTAGACAAGCCAAATTCTCCAGACCTGCAGGTCATCTTCTAGAGCTCCAGGAGTTGGCAAACTGTGGCCCACTGCCTGTTTTTGTGCCGGCTTATGTAAGAGCTGCTGGCTTTTGGCCTGAAGGCTCTAGTTTGCTGATCTTTGCTCCAGTCAAGTTAAAATATCTCCTCTTTAATCTGGGCATTTGGGGAATTGGCGACAATCTGAGGTGACAGCTATGATCATTTGGCCAGATATCAAGGTTATTCCCCTCCTTCTGATTTCACTCCTCATTTTTAATATTTATTTAATAATTTTCCTAAGTTCTTTATTATCTCCTGATCCAGAGCCCCAATTAAACACTATGCTTTTCTAACAAAAGGCTTTTTTCTCCTTCAAATTACATTTCTTTGTACACTCTCATATCTGCCTTATCATTCCTAAAACTCAGAAGGGTCATAGTTCTACTAAAAATTTCATCTGAAGAATCCAATTCATTTCATAATGACGATGATCTCTTCCTTTATCCAGCTTAAAGCTCTTTACACATATTTCATTAATCCTCACAGCATCTTTCTGAAGTAACTAAAGGGCAGGTATTATTAGAACCATTTTTCAACAGCAGAAATCGAGACAAAATGAGGGAAGAAATCATTTTCCTAATGTTGCAATAAGAGATTGACCAAAGCTCTCTGCCGTTTCTGTGCCCATGTTGCCTCAAAGTATTACAAACATTAGTTCATTCATCCTCAGAGCATCATTTTGAAGGTTTCTTTTGTTTCTTTCAAATTTTACAATGGAAAATATTATGGTTGTATCTTCAAAGATAGAGAAAAGTCCAAATTAAGGTATTTGTCAAGGACACAAGCTTCTTGACCACTCCTACCCTCTCTCCCCCCACTTCTTAGGCTCTTTAAAACACAACTTTTATATTAAAAATCTCTCTGCTTTTCTTCAAATTGTGAACAGCAAGCTTTCCTTTTCCTTTGCCATCCTCATGTGTATATTTGGCAAATGCTCTTATAGAATGTAAGCTACTTGAGGGAAGGGATGTTTTCTTTTTACCTGTGCACCTTCCCTGCCTGATGGGCTACTCCTCCCACAGTATTTTATGAAGAAACATTCTTTGAGTTTAATTTGCCTCAAAAACAAGACACCACGAAGACTGAGGTGATGTAAAGAGTTTTGTGTCATAATCAAAATTGCATCCAATTTAATCTGACACCTGTTCAAAGTCATGCGTAATCATCTTAAGTAGTAAATAGATGGGGGGAATACTTTTGTAGACAACTTCATGGGGACATTTAGGGAAGGACAATAGTGTCAGGAGAAAACTAAAAGGCTAAAGATGGATATCCTGACCTGAGGTATGGGAACTTTTTTTAAACACATATTTTGATAAATATATTTTGATATAATTGGTTTCCTTTGTAATGTTATATGTTTTATTTTATGCTTTTAAAACCTTATTCTGAGAAGGGGGCCATATGCTTCAACAGCCTCTCAGCAAGGTCCATGACACACCCAAAGATAACCAGTGATAGAAAGGACCAAGAACAAAGGATCCCAGATGGGTGCTGGCCCCTCGCTCCTTGTAGACGTGCCCGCTGCCCTACTCCCTCCCCCCACAAACACATGCTATTTATTAAAGGAGGAGTACGTCAATTTCTCTAATCCTAAAACAGGATTTCCTTGTACAAACTCTCTTCTGAAATGGGGAGGCACCTTGAACCCTCTCCATATGTCAGATTTAGAATCTAACTCCATTTGATAACATCCTCCGCCTTGTTCTCCCATAGTTTATTTATAAAAGAAAGTTGTAGCAAACTTTTGTCATGTTCCTTCAGTCACTAATACAGGCATACCACAGAGGAGAGAGTAGAACTCAGAAGGTCTTGTCAAGGATCTGCCTGTAAGTTGACCTTGTGACAAAGTCATCATCACCCAGCTGTCTGGTGTCCTATATGCCTGAAACCTCAGGCAGCTTGTTGCACAGTCCAGTGAACAAATGTTTCCTTAGGGTTGTGAACAAAGCTGTTCAGAGAACTAGACTCCCCAGAACTGTACTGTTTTGTCTCAAAAAAGATCTTGTCTAGATCACTTGTTCTTCTTCCTTCCAACACACTTTTGCAATAATCTATGGTTCACTTTAAAGAAGAGGAGAGCAGAGGTCTGGATTCATACTACTTTTATCGGCTGCCACCAGGCAGTCTGGGAGTAGTGTAGAAGCTAGTGTTCTCTTCATGGCTCTTCCCTGAAGTTGCTGCTATGCCATCTCACAGCCCAGCTACCCTGCTTCCTTGATGGAGATGAGATCTTCAAAAGAAAAGCCTCGGAATTCTATGGAGAAATATCAGGTGCTCATGGGATTATCTTACTTTGGACAAGGAGCTTAGCAGGAACTATGCATGGCATCAACTATCTGAATCTTTCAGACAAAGTGGAGTTTAGATCAGAATAGTAATGAACATTGATAATCAATTCTCCACTTTATTTTGTGTGCACAGACATAACCCCCATCATTTCTGAGAATTCTCTGACTCACATTGAATCCCATTCTTTTCCGTACCATGGAGAACCATTTCCCAGTGTTGTATTAACACTTGTGCCTTAAAGAAAGAAAAGCATTATGAGGAAGAAAAGAAAAGGGAAAAACATAATCGATAAGGTCTGTATGATCCCACTGGAATTAAGACCTAGACACAAAAAGTTAAGTGATTTTTATGCTGTCATTTCAATTATAAGAATTCACACAAAAAGTTAAATGATTACTATGCTGTCATTTGAATTGCTAGAATGCAAACCATATCATTTTCTACTTAGATATTTCTGAAGAAATGAAGTTAGAAAGACAAACATGCAAAAAACCAAACTCAGCTTGGAAAAAACATATAGGATCCTTTTGAAAGCTGAACCAATACTTCATGAGATAAGTGCTAGTTAATGTTTCTTTCATAGGAAGACATCAGTGGGAGGACAAAGGGGAAGGAACTATTGTATTTGGATAGCTGATCCCCAAATTTAACAATATACAGTTTAATAGGATCCATGGGACTTAATCGAGACTCGACTAGGGTAGGGAAAGTGAGACTTTGATTCAGGTGACTGCAATTTATAGGGAAATCTCCAGAATATCCAGTACTTCAACAGCATAGAAACAATTGACCATAGTTCCTACTTAGCTAGCTAAAAATAGGAAAACAGAAGGTGGAGTTCCTTGCCTCCATGGCTATACCCAGGTGAACTCCTTGCTATTCTACATCTACCCTAATTTTCCCATTTTTTTGTTCCTGGGGAAAGTCCCATAGCATCCTAAAACTTCATCTTCCTTCTCCTCAATGGAATTGAGGGTCTTTCTGCCAATGGAATTGAGGGTGAATGTTGTGCTTCTTGCCCTGGTCTTAACAATTATACCTTTGATTCAATGCTATCTATCCAGGGTTGTGAGAACAAGTAGAATCATACATCTCAGCCCCCACATGTAATAAATGGCATTCTGTTTTACAGACTTTGGAGACAAGAACTAGCAAAGGAAATGGTAACTAACATTAAACTGAATAACTTTGGCATTAGTCCTTGGGTTCATCTGTAAAATAGGAATGATATTTGTATAATTACATGACACGACTGTTGTAAGGATAGTACTTCCTACAACTTAAAATGCAACAAAAATGTGATGATAATGAAGATGAGGAGGAGGTAGATTATCCCACTTCCCTCCATATGACATCTAAGCTTAAGCTGGCAGACACGGTCATCCTGGCATTAAAAGGAAATGAATCAAAATGTAGATTCTGTCAGGTTATATCTAATTAACATACAGTGTAGTGTTCTGAGAGACACAGTGGACTAGAGAATGGATTCTTTTAATAGATGCGAAAGCCTAGACAAGTAAAATGGTTACATTCCCTTCAATATCAAAAGGAATGTTAATACTTGAGAATTTTACAGCTAATTAAATATTTCCATCTTTGTACTAGAAAGAACACTGAATTTAGTTAGAAGATGAGATTTGAAGTCTCAGCTTTACCGTTTCCTAGTTTTATGACTAGTTTGAAAACCACTCCTTTCCCTGATCCTCAGTTTCCTCAGGTGTAAAATGAGGTATCCTCTTCTAATTCTAAGAATCTACTATTATATCTTATTTGATCTTTATAACTACATTACCACAAGTGATCCTAATATTGTTTTAATTTAAAATACATTTATTGTATATGCATCTATATTTATTTTAAAACATTAAATAAATCTAATTTTCTTACTCAATTAAAAGCATAGTTTTTTTTCCTTCTTTTTTATTTAATATTTTTAGTTTGCAGCATTGATTTTTACAAGAGTTTGAATTACGAGTTTTCTCCCCATTTCTACCCTTCCCCCCTCCAAGATGGCATATATTATGGTTACCCCATTCCCAGTCAACCCTCCCTTCTGTCACTCCACTTCCCCCCATCCCCTTTTCCCTTACTTTCTTGTAGGGCAAGATAGATTTCTATGCCCCATTGCCTGTATATCTTATTTCCTAGTTGATTGCAAAAACTTTTTTTTTGAACATCTGTCTTTAAAACACTGAGTTCCAAATTCTCTACCCTCTTCCCTCCCCACCCACCCTCACAAAGAAGGCAAGCAATTCAATATAGGCCACATGTGTGTCATTATGTAAAACCCTTCCACAATACTCATGTTGTGAAAGACTATATTTTGCTCCTTCCTATCCTATCCCCCTTTATCCAATTTTCTCCCTTGACCCTGTCCCTTTTCCAAAGTGTTTGTTTTTGGTTGCCTCCTCCCCCTATCTGCCCTCCCTTCTATCTTCTCCCCTTTTTTATCTCTTTCCTCCTTCTTTCCTGTGGGATAAGATACCCAATTGAGTGCGTATGGTATTCCCTTCTCAGGTCAAATCCTATGAGACCAAGATTCACTCATTCCCCCTCACCTGCCCCCTCTTCCCTCCCAACAAGAACTGATTTTTCTTGCCACTTTTATGTGAGATAATTTACCCCATTCTATCTCTCCCTTTCTCCCTCTCTCAATATATCTCATCCCTTAAACTGATTTTATTTTTTTAGATATCATCCCTTCATATTCAACTCACCCTGTGCCCTCTGTCTATGTGTGTGTGTGTGTGTGTGTGTGTGTGTGTGTGTGTATATATATATTTATGTATGTGTGTGTATTCCCTTCATCTACCCTAATACTGAGGTGTCATGAATTATACACATCATCTTTCCATGTAGGAATGTAAACAAAATAGTTTAACTTTAGTAAGTCCCTTCTGATTTCTCTTTTTTGTTTACCTTTTCATGCTTCTCTTGATTCTTGTGTTTGAAAGTCAAATTTTCTATTCAGCTCTGGTCTTTTCACTGAGAAAGCTTGAAAGTCAACTATTTTATTGAAAGTCCATATTTTGCCTTGGAGCACGATATTCAGTTTTTCTGGGAAGGTGATTCTTGGTTTTAATCCTAGCTCCGTTGACCTCCAGAATATCATATTCCAAGCCCTTCGATCCCTTAATGTAGAAGCTGCTAGATCTTGTGTTATCCTGATTGTGTTTTCACAATACTCAAATGGTTTCTTTCTGGCTGCTTGCAGTATTTTCTCCTTGATCTGGAAGCTCTGGAATTTGGTGACAAAATTCCTAGGATTTTTCTTTTGGGGATCTTTTTCAGGAGGCAATCAGTGGATTCTTTCGATTTCTATTTTACCCTCTTTCTCTAGAATATCAGGGTAGTTCTCCTTGATAATTTCTTGAAAGATGATATCTAGGCTCTTTTTTTGTTCGTGGCTTTCAGGTAGTCCAATAATTTTTAAACTGTTTCTCTTGGATCTACTGTCCTGGTCAGTGGTTTTTCCAATGAGATATTTCACATTGTCTTCTTCCATTTTTTCATTCTTTCGGTTCTGTTTTATAATATCTTGATTTCTCATAAAGTCAGTAGCTTCCGCTTGCTCCAGTCTAATTTTTAAGGTAGTATTTTCTTCAGTGGTCTTTTGAACCTCCTTTTCCATTTGGCTAAATCTGCCTTTCAAGGCATTCTTCTCCTCATTGGCTTTTTGGAGCTCTTTTGCCATTTGAGTTTCTGCACAACAAGCTCTGCCACACCAGTGCTACTCCTCCCCCGCGAACCACCAACTTAGACTGGACTCAGATCTAAGTTGGCTTTGCACTCCAGCTCAGATCTGCCACTTAATTCCTCCCACCAGGTGAGCCTGGGGCCAGAAGCAACTGCAGCTGTAGCTCTGTACTCAGAGCTGCACCACCTCTGCTGCCTCGGGAGAGGTGGCCCGAACTGTGAACTCCTTTCACTCTGTCCCAGCAGCTTTTCCCACTAACCTTCTCTGTTGTCTTTGGTGTTTGTGGGTTGAGAAGTCTGGTAACTGCCACAGCTCACTGATTCAGGGTGCTTGGGCCTGTTCCACCCGGCTCCTGGTCTGGCTGGTCCAGACGCAGCTCACGCTGGGCTCTGCTCTGCTCTGCTCCGCCCCGAGATCCGTGGGATAGACCTTACCCAACAACCATCCAGGCTGTCCTGGGCTGGAGCCTTGCTTCTCTCTGCTATTACGTGGGTTCTGCAGTTCTAGAATTTGTTCAGAGCCATTTTTTATAGGTGTTTGGAGGATAGGGGGGGAGGGGGGTGGAGCTCACGCAAGTCCGTTTTCCAGCCACCATCTTGGCTCTGCCCCCTGTATAGTTTCTTATAAATGCAATAAACTAGAAATTAAATCACAGGTCATAGATTTAGAACTGGGAGAGAAATTGAGATTATCTCCTCAATTAGCTTCATTATGCAGATGGGGAAACTGGCACAAAGAGAAAGGAAATAATTTGGTTAAGTAGTAAAGGTAGCTTATGGCTCAAGTGAATAGAGCACTGGGCCCTGAGTCAGAAAGACCTGAGTTCAAATGTGACCTCTGACACTTATTAACTGTGTGATGCTGGGAAAGTCACTTAAATGCTATTTACCTCAGTTTATTCAAGTATAAAATGGGCATGATAATAGTACCTACCTCACAGAGTGGTGAGGATCAAATAAGAACATTTGTCAAATGCTTTAGCACACTGTCTTGTGCAAAGTAGGTGTTATATAAATGTTTATCGCATTGTACTTTCTTTCCTCAAACCAAATCTTTTGATCGTAAATTCCTTGTTCCTTTTCACTATAGCTGTGTTCTTTTCTTCACTTTCATCTTTTCATCTCATCTTTATGATGAAAATGGGGTAGTCTTTCTCTTTTGACTCCATTTCTGTGCTTATAGAAATCTGCAGCACTACTATATGTCTGCACACACAGATCTTTTCTCTTTATTGTTTCCTTCATAATTTTCTTAAGTCACTACCATGGCACAGTAGATAGAGCACAGGACTTGGAGTAAAAAGAACTGTTTAAATCTAGCATTTGTGACACTGGAAAAGTCACTTAACCTTTGTTCACTTTCATTTTCTTAACTGTAAAATGCGGGTGTTAATAGCATATAGCTTTCGGTGTTGTGTGGATCAAAAGAAATAATACGCCTAATGGTGCTTAATGAATTCTTATTCCTTCCTTTCCCCCTTTCTTCAGCAAATCCATATCAAATAGGTCCAAAATATCCTTTGCCATCATACATCTGAGACCAGTTAATGTTTTACCACCTTCCCCACCTCTCCTCTTAGATGCCATGGATCTTTCCTGCCCTATAATCTTATATTCATAAACTCCTAGAATCTCAGAGTTCATTTATTTGAACCAGAACCTTTCAACAACAGCCCCACCAGGTGGTCATTCATTCTTCTCTTGAAAACCTCCAGTGGTTAGTCCTGTGTTATGGACCAATGCATAGCCCATTTTAATTTTGGATGACTTTAATTTTTGGATTTTTTTCCTCTCGTCCATATTGCAAACTACAACGTGTACCTCTGTAACTTTGATTCACTGCTCTCACCCCAAATCCTTCTCTTCAGGCTAATCATCCCTCAGTTCTGACCTTCACTGGATGTGATTTCTAGTCTCCTCACCATCTTGGGTCACCCTCTGGTAGACACGCTCCAGCTTGTCGATGTCCTTCCTAATATATGGTGCCCAGAAGAGAATACAATATTCCAGATGCAGTCTGACTGGGACAGGGGAGCACGGAGGTTATCATTTGCCTAGTTCTAGACACTCCACTTCTATTAATGTAGCTTAAGATTCCATTAACCTTTGTGGCCCCTATGTCACACTTTCACTAAGAGACTATTATGTGTAATGTTCCCTGTTACAGCTTTGCCGTAGCCTAAATCTCTTGTGTCCCGAAGTCTCCTAGACACCTTTTTAGCGTCCTCATCCCCTAATCCATTAATGTCTGCTTTATGGATATAAACCTCTGTCCATGTTCCTTTTTCATATAACTTTCCTTTTAAAGTCCTCAGCCCTTATCTTTCTGGATCCTTTTTCCTCCCATCCTATCCACAGTTATCCCTTTCCTATCTTCAAATATCATTTATTATCAGTAATGACACTCTTCCCACTAACCTTTCAGCTCAAGTAGAATCATTGAAAACTTACCTTGTAAAAGGCACGACTTCTGGCTTCCTTCCCTCCAAGCCACAAAGTCATTTTCTTTCCAGGATCGTTTAAAACTACTCCCTTCATACATTCTTCACACTAGACAAAATGTCTCTCTTCCTCACTCTTCTCATTTTTCCTCACCTCTGCTTTGCTAGTCTACATAGAGTACCGTTCTACACTGTTACTTGTTAGAGTTGTCTTTACCTTTTCAGAGGGCTCTAGAGGCAGCTAGATGATGACACATTAGATTGAGCTCTGGATCTAGAGTCAAGAAGACCAGGGTTTAAATATGATCATAGACACTTATCATCTGTTTAACCTTGGGCAAGTCATTTAACCTCAGCCTGCCCCTATTTCCTAATCTGTAAAATGGGGATAATAATAGCACCTACTTTTCAGGGTTGTTGTGATAATCCAAGCAGATAATGCTTGTAAAGTGCTTAGCATAGTGCCTCTAGCATGCAGTAGTGGATTATTAAATGCTTATGTCCTTCTTTAATTGCCCAACCTAATTACTACCTCCTCCATGAAGCCTTCCTTGATGTCCTCATCTGTCTTCATAAAACACTTTTCTGGTGCTCCCCTTTGTCATCATCATACTCTACCTCTGATCATGTTTATTTTAGCACATATCAACTAGGAGGTGCAGTAGATGGAGCACCAGGTCTAGAGACAGGAAGAGCTGAGTTAAAATCAGACTTCAGAAACTTACTAGCTGTGTGAACCTGGCTAAGTCACTTAACCTTTTTTGCCCCAGTTTCTTCATCTGTAAAATGAGCTGGAAAAGAAAATGGGAGAACACTCTAGCAACTTTTCCAAGAAAACCCCAAATGAGTTCATGAAGAACTGTATACAAATGAAATGACTAAACAACAAAAGTCCTTATTAGATTCTAAGTTTTCTGTGGCCAGGGTCTGTGTTATTTTTCATATCTGCATCCCAAGTGCCAAGGAAAGTATTTTGCACCCACTTCACTACTTTGATAGAGTTTTATTTTTGTACCATATTAAAATTCACTTCATCAGTGAAGACCATGACTATTTCTTCCCACTCCTTAGCCTTGACCCATAAAAACCTTGCCAGTGCCCATTCATAGATTTTCCAAAGAGGCATAGATGCCTTTTTCTGGCTATTTTAAGATCTTGCAGATACCATTATATCACTCTGCTCGTCATCTGCTTCCTTTCATTCTCCCTATGATATGATTTACTAATCAAACATACCCTTTACACCTTTGTCCTCCTCAGATCCACTACATGGCTTCCCTTTGGCCCATGTCTCATCTACAAGTTTGTATTCTTTAAGACCATGGTGTTCCCTGATTCATAGCCATGCAGTGTCTTTGATAGACTGTTGTTTAAGTGATAGCTAGCATGTGATAGTTGCTCAGTGAATGTTGACATGAATGCAATTGAATTCAATAGTAAAGCAATTCTATATTGATAATCTTCATCTCCAAGCTTGCCTTTCCTTCATAGGCAGATATTGAAGCTGTCTTCTAGTGTTGACTGACTTGTGATTCAGTGGGGTCATCAGTACGAGGCCTGGCCACCATCTCTCATGTAACATATTAATGCAAATCCCTTCCTGTTACAGTTGAGAAGAGTGAGGCCCATGGAAGGAAAATGACTTATCTAAAGATATAGAGGTTTTAGACATCAAAGTCAGGATTTGAAGCCACATTTTTTTTGTTGTTGTTTTTAGGAGCAGTGTTCTCTTTCCCCTATACTCTCTTGGTATGAGAGGTCATTCGTAATTGTGTGTATATCTATATTTATATTTAAAGCACTTTTATTTTTACAATAGTTATTGGTTATTCTTTATTTTTATCTTTAGTGTATGTGTTTTTCCCATAAGGCTTGTCAGGTGCATCTTTCACTTTACTGGTGATTTTCTACTTAGGGTCTCTGAGTGAGGGATTTTTGTCAGTGATTTTGAAAAGTAAGTCTAGGAAGAGAGTACTTGGCTGATAAACTCAGATTCATATTATCCCACTTGGAGATTTGAAAGGTCTTGGCTGTTATTGGGAAATATGAGAAGAGGCAACAGGGAGAGATGTACAAGATGATGTTTGTACAGTATATTACATGGCAGTGGGGATGTACTAAGTGGTGGTGTTTTGGGGACAATGATAAAAACATGAACAAAACCCATTTTTAAAGCATAGGAGCAACATGTCTCAAAAATTATCACCTGTCACTTGCTTTAATTTGCAATTTATTTTCATCCTGTAATTAACCTAACTTTACTCATTCTGTGATCTCTCCATTGATTTTTTAAAGTACAAGGAAAACCAAGGTTCTTTTTAGCTTGAGGTTACATTTATTTTTATTAAAGAAAACTAAAATGGCTTTAAGAAATTCAATTTTACATTTTTATATCTTTTTTCTAAGCTCTCTTTTTAGAGAGTACAGAGATTCTCCACTCCCACAAAAACTTTAAAGGTTTGTTGGTGAGAGATAATCTCCCTTTCTCCTTTCTCCTTCTTTTTTGCCTCTCTTGTCTCTTTCTGCCTTTCTTTTTTGTCTATGTTTATGTATTTTTATATTTAAAATATTTATTCAAAAAACTTAACCTAATATTTATGAGATAGTTATTTGTCACCATTATAATAATAACAATAAAATGTATTGCTTTGCTTAGAAGTGTAAGCAAAGTTCTTTTAAGTAAAATGGAAAAAATATTGATAATTTTAATGTTATTTTCATGGAAGTAATTGTTCTATAACATAAAAAATACTGAATGAGTCTCAGTATTATGTGAACTCTTTCCATTCCTGCAGTGATGGTAAAGAAACGGAAGGAAGATGGGCACAGGGTGCCAAGAATTCAAGTTTTTAGCAATCCACAAATATTAAATTTATATATTAACCTCGAAACATGAGATGCTTGTCAAACAACCAATATTTTCCTCTAGTATTTTTTGTCCTTATACTCTTTAACATTTTTACCAATCATTAGGACAAAGTTATAAGTGGCATGCCTGTAAGATCTGTACATTATTCTAAAAGCTTAGAGTGATAGCTAACAGACTTCAAGGAAGAATTGGGATCCAAAAAGTTCTTGATGGTTAGAACATTGGTCCAAATCCAATAAAACATAATTTAATGTGCATAAATTGTCTGAAATTTGGTTCCAAAAAATAAAAAAAGCACAGTTCACTAATAGCTAAACAGTTGATCATCTTGAGGGAAAAGTTCATGTATCAGAGTGGACTGCCAACTCATTGTCAGTCAATAGTAACATGACAGCTAAAACATCTAACGTATTCCTATGTTAATGCAAATTTAGAGAGACCCTTATTGTCTAGAAATACATTGGATAATCCCAGTTTCCTCTTCCCTGGCTGTGTCACATCTAGAGTGCCATGTTCATTTCTGGGTACAATGGTTTATGAAGGATATTGGAAACTGGAGAGCATCCATAGCAAGACAGCTAAGATGGTAAAGGACCACAAGTTCTTTCAATATAATAATATAGCAATAATTACAATTATAAGATCTGACATTTATATAGCATTTTCAGGTTGGTAAAGTGTTACAGAAATACACACACACACACAAACACATTCTAATCTGATCCTCATATATAATCTCATTTGATCCCCACAACCTCCTGTGGTAGGTTCTGTTATTATTCATATTTATAGTACAGGTAATAGAGGGGTTCGATGACTTTTACAGGCTTACATGTGGAGTAAATATATAAGGAGGGATTTAAACCCAGGTATTATTGCCTCCGAATCACACTATGTTTAGTACACCACACCATATGTGAAGATCAGTGGAAGAAATGGGATGTTTTGTCTGGAGAAGTGAAAATTTCCTGGGGATTGATAGACACATTGGTACCTAGTGTTATATCTCTATCTCTATCTATGTTTCAAAAAATTGACTGTTGAATGATAGAGGATTTAGACTATCTGATTCTTCTTTGTCTAGCCTGTTCCACTGATTTTTTTCTCTACTCCTTAACCAGTACCAGATGGTATGGATGACTGCTGCTTTATAAAATATTTAGGGTCTGGAAATGCAATTTCTCCTCCATTCAGCATTTCCCTTAATATTCAAGTTCTTTTATTTTTAACTTAATTTTATCATGATTTTACTGATTTCTATAAAATATTCTTTTGGTAATTTGAATTTGGAATGGTATTGGAAGTGTAAATTAACTTTGGTAGTGCTGTCATTTTTATTTTATTGGCATGACCTAGCCATGAGCTATTTAAATTGTTCTTTCTTTAAAAACACTTTGTAATTTAATCTATACAAGTCTTGATGTCTTTGGGTAAGTCGATGTCCAAGTACTTTATGTATTTTATAATTATTAAAATGAGATTTCTCTTTCTATTTCTGCTTCTTGTGTTTTGTTATTATTATGAAGAAATATTGTTGATTTTTGAGGATTTATTTTATAACCTACCACTTTGTTAAACCTGTTAATGTGTCCTTTAGTATGTTGGCAAATTGGCTAGGACTTTTCAAGGGAACCACCATATCAGAAAACAGGGAACATTTTGTCTCCTCTTTGCCTATCTTTTTTCTTTTACATTTCTTTCTCTTGTCTTATAGTTGTTGCTAACATTTCCAGAACTATATCAAATAATAGTGGAAAGAGTGGGCATCTTTACTTCACTTCTATATTTATTAGCAACCTTTCTACTATATCCCTATTGAATAGGATGCTTGCTTTTGGTTTTAGAAAGATACTTTTTATAATAGTAAAAAACGTCCTTCTAAATCTATACTTCGTAGAGGTTTTAGCATAAAAGTGGTATATTTTATCAAAGGCTATTTCTGCATCTACTGATCTGATGACATGGTTTTGGATATTTTGGCTTTTAATATAATGAATATATCATTTGTTTTCCTAATGTTGAACCATCACTGCATCCCTGTTATAAACTCCACTTGATCATAACAAGTGATTTCTTGGATAAATTGCTGTGGTCTGTTTAACAGGATGTTATTAAATTTTTTGAGTCAAAGTTCATTAAACATATTGGCCTATAGTTTTCTTTCTTTCTTTTCTCTTCTGCCAGTTTAGATATTAGGACTATATTTGTCTCACTAGTAAATTTTGGTAGAGTTCTTTCTTTCTCTAGAGTTTGAGAATAATTTGTGATTTATGACTACTAACTGTTCTTTCAAAATTTGATAGAATACTCTTGTGAATCCATCAATATGAGGGGTTTGTTGTTGTTATTTCCTCCCTTCAGTAGTTTCTTTACACCTAGATCTTTTCCTTTTGCGAGAGCAGTTTTTTAAGAACTCCATTTAATCTTCTGATAGTTTAGGTATTTTATATTTTTGAAGATATTTCTCTAATTATTTTGTGTTCTCAATTTTATTAGCATATAACTGTGCATAATATGTTCTGATTAGTCTTTTTATATCTTCTGGTTTTGCTATGAATTCACCTTGCTCATTTGCTATTTTAATGATTTTATTTTTTACTCTTTTCTTTATCAGTTTGGTCTTTTCAAAGAATCAGCTTTTAGTCTTATTTATAATTTCTCTGGATTTTTCTTTCTTATTTATCTATTTCCCCTCTATAATACCTCATCTTTTGTGATTATTTTACATTTTTGGCTTTCTAATTTTTATAATGCACTTTCAGTTAATTAATACTCTTGTCTATTTTGTTAATATATATTTATAAATATTTGATTTTCCCTTGAGGACTGCTTTAATTGAATGCCAGAAATTTTGGTATATTGTTGCATCAATATAATTTCCTTTTATATATATATATATATATATATATATATATATATTTCCTATGACTTGTTCTTTGACACACTCATGATTTCATTGTTAAGTCTCTATTTGGCTATCTATCCGAGGTTTGTGGTTTCTTAACTAATTATTATGGGTATGCATTATGGTATATAAGGGATGTATTGACTATTTACATAATTTGTTTCAATATCTCTGTGTGCTACAACATGATAAATTTTTGTGAAAGTCCCATGTGGTGCTAAGAAATATAGTATATCTACACATATATGCATATATATGTATACATACCTATGTGTGTATTCTTTTACTGTCCCCTTTAAAAGATGTCATAAATCTTTTAATTCTGTTTTTTCCATGAATTTGTTTAGTTCTATTATTTCCCTTTGTTTATATTTCTGTTATACTTCTCCAAAACTGAGAGAGGAATATTGAAGTCTCCTGTCATTACTGTATTACTATGTCTTCTTGTAGCTCCCATAAAATTTCCTTTATGAATTTGGATGCTAAGACATTTGGAGCCTCTAAGTTCATTCCTGATATTGGTTTGTTGTTTGTGGTTCCTTTTAGCATAATGGAGTTTCTTTGTTCATCACTTTTTTGAATGTTTGATTTTGCTGTGTCAGATAACATGATCGTGACTCCTGCTTTTCTGGATTCACTTGATGCATAGTAAAATTTTTTCCCATCCTCTAATTTTTATTTTGTGTATGACTTTGTTTTTTAATGTGTTTCTTGTAAGCAACAGATTTTAGAGTTTTGTTTTCTTATCCAATTTGTCACACTTTTTCATTTTATTGGATTTTTCAGTACATTCACATTTTAAGTTATGAGTTAGCTTTATAGTTTCTTCCATCTGTCTCTAATTTTTTTCAAGTTATGGTTTCCCTCCTCTATCACTGTAAACACAGCACTGTGTTCTTTCAGTTACTTCAACTTAGGTAGCCCTGTTACCAAACCTTCTCTTCCTCTTACCTCTTTGTCCTCATTGTGACCTTCATTCACTTAACCCCTCAGCTCTTTCCCAGACCAATATCTCTCTACTATCTCTATTTTCTTCCTTTCCCTATCTCAGCCCACCATGAAATTAACTGAAGTCTACATTGTCTGCAACCTTTGATTCCCATTCCCCATTTTCTAATGAACATTCCTGCCTTGCCAAACCCCAACCCTGGATTATTCTCACCATCCTCCTCCTTAGCACCTATTCAGTTAGTGCTGAATGGAGCTGGAGGAAATCACAACATTGTGCTAATATAAACCACTGCAAATTTATATGATGTAATTTCAACTGGGCCCTCTCTGAGGCAAGTTAACATTCTCTTCATCTCAAATTTATTCACTTTCCTACTCTCCAAAGCCTTTGTTCCAAACCTCATCTTTTCCTCACATACTCTCATAGCAACCTGGCTCTACCCTGTCAACTGAGTACCTTGCCTTATGCTTCACCCCAAACCTGGAGACATTTGCTGAGAACACCTCCTTCTCTACTTATCCTCATATCACCTTACTTGTACACTTTCCCACATCATCTCCTTCACTCTAGTCTCAGATGAAGAAGGACATTTTCCTTCTCAAGGGCAACACCTCAATATGACCCTTGCTCCCATCTTTTTTCTTACTTTTGCGACAAAGTGCTCCCACAATCATCCCCAGACTCTCTAACATCCAATCTCTTCCTATTTAGTAGCATCTTCCCCCCTTGCCACATTTTCATTTCCTAGATCTTTAAAAAATTTTAAAAACATCAGTTCATCCATTCCTACTAGCTATCATCCTATGTCTCTCCTCCCCTTTGTGACTAAACTCCTTTAGAAAGTCATCCACAATTGTTGCTTCTACTCCTCTTTTCACTCTCTTTTTAACTCTTCAGTCTGGTTTGGGACATTATCATTCAAATGAAACCTCTTTCCAAATTTACCAATGATTGATTAATTGCCAAATAGAATGGGCTTTTTTTTTCAATCTGAATCCTGTTGGACATCTGTGCAACATTTGGTCCCGCCAACCATTATCTTCTGGATATTTGCTCTTCTCAAGTTTGTATGGGCATTGCTTTCTATTGAGGCTTTCTTACCAATCATTCTCATTATCCTTTGCTTGGTCTTCATTTTTATCACGGCCTCTAACTGTGAGTGTCCTCCAATGCCCTGTCCAGGGCACCTTTTTCATTTCATTCTCTACTTTATCCAGTGCTTGGCATATAGTGGGTGCTTAATAAATGTTTGTTGACTTGACTTATGCTTTCTCCCTTCATTATTCCATCAGTTTCCAAGGGGTCAATTGTTATCTCCATGCAGATAATTCCCAGATTTATATGTCTAGTCCTAATATCTCCGTTTAGCTATATTCACACATTACCAGCTGCCTGTTATACATCTTGAACTGTGGGCATTTCAAACTCAGCATGTGCAAACCTGAATTAATTCTCCATTCCCCTAAACTTTCCCATTTTTCTTAAATCCCCTATTATTGTCAAGGGAACTACCAATCTCTGAGGCATTCAGGCCTGAAAATTCAATGTTGTTCTCTACTCCTCACTCTCCCTTACTTCACATCCAATCCATTGCCAAAACTTGCTGTTTCTACTTCACAATATCTCTTGTTTATGTCTCTTCTCCACTCATGTAGCCACACCCCTCATTCAAGTCATTATAATTTCTCATGTGGGCTACTTCAATAGTCTTTTAATAGGCTTCAGTGCGTTAAGTGTTTCCCCACTCCAATCCAAACTCCACTCAACTGCCAAGGGTGTTTCTCTAAAGTGTGGATAGCTCCCTAGACTGTATGTCATTGCTTTCCTGGATCACAACACTCCATTTCCTGACTCCATGTATTTGCCCTGGCTGTCTCAAATTCCTAGAATATTCTGCCCCCGGTCCTCCACTTTTTATTTTCATTGTTTTAGTTCAAGACTCAGCTAAAATCTCACTTTCTACAGCAGTTCTTCCCAATCTTCTCTGTTGGTTACATTAATTTATTATGTATATAGGTTTATAAATACATACAGTAGATCTCTCTCATTTTCTCTCTCTTAAAGATACAGACAGAAATTATATACATACATGTATATATATATATATATATACATATATATGTGTATGTGTATATTCTATGTACTTGTTTTATATGTTGTCTCCTACATTAGAATCCTTGAAGGCTAGTACTACTTTTTTTTGTTTTCTTTGTGTCTCTAGTGCAGTGAGGTTTTATTGATATAAAACATATATGAATGAGAGAAAATACAGTGTAGTAGATAGATGGCTAGCCTTGGAGACAGAAGGAACTATATTTAAGCCTTACCTCTGGCACATACTAGCTGTATGACTGTAGACAAATTATAAACTCCTAGTTACTTATACAACCCTCTAAGATTATAAGTATACATGAGTCATGATTCCATATCAATGGAAGTAGTTTCTGCATTTAGATATCCTCACAGCATTTGAAATATAGGAAGAAGTAGGAGGAAGGAGGAAGAATAGAAAGAAGAGAAGGAGGAAAAAGAAGAAAGAAAGAGGAGGAGGAGAAAGAAGAACAGGAGGAAGAGGAAGAAAAAGGAGAAGAAGAAGAAGAAGAATCATTTCCTAAGGAAGAAAATATGGACCTCAGGGACACAGTGTTTTGTTGTTGTTGTTGTTGTTGTTTTGGTTTTTTTGGAGGGTTCTTTTTTATTTTTCCTTAAATCATTATTTACTTATTTAATATTTTTAGTTTTCAGCATTGGTTTCCACAAGAGTTTGAATTACAAATTTTCTCCTCATTTCTACCCTCCCACCCATTCCAAGACGGCATATATTCTGATTGCCTTGTTCCCCAGTCAGCCCTCTCTTCTGTCACCCCATTCCCCTCCACCAACCCCTTTTCCCTTACTTTCTTGTAGGGCACAGTAGATTTCTTTGCTCCATTGCCTGTATATCTTATTTCCTAGTTGCATGCAAAAACTTTTTTTTTGAACATCTGCTTCTGAAACTTTGAGTTCCAACTTCTCTCCCCTCTTCCCTCCCCACCCACCCTCCCTAAGAAGGCAAGCAATTCAACATAGGCCACATGAGTATCATTATGCAAAACCCTTCCACAATACTCATGTTGTGAAAGACTACCTGTATTTTGCTCCTTCCTACCCTATCCCCCTTTATTCAATTTTATCCCTTGACCCTGTCCCTTTTCCAAAGTGTTTGTTTTTGGTTGCCTCCTCCCCCATCTGCCTTCCCTTCTATCTTCCCTCCTTTTTTATCTCCTTCCTCCTTCTTTCCTGTGGGGTAAGATACCCAACTGAGTGTGTATGTTATTCCCTCCTCAGGTCAAATCCAATGAGAGTAAGATTCACTCATTCCCTCTCACCTGCTCCCTCTTCCCTCCCAACAGAACTGCTTTTTCTTGCCACTTTTATGCGAGATAATTTACCCCATTCTATCTCTCCCTTTCTCCCTCTCTCAATATATTCCTCTCTCATCCCTTAATTTGATTTTATTTTTTTAGATATCATCCCTTCATATTCAACTCACCCTGTGCCCTCTGTCTATATACATGTATATTCCCTTCATCTACCATAATACTGAGGTCTCATGAATTACACACATCATCTTTCCATGTAGGAATGTAAACAAAACAGTTCATGTTCAGTAAGTCACTTATAATTTCTCTTTCTTGTTTACCCTTTCATGCTTCTCTTGATTCTTGTGTTTGAAAGTCAAATTTTCTATTCAGCTCCGGTCTTTTCACTGAGAAAGCTTGAAAGTCCTCTATTTTATTGAAAATCCATATTTTGCCTTGGAGCATGATACTCAGTTTTGCTGGGTAGGTGGACACAGTGTTTTTGTACCTAGCAGAATCAACATTCCAGGCCCAGTACACCATTAAAAATGAAGAAGCACAAAGTTATTGCATGGTCTCTGTCAATGAAAGGAAACAAAGGAAAAGAGGCTTGAATTCTCTTTAAAGTTTAGTAGCATGCAAATACACATACATACATACAAATAACTATTATTAACTGGCTAATATCAATCATCTTTCAATAACTTTCTGGTTAGTTGTGTGAACCAAAATTGAAAGCCATGAATAAAAATATTTAATAGTGGTCATTGGCCTAGTGGACAGTTGTTGGCACATCAGGTATTTGTATAGAGTTTTTAAAAGGCCATTGGGGAATATTGACATGGCTTTGCATTTAACATTAAAGGGCCTGAGTCTAAGTTCTAACTATACTAGGTATGGTACCCTGAGCAAATCCTTTAAATTCTCTGCGCTCTTATTTCCTTATCTAGAAAATGGGGACAATTATACTTACTAATTTCACATAATATTATGGTTGGAGAAGAGCTCAGAATCTAGTCTTTGTCCTTTATTTTAAAGAGGGAAACATTAAAACCAATGGGGGGAAATGATTTGCTGAAGAGCACACAGACTGTAATTGATGAAGCTGAAATTTAAACACCAACTTTCTTGACTCATATCGTAATTGGGAGAGGATATATTTGTGAAGCTTAACCTATCATATAAATGTGAGTGACTTTGACATATTTATTGATTATTCTCAGTTTCACAAACTGAAAATTACTTTGAGAGTAATGGAATGATACCTCATAATGGATATAAGCAGGCTACAGCACATAACACACATGAAAGTACTAGATTGAAGTACAAAGAATAGCAGTATAGAAAAGGGTGAGATAAAAAAGAAGGTGGTTTGGTAATGTGGTGGGAGTGAAGAATAACTGATGGGCACCATGACTACTCTCCGGGCATATTGACACTGTTGAATGAGTATCCTGCAGTGACTTTATGGGAGGACAGAAGCAAACATCCTACAGGGTGGCCAGATATGAATGGGTTGAGGTCTTCAACTCTGGAGATTGTCTCCACATTTGTGAAATCAGAGGTCTATTTAGGTATTTAAGTATTGATATGAGCATTTTGCTAATTTATGGAAATCAGCCATGAAACATACCTGTTTAATAGGAAGAAAATTAAAAACGTGTAGCCCATATTTACATATATTACATTATGTAATATATAGAAATCCATTTCTATATATTTCAACTACTGTGCCAACTATTTTACAATTTTTTTGTATCTTAATAACTAAGTTTTGTACCATTAATTCAGACTATTTAAGAGGGAACTAGAGATGGATCAAACTTTTTTTTATATGCTACATTGGTCCTAGTGGATGGCACACAAAGAAACTGACTTACAAAACTTTAACTTGTCCTATAACCACATTCTTTTTTTTTTTTTTGGAGGGGGGAAGGCAGGGCAGTTGAGGTTAAGTGACTTGACCAAGGTCACACCGCTAGTAAGTGTGTCAAGTGTCTGAGGCCAGATTTGAACTCAGGTCCCCCTCACTCCAGGGCCGTTGCTCTACTCACTGTGCCACCTAGCTGCCCCTGTAACCACATTCTTAATAAACAAAGGTGATAAAACAAAGTGACATTGTAATAGCAACATATCAATCAATTTTCTAATTGAAATAAATAATTTAAAAATTCACACAATACTAGAGTTATGTTATGTGGTACCTATTTTTTCACTGTTTGCCTATAATTTCCTTTAATTTCCATAAGATTATATTTTCTAAAAGTTTGTTATTAGGCAAGCTATAATTTTATCTATGGTAGAAGAAAGAATAAAAATAAAAATAAAATATGAAGTACAAAATAAAGCTATTACATTCACCAATTTAACAAGGTTTTGAAGATAAAAATGGAATGCAGATGAAAGATAGGACATAGACACACATTATAATAATAATAACACAAAATAGAAACTTAAACACTTTAATTATATTATAAAGGAAATACAAAAGAAACAAAAAAATGCCTTGGTCAGCATTTGCTTGATTTGCCAATGAGAGAGAGCACTGCCAAAGACAATATCAGTTTAAAATAGAAACTGATCAAAATCTCATGAGGATGACAGAATATTGTGAGCAATGTAGCCTCAAGAAACAGAGGATCATAAAACTAATTTAAAGAAGCTTTAGTAAGAGACCCAAACGAAATCACCTTAAAGATATTTAAAGATAAAAATGAAAGCACAACAAACAGAAACAAAGTGGAACAGATTTGTAAAGTGTTTTAAAGGTTTTTTTTTAAAATGATAACACCTTTTTTCCTACCATTAAAGAAGAAAATGGAGATAGACTTATTGAACCTTCACATGACACTCCTGGATGTTCTTAAAGAGGGAACAGGAAGAGTGCAAAAGGACAAATATTTGAAAAGCAGCTGGGTTGTTGTTGTTCAGTTGTTTTCAGTTGTGTCCAGCTCTTCATGACCCCATTTGGGGTTTTCTTGGCAAAGATACTGGAGTGATTTGCCATTTCCTTCTCTAGCTCATTTTACAGGCAAGGAAACTGAGGCAAACAGGGTAAACTGACTTGCCCAGGGTCACACTGCTAGTAAGTCTCTGAGACCAGATTTGAAGTCCAGGAGGTGTCGTCCTGACTCTAGGCTTGACACTCTATTTACTGTGTCACCTAGCAGCTGAGTTAAATATACACAAAAATGTTCCTGGAGGTTATACAATTCTGAATTAACTGAATTAACAAAGTATCTGAAATAGTAAGAAAGAATAAAGTCATGGGGAAAACATGGTTCTTATTGCAATCTAAAAAAAAAGTGCCTGAAAGAATATAAACATCTACTGAGCTATATGCCTCTTTTTCTTGTCTGTATACATTTTTAATGAAAACAATAAACAAACACATCAAAGGTATCCACAATGAGACTCTGAGTAAGGAAAAGGCAGCCTAAGGTAAGTAATATTCCAGAATAGACCACATCTTCACCATCCCAACAAATCATAGAAATATGAAGAGGATGTGAGATCCTACCATATTTATTATTTGTTGACAAAATAAACAAAACAATAATAAAATTTAATTCATTAAAGTAAAATACTGCCTTAGATACTCTCTTCAAAAAAAACGTCTTCCAGGCATAGATCAAAATATTTCAAGAGTGCTTGAAAGACTTAAGAACAGAGATACCAACTTTATTCTGCTAGCCTCTGATTATTTATAGCAATTGAATAATAAAACAGGGAGAAGCATGCTCACCAAAGATGTTTACCACTTTGATGGAGGTGACTCAGCGCAGGGCCCAAACTGAAGAGGGACTCCCTATGGTGTTTGAGGTCTTCCAGATATTTCTGTTTGCAAATGATAGCATGCTGCTTACATAAAGCCCTGAAACATCACGGAGCCTCCTGGAAGTTCTTCAAAACAAATCTGAAGCGTTTGGCTTAACCATTCACGTTAGAAAGTGTGTATATGGAGCGGGGGAGGGGGAGAATAACACAATACATTAAAAATACATATTGTGTAACAGTGACTTGTCTAGATGGTTACATGGACGTCTCTACGCTACAGTTTGTATGGTAGTAGACATTTCTATCCTTAGTGTAGCATCAGATCAACTCATGCAGTCAGTGTTGCCCATATGTGTGACACTCAATTTGGTACCTATAGCACCCCTCTGTCTTTCTGGTCTGATTCATGTACCCAAATTGCCTGCATATCAGCATCAGTATGTTAGGTATCCTTCCTCTTCTCTTAACCCCTCCACCCCACCCAGTATCAGAGGCCAACCACAGCCGTGGCTACTTTGCTATACAACTCAGGGTTAGATAATGGAGAAAGTGTTTGCGTGCGTGCGTGCGTGCGTGCGTGCGTGTGTGTGTGTGTTCTAAGAAGCTATGTTCACAGTTCTATTCTTTAATCAGGACCTTTAAAAAAATAAAATATTTCTAGTCTTGGGTAACATTTGCTATACTATTTCTCTAAAACTAGAAACCAGTTTATGATCTCTCCTGTGTGTGAAAATTGTCAGTATTTTAAAGATGCTATTGTATATTCTGTCAACTCTTTTTTTTGCACACTTTAACAAAAGAAGCTAGATGGAAGCTCTCTTTCTCTCTCTCTCTCTCCGTCTCTGTTTCTGTCTCTATCCTACCCTCAGCCCCAAGGGTAACCATGAGGTCGGAAAAATACACTCCTACAAAATGTCACCCTAACCCCAACCACTATGCTTTTAATTTATAAAAATCAGCCACTATGGCACTATTAAAGTCTAAAATAAACATTTACTAAATAATAAGGCAAAAGCAAAAATAATGACAGCATTCACTAGATAGAAGAAAAAAGAAGGAACTGGCAAAAATCAATCACTTTTGAGAAAGCAAGAGCAAAAATAATCAAAACATCACAGTTCATCCTGAAACATCACACACACACACACACACACACACACAGTGTCTGTGGGGGAAGGTGTGTACATATTTACAGAAACATAACAATGAGGCACATGAGTGGGACAGTACATGTGCTTACAGCAACTCACAATGGTGAGCTGCAGTTTTAATATCCTTGGTCCCTTCTAGAACAATCTGTATCACATGAAGTTGCTTTTTCCCCCCAATTATTACTTTGTTGATCTTGGGTAGAGTTCTTTTCGCTCATAGCCACCTTTAACAGAGCACTGAAAAGGGTAATGTGTTTTTTTTAAGCAAATGGTCATGTATTTGTGTGTGCGTGTGTGTGTATGTGTGTGTGTGTGTGTGTGTGTGTGTGTGTGTGTGTGTAAAAATAGGTGTGTGTATTACAACACTGAAATTATTCAGTGGCAAGCACTCTTAAGCCAAAGAACTACAAAGCTCCCCCAGTTGGCTATATGGGCCATATAGAGTAGCCCAGCCAGCTTTTCACTCAACAGGCTTCTTTCTGAAATCAGCTTCTTGCAAAGCAAAGCTTTTTCCAGTTAGTATAGCTTACAACTCTATTTCTCCTTTATAAATGATAACATTCAGCAGAAGGCAACAATGAACACTAAGCGTATTTCTCTTTCATTATTAGACTCTAGATGGTACTAGAAAGCAATAAGATAGACTATTCTATACTTAGTAACAGTAGTTAGTTTTTTTTTCCCCATCATTATAGTAGTTAAAAACTTCTGTCAGCTGACCTAGCCTTCCTACAGTCAATCAGCAAACAATACCTCTCTTCCAATCATCAGGCTCCCAGAAAACAGCTGAAGAGTCAGCTGCTGCGGTTGGAAACAGCTTCGCTTGTTGCTTCTGTTCTCAGATTCTTGTGTCTTCTCTTACACTCAGTTTACTCTACTGTTTCATCTTCTGTCTTACTCTTCCAATAATTTCTTCTTCTTCCTATATCTTACCTGGCTTACCTATCACATCCACACCTCCTCATAAGCAGGTATTTGTCTGCAATTTGTGATGTAAAACTCACTAATTTCACTTTTCTGTCAGTTAAGAACCCAACACACCTCATATAATCTTCCCATGATATACAATGGTTACTTGATTTACTATTTCTCAATGATAACCTTGAAAACTCTGAAATCATCAAAATGCAAATGAGCTGATAGACCACAATACCTTGCAGCCATCAGTCCTTGATCTGCCTTCAGACAGGTCCTTTCACTACATTAATCCGGAGAATAGTTCTCTATTTGGTCCCCAAAATGATATATCTCTGTCTTTCCTCAATATTTCATCTGAAAGATTTTTTTTATTCACAAGTTGATTTTATCTATTTGCTTACACAAATCTTTTTTCTTACGCTTTCTTCAACTAAACTCTTTACAAACAAAATGAGTGATACCTCCCATCCTCACTCCAGTGAATATAAACTGTTAATGACAAATTAAAATTCAGGACATGGGGGACGATTCTCTGGACTTAGAGGCAGAACACATGGTTTCTATACTCAGTTTTTTCAATGGTTGAAAGTAAATCACTTATGTCCTCTAGGCCTCAGTTTCCTCTTATGTAAATGGGGAGAATGATGCCTGCTATTCCCCTGCATAACTGTGCGGACAAAAATGATATCATGCATGCAGTATGCCTTGCCACAAGTAAAATGTGGATAGAGTACTACATAGGTTCAAGTTATTGTTCTTTAAAAATTAAGTAAAAAAAAAAAAACAAAGAAAAAATACAAGTCTGTAATAAGATCAATTGTCATGATTAAATTATGTTGGATGCAAAAACACAACCTAAAAGCCTCAGGAGATGTAAAATCACTATTGGTTGGAGGGGAAGAAGGAGGACTGGTATTTATCATTGCCAAATCTCCCACTCTAGAGACTGAAACATGAAAAGCTCCTCTCTGCAGGTGGATGGCAAGTTGCCTCATCTATTGGCTTGATAATGAAGCTCAAAGTTACTAAGAGAGCTTCTCTTTTAAAGTTTATTTTAATTTGATTTAATATGCTATTATGAAAGTGTCATCATTGCAGATAACAATAATTATAGTGGTTTGTTTAATTGCTTTAATATATTAGACAATTAATTTCCTTTTAGTGTTGAGAAAGATTAAACAGTTTCTAGTAAAAGTGAATGTGTCAGAAATTCAGCACTGTGGTTTGTTTTCTAATATTGCTATGGGAAATTCACCTGGATAGACTGCATTTGAAATGAAGAAAAAATGCTAATGAAGTTAATTAACAAATGAATATGGATAATAGGATGAGGGAAGAAGTCAAGGAAACTTATTGTTCTTTTTTCCCCTTTCTTTTCATGAAAAAAAAAAAAAACACAGTCTGAGGATAACAACATCCTTTTAGAAAGGTTTTGAGACTCAGTTCTTCAGACTGCCCATACCTACAAGATATCTAAGTTCTGGAATTTAAATGCATTTCTATGATGGTAGAAAATCAGGAATGACCTGAAATGAATGCGTATTAAGTTATTCACAGAAAAATGGGAATTTTAGAGGTTATGTCTATTTCACATGTTGTTTCCTTTAAAATTAGGAGTAGAAATGATAAGAAATCATTGAAAAAATTACTAATTGAGTTGCCTTGAGTTAAAAGATATGGAGAAATCATTCCATGCTTGATAACTTTCAGATGCTGTCAGAATGTCTCTGCTTTATGCACAGATCTGGTCATGTATTTTTACTCAAGACCATTTAGTCATTCCCTATATCACCATTCAACTACTATCTCTTAGAATTAACATTTCTATCCTGTTCGGCAAAGTACTTTCTTCACATCAACCACATAAGGAAAATAGTCTAAGTATTTTGTAGATTACAAAATTTGGGGTTCAGACAGGGAAAGCAAATTGTCCTATGATAGGTGATATTTGTATATAACTTTAAAGTGAACGATGTACTATACGTTTACATTCATTATCTTATTTGATTTTCAAAATAATACTTTGAAGTGGGTAGTCCAAATACATCCCTGTTTTCCATAGGAGCAGATTGGAGCTCAGACAACTGGGGATCCACTAGGTAGAATGCAAGATTTTTGAGGGTAATAACTGTATATTTTTTGTTTATATCTCCAATATCCAAGAGAGTACAGTATACACAATAGGTCCCAATAAACCTACAAGGTGGAAATAATTAGTGTCATATTATGGTCGCAGAACTGAAATAATTTGATTATTGTCAACCAGATAGTAAATGATGTATGAGATAGGGTTTGACCCCATATCGCTACTTCCTCTAAGTTTAGTTCACCTGATTATTGTTATCATTATTATTATTACTACTAATGATAATGCTATTAATAGCAAGCACTTAGTGCTTTTAGGTTTGCAAAAGTACTTAATGAGTTATTTCCTTTGATTCTCCCAACTTCCCTTTGAGGTAGGTGCTATTATTATCTCCATCTTACAGATGAAGAAACTGAGGCTGAGAATAGTTGCGTGACTCAAATAGGGTCATGCAGCTAATTAATTTCTGAAGCAGGATATGAACTCAGGTTTTTTTACTCCAAATCTAGTGCTCTATCCACAGAGCCACCTAGCTGCCTTTCTGATTTTCCTTCTTCTTCCCCAACCTTTTTAGGATGCTCTCAGACTTCCCTTTCCCAGCCCAGTGATGCGCCTTCATCCAGAGTCCCCTCGTAATTTCTCCTTTATACTATTTTCACATTTCCTTTCCTTCCAGAGGTACCTCATACTACCACCTTCAGTGTCCCTTCCACTGCAGTTGAACTTTGGTTCACTGGGAAGAAAGCTAGATTTGAAGTCAGGTGCTGTGTTTGAATCTTATGTGTTACCATGTACTAGGTCTGTGATTTTGGCAAATCACTCAACTTTGAAGGACTTCAGTCCCTTGAGCAGTAAAATGAGAGGGCTGGACTGATGATCTAGAAAACCTTTAAATCTTGAAAGTTATCCTTTGTGAGTCATTTGCTGTCCCCTGTGCAAACTCTTCACTATCCAGCTTTCACATGTGGAACTTTCCTTTCTTTTGCCCATAAAATTACTAATAACTTGTTAAAACCCAAATAAACTTCATCCTCCTCTAGAAAACCTTCATTGATTTAGAAAGGATCAGTTTCCTAATCTATAAAATGAAAAAATGATAGCAACTTACTCTACAGGGTGGTTGTGAGGATTTAATGGGATAATATTAGCAAACCTTAAGGCATTTTATAAATGTTTTGTTGTTCGGTCGTTTTTCACTTGTGTCCAACGCCTCATGATCTCTTTTGGGGTTTTCTTGGCAAAGATACTGGAGTAATTTGCTGTTTCCTTCTCCAGCTCACTTTACAGATGAGGAAACTGAGGCAAACAGGGTTAAGTGACTTGCCCAGGGTCATACAGCCAGTAAGTGTCTGGGATCAGATTTTAATTCAGGAAGAGGAGTCTTCCTAACTCAGGTCCAGCACTCTATCCATTGTGCCTTCTATGCTCTTATTAAATACTAACTATAACTTGCCTCAGGATCAGAACAAGCATTAAATAAGTGCCTATTATGTATCAGGCACTCTGCTCAACGCTTTATAAATATCGTCTTATTTGGTCCCATAACAACCCCAAGAGAGAGATGCTATAATCATCCACATTTTATAGATGAGAAATCCAAGACAGGTATTTAGGGTTTCAAAGGTACTGTCGGAGGCAGAATATGTCTTCCTGAATCCAGTTCTAGTTCTCTATTCACTGTGCCACCTAGCTACCTAATCACTAAGCTTACTTGATTTTAATGTAGCACTTTATTTCCACTTCCCTTATGCACTTGTTATATATAAATAGTACCACAGTTATTTCCGTATTTCCTATAAGGTCCAAGAGGGCATAGAGTAGTCGTACACAAATTTTGCATCTCTCCTGGTACTCAGAAAAAGTCTGGCAGTAGATAGTTAATGAATATCTGTTGAACTGATTTAATAATATGAATTAGAATTTAAGTGGTGAATAATGAGAAAAGTAAGAATTTTACACTTGAGAATATTCATAGCATTTCCCCAGATTTTAATCTATATGCCCTCAGTGGTGAAACTTAGATCTCCCTAAGCTGTAATTAGCTTTCCAGGTCCCTGAGCCCGGGGCCTCGAATATATTAAGTGGTCACACTGTTTGTTGAATTTGAATTTGAATCTGATCTATCACAACTAAGAACTAATTGGGCATTCTACAAAAAGCAGAGCTCACACCATTCTCTCTTTGCAGTTGAGGTCACCATAATAATAATGGGCCACACTGCTCCCAAGTTTTAAGTTTTATTAAAGAGGTTTGTTCACTATGACACTCTTTGGTAGATATAGTTTGTGTGTTTTCATCCCCTTGAAGAAACTGAGGCTCAGTGAAGGTTTGGGGGAAAACTTATGTATGATCTTTAAACTGGGGTTTGGGAAAGCTCATTGGTCTTGCCAATCACTTAACAACAAGTTTTCTTTGTAGGTTGGTTGGTGGTAGGTTGATGGCCATAATAAAGAAATAAAAGAAACACACACACACACACACACACACACACACACACACACTCACACACACCCCTAACAAACATATCTCTGAAGCCGATTTTATTGGAATGAAATTTGGGGGTGCAGTTGGTCCTTTATCTCAAATGGGTTGGAATATATTTCTGCTAGCCAAGGAACCTAATTTAGGGTATAGTTCTCCAGTTTTCCGGAACGTCTCTGACTTTCACCCCACTATTGATTTCTGGGTGATTGATTACTAAAAACAGGAATTCAGGTCATAAGAGTTTCTGGAAATCCAAAGGTGTCTCTTTGTTCTTATCTTCTGTATAAGAAGGAGTATCAATTCATTATATGAACTATGAAGTTCCTATCAGTTTTCCCTGTTTCCAGGATCTTTGTTACATGAAGCTCATAGAATTAGAAGCTAAATTTAACATTACTTAAGTCAAGATCTATGCAATTTCTCTTTGTCCAGGTCCAGGACAGAACGTGGGGACCCAACTTAACATGACAATTTATCTGTTACTATGAAACTTACGATATTTATCAAACCCAGGTGTAGCCAGAAACCTGAGCAGTCTTATAAATTCAATGCCACTGATAAACAAGGAATCAGTGAAACTTTAAAAAAAATGAAAATCATTGTGTGTAGATATGTGTGTGTGTGCATAGGGATATGTGTCCCTATTCCAATATGAGGTACATACACATGTGCACATGTGTGTATGTAAATGTATGTATGAATGTATGTATACAAAGAGATATATAGTAAATTCATTTCTGCAATATTTAGGATGGAATCAGCTACTTTCCATTAGCTGCAAACAAAATATGTTTCTAAACGAGCAATAATCAGTCTGATTTCAATAAACTGGATTTAGAGTAAATGAACAGAACGTAAAGGAACATCTCAATAAGACAAAGGCTCAGAGATGTTTTTGTTGTGATTTTTTTTTTCTTGCTAGTGTGGGAGAGTCAAAAGAAAAAAGTTGTTCAATAAAAAGCAAATTCTCTATTTTTTTAACTTGTGATATCATAGATCTATGTATTTCCCAGTGTGGAAACTCTCTTATGATCTTAGATAGTAGTCTGGGGCATTGAGAGATTAAATGATTTCCCATACTATTAGTATGTGTCAAAGGCAGAACTTCAATTCAAGTCTTCCTACCTTGAGGTTGGCCCCCTCTCCGCTACATCTGCTGCTTCCTTCTCACTTCCCATTTTCCTCTTCCCCCTTCAACTCCCTCCATCTTTCTACACAGGAAGCAGTAGCATCATTGAAATATAAAGATTTGGGTCCTGCAGGTTTATATGTTGAAAGATATCCCCATCCAGTTTTTACTGAAGCAAGGGATCTCATATTTCTAAAATAAAATTAGTCATACCTTTTTAGTAAGTGGCTTAGAAAAGGAATGAATATCTGGCACTTATATAGTGTTCTCAGGTTCGCAAAGCATTTACTCACACACAGATACATTATATATATGTATATATATATATGTATATATGTGTATATATATATGTGTATATATATATATGTATATATATATGTGTATATATATATATGTATATATATATACATATATATATATATATATAATCACTAGTTGCCCTGACTTCTGTCTTGCCAGTGGACTTCCATGACTCTAGAAGAGAGAGTGAAGCTGCTGACTTTATGCAATTCTGCCTGACTTAATTCTAATTCACACCCAAGTCATTGGTCTTCTTTGACAACAAAGGACAAACAAATGAACGTGCTATGTCATTCGTAGCTTGCAGTAATCCTATGATTTAGGTGCTATTATTATCCAGCTTTACAGATGAGGAAACTGAGCATAGAAAGGCTCAGTGAGTTACCCCTGGTTCATAGAGCTAGAAAGCATTTGGAGGCAGGATTCAATCTCAGGTCTTCTTTGCTCAAATCCAGCACTCTAGCAACTCTGTTACCTAGCTGTCTTTGCCATTACCACTCCCTCAGCTGATCTTCTTAGAGTGGAGGACGGATATTGTCAACCATTCCCTCAAGCTGATTATTTTAACCGGAAAAAATAATGTAAAAAAGAAAGAAAGAAAAACCCACAACATTTACTATTCACTTTTCCCTCTCATGTACTAACTAGAAAGCCTTAATGTCAGGAAGTGAGTTAATTTTAAATTATACCTGCAAGAATGCATTTGCCTTTGTGCCATTGAATGTAAATTCCAATCTCTCTCCAGGGTTTCCTATTCTCCAAATAGAAAAGTTAAGTCAGTGCCACCCTCACATTCTGATGGGGGAGGCAACACACATTGAACATGTCAGCTACAAGTACAATGGAAAGTCCAGTGATCATTAGAATGAATCTTTAAGCTCAATGGTAATCTTCTATAGCGCCATTAATAAAAACGCATTTGTTTCTGTTGTTGATCCATTACTACAATTCTATCAGGATGAATGTGAATATCAACTATGATAAAACTCAATAAGGACATATACAAAGCCTTCTGCTTGGGTCAAAAAATAATTTCAAGGTTATTGGATGGTTGGAAGCATGGTTAGTCAGCAGTTTATCTGAAAAAAAGCTTATTTTATTTATTTGTTTTAATAGGCTACAAACTCAGAATGAATCAACCGTGTGATGTGACATCCAAAGAAGATAATATGGTCTTAAAAAAGAGTCATAATATCCTGAAATAATATGGTAATAGCCCATCTTTATTATGCTCTGGTCACACTATATTGGAGATGTTGTAATCAGTGCTAGGTTCCACCATTTAAAGCCATTGAGCAGCCAGAGGAAGCAACTATTATATCAAAGGGTCTTGTTTTCCTTTCTTATGAGGATCAGCTGAGGGAACTGGTGATGTTCATCTTGGAGAAGACTCTTTTGTATACATCCTTATGTGTGTGAGTGTGTGAAGTCATAGATGAATTTTAAAAATTGGTTTCCCTTCAAACCCTATATATTTTCAACTTATCAACTTAAAAACATAATTTTGAGAAGGGGTCCATAGTCTTCAGCAGATAGGCAAAGGGGTCCATGACACAAATAATGTTAGGAAGGCCTTCTCTGGAGAGTGTATATTTTTAAATCAGTTCTCCTCTGAAGTCATTGAGGGAACTTCCTTTTTATCTGCATCTCTGGCATAACTTCCTAGGAACAAAAACATTGCTGGAAGTTAAACGCATTTTTAGATAGTGCATCCCAACTTAGGAACAGAATACTAATTTCTGACATCAAGCTCTATTTTTCATCATTACTTGAAATTGCTTTACTAGTATCATTTGTGATTCAGATATTGTCCTGTGTTCTCTCACTTTCTCATAATATTTCCAAATTTGCATGACACACAAATAGCATTACTGGTGCTCTAGATTGTTGGGTTACATGATAGATTTAGTATGTCCAAAATCAGTTTATTAACCTTCCCATTACAGGAAATCCTTTTGAAATAAAGCTCTTCATCCCTTCTCTTGGAAGCCAATATAATTACTTTGTAACCGGTCTTTCTTCTTCCATTACACTTTCTCTTTTATCTACCCTCCACACCGCTGCCTTCATACATGTCATAATATACCAGCAACATCTTCTTAATCCTTTATCCCAAAACTCTTCCTGTGGCATTCCATGGCCTAATGAATAAAGTGTAAGCTCTTCATTCTGGCATTCAGGGCCCTTTAAAATCCCATTCCACTCTATATTCCCAGCTTTATCTTGCAGCACTTTCCTTTACATAAAATATGTTCTGGTCAAAGCAGACTATGCTGTTTAGGTTCCTCTGATCTGTTGAAGTTTCTCTATTCCTTTAAGAAGGCCCCAAATCACATAGCACTGAATGCAAGAAGCTAGCCCTATGCTTCTCGAATTCTACAGACCCCTTTTGCCCCTAGCTCACCCATAGGCAGCTGGTGGCATAGTAGATAGTTTACTGGGCCTGGAGTCAAGGTGACCTGAGTTCAAATCTGGTATCAGATACTTACTAGCTGAGTTACCTTGAACGAGTCACTTAACTTTTGTTTGCCTCAGTTTTCTCAACTGTTAAAGGAAGATAAGAATAACCCCCTTTTTACAGAGTTGTTGTGAGAATCAAATGAAATATTTGTTTAAAAAAACAACACTTACAGCACAGTGCCTGGCAAATAGTAGGCGCTATATAAATATTTATTCCTTTGTCTTCCCTACTTGAAAGTAATCTCCCCATGTACAGATTTTTCAGGAAAATAAAATTCTGTACCTTTTATATTTTTTTATTCCTACTTTCTCTTGAATCACAAATTTATTTGTGTATATGTTTTCTTTTCTTTCCACTAAAATGTAAATCCTTGATAACAGTGCCTAGTTGTATACTTACTATCTGTCTTTGCGTTCTGAGCATCTAGCAAAATCTCTTGCAAATAATAGGAACTTACTTAGTGTTTACTGAATAGGATTTAGAGACAACATGAGGAAGTAAAATGTCAGACATGAAGCCAGAAGACTTGCGTTCTTCAAGTTCCAATGCTGCCAGCTACCACCCAAGGAAGCCTTCCCCAACCCCTCTTAATTCCAACATTCAATATTCAGTAAACATTTATTAATTGCCTACTATGTTCCAGGCACTATGATATGTGCTGAGGATACAATTAATAAGGCAAAAATAGGTCCTGCACTCAAGCAGATTTTGTGGTGGTTCTTCCTTCGTTCTTGTCTTGAAGAGGACCATGACATCAGGAAGATGATGTTATGACTTGCAAGGGAATTGGATTTGAGTGAGGAAAGGCTGTGCAAAGTCACCAGCTTCACTCTTCTTCTCCAGAGCCGTCTGGGTCCAGTGGCTTGATATTGATGCAGTGGGAGACATTGACCCTTTTAAGCTAAAGTCTTTTCAGGTTCTCACTTTGAGTGAGTCAAGACCCATCCAGTGAATAGGCCTCTTTAAGAAATGAGTCAAGGGATGGCCCCTTTAATAAAAAAAAAAATCAAACTGGGAGGGGAAGACCCTCAGGGTTGCCTGCCCAACGAGAAATAGTTACAATTTACATTCACTCTGAGCCAGGAGGGCCCCAAAAAAACAACCATTAAGGTTTCTTTCTCAAGGCCAAGCATTAAACCCCACTCACTTTGAATCTCCTGGATTGGACAACAACAGGTCCCTGCCCAAGCTTCATTTGATAATTGTTTTTTGGGCCCTCTTGGCTCAGAGTGAATTTAAATATTTAGTAATTGTTTCTCTTTTGGCCTCCCACTGCACCCTGGGACATTTTCAGTTGTCCTGATCAATATCAGATCACTGGACCCAGATGGCTCTGGAGGGGAGGGTGAAGCTGGTGACTTCGCACAGCCTTCCCTTGCTCAAATCCAATTCACTTGCAAGTCATGTCATCATCTTCCTGATGTCATGGTTCTCTTGGAGAACGAAGGACAAACCACAACTTGTGACTTGTCTGAGCTGCCTGAACAGGGACCCAACTGGCCGGTTCCAGTTAGGCAACCCAGCTTGACCCTCCCCTCTTCTCCCTTTCTCTTCCCTCCCCTCCCCTCCCTTTACCTGAGGGTGTTCTGTCCAAAGGAAGGTAAATTTTGATGGCTGAAAGCTACCTAGTTAATTTGGGGTTTACCGGCTAAGTTTCTTTCTCAAAGGCCAAGCATTAAAACCAACTCACTCTGAATCTCAAGAAGCTTATGGGAGGGAGACAACACATAAGGAAGCAGAAAAGGTGAGGGCGGCACCAGAAGGTACCCAGCTCAGGGCCTTCTTATTTGGTGGAGTTGAAACCTGGCAGAACAGTAGACACAGAATGGAATGAACCAAAAAGTCCAGTTTCAGCCTTCTATAAAGGAAAGTATTGGGAGGAATTTGGTACTCCAGGCTCTAGCCTCCCAATCAGGAGGGACAATAGGCTGAGGGAGGTAGTGTCAGTCCAGGTTTGCTTTAGCAGCATGGCCATAAGTTTAGAGGTATTGAGCTTACTCCAGGAGGGATACCTTCTTCAGTGGAGTTGAAACCAGGCAGAGTAGTAGATGGAGAGTAGAGTGACATTCCAGTACCTTCCTTCTGTTAATTATTTCCTAATTATCCTGCATACAGCTTGCTTTGTATATTTTTGTTTGCTTGTTATCTCCTCCATTAGATAATGAGCTCCTTGAGGGTAGAGACTGTCTTTTGACTTTTTTGTATGCCCAGCACTTGGCATAGTAGGCACATAATAAATTGTATTGATTAATCAATTGACAATAAGCTTCGTGACCTTGGGGCAATCAATTATTCTCTCTGGGTCTCAGGTTCTTTGTGCATAAAATGATGGAATTGAACTATATAACTTTTAAAATCCCTTCTAGCTCTAGCATCCTTTGATTTAATCTGGAATAGATAAAAAAGGTCAGGAGAAATCCTTGTTGCCGGAACACTAGTGGTAATAAGAGGAAGAGAGATATAGCAGAATGGATGCTATGCTTGCTAGATAGCATCTGTAAATGATAGGTAGCAGTCCACAGAGCTGGAAGGGAGCTCAGAGGTCATTGAATCCAATCTCCTTTTATAGATGGGCAGGTAGATGGCACAGTGGATAGCATACCAGGCCTGTAGTCAGGAAGACCTGGGTTCAAATCCAGCCTCAGACACTTAGTAGCCGTGTGACCCCGGGCAAATCTGTTTGCCTCAGTTTCCTCATCTATAAAATGAGCTGGAGAAGGAAATGGCAAGCCACTCCAGTATCTTTGCCAAGAAAACCCCAAATGGGATCATGAAAAGTAAGACATGAGTAAAACAACTAAATCTTTTATTGATAAAGAAATTGAAACCCATGGAGCTTATGTGACTTGCTCAGGGTCAAAAAGGTAGTAAGTAGGTAGAATCAGAAGTTGCACACAGGTCCTCTGGCTCCATGTCTTCATTATGTCTCCTGATATGAGTTCAAATTCTAACCTTGCTTCTTACCAACTCTGATCTCAAGTAAGTCATTCCCTTCTTCTTTGCCTTAGCTTCCCCATAAGAAAAATGATATCAATAATATTTTTATTCTTCCCGGTACAAGGTTTCCTGCATGTAAATATTTTGTGAAAGGGAGCATGCTACATATGGGTAAGAGCTTAGCTTCAAGGCTGGGATGTACAGTGGTTAACCACTACAAAGGCACCTCAGAGTACTTCTCTAGAGCAGACACTATATTTTACGGCAGCCTCTTAGCCATCACCTCAGTGGCTTCATTAAAAATTTAACACAACAGATTGTCTTACATTGCTCATAAGTTTGCATTTATAGGACTAATTTATTTTTTAAATCGGATTTCAACAACTCATAATATTCTGTCAGTATTTACCTTTCACTAATACATGGATGGGCAGATGGCTGTCCAGATCATAATGCAGATGGAGGGACTGATGATGTATGGATGAGAATATGTAGATCTCTTTACATTCATATATATTCTAAGTACTTAATATTAGAAGCTGTGGGTGAAATATCATCATTTTTATTGTCAACAGCTCCACACCGAGGTACTAGGTTGGTGTATAATCAGTTCAAACCGCAATGCTAGTCATTTATCCTGAATAATGTATTTGTTTACTTACGTTGATGTGCCACATATATCTTGGTTACATGTCACAACGAATATAAAACTCACCGTGGCCAAAGTGTAGAACAGAGAAGAGATGGGTCCAGGAGTCTTCCTGCCTTTGCAGTCAGAGCCTTCACTGAGGAGCACATCCCCTTAATTACTGTTCTGCAATTCTGAAGGGCATTGACCACATAGCTATTGCAATTCACATAGGATTCAAGGTAATAACACAGTAAACTCAAGTTGTACCATTGAGTAAGCCAAAAACAATACATTTCATGACTTAATTACTGGGAAATTAATGGAAATAGAGTATCAAAATGTGATTTTTAAAATGGAGATATAGAAGCTACTCTAGACATTAAAAGACAAATGATTGCAATGTTTTAGATACGAATTCCATTGCTACAATGTGCCATCTTAATGTGATTACAAAACCCTTCTTTTGACACCATCATATTTGAATTTATATTATCCTGTGCATGTGGGTGCATGGGGGTTGGGCATGGAAAATAGAACATATCATTGAAAACCTTCTGTGGTTTTAAGATCATGCCCTCCAAATGATATACTGTACAAATAGAAACACATGGGTCATATTTCACTGACCTTTTGAATTCTGTTGATCTGATGATAAGATTTAAATTGAGAGTCTACTGAACACATATATTTATATTTATTATGAGTGGGTGGTTAAATCATAGAAGTTAAGAGCAAAGTTTAACACAGAACTGGACATTTTCTGAGATTCATTTAATTTTAATATATTATATTTTTTAAAAAGCACCAGCACAACTCAGATAGTCTATTTTAATGTGTAATGTATAAGAGAGACAGAGACAGAGAGGGGAGGAGGGAGTTGAGAAAGTCTTGAACTAGGATGGTTCTTGGTTAAGGGCAATCCTCTTAAGAGGTTTTAAAACTATTTTAAATATATAAATCTAAAAATGTAGTAGGGTTCCTATGCATTGTAAACTCAATGTGGCAGAAGTATTTGGCAGGCAAAACAGTTAATGTGCTTGTGAGTGGTATTAAAACAGGCTTAGTGTCCAGAATGACAAAAGTTATTAGTTTTGTTGTCTCAGCCCTTGACCGGACCCCATTTATTTAGTTCTGTGTACTTGAGTGCTATTATACGATGGTGGCCTAAGAGGATTGGTTGAAGGACCAGTGGATATTTAGCCTGGTGAAGACAGGGCTGGGGAAGGGTCCAGTCTGACAGCTGACTGCAAGCATTTCAAGGATTGTTAAGTAGAAAAGTGGTTAGATTTTCTGTTTGTTTCCAGAGGTCAGGACCAGGAACAATGGGTAGAAGTCACAGATTCTCTTAATATAAGGAAAGTATTTCCAACAATTCAAGCTCTCTAGGGGTGGGGGTGGCAATTTGTCATATCTGGCCATTGCTTGACTTATTAGCAGGGTTGTCATAGAGAAGATTCTTATTTATATACTGGTTGGACTATATATTCTATGGATATCAATTTTTTTGATCAGATTACGAATTGATTCTCGATCAGTGAATTTTTTGGTACCTCCCCTCAAAAACAGAAACATATCCAAATATTAGAAGGTTCTTGCAGGATAAGGACTGATATATCTTTTTTTTTTAATGATACTCTCTTTGGGTTAAGAACAAAAGCTAGTAAAATTCCGGTGGTTGCTGCAATCAAACTGTTTAGATGATGTGTAGCTTGGAAATGTTGACATGTAAATAAGAGAAAGTTTTTATCAAAAGAAGGCTCCCCAAAGGCATCCTCATTAGTGATTCTACTCTATAAAATGTCCTTTTTTCAAATCCCAACTCTATTGCTTTTTTTTTCATTTCACCATATATTGATAGATGGCAAAGGGTCAGAGCTTAGAACTAAAAGTGATTTTTGTGGCCCTCTAGTTCAACCCCTTTATTTTATAAATGGAAAAAAAGGAGGCCCAGAGAAGTTAACTGATTTATCCAAGGTCACACAGTTAATAAAGCAATATTAAAGAGGGAATTCAAATTTAGATACTCTGACTCAAGATCCAGCACTCTTTTACACTGAATCAATCCCTAATGATCTAAAAATGAACAAAAGCCCTTGGGGGATAATGTCTCCAAAGATAATAATAACTTTCATTTATTAAGCTATTTAAGGTTCACAAAACACTTTCTTTTCAACAACTCTTTGAAGTATGCTATACAAGTATTACCTCTGTTTTAAAAAGGAAGAAACAGGGGCTGCAAAATTAGCCCCACATCATGAAACTGCCAAGTATCAAAGGTTAGATTCAAACCCAAGGTTTAATTGCAAGACCAGCAATGTCTTTCCTCCCCTATAGTCAACAGAGGGGCCTTAATTCATTACCCCATTTCATGTTTCCCCATATTCCTGCTATTTTGGGGAAGGGAAAGGGGATTTTTTTCTTGTTTTCTTGTGTCTTGTCTTTCATTTATTCAGTTCACATTTTCCTGTTTTATAAACTTCCACTGTTTCCTTCATCCCCTATTCAATTATAAATTCACATATTTTGCATTCCCCTGTTGACTGTAATTTAGTGCTCATAGCTTCTATCCTTCTGCTTGTGGAAGCCTCAAGAATTATTTATCAAACCCCACCAGTATATTCAAATCTGTCAAATTCTTTCCCCCCCTCCCAAAACTAAAAAATGCTTGGCTATTTAACAGAAACCCTTGGAATCCAATTAGAACCAAATTTAGACAATAAAGACTTTTTGATTACATTTGATTAAGTGAAGGAGATAACTTGCTGGACAATTTTGGGGGTGAGTTGTGTGAGAGAGGGATGGTGGGCAAATGGGAAGGCTAAAATCCCACAGCCTTCAAGCCTCAGAAACTGCATTCACTGGAGAAGATTTCCCATCATTAAAGAAGAAAATAGATTGTGTGTGTGTGTGTGTGTGTGTGTGTTGGAGAGGGAGAGAGAGAGAGAGAGAGAGAGAGAGAGAGAGAAAGAGAGAGGATGTTTTCTTATTTTCCTGATCTGTGAATACATATACATATATGTATATGCATATGCGCATGTATATACATATATATATGCATTTTTTTCAGTTCATCCAAAGTGGGTTTCCCCAGGCTTGATTTCCAAACCTGTTTGTCCCCATCTCTTGAGTTGAGAAAATTAATTTTTTTAATGAATTCTCATCAAGTTTCTAATTATAATATCTTTATGTTTAATATTTGTCTTTCAGATGAAAGACAAACATTTGGGGGGCAGTCACAAAGGACATGAATAATTTCTTTAGAAGCTTATCTAATTAATTACACTGCTCTGTAATGTCTTTAAAATGTGAACTGCCCGTCATTTTATTAATTTAGATAAAAGTAAATCTTTAGTGTTTAAATATGACACTTGTGCTGAGAATCCTGATAAGACACTGTATTCATTGTTTGTGTGTTTATCCAGGGGAGATAAAGGGAAGGAAGATTGCTCAGAATGTTTTGGGCTGATGATTTCTATTTCAGCTTTCTATCCCATCAAGTGGTCATTTTGAAGGCCATTTATGGTATATGCACAGATAGAATGTTCATAGGGGAATATCAGCTAATCCTTACAGCCAAAGAATGCTTGAGGGGTAGAGTACTAGAGGGGAGTAAAAGAAAAAAGATGATCTGCTGCATTCCATGATTTGCGGACATCAGATGAGTTATTCTATCTGCTTGTATCTCACTGCTTAATCCAAAAACGAAGTCAAAGGATTCATTCTGACAAACACATTATTAGCTGAGCAACACTGGGAAAGCCATTTCTTTTCTCTGGACCTGTGTCTTCATGTTAATTAAAGTTAGCTTTAGATGACACCTAAAGTACTAAATTGTTTAACCATTTTTGGATAGAGACAATTTGGTTAAATGGAGAAGAGCGTCTGCCTAGGAAGCAACATCAATACAACATGTGAGAAATAAGGCTGTCAAAGGCAATAGTGTAAGGAAATAAGCCACTATTAGGCTAATGGAACCATGAGCTACTTTAAGAGGGCTATAGCTTCCAGGAATAGAGAGGTGATAACCCTATTGTACTTTAGCCTAGTCATACCTCATCAGTAGTATTGTGTTCAGTTGTGAGACAACCTTAAGAATAGAAATAATAAGTTAGAGGTTCTCCAGAGGTCAGAAGGGTAACCAGAATAGTGAAGGGCCCTGATTTCACACCACATGATGGATAAGTTGAAGGAAATTGAAATATTTAGCCAAGACAAAAAAAGAATCTGGAGAGTTAGGAGAAAAGACAAGATAGTTGTCTTCGGCTGTTATATTTAGGAAGAATAAAAGTTTCTCTCCCCTTTGTACCCTTCCAAGAGGACAGAACCTGGAGCAATGTGTAAAGTTGCAAAGAAGCAAAGTTAAAGTGAATATGGGGAGAGACATGAGACCATCCTATAAATGATCATTGCGCAAAAGTCAAATGGGCTACCTCAAAAGATAATGGATTCTCCGTCCTTGGAGATCTTACTCTGGATGACCTTTTGTTAGAGTAGGGATTCCTTTTGTATATGGATTGAACTAGATGGCCTTTCATGTCCCTCTCAGTTTTCAAATTGTGTGATTTTATGACTAGGGGAGTCTATTTTTCTCTACTAAATGTATCTGGGGAAGGTACTAAAAAGCATTATCTTTTTAAGACTCATGGAGGTTTCAGAGTACATTTCCCTATTTCTGCAAGTTTACTATGTCCATTCTGCAGATATTTTTTCACATGGCAAGAACTGTGAATGAAAATCGTAGCAAGATTAAATTTAGCTTCTTTTATTGACTAGAACTGTACATCCTTATAGTCCCAGGGTACAACATACAGTAGATTAGAGGGAAGAAAACAGAGCCCCCAGTAGTGAATAATTATGCTGAGGACACCATTTCAGTAAACTCCAAACCAAGGGAAATAGGCATAACAAAAACAAGTCACATTTTTTTTAGAGTTTTATACTCACAAAGGCTTTTATTAATTTTTAAATTAAATTATTTTTTCAGTTAATTAAAAATATTTCCCTTTCACATCATTTGTATAAAAAAAGTTAAAAAATACTAATAACAAATATTTGTAGTCAAGCAAAACACCACTACTCTATGAGCTAGACAAGACAAATGACATATATATATATATATATATACATATATATATACATATATATATATATAATTTTCTTTTAGAGCAGAGGACACAGAGTGTTGTCAAGGCAAAAGTTTTCTCAAGATTATACAACTAATAAGAAACTGAACTAAGACCCCAAGTTAGGTCTCATTACTTCAAACAAAATGCTTGATCGTACATTCATTGGAGAGGGGTTGAAAGCAGGACACCCAGGCAATGTTCCTGTGTTGGGTTATTTGATTCAGGATGATGGGCCTTGTCCGTATCATGGGGAGAACAAAAATAAAGAATTTTGGAAGAATGAAAAATCACAAGAAACTTTCGAGTATTCCTGGCCTAAATAGTTCAGATACGATTCAATTCAATAAACATTTACTATATGCCTACAATGTGCAAGGCACTTACTAAGATGCTGATCATTAGTGCAACTATTCCTGGTAAATTGTATATTTACATTCTAGGAAAAAACTGTTTAGGGAAAGAGAATGGTAAGAAAAGGTCGGTAAGTGAGTCAGTCAGTTAACAAGAATTTATTAATTATTTACAGTGTGCCAGACACCGTGCTGCGCTCCGGGGATACAGAGAAAAGAAAAACAGTCCCTACCCTAAGGAACTTCCATTCTAATGAAGGAGACAATAATTCAAATAGCTAAGCATATACAAATGTATACTGTAATATGAGAGGGGAAGACTAACCACTGGGGGATGATCAGAAGGTGGAAAGCCTCCTGCAGAAGGTGGGATTTGAGATAGAAGGTGCACAGTTTGTGGATTAGATTGGTCTGGTTCATATTCCTCTTGTTTTCTTCAGAGGGCAATATTTTCATCCTTGAACTTTTCTTCCTTCTGTAGTACTACAATGCAATACGTTATGAAGTTGGGCTTTTTTTTTTCTGTTACTGCTATCTTCCTCTGGTCATAGAATCAGAGCATATTAATGGGTGAAAGGTCCTCTAGTTGAAAATAGCAACAATAAGTAGCATTCACATAGGGCCTTAAGGTGTTCAAATCTCTTGAGAAATATCTGATTTTATTCTCACAATAACTACTATGAGGCAGAGTCTATTACTATCCCATTTTATAGATAAGGAAACTGAAGAAGAGGGAGACAGCTTCCAAAATGGCTTTCTTACTGTTCTTCAGTCATGGTATTCCATCCCACAGGGCCTTTCATGCCTTTGTTCTGGCTGTCCCCAATGCTAGGAATGCACTCTCATCATGTACCTAGATTCCTTCAAGGCTTAGCTCAAGTGACACCTTCTATGGGAAACCTTTTCTCATCCCCTCAGGTGTTAATGCTTTCCCTCTAAAAATATCTTATATAAGATATTAATTATATATCTATGCATGTGCAAATGGCCAGCTTTGGCTAGATTGGAGTTGTCTTGAAGGCAGGGACCACTTCACTTTTGTCTATTATCTTAAGGCACAAAGCCTAGAACAAACTAGTTGTTTAATAAATGCTAACTGATTGATTAATAGACATGCTTAGATGCTGAAAGTGCTATTTGTCCCATTAAATAAAAACATAAGGTCATATAATTTAAGAGCTGGGAGACCTAGGCCATACCTTAAGGTATGAATAGATACTTCTGATATTCAGCTTCCACTCAAACTTACACCGACCAAAAGCAGTGTTGTGCCAATTGAGTGTTTGCTTATTCATTCACCAATCAAGACACCTCAGTCCAGGGTGGGAGATTTGAAACTGAAATGCTTAGCTTCCCTAGGGAAAGCTAACAGATTAGAGGATTATAAAAAGAATCTAGGCATAGTAAGTAAAAATGTCCTACTGGGAGGGGGGTGTGGCAACACAAATGGAAAGGAAAGGTTCAGGATATGATAGACTCTATGACAATAAAAATAGCTAGCATTTTATATAGCACTTTAAGATAAGCAAAATACTTTACAACCATATCTCAGTTGATTGTGTACAGTATTATTATGCCCATTTTACAGTTCAGTAAACTGAGGATAATAGAGGTCAAATGACTTGCCAGGGTCACATAAGTAGGAAACATTGGAGGCAAGATGTGCATTCAGATCTTGACTCTGTTCAGTGTTTTATCTACCATACCACCAAGAAAGGTATGATTAGGAATATGGTGTTCAGAATATCACAAGTCACATGACCTTGAGGAAAATCATCTTGTAATTAATAAAAATAAGACATGTTAAGAGGTTGAATCATTTTTAGTGCTTTCCATTACAGCTATATTAAATTTCAATATTCAGCACCTCCATGATGCTTTTCCTGATCTCTCCCCTCAGATATGTCTTTTTCTTCCTCTGAACTCCTGAATAACATGTTTTCCTCTCTTAGGCACTTATCATACTTTATTTTATAATATAGTTATTTGAGTTCCAGGCATCTCCCTGGCTGGACTAGAAGCCCCTTGGTATCAGAGATCATGTCTTATTAATCTTTATATGACCTTCAGCAACATAATTCAGAGTTCTCTCTGCATGTGGTAAGGGCTTGGCAAATACATATAGATTGAGGAAGTGTTGAATACATTGGCAGGGATCGGAGTTATGTTGTAGGGAGTTAAAGATAGATTTCAGGGGCCTAAAAAAGGCTTCGAGGCTTATAACAGACATTCATTAAAACACACTAATTAATTTATTTTAAAAGCTATATGAAGGGGCAGCTAGGTGGCACAGTGGATAGAGCACTGGTCCTGGAATCAGGAGGACCAAAATTCAAATATAGCCTCAGACACTTACTAGCTGAGCAAGTCGCTTAACCCCTATTGCCTTAAAACACATATGTGCGCACACACACACACACACACACACACACACACACATACACACACACATAGTATAATAATCATGGCAAAAAATTCAATAATTTTGAAATTGAAAGGGAGAGGCAAGTAAGAAAGTAACATGAGGTAATAAGAAGGTCAAGGAAAGACATATTTAAGCAAAGAATGAACTCTACTAATTTGAAGAACATATTTATGAGTAAAGGAGATACTGAAGATGGTTAAGAAAACAAGGTCTAAATGGAAGTATGAGGGATGATGTGGAAAGCCCAGGTTGAAACATTAAAAGTAAAATCTTGGAGCAAGAGTGTCTATGTTTAGGATGAGATTAGAAAGAGATAAAAGATGTTCTTGGCATGAGGAAGTATTTTCTATAAGGGAAAAAAACTTGATGATTGTAATGATCTAGATTTTATCAACATTATAAAGAAAGATCAGGATTTGGAAATATATTCCCAAAACAAATATTTCGTCTCACTTGGTTTTCCCTGTTAATACTCAGTGTCATGCAAATAGAAAGGTAAATAAACAATCAACCATCTCCAAAGCATTGTATATAATTCATAAAAGATCACAAGCTCATTACCCTGTGGATAGAGAAGTAAATGGCACTACATTAAAAAAATTGAGGGATGATAATATACCCAAATACTGCACAATTTATCAATCATTTTGGCAATTAAAATGAGGGAAAATAAGCAGAAAATATATTTTATGTAAAGAGCCAAGTGTGGAGGTCTCAGCCATTCAAATTGCACATGAAAGTTATTATAATTAATAATAATTATAGCTGACATATAGCACTTACTAATGAGCCATCAAGCATTTTATAGTTATTATCTCATTTGGTCCTCACAACAATCCTGGGAGGTTTAAGTGACTTGCCCAGATTCACAGACCTAGTAAGTGTCTGAGACCAGATTTGAACTATGGTCTTCCTGACTCCATACTTAACACTCTATCCACTGTACCATCTAACTCAGTAAGTGATGAATACTTTTATTAAAGATGATCTGGGTTCATTCCTATCAAGAAAGCTGCAGGGGTCAATTGACCATCAAATATTAATGAAATGGAGTGCTAGAAAAATTCCCAATACTGTCTGATTGTACTCTTTTCTAAGCTCACTCTTCATCTTGTACAATTTGGTCTGAGCTATCCATCGTCTTTTTTAATGCTGAACATAATATATGGGCAGTCAGAGCGACTAATAGAGTAAAATGTACTGTATTCTGCCAAAGATAAACAAAGAAATCAATCCTGGTTGTTTACAGCATCCCTCCCCTCGTGTATAATATGCTTTATCAATAAAACAAAGCCTGATACATCAGAGGGGAAAAAAATCTTCTAATTTAGTCCAAGAAGGTTGTCATCAAGTAAATATCTGACAAAGATTATTCGAGAAAGATTTATTCTCCTTTTTGATGATGCAGCACTGGCTGATTTTATTTGTTGGATGGTCAGATGCTATGACAAAAGTGTCCTATTTTAGAATATCATACAGTGATACACACACATACATACACACACACTTCACTTTATAGGAGACCATCTTTTAAGCCCATTAAATTGTGTGTGTAAGGTAAAATAAAGTAAAATACACTCAATGCTTGTTATTTTTTCCTTCCCATAGGGAACCACAGTCAAATATCTCGAGTACCTGTTGCTATAAAAGTGCTGGATGTCAATGACAACGCCCCCGAATTCGCATCCGAATATGAGGCATTTTTATGTGAGAATGGAAAGCCTGGCCAAGTAAATATCTCCATGTTGTTAATCCTGAATGTGTTTTTATACCACTGTCTCATGATTGAATAACTAAAGTATAACCCATGTTTTTAATATATATGTTAGCAAAGCAGTTAGTGAATATGTTAAGTAGGTTAGAGATACAGAGGTTGTACTTGTTCTCATGTGTGGCAGCTCGTCCTACTGATGTTAGAATCAAGATGGCCAAATTGGCTTGAAAAGTAGAGTACCTAGCTGTTCCATATATCCAAAAGGGAAATAGCATATTAGAGATATCTTTTGGGTGAAAAAAAGGCTTGGGAAATAAACAAAAATATGTGGGTTTGAGGTTAGGGTAGTAAAGCTCTTTGACTTTACAGGGTAAGGGAGAAAGAGGAAAAACATGAAATTGAGACTTGTTCATTATATCAGTGCCTAAGCTATTATACTGAAGAGGAATTTTCAAGCCAAAACAAAATGGTTTAAAAGAAGATATGTGATATAAAAGTATAAGAAACCTCCAAAATAAGTAGGGTAGATAAACATAAGATAAGCAAAATTTTAGTCACCAAATTGGCATGAACTGTGTGGGGATTTTCTTTTCTTAGTCATATAGAGTATTGACTTTGATGGAGCTCTAACATCATTGGTTGGGGGACTCCTGCTACCAATATATATCATTACTCATTCATAAATTTTCCCAAACAAAAATCCAGCTCATTATGGCAGAGAGACTAGCTCTTGAAGGCTTCAACAATACCGTGTATTCTCTGGCAGATACTATGGGCCCTTCAATAGACTGTGTATCTGTTGGCTAACAGTCAGGTAGCTAAGGGAGTAGAGATTCATCACTGGTGGTGAATCTGGTGGGATACAGAACCTCTTGAAATCAATTATTAAGGTTTGGAAGAGCTGTGATTTGTCTCAGTAGAGGGAGCATCCACACAGAAGTCTAGGTAATAAGAATAAGGATAATAAGTTGATAATTATAAAAATTATTCATATTTTCAGCTAATAATAGCTGACAGTTATATAGTCTTTTAGGTGTGAAAAATGCTTTACATACATTATGTCCATTTTTTTTGCTTCATACTAGTGTATATAGAAATGATGGGGGGGAGGGGAGGGCAAAATCTCAATACATGTTAAAATGGAAATAGGCCAATGTTAAGTTCAACAGAAACAAGAATGTAATATCGTTTTTACCAAGCTGCCAATGTACTGTATGTTTTTGAAATTTACCGTTTTTCAACTTCCTCATTTATTTCTGGATGGTGACATTTTAATTTAAATAAACAGCAGCTGACAGTATGACACTAGAGTTGTTAATCTAACTATTCTTGTGCCTCATGTGGGTGTTAGGAATTAAACTTACTATTTGCCAAAGCAGGTACCTGACAAGGCAGATTTGTTTTTTTTTCTTCAAAGAAAGTTATACTGTAGCTTTATGCATTGTTTAATCATTAAAAAAGATCAATGTTTTGATCTTCCAGGACAAAAGGGGGTTTTCCTGCACAACTATCACAGCATTTGAGCTCTCTACATTTATCCTAATTATAACAGTTTTTTTTTTGTTTTGTAAAATAATTATTTTATAAAATAATTTATTTAAATCCCAAATTTGAAGTAGTATGATTGATATTTTAAAATACCGACACATGATTGTTGTTCCCCTCAAAATGGTTACCCTGGGAGTCCACATACTTCAAGAATGATACAAGACATGGTCAGAATATGTTTTGGAACTCCTGAGAATTACCTTCAGAGCCTATGTCACATCGTCATCTGACTCTGACACAATAGGATGAATTCTACATAAACAAAATGAGGCAGTGAGTGATTGTGCAAAGTATATTGTACTGAGGGTGTATGTAATGCCCAGGCCCAAACTAATCATATCAATTTGAATGCATCACTTCATTTCTCTGGACTTCATTTTCCCTATCTATAAAATGAGAGGATTGTCATGAAGCAATGGCTCTTTACATTGTTTATGTCATGGATCCCTTCGGCAGTTTGATGACGACTTTGGACCCCTTCTCCAAATCACTTTTTTAAATGCACAAAATAAAATACTCAGGCTTAGGAAGGAAACCAATTATATTGTAATACATTCCTTAAAATAATAAAAATAAGTTGACAGGCTCTATCTAGGTCAAGAACCCCTGGAACAGAGGATTATTAATGTTCCTTCCAGCTCTAAAGTCAATGATTTTTAGGTACCTGATGTCAAAGAAAGAAAACATTGACTTCACTCACAATTTTAATAAACCCAACATTATGCCTTAGGAAGATAAGTAGGAATTTTCCAGTGGTCATTTTAACATTTTGATTGACAACTTACTCTAGTAGCACCTATGCCAAAAATGTAATGGGCACATGATCTCACTGATGAGAATTCTCTTTTCACCAGGGCAGATCACAATCTATCCATGCCTTCTTATTCTTTGTGGTTCTTATTTATGTCTTTCAATGACCGTTCTCTAGAGCATACACCCAATGTGCTAATGGACCTTTTTTAAAGTAGTGCATGTTTCCTGGATGCTTGAGCTATGCTTGACTGTCTACCTATTTTTCTTCCTCTAAACTGTTAACACATCCACTTTCTTTTCTAATAATTATTTTTTTTTTCCTGATCAAACATCCACTTAACATTGTCCTTTGGAGCACCTCGTCTTCATTCTTCAGACTGTCATTCTGTATGATTTCTAGCCATATGACCTCAAGTGGAGAATACTAGCGTAAAAAATGCATTCTTTGGAAGCTTGGGATAGTTGCAAGCACTGCAGAATTTTCCAAATGTGATCCAGCCTTCTTTCATCCTATTCAATTGTACATCTGGGTCACTGTCTATTTTTGTGCCTTTCCAAGTTATTTGTACGGATGCACTAAGTGGATTCTCCTTCAAGCTATTATCATAATTTAGTAAATATGCATTCTTCATATACTTCTCCCTCCCCTAATGCACATCGCTAAGTGAATATCTTTCAAATGACAGGGTATCTCAATGAGGATTCTTTTTAATATTCTGGGGATTGCTGCAGTCAGCATAATATGAACAGGAGAATTAAGGATTAAGAGAATCATTGAGTTAAAAGGCTCATCTGAGACCCTCTTGCCCTCTACCTGGATAGGAATCGTTTTTACAATGTAACCAACAAGTCTTCCTCCAGCCTTACTTGAGGACTTCTAGAAAGAGAGAACCCATCAACTCCTGAAGCAGCCCTTTCAATTTCCTGTGTTTTAATTGTTAGGAATTCTTTTCCTTATATAAGGATTAAATTTCACCATTTGAAATTGGTCCTATGGGGCCAAGGGATACAAATCCATTCCCTTTCAACTGATAATCCTAAAACACTTTATCATATATCTTCTAAATTGTCAGTCATCTAAGAAAACCATTCACATTCACCTTAGCAGAGCAAAGGAGACTAGTGTTATCTTCTACTACTATTGACCTGTATGCCTCTGTTCATGAAACCCAAGGTTTCATTAGCTTTCTTAGTTAATATATTCCACTATTGACCTTGACATTTACAGGGAATCCTTCTATTTTGATTATTTGCTTGTTAGATTGGTTGTTCAGGACATCCCCTATATCACTGGTGGATACTTTCATTGAATGTATGTTTCCCTGTTTCCTGCCTTACTTGATTTTCTCTACACCTAATCATTCTCACACAGCCTTGGCTAGTTTTGACACTATAAACAAATCTCAATCTCTCTGAGTCTCAACATCCCTAGCAGTAAAATGAAAATTATAATTCTTTTGGTACTTAATCTGGTTATAGTGAGGATCATTTGAAATAATACATGTAAAGTACAGTGCAAAGCTTAAAATCATATATCAAACCAGCCAATATCATTATCATCATCAACATTTTTATTTTGATAATCAGAAGATTACTGTGGTATCACCTCTCACAGAATCTTGTATGATCTTAATGTATGCCTAGGAAGACATCTTGTTAGAGAAGAGACTTTAACATTGTATTTTGCCCTGCTTAGTGAAACTTGTCAGCAAACCATCAGCTAAGTGAGGATAATAACTTTCTATACTTTTCATTCAACTTTGTGCAACAGTGAAGATAAAGTTTCCCATAATGAGTTGCTGGTCCTGTGGTTCTGTTCTCTTTTTATTTCTCTGTCAAGGATATGCTACATATATGCGTAAGACATTAATAATTCGATGTTTTAAAAAAAGTAGGCTTATATGTTGGAAAATGCTCATGTGGTTTCACTTAATTTTTTTTTTTGGCGGGGAAACAGTACCATCCTTGTTCTCTTCTGATTTAAAAGGAATCATCTGAAATTCAAGATATTCTTAAAACTGATGAATGAGCATCTTTAAAACTGTCTCTTCCTGGATAGATTTTCACTGTATTTATTTTTTTAGGTCCAGCAACTCTTTTTTTGGATTTGCTTTCTTGATTGATCGTTATAATTTCTTGTTTACACTGTCATCAAAGATAAGAGCAGATTGCCACAGATGGCAGATCTGTTCTGTTTCTCATCTATTTGTTTTCCTCTTTACAGTTTTATGTTTAAGAGTTCTTGAGATGATAATTTTAAGGTAGTGTCATGCCAAGCATTCTGAAGACTTATTTTTCATATATGTGTGTGTATGTGTATATACGTGTATGTATACATATGCATATAATACATATATGCAATACATATATATGGTGTATGTATATTTGTGTGTGCATATATACATATGTCAATATATCCACATACTATATATATGAATCACTGGTCATATGATTCTATTCCCTTTTCATTTCTCTGTTAGTATAGTCTAGATACATGCATAAGATATTCACAACATGATGTCCTGAAATACCCTATATAAGCACTAAATATTGTGTATATAGATATAGATATGTGTGTATTGTGTATATATAGATGTATAGATACATGCATACGTATATGTTGTGTATATGTGTTTATGTGTGTCTCTAGCTTCCCTTGGAAGGATATAGAACAGATTTTCTGCATCTGCTAAATACGCAAATTATATAGCATAATCATTGTGTTTATATAGGATCTGCAAAGCACCTTTCATGATCTCCCCAGCTGCTACCCCCTCTTCCTACTAATTATCTAGTATATATCTTGCATAAACTTTTATATGCATGTATTACCTCTGTGTAGACTGTAATCTTCTTGAGGGAATGTTACATTTTTCTTTGTGTACCCTAGGGACTAGAAGAGCATCTGACAATAGGTATTTGTTGATTGATTATATTCCTGATGTTTACTAATATTGAGGAATTTACATATGTATACACATATACATACACACACACATATATATACATATATATATTAATCACACACATGTGTATATATATTTAAATGCAGTCCCAGCTGTAATGGAGCTTCAGAAAACTTCATGTTCCAATATTATTATAGAATTACCTTGATTCTTTAGTAAATTTAAACCTTTAGCCCTAATTTTCACAATGAATTTTCTTTTAAATAAACACATTTTTCAACATTTTTAATCTGTGTTTTGGATGATGGGGCAAGACACTTCATAAGCTATCTATCATAGACCACACTCCCTTCATTAAAAAATAGCAACCTATTCAGAAATGCTCTGTATTAGCATCATGTCCTAAGCCTTTTTTAACACAGAAAATAACAGATTTTAGAGCTGGAAGGAAACTTTGAGGTCATCTAATCTAATCTCTTTATTTTAAAAAACAAGGAAACTGCTCTAGGTAGTAAGTGGGAAAGCTGGAATTCAAACTTAATTCATCTCTCTCTAGGTCTAGGATAGCACTTTAACAAGCCACCTTTTGTATTTGCTGAAGCTAACACTGAGTTTGATAATAATTGACTTTAAAAAGGATCATAGGAATTAGACTTAGAAAGAACTTTATAGATAACATAATCCAAAATTGTACAAATGAGGAAACCACCATGTAAGGAACTATTCAATATCTTCCACAGAACTAAGCTTTTGAATTCAGAGCCTCTCATTCCTACTCCAATGTTCTGTCCCCACTATACCATGCTTCCTGTTAAGAATTTTTCTGAGTAAGTCTTTCAAGCACAAACACTCTTATTTTATAAATTATTGCAGTGGTTAGCACAATCCTAATTAGCTAGTTTTGAAAGTACAGTAGCTATAAGTCAAAAGCTTTAAGTCAAAAGTTGTGCCAAAAGCTGAAGCTTCCAAAAATGCATGAGAATGTGTTTTCCTTTTAAAGTGACATTCATGTCTTATGCTATTGCTGTTTGGATTCCAACATTCTAATACATTCTGCTATGTAAGGTCTGAAGGCAGAGCTTTGGTTCCATATTAAGTCACAGTCAAAGCTTATCAAAAGAATGGAGTTCTTTCTGGATGACTAATGTGTAATAGGACCAAACTAAAAATATGAATTGCATCCATTTCACTAAAGCTCGTCTTCATGCTTATAATTTGGAGACCTGAAGATACTAGTCCCAAGGCCGATTGAACCTTAAAATCATGCGAATAAATCAGACTAAATAAAGTGTTTCTTCAGCCAGAAGACAAAAAACATAAAGCCCTACAAAGCTTCTGTTTTCTCATTGGAGATAATGAGAACTGTAATACTTTCTCAATGGATTGTTGTAAAGCTCAAGTGAGATAAGGGATATAAAGCACTCTGCATAGTTTAAAACCTTAATATAAATGTCAGAGATTGCTACTCTTATTATTAAAGAGATATTTTCTTCTCAATGTTTTTGTATTCTGGGTCTCCTTATATTAGGAATTTATGTTACAAGTGCCATAGTGCACAGGAAAGAGTCCTAGATTCGAAATCAAAATTCGGGTTTAAGTTATTTCTCTGCTATTTATTAACAGTGTGACCTTAGGAAAGTAACTTAACTTCTCTGGGCTTCAGTTTTCTTATCTGTAAAATGAGGGGTTTAGATTAGATGATCTCTAAAGTCTTTTCCAAACTTCAAATTTCTGAAACTTTGATCCTACTTCAGGTCAAAATGATTTTGAAGAATTTAAATGTCTTTAAATGTGAGGAAATCAATGAAATCAATCCATGATTACTAATAATTCCATATATATAACTTTCAGAAGAACAAAGCACTTTTATTACAATATCCCTGTAAGGTTGGTGGTACAAATACTATTCTCCTAAATTTCCAATTGAGGAAATGAGGAAGGAGGAAAAAAAGCCCAGAGCCAATGAACTAACAAATGCAGAGTCAAAGCTTCTGACACTAAGTTCAGTGTTCTTTCTACCAAGGTAAAATTTTATGCCTGTGAGGAAGAGATGAAAATATCATATCTGTTATCATCATCATCATCATCATCATTGCTACTACTTTTTGAGAGAGAGACTATTTGCACTGTCAGAAAAAGAAAACTATAACTTTAAGGAATTCTTTCTTTTTAAGGTAATAGACTTTAAGGTTAAACACAGAAGGGATCTTCTTTGGGAAAGGGCTGGAGATCATTGGCTACAATCTAGTGGAAGCAAATAAAAGACCCAGTTTTTATAAGTCACATGGGTAGAGTTGAAGTGTATTAAAAATTACATAAAAATAAACATAGGGATTTATTCTGATTAGTTTTTGTATTTCAAAGTAGTCAACTTCTCTTCAACCACGGAATCATAGAGTTAGAAAGAAGTCATGAGATGTCTATTCCATCCATCTAGATGTCTCCACTCATTTGAATTCCTACTCATTTGGATTTTTTGTTTAAATGAATGCTAAGCTCTATCCTTAACAGACTTAAAAATATAATTCATTCATATAAATGTCTCTCAACCTTTCTTTTTTTTCCTGCCCTCTTTGGAGAACCAGTGCAAACTCCTGACAAGGCTGAAGGTTGAGATATATAGGCTTTGAGATACCCTGAATTTCGGTACTCCTAGTTTTAACATGAGACCAACTAAATTTTTTGATTAATAAAAGGGGACTGACAACTAATTTCTTTCAATAACAAATTCTATAGTGTCATAGGATCATAGATTTAGAGATAAAAATCACCTTATCTCCCTCAGTTATATTTTCCCAAAAAATAGTCTTGGAATTATTGATTAGAACCAAAATCCTTATTTCAATTTCCAAAAATTCTGATTGTATGTGTGTACATGTGTGTATACATGCATATACATTTATACATATGTGTATACATATATGTATACACACATATGTACTTATATTCTCTGTGTGTGTGTGTGTGTGCATGTGTGTGTGTGTATTACATCTTATTTGTATCTGCATCCAGGGCCCTCTCCAGTCATCTCTATCTGTATCTTGCCTCTGAACCGAGATAGCTCCATAGGAGAAAGTGAGTCTAATGACTTTGCCCAGCCCTCCCTCACTTAAATTCAGTTCACTTGCAAGTCATGGCATCAGTTTCCTTATGTCATGGTCTTCTTAAAGAATGAAGGACAAACAACAATAACATTACATGATAGTATATTACTTGTATAATAAATAAAAACCAAATAAATAAATGATTAAATAATTGTATCATTTATATATTATTGTAAATAATATAAACATGCTCACTATATCTAGTATTATATATACAGGCATGTTATATACATGTTACCCATATGTATATAGAACATGTGTGTATACATATATACATACATATCAAATACAATTAGCAAAATACAGAATTGAGACATACCCGGGCACTTAGTATGGAAGAGATCTTGTGCTAATTACCTCCTCTCTCTGAGATTCAGTTTCCCTATCTGTAAAAGGTTCAACTTCATTATACCCCTCCTTCTTCCTTAGTAATTCACATGCACTGCCTGATAGACTGTTGAATTTAAAGTCTTTCTTTTAAAATGTCCTGAATGATGTAGTTAGTTTCTCACTCTTAGTCTGTTAGAATAGAACAGAAATGAGAAAGATGAGGATCATGATGATAGCTGACATATTCAGATTTTCTAGGTAATTTGTGTATATTATCTCATTATAAATTCACAATAAACCTGAGAAACATGTGATACAAATATCATCCATATTATACAAAGGAAGAAACTGAAATTTAATAAAGCTTTAAAAAGCCTATTGCCAAAACCTAGTAGAAGTCATAAGCAAGATTCAAACTGAGGTCTCTCCTAATCTAAGGCCTATATTCTTTCCACTATGCTGGGCTGCTTCAATCTAAGGTGAGAGAAAAATGGGGATATCCCAAAGAAGGGAACCCGCTACACATGACATATGCCACTAAGACCCTGATCTGAGATTCAAATGTCAAGTCTAGTGGAGGCTGAATGAGAGACAAGTGGAAGCCCAGCTTAGAGTAGAGAAGATGTGAGAGATGTTGAGAATTCACTACTTTTTCTTTTTCTATCTAACTCAGAGGCAGTGTGAATAGTGAGCTGACCTCAGAATCAGGGAGACTTGTGATCAAATCCTCAATCTAGCACATACTGACTATTCCTAGACATATCACTTGTCAGTGTCCCAGTAACTCTCTGCAACCAGCAGCAGAGCTGGTGCCACTCTGCTACCCTTATTGGCTATATAATGTCTCCTCCCTCAAAAAAAAGAAAGAAAAGTCTAACTATACCTCTCCATTATGTCAATGACATCACAGATTTTTTGGTGTATTTTCTTCACCAAGAGTATCTATCCTTTATGCCTTAGTGAATGCGTGCTGTTGTTACCAAATTAAGAAAAAAAATCTATCAACTAGCAGCCGACATTCTAGTGGTAAATGTCTCTAAACTCAGATAGGCTCATATATAAGTGATACCTAGTTACTTCACTTCTACACTTCTATGTGAAGCCTTTCTAGATCAATATCTTGTTAAAGTGGTATCAAACTTGAGTAGAAACATGTCCTTGCTGCATATTAACTTAGTCAAAATTACCATCATCTATGTTGTAGTTTTATTCTGATAAACATTTGCCAATTATATTTTAGTCCAGTTCAGGCTGCACTCTGATGTTTTGCAGGCTGCATGTGGCCACCAGCCAAGTTTGACACCTTTGCATTGCCTCTGAGACCACAAGGCCATCTCCACATCCTGATGAGGCCTAAGCAAAGAGGATCTCATGGTGGCATAATGAGATTCCTTAGTTCAGGGACTTTAGATGGCCTTTGATGGCTCATTGTTTACCAAAGTACCTTACTTCATCCAAATTTCACTGCCTATGTTTTTAATAGGATTTCTCTCAAAGTCACTTTCCTTTATTTATTTCCTGTAAGAAGATGCACTGAATTTGGAGATTCTTGGAAAGGTCACATGGGAGTTTGGGTTCAGGTGATTCTTCCCCAAGTTCAGCCTCTGGTAAGGTTATCTAGGCTGTAGAGTCTTTTCTTGTTATTGTTGCTATTTTTCAAATTAACAAGCACCTCTTTGCTCTTTTTCCCACATTTCCTCCCACTGCCATTCCTGCCTAGGAGTAGAAAATAGTAAGGGGAGTGGGGGAGAAGGAAAAGAAAACCCTTATACATACAACTCTGAGGTTCTACCTCACTCACATGGCCAAAGCCATTTACTGTTAAGGATGTAGCCAGGTGATTTACAATTCAATTTACTTTCAATAATGGGGTGCTTTTATTTACCTGTTAGTATTATAAAATCAAATTGCAAATAAATTAACTCTCATGAAAATCTTCAAATCTTGGAATGTTCTAGTCAAAAGATGGTAGAGAATATTTGGGTTAACAGTGTACAGTTTAAAATTTATTTTAAAATTTTATTCTCTCTCTCTTTGCTTTTCTTTTACTTTGCTAGAGAATTCAAGTCCTCATTTTTTACATGTACACAGTGCTTGAATAGCTCATAATAGAAATTATAAGGTACATACAAAACACTAAATATATGCTTATGAGAAAGTAAAGTTACAATTTTCCTTTTGTCAGATGTCAGAGTGGAATTCTTGGTATTCACCTGTACCCAAAGATGCACACTTAAGAAACAGAAATGTTGAACACTGAAATTTCAGTACCAAGTGTGACACATCAATTACAGAAAGGCTAGAGGGAACAAATCTCCCATACAAAGAGTTTGGGAAAGGAAACATAACTTAAAAAGTGAAGAAATTGAAATTCTATCTCTGTGGCTAGGATAGACACAGAATTCATAAGAAAAACAGCAAAATTAGTCCAACCTGAGGCAAAGAAAGGGTGGATATTAGACATTTAAGTTCCATAGGTCTTTTGATAATAAATTTAAAATAATAAAATAAAATTAGGACACTTTACAACACTCATGAAAACAATAAATATGGGAAATTTAATTTTAACTTCTCTGCCAGAAGGCATCTTTCAAGATCAATTTGCATACACAAAAGGAGGATAGGATTGATTTAGAAATGGAGATTAAATTGATGGCCTAACCAAATGAGAAAAATACTGTTTCCATTACATTTTTCATGGAATGAAGATGTGGTGTGTTAGTACCACACATAAAACAAAAGTTGGGGAAACTACACATATAAAACAAAGTTTGGATAACCATCAAAAATTTGGATTTCAAGAGACTTACTTATTAGGCTCAACTATTGCTAACATTCTTAACCAGCAAATTTATATGTTCATGTGAATACATGTATATGCATGTGTATATGTAAACATATCACACAGAGACATAACTATACATATACATATATACATATAATTGAAAACCTTTGTGTATCTACATCTATATATCTGAGAAGTATTGTGGCACCATCGATTGATAATTGGCCTCAGATTTGGGATATCCAGGGTTTAATTCCTGACATATGTTGGCTGCATGATTTTTAGCAAGTCATTTTCCCTTCCAGTGCTGCAGTCAACTCTAAGATTGTCAGTTGCCTGACAGTTGCTCATCTCTACTATTAGAGAGAATTTTCTTGGAACTATTACCAAACTACATTTGTGGTCTCTAAATATATTGACTGAATTGACTATTAGGGTTCCATTTTCCAAGTGTTCTACTGGTGAGTTTTCTAGTAATGATGAAATCTCAGGTTTGCCCTCACCTCAAGAGATAGATGGATAGATAGATAGATAGATAGATAGATAGATAGATATGTATTTGCATGTGTATTTCTGTATGATAGATAGATATTGATATGATGGATCAATGGAGAGAGCTTGGAGTCAGGGAAAACTTAATTCAAATCCAGCATCAAACACTTAATAGATATGTGATTCTGGGAAAGTCACTTAGCCTCATTAGCTCAATATCTGATGGGGGAAGGAATAGCAGCTACCTCCCAAGATTTTTGTGAGGATAAAATGAATTAATATATATTTATAAATCAATGTGTAAATCTTCAAGAGCTATATAAATGCTATCATCATCATCATCGTTTCATACTATATGTATATTTAAATATACCTAATGTAATAATGCTTCAGTACTTTGGTACTTCAGTAATTTGGAATCTCACTGCTGTGGCTACTCCTTATAAGAATGAAGACTACAACTCTTCTATAACTTGTGTCTGAGGCCAGATTTGAACTCAAGTCTTCTTGACTTCAGGCCTGGAGCTCTATCCACTTTGCCACCTAGCTGCCCTACATATATATATATATATATATATGTATACACACACACACACACACATATATACACACATACATATATATGTATAAATATGTATATGTGTATATATTTATATATGTGTATATGTACAGATATATAATGTACACACATTTGTAACTACATATACATATGGCTATATACAGTTATATTAAAACCATACATATTATGATTTCTCATATATGCATATATCTGTTTCCCAGAAATCTTAGCGCAGATTTAAGTTTTAATAGCTCAAAACTACACTCAAACTTTTGAAGCACTGAAGCCTTATCTGTCTGTATGTCTCTCTATAGCCAGAATATTATGGTCTGAATACATGTATATATATGTATATATAGACACACATATGTGCATAATTACTATGCACATATATAGATACAATTGTGTATGATGTTAAAATTATTAAAGCAATGTATGTACATGCATACAAATGTACATACAAATGTGTAAGCTTTAAGCTATTAAAGGTAGAGTGCACTTTGGGGACACTCTATAGCTAAATGTATACTTAAAAAAAACAAGTATTCAATAGTATTACAATGGTAAGAGTGTTTTTATAGGGTTGTGAATCAAAGAATTCCCCAATCTCTTCTCCCCGCCAAAAAAAAAAAACAACAAAATACCACAATTCTAAGTTTGACAAACAAACATACATGGTGGGAATAAGCAAGTTGCATGCTCTTGCCACTAATGAATTGTGCTTAGGAAATGGTGACATCTAATAAATACATAACTGGCAGAGGTGTAGCATATAAATAGGCTGAGTCTTGCAATGACATTCACAAAATATTACATAAATCAGAGGAACTCCTCCATCCTGGCCAGCCCCTCTATAAAATAATTTTTAAACGACATGGATAAGAACCATACATAGAAAGAAGGCAGGGATAGGCTATGAATTCCACAAGGGGATGAGCTATCCACATGAATGAGATCATGGATCTTTAAGTGTATATTCATCAATGTACTTGGGAATAGAGTTGGTCATCCTGAGCAACCAGGAGGTCAATTCATCAGGAGATTAGGACACAGGATTGTCAACAAGGGGGAAGATTTTCATTTCAGATCGTACTTTGTGTGGGACAAGAAGCAAGTTCCATTCTTTATTCCACTCTATTTTCCATTGCTTCTTAACTCTTTATTGTTACCAAGTAAGAATCACTATAAGGGAAAGGATCACATTGGAACCCTTAAAGATGATATTTTTGAATTTTTTTGAGAGAGGGTAAGGCAGGGCAATTGGGGTTAAATGACTTGCCCAAGGTTACACAGCTAGTAAATGTGTCAAGTATCTGAAGCCAAATTTGAACTCAGGTCCTTCTGACTCCAGGGTCAGTGCTCTACTCACTTCTCCACCTACATGCCCCCTTTAACAATTATATATGCAGTCCTTAAATACATTGACTGAACTATTTATGAGGGTTCCATTTTCCCATTGTTCTATTTTGGGATCTGATGTAATTGAGATTGACAAGCTTAGGAACCGATGATGTGACAGAATGTTTTAAGAAACCGTTGATGGATAACATTGCCAGATGTACTCTCTTTGCTTTTATTCTAGACTTAATAACGCCAAAATACAAAATTTATGAAACTCAGGGTTAGTGTGTGTGTGTGTGTGTGTGTATGTGTGTGTGTGTGTTTGTATTTGCACAAAAGCTATGTTCACAATTCCCTTTAATCAATGCCTTTAAGGAAATCTCATCCTTTCTAGGATTGAGTAACAATATAAACCAGGTAATTATCTCTGCTGTGCTAGAATGTGCAAATTATTAGAGTTTTAAAGATTCTGTTGGGCTTCTTTTGACTCATGTTTGGTTCACTGTTGCAAAAGAAGCTGGATCTCTCTCTCTCTCTCTCTCTTTCTCTCTCTCTCTCTCTCACTCTCTCTTTCTCTCCTGGTCCCTGTCCCTCTTCCCCTCCCTCTCTCTCTCTCTGTCTGTCTCTGTCTCTGTCTCTCACATACATACATACACACACACACACACACACACACACACACACACACACAGAGCTCTACGAGATGTTGATCTCTTTATTATTTTCAGCAGAAATAGTCCAGTAATGAATACTGGGTGAAACTGTTATTTCTAATCAACTTATATGATTATTTGCACAAGAGCTTAGAAGAACAGCTAGCAGTGGGTCTGAATGACTGCTGTGAATAAGACACTTTAGATGTCAGTATATTTATGGAGAGGAACAAAGTAATGGAGGCAGTTAGGTGGCACATTGGGTAGAGCACCAGATTTGGAATCAGGAAGATTCCAATTCAAATCCCATCTCAGACCCTTACTAGCTGTGTGACTCTCAACAAATCAACTATCTTCTTAAAACCATCTGTAAAATGAAAGGGTTAGGCTCAATGGTCTCTAAGATCACTCCCAGCTCCAAATCTATGATACTATGACTCTATGATTAATGTCCTTTGCAAAATAAACACTGCAAGATATGGGATTTATATGAGGAGAGTAAAAGTCTGAAATTGAAATGTACCCAAGAAACACACTCTCTCTCTCTCTCTCTCTCCCTCTCTCTCTCTCTCTCTCTCTCTCTCTCTCTCTCTCTCTCTCTCTCTCTCTCACACACACACACACACACACACACACACACACATCCCTAATATCCAAACTAAGTCTGTTGGTTTCTCTGTAAGCCTTTTTCTTCCATAAGGAGACCACTGGGCACTCAGAATTATGTCAATTAAAGAACTACATCTACCAGGAGCTTGTAATGCCAGGCCTCCAAATAATGATAAAGCATTTCAAGAAGGAGAACCCAGAATTGTACAAGCTTGAGCTTAAAGTACCACTGGTTCTTGCCAGGTCTGTGTCTGGTAAATATTCTTTTTTCCCATGTGGAAATGAAAGCCCCAGACTGTGAATTTAAGGGCTCCCAAACCCCAGGGTTCTACAGCTGCCACTTTAATAATCAATTTTCCAGTCACTTTTCCTAAAAGACATTCACACACACACACACACACACACACACACATACACACACTCACAAAACAACAAAAAACTGCACAGTTGTGTTATGTACCATTTCTTTTCACACTCATCTTTGTTCTACTCCACTAACTCAAACACTGCTAGAGTCGTAATGAGTGGTATGATCAGAGCTTTTCCCTAGAGTTACAAAATCCAGAGGGCATCGTTAGCATTTATCTCACTTTATTATGTAGCAAAAACTAGAGGTTAGTGCCTTAATACCAAAATTAATTAGTTGAAATCAGAGGATCCTAGAGGTAGGGTTAGAGGGGACCCTAGAGATTAATCTAGTCCAAGCCCCTCCTTCTACAGTAAGAAGGTAAAGTGTTTTGTACAAGGACACACAAATAGTAAACATCCAAGGTGAAATTTGAACCCAAAGCCTCTGACTCCAGAACTCATAGTCTTTCTGCTATATCATGTTGCATGAGGTACCAGTAACCCTGCTTCTCCATAGTTGCTTACTCACCCTGGCTTAGTTAGAGCTTTCAGTGTGGCCTCACCAGGAATAGCCCCCCAGTGTCCCCTGAAACTTCCCCTCCTTGGGGCAATGTACCCAAAGGTCCCTTCAGAGGTCTCTTTGCCTCCCTACCTCCTAGTTATAAATGTCTTATAAAAATTATCTGAGAGACCTTCCAAGCTGCTTGCTCTAGGTCCCAGAATCCTTAGTTATAGCTCAGATAATCACTCCATGTTCCATTGTTAAAAAGTCACTGGGTGGGGGGCATCTCATACCACCATACATAACTAGAACTGACAATCACTACAATTATAGAAATTGGTTCAAGGAGTTGGGGGTTGGCAATTTTGATTTCTTCCACACCACAATCTCTCATTCCCCAGGGTTCCCAACCCTGCCAAAAATCCTCTTTGAATACATTTCTGGTGCCCTATGTCAGGGATCCAGTTCCTTAGGTCAAATTTATTCAAGAAATTCCAAGAGAAGAGAAGAAAATGAGGATGTTGAGTGGGCTCCACACTAGATCACCAATGTATGTGTATGTTGGATGGTGGGGAGGGGAGGATAAATGTGACACGTAGGGATATGGGCTTTACATTATCTGCCTAGAAAGACTAGGAGTCATGCTGAGTATACAAAGTACATAGCCAGCACCTTTTCTGCCTGATGTTTCTGAATTATTTGCAGGTCAGACCTAAAGGATTTGTTTCTGAATTTAACGGGGTATGTGATCATTTAGAATCAGAAATGTGCTAATGCAATGAAAAGATGAAATTGGGAAAGAATTTCAACTGACATGACAAGAAGAGCTTCCACAACACACTTTGGAACACATTCGAGTCAAATTGCATTACGGAAGACTCCACAGTCCTTAGCTGTCCTGAAATTCTGCAGCATTGAGTACTGCTTGAAACAAGTGGGTTAGCAGCCAAGACTTGGGTATCTTTTCACAATACTTTTAATTCGATTTTTAAAATAATATCTGTTGACCACTGAGTATAGTCAGGCCACTGTGCTAGGGACTTAGGATATGAAGATGAGGAATAATGGTCTTTGCCTGCAAAGAGATTTCAGTCTTCTAGGCTGTCTTTCCTTCTTCTTACCAACACAATAATATTTGTTTTAGTGGAATGTGAATGTTATACATCATATACTTTTTTGATGATCCTTTCTGTTAGCAAAATAAATTACTAATCCTAGGGGCCATAGAAGTGGAGAGTCAGAATCATTCGTCTGTTTATTTTTACAGACAAAATAGATCTGGGGCCATATACCCCTATCTTCCTTAGCTCTATTTCTCCCTCTTTGTTTTATTCAACAAAAAGGCCACCTCAATTTCCAGAACTATAATATTCATTCAATATTATTCAATATTTACTAAATATCTATGATGCACAAGTATAATGGTGAAAGAAGTCAGCCCCAGCCCTCATGCAGTTTTTAATTTGATAGGGCTTTTATAGATGGATTAACCAAGTAAATGGAAATAAAATTGTATTCACAAAAGATGGGGTAGGGAGTGGCTACATGCTGTTATTACCGATATTCTTTCTGGCCATTTTCTCAAATTCTTCTAAAATTTCTGGGTTTTTTTTCTTTCTATGGTCAGCAAGAAGCAATACAGTGACTCTCAAATGATTCTATTAATATAATTATCAATAAATTAAAAAAAACACCCAGGATCATAAAGTAACACCACAACAAGGATGGGGATAATAATACAAATTTGGTATCCAGAATACAACTTTATCCCTTGAGCCTTAACCAGGACAAGAAAATGAGATTTGCTTCAGGGCACTGAAATTTTGAGCACACACATTTTAAATAATGATTTTAAAAGAGTAATTTAACTGACCATTTGCTAACTTTCTGCTTTGAGGACACTAGCATATAGTCAACAAGAATAACTAACTAAAAAGAGGAAGCTAGTTTCTCTTTCCTATCTCAAGTTGGCCACACAACAGGTGAGCTCATTTCTACTTGCCTCACTTCCCTTGCGCTACTCCCAGTAATGGCCTCTCTTTTGTGAGGATAAGGGTTGCTAGGTTCTCTGATAATAGCTCTATTGTTCCCATCTTATTAATGAACTACAATTCATAAGTTTGTTTTCCTTTTTTTTAAAGTCAGTTGCAGGAAATTGAGAGTAGGCTTTCCCAAAAAACATGGATATGATCGGAACCATATATTAGCTCATAAAAGCTAATTTATCCTATATGATACTAAAGAATCATACCAAATTGACTATAGAGTTAGCATCATTTCTAGCAATATTTCTGAGAATAAGAAGTCCATATTACAATTCAGAATGCCAAGAACATTTTTCCTTTCCTAGTCCCCGGACCCATTCCTTGGCAGTAACATCATTAAAAATAGTACCAGGGAATGGAACGTAGGGAGTATGTGTATATGTGTGGGGGGGGGGGGGGCGCTGTACTCAGGTCAGGTTAAATAAACCTGACAGACAGTAACTTATTAGCTCTCTTCAACTACATAGGAAGCAGTCACTGTTTAGGTATTCTTAATTATATAACAATGGTCAATTGCCTTCATGAAGATCAGAGGCAGTAATTTCAAACCCCACCTCTTCACCCCAGCCCTCAACACAAATATTATTGCTTCCACGTTTGAGACACTAGTAAATCAGGCAGTCAGAAGTAGGAATCTGTATGTCCATCAGTCTTTCCACAACTCTAATATATGTACAGTTTCCCCTCCTCCCTCATGGTTGATTGGCTCTACACAATATGAAATATAAAAAAAATTCTTCTCATATATGCCATATATGCCAGGTTATCCAGCATAGCAAGGTACTTATCTATATTTCAGACAATTGAATGAATAACGTCAGAGTCACCACCCATATGATGCTAGATAACAGTCACAGACTGAAGAAATGCAATAGTGAGAGGCAACTGAAAGTTATTCCCTAGAGAAGATGTCTTGGTTAGACCTTCCCAGGGCTGAGCTGGAAAGGTTAAGAAAGGCACTCAGGACAAACAAGGAATTGTTCCTTTATTTCTGTGTTTTATAACCCATGGCACCATATTAACTCTTATTTTCATGGGGAACAAAGGAGAAGGTCACCCATCCTGCAGATTCCCTCAGAGGGAGATGAAAAGGGCAGTGGTGCCATCATCATGGGGTCTAACAGTTATTATTACTAATACTAAAACTACTATTACTAACAATAGGGTAGAATTTTTAAAAGTAGCTTACTATCTAAATATTAGCCCCTGGAGAGAATTTTTCTGACATTTATTTTGGATGGTCAGTTTGTGAGTCCTATGACTGCCACCTATTTCATATTTTCCTTATATGATAGACAGATCAGGAAAATTATACCAGGTGCTTCCAAAGTGTTAGTGTAGTTTTAAGCTACTAAAGCTTAAATGAAAAACTAAATATAATTGTTGTGAACATTTATTCTTAGTGCATCTGAAGTTTTTGAATCCACTATCTCGAATCTTCTTCCTTAAGCTTTAAGTTACTAATGTGCAAAACTGCACCAAGACCTTTGGGATATCATATATCCATATCCCCTCTGTCTCTGTCTCTCTCTCTCTCTCTCTCTCTCTCTGTCTCTCTCTCTATATCTATTTATATGTGTGCGCACATATATACACACACATATGTTGTAAAATGATTGTATCATCTAGTTACTCTGCACAGCACTGTATATGTGTGTGCATATGTATATATGTGTATATATATATATATATATATATATATATATATATATATATATATATATATATATGAAGGCTTCTCATCCACCTTTGGTATCCATCTATCACCCAGCTCTCACCTGTGGCTCCAAGAAGCTATAGCATTGCAACGGTCACATCCCAGTAAAATTGTCTCAGCAGATTGGCTAAACTAGGTTGAGGGTAACCAGGAGACCTCACTCTCATTAGTGATTTAGGAGGATGGAATTACCCTGGTAGAATAGACAGATGAGAGCAATTTGCTCCAATAGCCATGAAGGCAGCTGAAACTGGTGCCATGGAGCACTTAGGGCTTGGTCAGACATCAAAGAAGACAAGAACATCCCCTTTATCCTGGGCCATCATCAGTTGTCCTGACTTTTGTCTTGCCACGGGATTTCAATGATTCTAGAAGAGAGAGTGAGGCCGATGACTTTGTGCAACTCTGCCTCAGTTAAATCTGTTTTACACACAAGTCAAGACATCACTCCATAGTGTCATTGGTCTATTTTGAAATAAAGGATGAATAAAAAGGTGTGTGTATACATACACACAATTTATTTATTTATATACATATATGTATGTGTATGTGTGTGCACAGTGTTGCATATATACCTCTGCACAAACTAACTGGGAGATAAAATCATTAAATAAACAATGAATCTGATAGTTTTTTACATTAAAAAGGCATTTTGATATTGAATATCATGGTTTACAAATTTTGGCATTGAGCTCAAAAGATTATGACACGTATTTTTGAACCCATCAAGAAATATCTACATTATACCAGATATTAAGTATACTTTGATAAACATTCCATTTCTCCATGTTTAGCCACAATGGTGTTTTAATAAGTTGAGTTGAAAGGCTATCAAAGCATGTTATCTCCATCTCTTAGATAAATGACTTAACCTTTTATAATCTGCAGGAAAGTACAAGGTTTTATTGCAGTATTACATGGGCATTTGGGAATTTCTATAATTCCAGGATAATTCTGTTTCTCATTATAGTAATGTATATATGAGATTCATTTTCCCCTCACTGGGAAAAAAGACTTCTGGGCTCACAAGAAAAAAAATTCCCAAATAATTTTTTCTCGAAAGGTAGATTTTTTTGCAATATGGGAATACCTGATCTTAAAGGCCAATCTGAGCTTTTTTTTGACAAAAGATTTGCTATAACCTTGAAAGGAAGAGTGAGTTTCAGCAGTAAAAAAAAATCTTTTTTTTCTGTTCTTTAGTACCATAATTTTGCTAGTGTTTCATCCACAACAAGTATTTTCTTAATAGCGTTGGTTAGTAGCTGCTATGTGTGTGTGCTTGTTTTCTGAGTATATATATATGTATGATAAACTAGTCTTCCTACTACTCTTCCAATGTCAAGAAACCTAAGATTCATTGTAGAAAAAATCATTAACATTACCACTGGCTGCCAAATCCCTCTAAGAATCACTGTTTCTATGGATTGATTGGGCCATTTAGCAGAAATAGTTCATTGATTCATGGCAGGTTTCTTCTTTTTTTTTAACAAGTTATTAGCTTTAGATACACTTTGCTCTGTGCTTTATTTGATTGACCCCATTTCACTGTCAGCTTGAATGATCCTTAAACAACTGATATCCCAGTAACAATAGCCATTGCGATATCTCTAATATTCATTACCGAGTGCTCTTTAACAACCGTGGTTTTGGCGTTTTTCCCTGGAGTAACCAAAATTCTTCAAAATCACAACTAAAGCACAACCAAAGAGAGAAGTGAACCATATCTCTGTGTGTGACACAAAATCCAGCACTTAGCTGACAGTGAGCTGACTAAAGGTAGGGAAGAAAATGTCTTAATCTAATTTTACCTGGTCAAGTTTGGAGATCTGGAGTAATTTTGTGTTAGTAGAAACATACTTTCAGTACTATTGTTGTCATAAAAGAAAACTATATCGCAATTATTACTTGTACCATGTAATTTGTATACAAGACCATATATAGATATAGATTTATATGTATACAATCCATAACATATGCATATTGTCTACATATCCACATAATATACATATGGATGCAACATGCACATATATGTGCAAGTATGTGTCCTTTTCTGTTCATTATGGAAATGAGCTGAAGTTCTTAATGGTAGATATAGCAGAGCACAACCATTTCCACGTCTTAGGTTCTGAGTGCTGAACTACATGAATTACATGTTACTTCTGTCTAAGTGTCAACCTCATTAAGATCAGAGGATTTTATCACTAGAGTGTCTGCAGCATCATGCATTTTTTAGCCAAAGCAGATCTTGAAGACCTACTAGGTGTAAAGAAGTTACAGCTTGTATCAGTGGAGTGCTAACCTTGACAAAAACCAGAGATACAGAGCTATATAAAATTAACATTGGATCTGTGATTTTATTAGCGTAGATAGTTATTCCGCTAAGACACGAAGCAATTCCTCTATGAATTAGTAAAAAAAATTCTCAAGAACTGATTCAATTGAAAAAAATGAAATAATGCAATAAGACTAGTAAACACTTATAGAAGTACCTTATATTATTATAAGTATGTCATTTGATCTTCAAAAGTATTCTATGAATTATACATTACACAGATGAAGAAATTGAGACTTAAGAGTGATAATGTGATCCACCTAGGTTCAAAAATCTAGTTAAGCAACCATATCTGAATTCGAACTTGAATCTTCCTGACTCTAAGTCTAGTGTTTTCTTCAGTAAGTTAAGCTTCCCCCTCTATATTAGTGTGCTTGTACACATGCACACACACACACAGACATAGACAAAGACACATACACACACACACACTACCATCACCACCACCACCATCTTTCTATCCTCAGAACCCAGAAGAGTTGCTGAAACATAGTAGAATCTTGATAAATGCTTGCTGATAGATTGATGTCTACGTATAATTTATCTTCTAATATATAAATATACATGAGAGATAAAATAGGATGATGCATCAAACCCAATAGTTAGAAATACAATGTTCCGAGTTCTTTTTTTATGAAATATACTAGCTTCGTGTCCAGGAAAAATCATTTAAATTCTCAGTGCTCCAGGCAGCTTCCTAATCAATCAATCAACATTTATTTAAAACCTACTGTATGTTAAGCACTGTGTTAGGAGCTGGGGTACAAAGACAAAAGTGAAACTGCCCCTGTCTTAAAGAGCTTATATTCTACAGATAGAGATAACAGGAACATAGAATAACGATAAATAACATTTATTTAGTACCTCCAACATGCTATATAAGTGCTTTACTAATGTTATCTTGTTTTATCCTTACAACAGCCCGTAGGTAGGAGGTGATACTCTTTCCTCTATTTTATAGCTGAAGAAACTGAGGCAAACAGAGGTGAAGTGACTTGTCCAAGGTCAAATAGCTCCTAAGTGTCTGAGGCTGGATGTGTGCTCAGGTTTTTCTGCCTCCAACCCCAGCATTCTATCCATCTATGCCAGGGGTGGGGAACCTGCATCCTCGAGGCCACATGTGGCCCTCTAGGAGTCCTCAAGCACAGCCCATTGACTGAATCTAAACTTCACAGAATAAATCCCCTTCATAAAAGGATTTGTTCCACAAAACTTGGACTCAGTCAAAACGCTGCCCCTGAGGCCCTAGAAGGCCATGTGTGGCCTTGAGGCCGCAGGTTCCCAACCTCTGAATTCCATGCCATGTAACTACCTGTATAAATATATGCAAAATAAAAACAAAACAAAACAAAACAAACAAAAAAACTAAAGCAGTTTGGGCAAGGGAGAGGAAAAGGTACTAAAAGTGAGGGGGATCAAGACATTTTTCAGGCACAATTTAACACTTGAGATTAGTTTAGAAGGAAGCTAGGAATACTAAGGTGGAGGTGAGAAATGAGTGGAGCCCAGGTATGGGACAGTCAGTCCAAAAGCATGGAGATGGCAGAAAGAGCACTGTATGTGAGGCCCAATAGAATGGTTAGGTTGTTTGGACCAAAGGGGAACCATTTACAATAAGATTTTGGAAGCTTTTGGGGACAGGTTAACATATAAAATAACTATATAACATATGTATATATGTATGTGTAAATATGTATATTGTGTATGTATATATGTGTTACTATACACATATCTATATATCTATATCTATCTATATATATATGTGTGTGTATCTATATCTATATAGACATAGATACAGATATATAACATTTTTAGAGGGTGGTAGAGGGAGACATAATAATCGGTGAGAATCATAAATGGTAATCTGTAGAAGATGACCCTTGAAGTTAGCTCACACCTAGAGAACATGTGTAACCTGATTCTCAAAGAAGCTAGGTGATGGAGGGGCAGCCCTCTCACAATAGGCAAGCACACTCTCTGTGCAGTGCAATTCTAGAGTGGTAAATAGAATGCTATGACCTTGAGTGAGAGATTGTATGAAGGACAGAGTTAATGAGAGAGTTTTGGAGAAGAGAGATATTCTTCATCTGCTTAGAGAAAGGATATGTGTGATTCCAGATTCTCTTCAGGACTGATTCCAAGGAGGAGGGGGAAAAAAGGTTAGAAGAAGCATGGGTTGAAGGGAAGTTGTTTACTCAAAGTGACTCTGATTTCTACCTTGTTTACCGAAAAACTTCTCCATGGATGAGATTGAATTCTCTCCCTTGGTTGAATTGAGATAGCTCATTTCCCCTATTGTATTGATGAAATTACAGGCCTTGAACATGAATAAATGCCCCCCAAAAACCCATATTTAATTACTGAAATTAACATATATGTACTGTTACTTATAACCTTCATGAGGTGGATAGTATTGCAGGTATTATTATCCACATATTATATATGAGTAAATTGAGGATCCAAGAGCTTAAGTAACTTTTGGTTGTTTAGTTTCAGTCATTTCTGACTCTCCATGAGTCTATTTAGGGGTTTTCTTGGCAAAGATACCGGAGTAGTTTGCCATTTCCTTTTCCAGCTCATTTGCCAGATGAGGAAACTAAAGCAAAGATGATTAAGTGACTTGCCCAAGGTCACACAGCTAGTAGTTGTCTGAGTCCAGATTTGAACTCAGGAAAATTAGTCTTCCTGACTTCAGTCTTGGCACACTATCCACTGTCTAAACGTAGCTGCCTATTAAGTGACTTACCTTTGGTCAGTTAGTTATAGAGTCAGAATTTGAACTCAAACTGGTTACCTTCAGATTTAATATTGTTTCCATTGAACCATATATCTGTATGCATAAATAAATACAAACAGCAACACTAGCTCGAAGCCATTCATAGGAACTCTATATTAATTATGTCTTTCAACATTGTAAATGCTATATTATAGGATAGGTGATTAATACCATGACCATACTAAATATGAATAACTGAGATCATGCTTCGATATCACAGGAAGTACCTTTGCCCCATCTTCCTGCAGCTCTTTCAAATGAAAGAAGCACATCCAACCTGTTCCATTTTCAAGTGTCTGTATCTATTCAAACAGCTCTCTTCACAGTGGTAATTCCTCTAATCCCTATAATTTATTCATCTCAGGATACACTCCAAAGCATTGTTTGAATTTGTTATCCACTGACTTTAAAAACAGTATTCATTATTGGGGGTGGGGGTTACATTTCAGTACTTGGAGAGGCTTGCTGCAGTGATGTTTGTGCCTGGAAACAGCTCTGTTCTTTGGCAAGGGGATGGGAGCCTGCTGAGCATAGCTCAGTAAGAGTGGCAAGGTTTCCAGATTTCAATTCCTTACCCTCCCAACACCCACACCGTACAGTCTTCTGCCATCCCCAAAGGAGCATAAGATTACATCGTTATTGGGGGCCAACAAATGCTCAAACTGGAAGAAACCTGTGACGAGCTGATTGCAATTTACAAGTGTTATGATTCTGATATTCCAAACCACAGCAGTTTCAAAATGCAGCAGGTCGAGATCTTTACTCTTAGCAGCTTTTCAAGCCTGTCTTTTTCTAAATGATGGCAAGTCCTTTAGTCTAGCACAATAATTTAGGACATTTTTTAGAGAATTGATATCATCTGAAAAGCTGATGTCACTTTTTTATATTACAGGTGATCCAAACAGTCAGCGCTATAGACAAAGATGAGCCCAAAACTGGACATTTTTTCCTATATAGCCTTCTTCCTGAAATGGCCAACAACCCAAATTTCACCATCAAAAAAAATGAAGGTAAATATATCCAAGCATTAGGAGATGGGGCCAGGACTCACCTTCTCTCTGTGCTGTTTTCTGCTGTGTTGTTCAGTTGCAACTTAATTCCCATTCTTCCCCTCCCCATGTGCAGTTAGAGCTGGACTTATCAGTGTAATGGCACGGTAATTACATCACTTTACCTTTTATAATAATAGAAGAATAGATAAGAAAATCCTCTAAAGTGAAAATGTAATTTCATCCCAGAGAAACCTTAGCCATTTTACTTGTCCAAGGAAGGATCAAGTCCCTATGAAAATTCCAGGAATTTGGGTATATGGAGATAAGCTTCTGTAGGAGGGTTTGGCTTATGTCTTAGATTTGTTCACTTCTAATTCGATGTTTATAAGACCTTCAGGGGAAGCCACTTTTCATTTTGACTGGATTGTGTGTATGCCTTTTAGATATTTATTTGACACCTGCATCCAATATGTCAGTGGGCCAACAACTTCCTGAAAGATAATGTGTGTCTCTGGGATATTGTAGCTTATTCTGCCTGGTCCTGTTGTGGAGTCTTAAGAGGCCTTGGTAGTTAATTCAGTCTATTTCACTTTTTGTACCAAGTTTAGAAGAAATATTTTACTTAGTTCTCATCTATTATGTGTGAAGGTCAGAGAATGTAAAGATTAAAAAAAGAAATGACCAAAGCATCCATATATTTTCCTCTCCTAAGTGACTGCATATTGAATAAGGTTTAGAAAATATATTTATTTTGGTTTAGATTGTACTTAGATCCATGATGTAACCTTTTGGAAATGATTAGTAAGATAAATGTGTGGTCTAATCTATCTGTTCTTATTCGTGTAGATGTTTCTTTAGCTCTTCCTCCACTAAAGTGTTCTAATATCTCAAAATGACATAGGGGTGACCTTGGGTTCTAGAAGGCTATGTCAGGGGAGATGGTTAAAATTTTGGCTCAATGATAGACTGTCTGTTGTTTAAACACCAACCTAGATACACACACAGAGAGGCTCATCATCAGAAAGTCAGCCACGAGGTGATGATTGATTGATTGTTTTGGCCAACCCAACCCACACAAAGCAACTTCTAAGGCCCTTGACTGTCTGTGATCTGCATTAGTGGAGAAAGTATTCTTACTGATCTTTTGATGAATTGAAATATTATTAATACAATTTTTGAAAGGCCTGCATGAAATATATATTCAACAACTACAAAAATTACATAATAAGGACTAATTTTGATTATTTTATCTGCTCCTATCTCTAAAAGGTAGTAGCAATAAATATCCATTTATACCATAAATGAAAATTCCATAAAATTTGCCAAATGTATCATGACTTTTCCTTTGAACACAGTTCTATTTAGTTCTCTGAAAGAGCTTTTATTAATGTTGATGTATGCTAGCAAAAGAAATAAGAATATCGTGTAAATAGTTGCCTTTAGCTTATGACTTCACCAATATAGAAAATAAGAACAACCCTCCTCTTATTTATCCGAAACAACAAATTACAACACATTGTATAACACAATAAATTTACCTCATCAAATTTTCTTCCATAGTACTCAATAGCAAAGAGTTGAGACAGTCAGATGAATAAGTATGATTCTCTTTGGACTACCCAAATGGTCAGTGCATGTTATCAACTTGAGGGTTCCATAGCTGTATCGTTTGTGTGGGGATTGTTCTATTCATCAGGCCTGTTCAATGATTGTTATCAAAATAAATCTAATATAAATGGAATTTACAGCCAAGTGTAAATCACTTTGGTTCCATTCATTCTACTATGCTAAGTCTCAAGGACAGTGTTGTTGAAGGGAAGGGAGGAAGGAAGAGAGGGAAGGAGGGATAAAGAGAGGGAGAGAAGATAGGAAGAAGAAAAGAAGGAAGGATGGAAGCAAGAAGCACAGAGGGAGGGAATGAAGGGAGGAAAGGAGAAAGGGAGGAAGGAAGCATTAGAAGGCACATTTATTAAAGGCTTACTGTTGAGTCAAGAACTATGTTAAACACTGAGGATACAAAATAAAACAAAACAACTACAAAAACTAAGAAATAAGGAACCAAGGATAGTCCTTGCCTTACATATATGAGCTTACATAAGTTCATATGTAGTGGAAACTTCAGGAAGTATGAATTTGAATTTCAGTCATTGCAACTTACTGATTTGCCTGACAGTGTTTTGTCTCCTAATAAATTTATATTAACAGATGAAGAAAAATCACAAGTTCTTGTTACATGTTAGTACACCTTAAATCATCTCTAACCAGTAGAGAGCTGGGCATCAAAGAAAATATTTCTAGTCCTTGATCTCCCAGTGACTTCCAGTGTAGCCTTTGACAGGCTGCTTATAATCTCTGTACTTTATTCTTTTTCTTTTCACTGAAAATTTATTTTTCTTTACTTTCTTTCCTTGACAGCAATAATTCTGACCTAACCTCACAAGGTTGTCGTGAGCAATAACTTAAAAAAAAGTTGTCCAGCATTATGAAGCTGTAAGTGTGGTTAAACAGAATAGTAAGATCTTTATTTCAATCTATTTTGATTAAAAATTAGTTTGTCTTATAAAGAAAAAGAGTAACTTTAACTTTCAGAATAAATCAGGGTGTTGATCACATACTATCATGGTCTTGGCAGAGTTCTCTAGAAACTGTATGTTCCATCTCTCATATTTGGCATGACCATTATCTAAAATAAAATAAAATAAAAATCACAGATTGTATATCCACACTTAAAAAAGATTTCCAAAGAAGAATTCAGTTCAACAAGCCTTTGTTAGGCACCAACTGCAAGTCGGTCATTGTACGAAGTACTTGGTATACAAAGACAAAAATGTAACAATCTCGAACTGAAAGGGCTTATATCGGCCGGAACCTGAAGAATCAATTTTAGTAGCATAGAACACTATCTCACAAGAATTAGTCATTGTGACAAAGAAACTGGAACTGGAAATTAAAGATCTGGGTTTAAAGCCTGGCTCTGCCACAAATTGTCACTTAATACCTCAAAGAATTTCAATTTCCTCATCCTGAAAATGAGAGGATTGGAAATGATGATTCCTAAAATTGTTTCCAGTTCCAATGTGCTGCAATTCCTGCTTCTGTTTCATATAGAGATTTTCATCGCACTTTAAAGGTAACTGATACCCGATTAACCTGATTCTTCAGTTGTTTTTCGGTCATGTCCAACTCTTGGTGACCCTATTTGTGGTTTTCTTGGCAGAGATACTGAAGTGGTTTGCCATATGAGGAACAGAGACAAACAGGGTTAAGTGACTAACCCAGGGTCGCACAGCTAAGTGTCTGAGGTCAGATTTGAACTCAGGAAGACTAGTCTTGCTGGCAATAGAGCCAGTGCTCTATCCTGAGAACTGATATGCAATAAAAGATAGATACCAGGGAAATGAGTTGTATATTGTCCTTTTGTACACAGTTTTGTGATGTCACAAGTAGCATTACTTTTGAATAGGGAAGAGATAATCTGTCTTCCAGAAACAGTAGTGCAGTCTATCCTTCCCTAGCCAGATAAAGTTGGAAGTAAAGATCAAAATTTCAGTGAGTCATTAAAAATTTCAGTTAACAGCAAACAATCTAAGCATTTTGAGTTTTCACAGTTTGTCTGGGAACATAGCCAGAAATGTTGGTCCCTCCTTCCAGTTGGGTGAACCTTAAAAAAAGAGAGTTTTGCTCACCACATCTTGGCATTTAGGCATCCAGTGCAACCGTGAAAATGGAAGACACCCAACAATTAAATATAACGAGACAGGGAAGATAAATGAACCTTTTACAGACACTGAAAGGGTTCGCTTGCAGAAAGTCTGAGTTGTATTGCTTCTTGGAAACTTGCTCAACTCTCGCTTGTGTTCTGTAGGTAATAGATTTGATTGGAATTGCCAGGGAGCAGTGGACTGTAATGGGAGCTTTCATGTTTTCTACTAAGATATTTGAACCATGTGTGTAAGAAGCTGAAAAAAAAATCCAACTTCCTGACACAGGAGGACAGCTTGTGGGAGGGGTGGACTAAGCTTTTGGCTTGAGGAGATGAACAGCATGGGGGCATAAAATACTTGCTTACATTCACAAAGACAGAAGCAAAACCAGAGCATCAGATGATGCTGACTCTCTTTCTTTCTTTCTTCCCCTCCTTTTAATGTTGATATCCTCTCTTTGACTCAACAGACCAGCTACTAGGGCATTACTATAATGATCAATTTGCAGAAGGTAGGTTCCAGCTGGAACTTCATATTCACTTTCTCTTCCATTTTCTTCATGTCTATAGTGCTTTGCACATTTTTAGAATGCAGTTCATTTCCTCCAATCCAGTCCTCCTACAGTGTCTCATTAGGGCATGGAAGTGACCCTGATTTCTTGAAACCTATGCCAGCTCCTTCAAATCTTACCTAACTTGGAAGAATATGAGTACAAACTGTGTGTCACTCAAGAACTAGACTAGTTAAGTGCAGAGAGGCTTCTTACTAGGTAGCTGCATATGAAATTCTTTCAATTATTATTTTTTTAGTCTCAGAAACTCAGTAAGACAGTCTATTAAGGCATATAAATGGCACCATTTGCATACCTGGAGGTAGTAACCTTGCTAAAGAAAACATGGATCCTTGGAGTGTTAAAGGAATTTATTCCAAAACCAATAATTTGCATTTTGACACATTACTCAATTTTGGAAGTTTGATACTCTTATCACCTTCCTGACATGAAAATCATCTAAGTAGAGCCCTTTGAGGAAATGAACCATCAGGTATTACATCTGTCTTCTATCATGAACCATTCATTCATTGCCTTCTCATCCTACAAAGTATCTCCTTACTGCTTTCATTCTACCCATATTTATTTTTCATTTGGACCTTGCTAATTCCATAGTGTTCTTTTTGAACTTAAAAAGTGACCGCATTTTTAGTGGATGCATATTGCCCTTAACCGAAATTATTAGCAAAATATTTGTTCTGCACCAGGTTATAGTATGATAAAATCTGACATATCATAGACCCATCGATACAGCTGTAGGTTTGGGGGATCTGATTTAGAACATCATATTTCTGCTTCATCGTAGAAAATAAAGAAAAAAACTATCCCCCCTCCACTGCACCCCCACTTCCCTAAAAATAAACAAACAAATGAACGAACAAAAAACCTAACAATGAAAAACATGTCCTTGTACTGAACAGGCTAGATATCTCTACATGTCACCTATTAGGCTCACTTTGAATTTGAATTCAATTACCTTCCACTTACTCTTCTTAGAAACAGTGTTCAGAGTCCTGGAAGGGTGAAGGAGGTGGTCTTCCATACTATTTTTGGACCACAGTTAGTCTCTCTTGGATCTTTCTCTTCTCAAACTGAAAGTTGCTGCTAAACATTGGACCTGGCATCCCAAATTCTAATCCAGCCGTCGATGTCCCCTGTGACCTTGCTCTCTCTTCTGTCCAGCTGAATCCTTACTCACTCCTCTCCTGTATTCAGGATACAGGCGTCCAGCCAGACAGAGCCCCTCTCTCCTCGCCTTAAGCCAGATGTGATCAATCAAGGCTTCATTGGACCTGAAAGGCCATCCTGATGATCCAGACAGCAAGGAGGGGGCCACCTGGTAAGCCATTTGTCCTCTTTCAGGCCTCTTAACCTTTGCTGCCTACTCTGCTCTGACTTGGAGCTAGCTGAGTGCTCACACAAGAGCACTCTATTTCCTGATTGGCCTTTAAATCCCCCTCATCTGAAACACATCGATGTGTTAATTGTTGTTGGTTTTTTACCCTTCTCCTTCAGGTAAAAAGTCTTTAGAAAACATAATGGACACACACATGCACATGCACATGCACATACATAAATGCACACATATCCTTCTTTATATGTATATATAAGATAGTGTATGTTCACATGCATGTTTGTGTGTGTGTGTGTGTATTTCTCCCACAGTTCGAATCCTCTCTACAAAATGTCGTTTTCCTCTAAAAATCACTGATGTACAGGGTTAATTTCTGAACATGAATCTATCCACATCACCATGATACAAGAATTATCAAGCACATACAATACCCATTTTGTAATGGTTTCCCCCTTGATGATATCTCTTAATCATAAAAGTTCCTTCATTAGACTCTTCCTCTATTTCTTCTTTATGTCATGAAGGTGAGCCTAGGGTCTTGAAGTTATACCATCAGAACATGAGCACTGACAGGTCCTCCTAAGTTATAATCAAAAATACAGATTGGATTTCTTGTCCATGGACCATCCAACCTACGTGCAGTTAAATTCATCACTAGACTATTGACCATAGGATAATGATTTGGAGGCGCCAGGGTTCTTCAGCAACTCAGGAAGACAGTCTTCTAAGGCATGAAGGATTTATAATTTCATTAGAGAATCGATCATGTGCACTGATGGCATCATAGACCTTTGAAAGCACAAGATCAAGGAAGAGTTCTGTTTGTGCAAAAGAGAAAACAAATATTGGTCCTAAATATGTACACTGTCATTATGCACACATGATTAGGAAAGGCCTTCACTTCAGTTATTCATAATTTATTACTTGTGCTTAAAGCAACAGAATGTTGACAAGAAGTCATTTATGTTGCATTTTGTCAACTAACTTTAATTAAGAAGCAAATAAACACTAAGCAAAATAGAAAATAGATATGTCATCATTACCCTATATAGTGTACAAAATGAAGGCATAAGGGATCAGCAGATAACATCAATGTCTTTGCTTCAGTGGTTTCTGCCGGATCCTGTTATTTTTGTGTCATCCCCATATCTTCTTTCTTTAGCTTTTTAATCAAAAGGAAAAGGTACCATTGGAACTGAAGAGCTTCTTTTGCAAATATTCAAAATCCTAAAATGATTGCTCTGGTTAGCCACAGTAGGGCTTTTACCATCTATTTTTTTTCAATGTGTACTGTTAGAGACAATTTAATCTGCAGATTACTGACAACGGGGGATACACTTTCAATGGTCTGGGCCAAGATTGAGGCATGTGGTTGGCCATAATGCTAATGGAAATTGTTCATTGCATCAGAGCTCTCCCCCTAATTTACCATCGTGATTTGCCAGTCTTTTCCTTGGACATTATTTCAAGGCTTCTCTCTCTTTTCTGTAAAAAAGAGTGGCTAATTTTTGTCACCTTTAAACCATATTTGGGCACAGCACCTGCCTGTCTTTCCTTTAGCCTTTGGTTCTCTAAGCCTTTTACCCCCAAATCTCCATTTAGAAATGAACATGTATTCCCTATGAAAGCAGTTAGCAGAAGTTTGACAATTTATTTGGAGATGGTTACGATTTAAACAGTCTTAACTGGACTATTGGGTTTGATGTGCAGTGAGCAGAACATCCTTTACCGCAACAACACAGATTTAGTTTTTAAAGGTGTGGGTTATAGAGAGAAAAATGGACTTTAGAGTTTACTAGATTTCAGTCATATAGTAACAGTAGTTTAGTTCTGAACCACATATTAACATTAAATGCAGAGGTAATATCATCTGTCATTTGAAGCAAAATTTCAGGTAAATTGTTTTGTTTATCACAATTGAAGATCATTTCATCTTCTTTCACCATGGAAAGTTGACACTTAGAAAGAATCTGAACATGTTATAGACATGAAATTCAAGATCCATGGCACACCATACAGAGACACGACCTCAATAACAGCATTCTGTGTCACAAGAATGATTGCAAGCAAGCAACCCAGTGCCTCTCAGTCTCCTTCAGCAGCCGGTACCTGAGGCTAGAGCAGAGGAAGCAAGGATTTTGACTCTGGGAAGAGGCTCATTTCAAATGAATGAAAGTGAAATAGCACGAAGGATCAAAAACAACCTTAAAAATAAAACCCAGAAGGATATAGGATCACATTCTCCTAGAGATTATAAGTCACAACCCAGCAGTCATATAGTCTAATCCATTTCCGAAGCATGATCCCTCACTTCAAACCCTCTCTTCTCCTCCTAGAAACCCCAGAAGCCTCCTTTGAAAGACTTCCAGTGCCAAAAGTGTCTTGCTTCTTGAGGGAGCCCCTTACATTTTGGGACAGTTTTAAATGCTTTAAATGATAGAAAAGCTCTGCGTGTGTTTGTGTGTGTATGTGTCTATGTGTGTGCTTTAGACTGACCCAAAATTTGCCTCCTTATAAAACTTCTAACCTTTGCTCTTAGTTTTAATGCCAAAGGACAAGCAAAAGAAATGCAATTACTCTGTTATATTACAGCTCTTAAAATATTCCAAGTCTGGATTCATGCTTTCCTCAATGCCCACCTCCATCCACAATCAAGCCCCTTACCTCTAGAGGCTAAACATTTTGGTTATTTAAAGCACTCCTTAAATGACTTTGTTTCAAGTTCCCTTACCATCCTGGCCATATTCCTCAGTCTCTCTTACAGTTTAATGGGTTATTTTCTTAATTGTGGTATCTATAACTGAAAAGGACATCAATAATAATCACAGTTCTGGGATTAAGGATGAAAATAATCTTCTGTGTTCCAGCCTGTGCAGTTCTGGTGCTAACTGAGAATCAAGACAGTCTGAAACTATTATCTGTGGTCCTCATAGTTCCATACAAGGGTCGCATAAGGAAAAATATTCTACTAGGGTCTTTTCATTATTTTAATCTGCACAAATGTGAATACTCATATACTAATGTAGCTCTTGTACTTGTTTCCTAGAGTACATAGGAACACTAATATAGATGTATGAAAGACTTTAGAGTTTATCTAGTCTAATTCTCTCCCTCTATAAATGAGGAAATTGAGGCCCAGAGGGTAAGTGACTTTTCCAAGGTCACACAGTGCCCGAGTGAGGCAGGGAGAGATGAGTGTGGAAGGGGTAGATTTGAGTCCACTTCCTCTGACTTACTCATGCAGATCTCTTTCCATAACAATGCACTTCTCTGTTGTGTGTTTTTACCTCCTTAGGGAAACTAGGCATGGAATGCCCTCTTCGCACTTTTCAACAAAACAGAATTTTACACATCCTTTCTTTAAAGGATAAGAAATGCTAGCTAATAGTGAAAAAAAGATAAGAAGATCCAGTCTAAAAATGAAATAGTTTGATTTCTTATGTGGTTATTGTGCTATTTGAGCAAACAAAGCTCAGATTCAGCAGAGAACCTTTTAAAGAGGATGAGCTGAGGCTGCCTATTTTCAGGCTGGCTTCTGGGGCAAAGATGTTTCAAGAAAATGGTGGACTTTTTCATGGCTTTCTTACACATTTCTTTAAAAAAAATTCTTCAAAGTAAAGCTTGTACTCCCCAGAAGATAGGTTTGTGCTGTTACTCAATAGATAAGTAATAATTTATTGCTAAAGAACCAGGTCTTATAAAAAAAAGCATAAGAATAGGAGAAGGACACAGAAATAGCATGTGGTTTATTCAGTTTATGTTAAAGAGTAGGGCTTTGGGGAACATGGTTTGGGAACCACTAGGGTTTAATGTCTAATCAATCTGATTCGCCATACTTAGCTCTTTCTATATTCTCTTCAGACATGTGGAAGAGAGAAAATATTTCTATTTCAGTTCTGAATGGGTTTAGATCCTTCCTCTCCCTGATTATAATATTTGACATTTAATTAGTACCACTGCTTTCTCCACAATTGTCCTGTCAGGAAGGCAAGACAGATAATATGATCCCCATTTTGCAGATGAGAAAATTAAGGCTCAGAGAGTTAAAGTGACTTTGTCTAGTGTCACAGTAAATGGCAGGGTTGGGACTTAACCCCATGTCCTCTTAAATCTACCTCTCTTTCTTCAAGATTATGCTGAATTCATATAACCTGATGGTTGGATCTCAAAATTAAATATTTCTGATCCAGATAAAAATATGGATGAGATTTATAAAACAGATGTTGCTTAAGGAAATTTATTTAAAACATGTAGTATAGTGGTTAGAAGATTGTTCCTAAGACAAGAAGACCTGGGTTCAAGTTCCGCTAGTATTCAAAAATACTAGCTGTGTAATTATGCACAAATCCCCTATCCTGTCAGTGCTAAGGGCAAATCTCTAAGACTCCAAATCACAGAAGATTTTCTCATCACCACTGGTGGAAGGAATTTGTAATGATGAAATTTCAAGGGCTCCCAAATCTGTCTGTCTGAAAAAATCTTGCCTTCACCAAATTCAACTCAGTTATTATTAAGCACCTACTATATTCAACATAGTATTATTAGCTATTTTGAATGAGTAGATAGTTTATAATTTATAGATTGTTTTAAGATTTACAAAGCACTTTAAAAGTATTACCTTATTTTATCCTCACAGCAATATTGGGAGGAAGGTGTGTTTAAAAATTCTGTCCTGTTCTGGTCCCATTACCACCCCTCCCAAGTCAATATAATAGCTAAGTTTAGCTAATACAAAGGGACATTATCAAGAAATAAGATTTCATAGGGAAATCTGGAAGTCACACACAAACCATCCAAAATTCAAAGGAGCATAATTTACAAATTTAATAATGTATTCACATCCTGATAATATGTGCCAAATCAGGTGCTGCTTTCAAGGTTTTTGGTCCTTTAACATATAAAAACCAAGACAAATTACAGACCTCCACAGTTCCAAAGCAGGAGTACATCCAAAGGTGATAACTTCGGGAGCATGGGGATGTTAACTTTGTACTTTTATCAATAACTGAGGTGACTTGGATGTGTCAATGCACTAACACCAAGATAGCACAGATAGGAATTGATCTGGTTTTGCCCCAAAACCCTATAAAATGAGACCTTAAACTCCTGACCCCAGAGTCCTCTTTCATCTCTATCAGGTCCATGGTGCTCCCTATTCTTAGCCATGGTTACATGAGTGATGCTCTCTGCCTCTTTCTCTCCCCATTCTTTTCCTTTAAGGCTCACTGCCTTACTTCACTGTTTCATACCCTGTTCCCATACTATTTGCTTCTGTACCACTACTTTTTCACTTACCTCTGACTTTATGGGCCATTTACCCCTATAACCTCTGTGTTTAATTAAAGTGTGATTGCCAACTTGTTTTCCAGTGCCAATTGTGGTCTTCCCCATGAGTACTCAAAGAACTAGGCATGCTTGCCCCCATTTCACGATATCATAATTTCATAAATTAATTATCAGTTCAAAGTATTATGATTATCACCATTTAACAGATGAGGATACTTTGGCCAAGAAAGGCCAAACAACTTGCTCAGGGTCACATAGTTTGTGAATATTTGAGGCCAAATTAGAACTCAGCTCTCCCTGCCTCCAAGTCCTGCATTCATTCTGTCCACTGCACCACCTAGTTTCCTAATATTGTATGTGATATTCTCTATAAGACTGAAAGCCCTCCAGAAGTGTGGGCTGTCACTGTGTTATTGTTGCTTGAGGCCTATGCTAGCTTTGGGGAATTCAAAAATTTATCCTGCTTTCTAAGAAACTTCTAGTGCTAAATGGGGTTAGGATTTAGACAGAAATCACTATGATAAAAAATTTTGCTGAAAGGAAGAGTAAGAAATATGCAAAGGGAAAAAATCCATTGGGGATATGTCAGGAAAGGTACCTGGAGATGTTGCATCTGAGTTGGACCTTGAAATAAGAGCAGTTCTTCGACAGGCAGAGATGAGAGTGGGTGGAGTGGAGTTTACCTCATGCATGGAAGGCAACTTGAGAAAAGAGATAGGAATGAGAGAGGACAGAATAAAAGAAAAGAGAACAAAGATTATTCCAATTAAGTTAGAGTTGAGAGCATAAAAAGGGAATAATTTGAGATTAGTTTGGAAAAGTAAGTTGGAGTGAATTGGAGGCTGAGGGTTGAGCATCAGTCAATCCCTTATTAAATACCAACTATTTTCTGGGCATTGTGCTAAGAGTCGAGGATACAAAGAAAAACTCATAGTCCAACATAGGAAACAACATGCAAACATTTATAAACAAGATATATTTAGGATAAATTGGAACGTGGTAGTCTTAGGGAAGGCCAACACAACCAGCAGCTGGGCTGATTATATGGGGTGTGTTGGGGAAGGGGCCATGCCAAAGGATTTTGGGCAACCCATGAAAACGTAATGTTTTTCTGTACATTTCCAAAATCCTCTGGCACACCACATGCAGCCCGGGGACTGCAGGTTGTGCAGTCCTGTCTTAGAGAGAAGGCACCAAGATTAAGACTGGGCAAAACTTCCTACAGGAAGGTGGGATTTTGACTGAGACTGGAAATTAGCCAGGGAAGCTAGGAGGTAGAGATAGAGAAGGAGAATGTGTCAGGCATGAGGCACAAGCAGTAGTAATAATTAGAGTCAGGGATGGAGGGAAGGAGGAAAATGACTCCAGTATATGGGGGGTGAGTGAAATAAAAGAAGACTGGAAAGGTAAAAAGAAGCCATTTTTTCAAGGGTTTGAAAACCAAACATGATTTTATATTTGATCCTGGAAGCAATAGGAAATCATTGGAGTTTTTGGATTTTTTTTTGAGTGTGGGTGTGTGTGTGTGTGTGTGAGAGAGAGACAGACAGAGAGAGAGAGAGAGAGAGAGAGAGAGAGAGACAGAGAGAGAGACAGAGAGAGAGAGAGAGATGATTAGACCTCTGTTTTAGAAAGATCAATTTGGCATCTGAATGGAGGATGGATTGGAGTCAGGAGAAATTTCAGGTAGGGAGGCCAACTAAAAAGTATTGCAATACATGGTGTCCATAAAGTCTGGACACGGAGGCAATGTGTAGTTATTGCATCAAGTTCATGTGAATCTTGCAAAGCACCTCAACCTTTGCATCACAAATGATGGAAATCATACTGAAGATATTATTTGTTAACATTCCAATTAAATAAATTTCCAAATAAATTAATTGAAAATTTCCTTAATTTCATTTCTTGAAAATATGCATTTTTGCCTATGTGTCCAGACTTTTGGAATATCCTGTAGTTCACTTTTGAGGTAATGGGGGTCTGTAACCAGAGTGGTTGCAGTGTCAGAGGAGAGAAAGGGGAATACGTGAAAGCCGTTCTGAAGGTAAAAACAATAGAGGTTGACCATTAATTGGATATGGGGTGTGGGAGAGAGTGAGGAGTTGAGGATGATATATAGGTTGGATGAGGGGTTTATATTTTCTTAGGCATTCAGTGGTTAGATACAGTAGGCTTTAGGGGTAGGTGGCATGGGAATGATATCATCTTTCATATTGGCATGTATTAGGACCATGCATTAGGAAGATTATTCAGTGGTGTTAAAAGATGGAATGGAGAGAAAATATACTGGATAAAGAACATACTTATGGCAGCCTAGTCAAGAAAAGATTATCATAATAACCTAGTCAAGATGAGATAAGGGCATGAATTAAGGTGGCAGTTACAAAAGTAGAAAGGAGAGGATAGAAATAAGGGATTTTGCAGAGGCAAAATTGACAGGGTTAGCCTGTTATACATGGGAAAGAAGAGAAAAGAATATAAAATGACTTTGAGGTTATGAGTTTTCATGCTGGGAATGATGATGGTATCATTATCAGATTTTGATGGAAAGATAATGAATTTGGTTTTGTTCATGTTGATTTTGAGTTTCAAGAATGCCATTTATGTGGGTGGTTGGAGACATGGGACAAGAGTTCTGGGAGGAGGTGGGGAGTGAAGATATAAATTTGGGAATCATCTGCATAGAGAGGATGATTAAAGCCATGCAAGCATTTGAGTTCCGCAAGGGATGATGCATAGGGTTGGAAAAGGTACATATGATTTTTAAATGATCAATTTTATATGTTTAAAAAAAACCCATATCAATATTAATGAGTTTAGATGCTGGATAAAGAAATTCTCATATTAACCCATCTGTCATCTGCAAGGCATGTCCCTTAAATTGCCAGCACATTCAAGGGTTGGTGATTGGCCATGAGATTCTCTTGATAAGCTCATTGAGCATAGATTTGGGTGTGGTAGATCCAGGCTTTTCAGGTGTTGTGTCTTTGAATTGATGTTCTGTGTGAAACCGAATAACTCATGGTATTGGGTCCAACACTGTCCCCACGAGAACAACGTCAAATATAAACTAAGCTTAGAGAGATGGTATAGTAGAGCACAAACAGAGACGGACTTAGAGTCAGGATTCCATCTTCAACATTTATTAATCATGTTACCTTGAGCAAGGCACTTCTCCCATTATACCCCTAGTTTCCTTATTTGGAAAATGGAGATATGGACTATACCTGTGATTTCATTGCTGATCTGAACTTTCTCTACAGCTGAAAGGTTAAGTGGCTTGCCCAGTGGTCATACAAGATGTGTCAGACCTGAGGCTTGCATCTAGACATTCCTGGCCATTTCTTTAATGTGCTCCATTTACAGAATAACTGTGGTAATACTTACACTATTTATCTTATAAGATTGTTGAGGAAAAATACTTTATAAAGTTTAAACCATTATAAAAATTATTTTTACTATTAATCTAACAAATTCAGTAAGATCTTTCTTAATATCCCTGTTTCTAATATCCTATCCTTCCTTTACTTACATTTGACTTTGACATTCAGCATTATTTCTGTTAACTCTTTGGAAAGCTTCTATATAATTGTATTTTTGTGGTATAGTAGAAAGAAGACTGGACTTGTAGTATTGACACAGGGGTTCATATGCTAACGTTAGTACTTAAAAGATGTGTGACCCTGAACAAGTCATTCCCAGTCGCCCAGGATCAGTTTTGTTTTGTTTTAAAAGCACAGAAGAGAGAAAATTACATTTGTACTATAGATCACTCATGGGATTGTTGTGAGAAAAGCATGTTATAAACTTTAAATACCTATATAATCTTAGGAGTGATGGTGAGGAGGAGGATGAGGAGGTTGACTGGATGAACTCTTCTCCTGTAAGTTTCCCAGGCAGATATCTAGCAATGATTTATGTTGTATTTTTGGAAATGGTAGAATCACATAGTATTTTCCAAGCTCTGAGTGGCAGGCACTTTCTGTAACCCATAGATACACCAAACCAATCATTTCATAGGAAAAAGACTTCCTGTCCACATCTGGGAATAGAAGTTAAGAGATTGATTCTTGCCTCAGGTAGTTATATAATAAAATACAAATATATATATATACAAATACATCCTATTCATTGCATGCATATGATTACCTGGAAGCTTGCTCAAGGCCAGATTTTGATTCTAATCTCTCTTTGTTGGTGTATAATGTGAAACAATGGAAAGATGTTACACTTGCTTGGTCCTTCACTGCCTCTCTCTCTTTCTTCCTACATGTGCAGTTTTCTCGTGTTTTCCATAAATAGAAAATTGCAGATGCAATTAGCCACTTACTCCTTATTTTGAGAGTACTAGCTAGTAAATAATTTTGCAGATAGTTGTAGGTGAGCATGGCTTAGGAGAATGAGAATGGGAGCTCTTTATTATTCTCCCTCTGTAGCTGTTGATAACATTACTGGTAAGGAAAACAGTTTCTCTTAGCACCTAAATGTTGTGTGTATACATACATACATAAATACACACATATGCATACATACATACACAACTATGTTTGTATGTATGTATATGTATATATAGTGTATGTATACATGTCTATATACAAACATACATGTGCTTGTATGTACAAATTTATGTCTATATATACTTACATATGTGTGTTTCTGTGAGTGTGCACACACATATATATACACACATGTAATATATGTATATCAAACACTTTCAAAGTTTTTCTTCATTGATTAAATTCAACTTCTCAGTAACATACATCTCACTCTTTGACAATTTGTCAAGGTACAGATAGAATAAAATTACTTTCTGGTTTTTTTTCCCTTTCCCCTTTTGCTTTTTTCATCAGATTTGTGACTTTATCATGTTAGGAGGTTCCCAGGTTAGGAAATCCAATCTACCAATTCAGGCTGGCACCTTCTCTGAAATTTATATTCTGAGAGGACTGCCTAGATTCAGCACTGAGAAATTAGAACTTGCCTAGGGTTAGTCAGCAAGCATGTGTTAGCTCCTCCTGGCTTTGAGCTTTATCAATGTACTACTCTATCCACTACATCATGCTGCCTTTCTTTTTCCTCATAAACATTTAGGTTTTTTTCCCCTTCTATTTCCATAGTCTTTCCCTTGGTACAGGCCCTTGATTACCACTCTTACTAGACACTTAATGCATAGAGTTTAACTGAATCTTAAAGGAGGCCCTTCTTGTTGCTCCTGCCTGTTTGAGCCTATTCCTCTGAGATTACCTTCCCTCTACTTTACATTTTTCTGGTATTTACATACTTATGCATATGTTGTCACCCTTTTTAGATTATAAGCTTCTTGAGGGAAGACACTGTTATTGTTTTTTAAGTCATTGTGGTTGTTTTATTTTGTTTTTGGTATCCCTGGTACTAAGCACGTTAGCTGTCATATGGTTAAGTGCTTAATAAATATCTGCTGACTGACTGAGGATCGATTTGTGATATTTTAAGCTGGGATAGACTTTTGGCCATGGAATGTTCGAATATATTTTTGGTGCTGGAAGGGACCTTAGAGCTTATGGAGCACACCTTCTCCCTTATTTCACAGATGAGAAAATAAAGAAGTAGAGGTGTGAAGAAACATTTATTTGAACATGTATATAAAATGCTGTTTTAAGGGAAATTTGGGGATGGAGGAGGTAAGTGTGGCAGAAAGGAATAATCTTGTGTGTGTGTGTGTGTATGTCTGTGTGTGTGTGTGTGTGTATTGTTTTTGTTTTTCTGATACATGAATTAAATGAATCTAGGTCATTTTAAATTTAAGGCAGAAGGATGAGTAAATGAATACCCCTGCCCACAGAAGCACTCAGTTAAGTGGCCTGGTGATACATAACTTAGTCACTCGGGAGAGTGAGCCAGCAAAGCTATTTACACAATGAGCAAACCATGAAGGACAGCAAATGCCTCAATATTATCTAAAAGGAGGCAGAAACTTGCAATGAAAATGGCACAGGACCAGGAGTTGGAAGACCTGTGTTTGAATTGTGCTTCTATTTCTGATCCGTACTCCTTGGGTGACCTTAGCCTCTCTGTGCCTTAATGTCCTCATCTGTGAGATTAGAGATGATAAGAAGCTGAATAGGCAAAGCAGTACAATGGAAAAAATGTCAGATTTAGAGTAGAAGAGTCTGTATCCTAGTACTATTTCTACTATATACTGCTTATGTGACTTGGGGAGTTTGTTTAATCTCTTTTAGTCTCTATTTCCTCAGTTGTAAAATAAGGATATGAGCTGACAAGCAATGAGGTGATCCACTGGGCCAGGAGTCAAGAACACCTGATTTTGAATCCTCGTTCAGACACTTACTGTGTGACTCTGGAGAAGTCAGTTAACCTCTGCACAGGGCCTGGCACATAGCAGGTGTTTAAAAATCTTTCCTTCCTTCTTCTCCTTCCTTCCTTCTTTACTTCCTTTTTTTCCTTCCTTCCTTCCTTCCTTCCTTCCTTCCTTCCTTCCTTCCTTCCTTCCTTCCTTCTTTCCTTCCTTCCTTCCTTCCCTCCATACTTTCTTTCCTCTCTTCTTCCTTCCTCCCTTCTTTCTTCCCTTCTTACATCCTTCCTTCTTCCTCCTTTCCTTTCTTCCTCTCTCACCCTTCCTTTTTTCCTTCTTCCCCTCCTTTCTTTCTCCTTCCCTCCCTCCCTTCCTGACTCCCTTTGTTCCTTCTTCCCTTCCTTCCTAGATGACCTCCACCATCCATCTAAGTTTGAAATCCATGATATAAGGGTAGGAATTAGGGTATCCCATGCAGCACATATGGAGATGAGCTGTGTTCCCCTAGCCACATTAATAAAGAACCTATATTTTGGGATGGTAAGTTGTGCCTTTATTGATTTCTGAGTCTAAGAAGAGAGCCCACTCAACAAACTTTAAAAGACAGAGGGACACCAACAAAGGGATAATGTTGCCATCTACAAGTACCACTAAGAGCTCAAACACTGAGAGCCAGAATAAGCTGCAAAGGAACTTTCCAGGGTCATGTAGTTCACCCCCCACACCCTCCTCCCCTGCCACAAATGACGATTTCTCACGTCCCATCTAATTTTAGCATCCTATTAACTATAATTATTCCCTGCTTTACAAAAGTAGAAAATCACAATTAATAGTAACTTATATTTAAATAGCACTTTAAGGTTCAAAAAGCATTAGAAGTGGATAAAGCAGGTATCATTTTCTATTTCAAAGAGTGAGAGATTGAGGCTTGGGGACGTTCAATTATAAGACTATGGAACAACAGAACTAGGCTTCAAATTCAAGTCTCCAACCTCTCAGTTTAGGTCATTTTCTCCTGCATTATGGTGTCTCTCCAAAGTAGAAGTCCTGTTCAGCTACTGATTTACTAAGGAATGTGCACTGTTCCCTTTTGGTATATAATGCTATTGACTGACCAATAAGATCATTGTTGTTTGTCTCCAGTACTGGCAGTCTTTATCTTACCAACACCTGGCATGCTAATAGTGTGAACTGAAAAAAATTCTTTCTTCCATTCCTTTCCCTTCTCCAAAAAGTCTCTATCACACCTGTCAAGAGAGCAACTGTGAAAAAAACGTATAAAAATAAATTACTATGGACCATTTAGAGTATCGCAGGTTATGGCAGTGGGATAAGGAAATGAACTAAAACATACCAGCATCCTTGGGCTCCTACTGCATAACTTTTCTCCCCAGGCATGGCTCCAGGCATCCCTTTCCTCAGAAATATCTTCCCTCAAATGTTCAGTTCACTTCATATAAGTGGTGGAAATTCCATCAAATGGATATTCAGTTGATATAGCAAATGAATAGAAATAGCTGTGGTGTTACAATAGGAGAAAAAAAACCAACTAATTAGATTTGCAGTTGGTAGTCTGGCTTTCAAGTCTATGTTCCCCTCCCTAGACAGCTGTGTGAACTCTGGGATAACTAGACTGCAGAGCCCCATCATGAGTACCTTCTAACCTTTATGAGTCTCAGCTTCTATAATCGCAATATGGGAACAATGACATTCCCATTCCTCAGTTATTGTGGATTAAGAAAACAAACAAACAAATCCCATCAAGCTGTTATCCTATATCGTGCTATATCTACCCTTTCTTTCTCATTCCTAGTAAATCTTTTAAATTCCTAGAGAAAGCCATCCATTACTTTCTCTTCCCTTCCTGCCTCCTTTCTATCTGCCCTACTTGTATTTCCCCATACATAATGTATCACTTTGTGCCTCCATGTCTACTCACAGCTTTTCCTCCATGCCTACAATATATTCTTCACTTTTTAGAATCCTCAGACTTCTTCGTGTTTCCGCTTAGGTGTTCCTTATTACATAAGGCTTTTCCCTCTTCTTCCCAAATGATTATGGTCTTCACCCTAAAAAATAACATCGTATTCAGTTTGAACAATCTTTGTATTGACTTATCTTTGAGCGTATTGTTCTTTTCACTAGAAACTGAGGTCCTGGAAGACTGGGCCCATTTCTCTCTCTCTCTCTCTCTTTCCCCCTCTCTAAATATATATACATATATATATATATATATATATATATATATATACATATATATATATATACACATACACACACACACACACACATATATATATTTGTAACCCAGTGCTTAACAGTGCCTAGCATATAGTAGGCATTTTAAAATGCCAGTTCATATTTTAAGTGACATAAGGCTAAATAATATATGTTACCTGCTCTCAAGAAATTTAGAATCCAATAGGAGAGCTGATAATGTACAAATAACTATAATACAAAATAAAACATGGGATTAATAATAATAAATGACATTTATATTGAGCATTCAAGTTCGCAAAGGACATTACATATATTACCTCATTTGATCCCCACATCAAACCTGTGAGATAGAGAATGAAGGTTTTATTATTCCCTTTTATATATTAGGAAACATGGTAAGAAAGATAAAATAGCTGCCCTAAAAGTAATGTGGTTGGATCTTCCTATAGTCAAATTCAACACTTCTATCTAGTATAAGAAAGAAATAAACCAAGTACTTTAGAGGTAGTTTTAGCTTAAAGAAAAAAAAAACATATCCTTAGTAAATAAATGTAGCTTAGGGATATTTTAGGACCACTCTGCACCACTGAGTTCTTGAGATTGTATTGACTTGAGGTAATGAAAAACTTTGTAAACCTGAAACTAGTTTCTTAATACTTGGTCCTATTATTTCTGTTTATCTCAGGGCTTCCATTAAGCAGATTCTGTAGCAGTCTTGCTTGCAATAATCTGCCTTTCTTTTGATTTTAGTTTTTAATTTACAAAAGCAGTTCTGAATAACTTGGCTTCTAGTGTATTGATAAAAAATGCCATATTTGGAGTGAGGAGACCTTCATTCTTCTGGCTGGATCTCCTTCATTTACTGATATCTTACCTTGGGAAATCATTTGGCCTCTTTGCTCCTCTGTTGCTGAACTGGTATAATGAGACGGTAACGTTGACACTATCTCCCTCACAAGCTTGTTGTAGGTTCAAACAAGATAATAATTATAAAGTGCTTTATAGCCAGTAAACCCTGTTATAAGTATCTAAGGCATTATAACCAATAAACACCATTATGAATATGTAAGGCATTACTCTTATTATAACCCCAGTTCTGCTACTAACTCCTTGCTTGACCTTAGGTGCATCAATTTACTCCATTAGGCCTCAATTTTCTCATCAGTAAAATGAGAGAGCTAGCCTATGTGATATTTAAAGTCCCTTGAAGTGTTAAAATTCTATGATTCTATGTCCAGAATGCTCAAGGACAATGCTGATGATGTTCAAAATATGTATTGGGTGCTTTAAAATCTTATAATCATAATCTGATGGGTTAAATGGGAGAAACAGATTAAAAACATATATTATAATAACAATAACTTTAATAACAGCTGGTGCCCACTGTGTGCCAGTTATTCTATTAAATACCTTATAACTCATTTAAGCCTTACAACAACCCTGGCAATTAGATGCTGTTGTTATCCCCATTTTACTGTTGAAAAAACTGAGACAAAATGAGGTTAAGTGACTTGCCCAAGGTCACACAGCTATCAAATATCTGAAATGTGAATTGAAGTCTTGTCTTTCCTATTCACTGAACCATCTATTTGTCTCCAATTTGAGAATACAGATTCATTTTTAAAGAAATACTAACACCTGCACAAAGAGATGTAGGATAGAGAGGACTATTAGAGACAGGCACAGTATCAGAAGAAAATATACCAACTGACAGCAATACGTGGTGAGAAGAGATCGATTTTTTTAAAGTACAAACAGGTCTCTTACTAGAAAGTGCAGTAATAGACATTCAAAATGATAATATAGTGTATAAATTGCTAGACAATGTGAGAACTGGAAAGGGCAAGAGATGGCGAGTCACTGTAATTGTTGCTGTGACTGGAGCCTGTGTGAGTAGACAGGAAAGACTTCCTGAAGAAAGGAGAACCTGACTCCCACTTACTAGCTATGTGACCATAGATAGGTCACTAAAAGTCTTGTTTTCAGGTTCCTCGTCTGCAAAATAGGCATCATAATAGCACCTACCCCACAAGGTTCATAACTTACACAAAGTGTTTTTCAAAGTTATAAAAAAAGCATTAGGTAATTGTTAGCTATTGTTATTATTAATATTTATTATTATTAGGACCTAGATCATAGTATTGTTGTATGACTTTGATGAAGATGCATGTAAAGTACTTTGCAAGCCTCAAGGTTAATAGAAGCAGTAGCAGTAGTCTGTGTAAGAGAAAATAGCCCATAGGCAAGAAAAGAATTACATACAGAAATACATCTGTAAGTAATTACAGAAATATACCCACAGTCTCAGAGTAAGAAGGGACATCAGCAGTTCTTGGATCCAACATACTCCCAAATGAGAATTTTCTTCACAATACTCTGGACATTTGATCATTCAGCGCTTGCTTTTGGTCATTCAGGGAGATAGCCAAAGGGCTATCGAAATGTACATACCTTTGACCCAGAAATACCACTTCTAGGACTATATCCCAAAGAGATCATACAAATGCGAAAGGACCCACATGTACAAAAATATTTAAAGCAGCTCTTTTTGTAGTGGCCAAGAATTGGAAATTGAGGGGATGCCCATCAATTGGGGAATGGCTAAACAAGCTGCGATGTGTTAACGTAACGGAATGCTATCAGGCTATAAGAAGTGACGAGTAGATGGACTTCAGAAAAGCCTGGAAAGACTTATATGAACTGACACTGAGTGAAGTGACCAGAACCAGGAGAGCACATTACACACTAACAGCCACATTGTGCGATGACTAACTTTAATAGACTTATCTCTTCACAGCAATGCAAGCATCTAAGACAACTCCAAAAAACTCATGATGGAAAATGCTGTCCACATCCAGAAAAAGAACTATGGAGTCCACATGTGGATTTAAGCATATTGTTTGCTTTCTTTTTTTCTTCTTTCTCATGGTTTCTCCCATTGGTTCTAATTCTTCTTTACATATATCATATCATCTCAGGGTAGGGGAGAGGGGAGAGATGGGGAGAAAATTTGGAACTCATAATCTTATGGAAGTGAGTAAATGTTGAAAACTAAAATAACTAAACATTTGTCAAAAAGAAAGAAAAGGCTCACTTAAAGCCTAGCATCAAAAAAAAAAAAAAAACCCAAGATCTTGGCAACTGGCCAGTTCACTTTCTGGAAAATAGATGGAGAAGAAATGGAAGCACTGTCAGATTTTACATTCTTGGGCTCAAAGATACCTGCAGACAGCAACTGCAGTCATGAGATTAAAAGCCATTTGCTCCTTGGAAGGAAAACTATGGCAAATCTGGACAGCATACTAAAAAGCAGAGACATCATCTTGCTGACAAAGGTCTATATAGTCAAAGCTATGGTTTTTCCGGTAACATTGTATGGCTGTGAGAATTTGAGGATAAAGAAAGCTTAGCACTGGAGGATCAATGCTTTTGAATTGCGGTGCTGGAAAAGACTTTTGAGAATCCCTTGAACAGAAAGGAGGTCAAATCAGTCAATACGTAAAATAATTGATCGTATCTATTCAATGGGAAGTCTGAAGATGAAGCTTAAATACTTTGGCCACATAAGGAGAAGATGGGACTCATTGGAAAATACTCTGATGTTGGGGAATATTGAAGGCAAAAGGAAAAGGAGACAATGGGGGGTGAGATGAATAGATAGTACCATGGAAACAAGAAACAGGAACTTGGATAGACTTTGAGAGATAGTGGAAGATAGAAGGACCAGGTGTGCTGTGTTCCGTGGGACCACAAAGAGTTGGACACAACTGAATAGGTGAACAAAAATAAGAACAACAAATTGTTAGGGAGGTTGTTGTTGTTTTGATTTCTTTAATGTTTATTTTGCCCCATAATATCAAAATTACAAGAGAGGTAAAAAAGTTTAATGAAGAGAGAGCTAAAATTGGAGTCAGGAACACATGCTTAAATCCTGATTCTGACACATACTGACAAATATAAAACTGGACATATCACTTAAACTCAAAATGTTCTAGGCCATTCTTTAAGACTATAAGTTACATATGCCTAAATGGCCATGAAACTGCATATCTTTTGACCCAGCGATACAATTTCTAGCTCTGTTTACCAAAAAGATCCTAAAAAAGGGAAAAGGCCCCGTATGTACAAAAATATTTATAGCAGCCCTTTACGTGGTGGCCAAGAATTGGAAATTGAGGGGATGCCCATCAATTAGGGAATGGCTAAACAAGTTGTGGTCTATGAATGTAAATACTGTTGTTCCATAAGAAATGATGACCCAGTGGACTTCAGAAAAACCTGCACTTACATGAACTGAACTTACTGACTGAAGTAAGCAGAACCAGAACATTGTGCATAGTAACAGCAACATTGTGCAACAAACAACTTTGATAAACTTATCTCTTCTCAGCAATACAAGGACCTAAGACAATTGCCAAAGACTCAATGGAAAATACTATCCACATACAGAGAAAGAACTACGGAGTCTAAATGCAGACTGAACCCTACTATGTTCTCTCTCTTTTTTTGTTTCTTCGTTCTTGTGTCTTCCCCCACCCCCTTTGGTTCTAATTCTTTTTAAAACATAACCAAAGTGGAAATGTGTTTAACATGATTGTGCGTGTGTAATCTATATCAGATTGCACACCATATTGGGGAGGGGGAGTGGAGGGATGGGGAGAAAATTTAGAACTCAAAATCTTATAGAAGTGAATGTCAAAAACTAAAAACAAACTAATATATACCTATATAGATCTATATCGGGAAAGATAGTGAGAGCGAGGGAGAGAGAGAGCGAGAGAGCGAGAGCGAGAGAGAGAGAGAGAGAGAGAGAGAGAGAGAACCGATATTTCAAGACAATAAGTTACAGAGACATAGTTGACCTGTACTGGTAGAGACAATTTCCTTTCTTGAGGGTCCTCTGCACAGATGAAATCAGAGCTCTAATCCTTATCTAGTACTTATCCTATCAAAATAAAATGCTCTTCTTCTACATCTTCCTTTTCATCTTAGTTCTGTATTCCGGTGGGAGTCTATTCATTTTGTTGAAGTCCACTTCCTTGAATGGTTATAGATTCAGGAGCCATGGTCAGTTAGGTGGACCTAATGATTAGAAGTTGGCTGTGATGAGTGCATTCATATAGACTCAGTGGAAGGCACAGAGTTGTTCAATGGTCTCTGATTCCACCCTTTTCCCATCAATTGTGGCAATGAAAGCTAAAAAGTGGCAAGATCTTATAGGTCACACATAATGGATGTGATCAGGTCCATGGACAGCGATAATGTCTATGGATTCCCTGCTGTTTACTAAGAGGTTACTAAGGAGAAGGAAGGATGAAAAGAAGGATGAGTCAGTGAAAAGAAGGATGAGTCACTGAAAAAAAGGAAGAAAGAAAAACTCATGAATGGATGATTTATTAAACATTTATGATGTGCCAGGCATTGTACTGAACACTGGGGATTTAAGTATAGAAAGCAAGACAGTTCTTTTCCTCAAGGAACTTACATTTTAATTCAGAAAGAGAACACATATATTGTGAATGGCCCTGTCATTTCCTTTAATTATAACATTTGGTAACCTAAAGGTCAAAAAGAAAGTTTTAGAATAGTTAAGAGACAATTACCTAAAGTTCATATTTTTCCAAAGGAAAAGAACAGAAAATTATGCAATTAACTAAAGTTCAGAAGAGGAAGAGGAAAGAAGAGGAAAATTAAGAGCAAGAATATGTGTGTATGTGTCTGTGTCCATGTCTATGTGTCTGTGCGTGTGCACATAAAAGAAATAACTAACGCTAAACAATTTAAAAAATATTGAGGAGAAAAGCTTCTAACAACACTCTGCAACATATAACAGGATGGAAAGGAACTTAAAATATACTATATGCAAACAGAAAATTTAGGACATTTGAGCTGGAACCTGAAAACACAGAAGGCTAGAATCAAGAAGTTTGCTCCTATAAGAGACCTTAGAATACAAAATGCCAGAGTTGTAAGGAACCTTATAGATTAGTAATGGCTAGCATTTGTATAGTGCTTTACAGTTTGCAAATGACACTCCTAAGAACCCTGAGAGATTAGTGTTGTTCTCATCCCAGTTTCACAAGTGAGGAAACAAAAAATGAGAGAAATTTCAGTGACTTGTCAAGAGTCACTTAGCTAGCAAGTGTTTGAGATAGAATTTGAACTCAGATCTGCCTAATTCTGAATCCCCTGCTGTATTTGTTAGATAATTTATTGTAAAATAAATTCATATCATTGTCATTTGTATTAGATAAATCATAGACTATTTCATCTGTAGCTCAGAGAGGTGAAAATGATTTGCCTGGATTCACAGAAAAGTTGAGATCGAACCCAGATTTTTTTTTACTCTAAAACAGCATTTTTTTTTCAGTTATAAACTTTGTAGAACAGTTACATAAACACTGAATTTGGAGTCAGAAGATCTTTGTTTGCCTGGGTGACTTTGGGCAATAAAATGTAAGTTCCTTGAGAACATTTTTTTTTTAAATTTCCAACGCCTACAAGAGAGCTGTACACAAAGGAAACATTCATAAATACTTGAGTGATTGATTACTTTTCTCCTCTGGTCCTCAATCTCTTCATGTTTGAAATGAGGGGATTAGAATAGATGACCGCTAAAGTGTCATTCTAACTTTAAATATGATTTAGATTCCTTTTCTTCTAAATCTGTGACTCATATGCCTCACAATAACTTAGGTGTTGTTTCTTAAGGTCCTAGATAAATAAGAAGTTGCTATATCTTGATTAATAACAGTTTAATTGACAACTATTTCACTAGTTTCTGAAACTTTTAAATTGGCCTTGCAAGTCAATATGTCCAAAACCAGATTCGTCTCCTTTCCACCAAAAAGAAACTCCTCCCCTTAACATGTTCATCAACGGCATAGATTAAGGTATATAGATGGTATTAGTAAATTTGCAGTTGACATGAAGCTGAAAGGCATAGCCAGCACAGTGGAGATTAAACTCAAGATCCAAAGGTACCTTGATAGGCTAGAGTATTAGTATGAGTCTGACAAGATTAAATTCAATAAAGATAAAGATTGTCTTGCATTTGAGCACAAAAATGAAAAAAAAATACTTCATAAGCATTAGATAGGAGAACCATAGATAGCCAAAAATTATTTTTAAAAAGATCTAAGGGTTTTAGTGTACTGAAAGCTCATTGGGAGTTGTTAGGTTGGTGTAACAGCCCAAAATTCTAATGTGATTTGGGAATAAAGTATGAAGTAAAAAATTTCTAGAAACAGGGTATTGATCATCTCATTACATTCTGCCCTTGTCAGACTGTATCTGGAGTCCTGTGTTCAGTTTTGTTGATATGGATTCAGTTTTGGTAATATCCCCGGCATGTACATTCTTATCCTCCATTCACACTGCAAATGACCCTATTAAGGCTAATTCTATTCTACTAATAGGCTAATTCTATTCTACTAATCAACAATGATTTATTAAATGCCTGCTGTGTGCCAGGAACTGTACTAAGTGCTGAAGATACAAAGGAAGAATATATATATATATATATATATATATATATATATATATATATATATATAGTCCCACCTTAACGGAACTTAATGGAGCAGGGAGGACAACATATATGTAATAAACTAAAATTGTTTCCTCACCGGTCTTCCCATTTCCAATCTCTTCCTCTTCCATTCTACCACCCACATTGTTACCTGAGCAGATTTTTAAAGTTTAGAGCAAAAGATTTCACTTCTTTCTTCAAAATCCTTTAGTGGCTACTTCCTCAGCTTTCCGGCCCCAGCATGTCTCTCTAGACATCTTTCAAGATATCCTATGCTACCCTCCCCCACTACCACCATGTTTGCTATTTCTGTGGCAGAGTCTAAACCTTTTTCTGTCGTGCATACTTTTGGCAACCTAGTGAAGCCTATGGATCTCTTTTTAAAATTTATAAATATATAAAATAAAATGCATAGGATTACAAAGGAAACCAATTATATTGAAATACAGTTATTAAGATATTTTTAAAAATATAGCATCTCCTGAAATTTAACCACTGACTACAAGCTAAGAACCCCTGCCATTTTGAAATGTTCGTTGTTTCCCAAACATGGCCTCTATTTACTTCTAACAAGTCATTGTTCTCTCAGCCTGGAATACCATCCCCTTATGCTTGGCTTGTTGAAACTTCTGTCCTGAATTCAATGCTTATATAAAATGTTCATTCCTACATGAAGCTTCTTCTGCCTCCCCACATATCCCCCTAGCCCACCAACTCTTTGTAACTCTTGTTCTAGAGTTCTTCCCACTATCCAAGGGTAGTTAGCCTGAGGCCTTGAGGCCACATGTGGCCCTCTAGTTCCTAAAGTCTAAATTTGTTGGATTCAGTCAAAGAGCTGCAGCTGAGGCCTCAGAGAGCCACATGTAGCCTTGAGGCCACAGGTCATTCATCCCTGTTAACTATACCACTTTGGGTCTTATTACTGTGAGCAATATACTCTGTGCTTTAGCCAAATGGAACTATTCTCTGATTCCAGGAATATGTCCTTCTCTCAGGCTATCATACCTTTGTTCATACTTCCTCTTATACCTTGTAGATCTTAAAGCTTAAAATAAGTTTGAGTTCTTTCATTTGTCTTCAGTATTATTCAATCCCTACTAATTCATTAAGGACTAATTTAAATATCACTTCCATCTAGGTTCCCTCTCTGAGTCTTGCCATTAGTAGTGATTTCCTCCCAAAAACTAATAGAAGACTTCATTTTGCTTATGTCTCTCTTGTTTAATTATTTTATTTTTTGACACTGGGTCTCCCTTTCTCTTCCAAGCTGTTGCTGCAGCAGCCACTCATGGGCCTGATCCTATTTCTGGCTTGCATGGAAGCTGTGACTTGCTCCATTTCTAACTTGTGCTGTTTTGGCTCTTCTCTCCAGCCTGGTGGCTTTGTTCATACAGAGTGGGGAACCATACTGGTGCAGGACTTAGTAAGAACACTGGATATCTTTAGCCATACTGCGTCTAAGAACTCCTAGCTAGTAGCAGGGAATATAAGAATGGGCCAACACAGCTAGGCCTAATGCACTAATCATGTGATATTTTTTATGATTGTTAGCTGTGTGTGCTTTTTAACTGTGACTGGACTGTGAGCTACATGAGGGCCAGGATAATGTCTTATATGAACTTTAAAAATTTCCTTGGGGTTGGGGGGGACAGTGCTGAGCCAAGATGGCTGTTTAAAAACAGGGAATCGCTTAAGCTCTCTCCCAAATCCCTCCAAACACTTGTAAAAATGACTAAACAAATTCTAGAGCTACAGAACCCATGAAAAAAAAACAGAGGGAAACAAGTCTCCAGTCCAAGACAGCCTGGATGATGCTGAGAAAGGTCTATCACATCATACTGGGAGCAGAGCACAGCCCAGTGTGGGCTGTGCCAGGACAGACCAGGCCAGGAGTAGACCAAGCAGAGCAGGCCTCAGGGCCCTGAATCACTAAGCTGTTCCATTTACCAGACTTCTCAACCCCAAAGAGAACTGAGCAGGTCAGTGGGAAAACTGCTGGATCTGGGTGAGAGAAATGCATGGTCCAGCCCCAGCCCTGGGGACAGCAGGCAGCAGCAGCAGGAAGCTCTGGCAGTTGCTTCCAGAGCTCCACCAGTGGTTGCTTCCAGAGCCCCTGGCCCACACGGTGTTAGGAATCAAGCAGCAGATCAAAGTGGAAATGCAGAGAGCTCTTTGCTGGCACAGCAACAAGGTTCTCTTGCTTTGCCCTGCTTGGGTCATGGGCATGGCTGGTGGTTCTTGGGGGAGGAGGAGTGCTGTTGTGGCAGAGCTTATGGTGACTGTGGAGAGGGAATTCTCCTGGTAGTTACATGGCAGAAAGGAGTGCTTACACTCACAGACCAGAGCACAGGTCAGGAGAGGAGCATCATACCACCTCAGGATAGAAGTAGCTCTGAAAACAGCAATGCAAGACCCCTGAAGCTTGGGACAAAGCATGCTCCAATCTGGAAACAGTCATACCCTGACAAAAAACTCTAAAGTCAAGTAATTGGCTGGGAAAATGAGCAAGAAGCGTAAAAGGAATTGTTTTGGTGACAAAGAAAATCAAAACATACAGCCAGAAGAAGTCAGCAAAGTCAAAGAGCCTACATCAAAAGCCTCCAAGAAAAACATGAATTGGTCTCAGGCCATAGAAGAGCTCCAAAAGGAGTTGGAAAAGCAAGTAAGAGAAGTAGAGGAAAAATTGGGAAGAGAAATGAAACTGATGCGAGAAAACCATGAAAAACAATTCAATGACTGGCTAAAGGAGACCCCAAAAAATACTGAAGAAAATAACACCTTAAAAATAGAATAACCCAAATGGCAAAAGAGCTCCAAAAAGCCAATGAGGAGAAGAATGCCTTGAAAGGCAGAATTAGCCAAATGGAAAAGGAGGTCCAAAAGACCACTGAAGAAAATACCAACTTAAAAATTAGAATGGAGCAAGTGGAAGCTAGTGACTTTATAAGAAATCAAGAAATTATAAGACAGAACCAAAAGAATGAAAAAAATGGAAGACATTGTGAAACACCTCATTAGAAAAACCAGTGACCTAGAAAATAGATCCAGGAGAGAGAAATTAAAAATTATTGGACTACCTGAAAGCCATGATCAAAAAAAGAGCTTAGATATCATCTTTCAAGAAATTATCAAGGAAATCTACCCTGATATCCTATAATCAGAGGGTAAAATAGAAATTGAAAGAATTCACTGATTGACTCTTGAAAAAGATCCCCAAAAGAAAACTCCTAGGAATATTGTGACCAAATTCCAGAGTTCCCAATTCAAGGAGAAAATATTGCAAGCAGCCAGAAAGAACCAATCTGAGTATAGTGGAAACACAATCAGGATAATACAAGATCTAGCAGCTTCTACACTAAGGGATCAAAGGGCTTGGAATATGATATTCCAGAGGTCAAAGGAGCTAGGATTAAAACCAAGAATCACCTACCCAGCAAAACTGAGTATAATACTCCAGGGCAAAATATGGATTTTGAATAAAATAGAGGACTTTCAAGCATTCTTGATGAAAAGATAAGAGCTGAATAGAAAATTTTGCTTTCAAATACAAGAATCAAGAGAAGCATGAAAAGGTAAACGGGAAAGAGAAAGCAGAAGGGACTTACTAAAGATGAACAGTTTTGTTTACATTCCTACATGGAAAGATGATATTTGTAACTCATAAGACCTTTCTCAGTATTAGGATAATTGTAGCAAATATACATATATATATATATATATATATATATATATATATATATATATATATATATATATATATATATACAGAGGGCACAGGGTAAGTTGAATGTGAAGGGATGATATCTGAAAATAAATAAAAGTAAGAGTTGAGAGAGGAAGATATTGGGAGATGGAGAAAGGGATAGAATGGAGTAAATCATCTCACATAAAAGTGGCAAGAAAGAGCAGTTATAATGGAAAGATGGGGCAGGTGAAAGAGAATGAGTGAATCTTGCTCTCATCGGATTTGACTTAAGGAGAGAATAACATATACACTCAACTGGGTATCTTACCCTAAAGGAACGTAGGGAGGAAGGGGATGGGGGGGGGTGATACAAGGGAGGGCGGATTCAGGGGGATGTAGTCAAAAGCAAACACTTTTGAAAAAGGACACAGTCAAGGGAGAAAATTGCATAAAGGGGGACACAATAGGATGGAGGGAAATAGTCTTTCACAACATGACTATTATGGAAGTGTCCTGCATAGTGATACATGTGTGGCCTATGTTGAATTTCTTGCCTTCTCAAGGAGGGTGGGTGGGGAGGGAAGAAGGGAGAGAATTTGGAACTCAAATTTGTGAAACAAATGTTCAAAAAAACATTGTTTTTATATGCAACTGGGAAATAAATATACAGGCAATGGGGTATAGAAGTCTACCTTGTCCTACAAGGAAGTAAGGGGGAAGGAGAAAAGGGGAGGGAGTAGGATGATGGAAGGGAGCGCAGACTGGGGAAATGGGCAATCAGAATATATGCTACCTTGGGCTGGGGTGGAGGATAGAAATGGGGGCAAAATTTATCACTCAAAAGCTTGTGGAAATGAATGTTGAAAACTAAAAATATTAAATATTAAAATAAATTTTTTTAAAAAAATTTCTGCCAGGGATAAATACATGCTACATAAAAAGTGGGTACTTAATACATATTTAAAGGAGGAAGGGAAGGAAGGAAAGAAAAGCACAAAAACAGGAGGAAGGAAGGAATCTGTGAACTAGATGATCCTGTGAGGGTCAATCTCTCTTGTTCCACTGGCCATATGTAGAGAGGTGGTAGAAGATCACTGAGAGGAAGAGGGGGATAAAAAATAAAATAAAAAATTAAAACAAAATATGCTCTCATCTATTTTGAATGACCTAAGCAATGGGATTCCTTTCACTTCCCTTGGGAAACTACTGAGTAGTCTAATGGATCTCACTGTTAGAAATGTTATGTATTGCCGTTGTCTATTATGCGACTTACATTGCATTACATTGCAATATGTCACTGTGAGATGTGACATAATATAATGTAAGTGACAGGCAGCTAAAATTTTACAGCAAGAAAACTTTTTTTATATCCGGGATCTGCTATCAAATTTGATAGCAGCCATCAATCCATTTTTTTTTTAGTAGATAGATCAAAATTTTGATGCTCATGAAAAGCAGGTCATTTTGAAACATCCACAAACACTTCAGTGCCTGCAAAGCTCAGTTACAATAAATCAGTAAAAATACTGTAAAACTGGCATCATTCACTCCAAAATTCATCTTCCAAGACTACTGCTTAGATAGCCCCCCTCCTTTTTTCTATCTACCAAAGACTACCATTGCATAATACCTTCCTTCCTTCCTTCCTACCTTCCTTCCTTCCTTCCTTCCTTCCTTCCTTCCCTCATTCCTTCCTTCTTTCCTTCATTCTTTCCTTCCTTCCTTCTTTCTTCCCTTCTTTTTTCTTTCTTCTTCTCTTTCTTCCTTGTCTCACCCTCTCTTCCTTTTCTTTCTTCTTTTCTTTTTTCTTTCTTTCTCTTATTTTCCCTTCCTTCCTGTATAATTCTTTACTCAAGATTAATTGGAAGTATTAAAAAGTACTTGGTAAATATTCAAATTTTAGGAAAACATAAATTATTGCTATTATTTTAGTACCATGCTTTGAGCCCTCACCCCCTCACCTATAGTGTTACAGATCCAAATAAAGGAGAAGAAATTCAATTTAACAACTACAGCAACAACAGAATACATTAGTTATTATGTGAGGTGTCCTCAGAGAGTGTGTTTAAAAAACACACACATATTTACATATATATTTATCTATCTACCTATTGATTTATGTATATGTATAATATTTTCATATATTCTATATACATATAAACTTACATATATATGCATATAAAGAGAGAGGAATATATAGTGATTACTAAGCTCTTTGAGTATGAGGATTGCTGTTCATAAAAAAGTGGGTACCATCTGATGAGAGCAGTTGTACTTTTAAGATCCATTGATTAAAGAACCTCAAAATGACAATTCTCAGTTCACATGTAGAATAGCAGATGCCTTGCAATAATTCTTTGCCTCCCACTCCCATAGTGATCTAAAAACTGCAGGTTGGGGAATACTGACAGCAATAAAACTCAATTGGTTGGAATTTTTTTAAAGTAAATCATTAAGTATTTTTAAAGAGTCTATTTTGTGGTAGACAATTTTCTAGGGACTCAGAATACAAACACAAAAATGAAACTGTCCTTGACTTCATGATTCTTACAGTCTGACTCCAAGTTTCTGAAAGTCTGCCTTGTATAAACTTTGCTATGCTCTATAATCAGGATAGTTTTTCAATATGTGCTTATTTCTTCCTTTTCAAGTTAATCTCATTATAATGGAAGGGCTGGTATTTGGAGGGACAAACTATATTGAGCCTAGATAGAATTTTTGCTCTGGAATCCTTCCTAGTGCCTTTCATCCATCCCCTAAACTATCACTGTACACATAACTTTTTCCAGTTTAAAGATTTTGATCTTAGGCAGGGAAGCCTCAAGCACAGTTGGTTTTGAGTAGCTTTACATGTGCGCTGTGCTTTGAATGAAATTTCAAACGCATCAAAGAAAGATTTGTGCTAATTGGATAAAGACTGTCTGGACATTGTCCTTATTTGATTCACAATTTCATAGGAACATGATCTGGAACTCTTAGAATTTAGACTCCCCATTCTAACATGTACATAATGCTGATTCATAATTTTGTAGTGATTTGATGACTTGGAAAGTCTAATGTATTTGAGTTGAATTTGAACTTGTCATTTGAAGTTTCTATGTGCAACAGGATTGGATATGGAAGAATATTTTCCTCTACTTAGGATATCTTTAATATTCCAGAGAAGTAGCAAAGAATCTTGTTTTTTTTTTTTTTTGGAGGGGGGTAGGCAGGGCAACTGGGGTTAAATGACTTGCCCAAGGTCACACAGCTAGTAAGTGTGTCAAATGTCTGAGGCCATATTTGAACTCAGGTCCTCCTGACTCCAAGGCCCATGCCCTACTCACTGTGCCACCTAGCTGCCCCCGAAGTAGCACAGAATCTAATGGGATATTGACAATTTAGGTGTGTGAAAAATGTCATACCTTTTTGTTCTTATGGAACAAAGAAATTCTTAAATGAAAGTACTAAAAAGAGTTGAACAAAGAGACTTCACCCTGCAGTTGGCAAGACACTGAGTTCATTCTATTTTAGGAAATTTTGGTTCAAGTCCTGACTCCTAGGAGTCCTGGACATAGGGGACCTAGGTTGAAATCCTGCTTCTGTTTACTAACTGTATGACCTTGGGAAATTCTCTTAGCCTTCCTGGGTTTCATTTTCCTAATATGTAGCAGGAGGGCATTGGACTCAGTCTTCAAGGCTTCAAGGCATCTACCAGCTCAAAATCTATGATTCTATGACTTTACCTGAAAGTAAAGAAGGTGAAGAAGGACCTGAGGAGAGAGAAGTTTAGTGAAGGAAAGGATATCTGGCAAATTATGGTAAATCAAAACAAACTGGTAACATGAGATTAAAAAAAAAGTCAGGGAGGGAAGGGAAAAGTGGTTGAGTGATTATTTAGGTATTAGCAGGTGTTACATAGGCTGCTAAGATGTTAATAAAATGCTAAAAGGCTGGGAATTACAACTTAAAATTATCTGGAAAGAGGTACTATTAGAGACTGATGATCTTTCTTACAGCAAATGGGGAGAGGTGTTACTCTACCTGTTACAAGAGGAGAAAGATCACCCTTCACTTCCTCCAGCTTTTGGATATGATGGTTCCCTAAGTTTGCTCAAGTTTCATTATTCCTGAAAATTCATTTTACCTTGTTCTTAGTATGCAGCAGAAACTTAAGCCCATCAATTAAATCCTTCATTTAGCTTGAATGGGGACTGTTAGCACGCATTGTATAGGAGATTTCTTAGCTCTATAACTAAGGATAGACCCTTAAGTCTACTTAAGTTCCAGGATTTCTGGGACCTTTTAACCTTCAAAACTTGAAAATTGAATTCACAAAATAACTACACAATTTAGCTTGAAAAAGAGAGAAGTTTGGTAGATAGTATAAGCACATGACCTATAGAAGAATTCTTAGCTTAATGCATGCCAATCTAAAATTACTCCTATGTAATGAAAACATAATTACTAGCAATAATCTGAAACATATAAGAAACACAATTAATTTCATAAAGATGACTGCAGACAATATCTGTCCTCAACCAAATGGACTTTCTTAGACATCAGATTACATAGACTTAATAGAACCCAACAAAGAAGAAGAGAAAAAGACAGAAGAAATAGATTCTGAGTGTCTATTCTTTAGGAGAATAGCCTTCTGCTCACAAAGGAATTAGGTGGGAGTGGGGGAGTTATGGGTTCCCGACTGCTCCATTGTAGGAAGTATTCAGAACAGAGAAGTAGTTCAACTATCTCCTGACTCATGAATTACTGAAAGGGAAGAGAAAAATATAGATCAGTATCTTTCACTCCAAAGGACCTATGTGAAACCACATCTCGCATTTTAGTCAAAGTAGGTCAAATTCTTCTAATCACATCAGCTCCTCAGCTCCCTTCTCTCTTTCCTCTTTCCCAAGCATGTCAATGCTTCTAATTATGATCTCCACTTTCATCCCATTAAGCATCTATAAGCTACCTTCTCAGTCCAATCAACATGACACATTGCAGGAGCTTATCTGTGAGTCATTGGGATCATTCCCTTATATTCTTAATTGTAAGCTGACCCTTCAATAGTCACCCATTTGGAGACCATTTCCACTGGCAAGCAGTCAATAATCATTCATTAATTACCTACTGTGTGCTAGACCCTGTGCTCAACACCAACAAAGTAAATAAATAAATAAATTAAGTATTAAATGGTCCTTGCTCTCAAGGATCTCACAGTCTAATGGGGTAGCTCATTGGCAGGAGGTAGGTGTAGAACAGGTAGGTTCTTCCACTATTCTCATTTCAATATCCAGAAAGCATCAACTGCTGAGCTCTGCATTACCAAGTAGGGAGGATCCAAGGAGAAACCCTAAAAGTGGGGAGAGTGTTGAAGTGATCTTCATTGAATATATCATATTTGTAGTTCTGGGCCATCTGACTGGTCAAAGCACAGATTGGTCTACCTCCCAGAAAAAAATGTAAGGGGGTTTATACCTTGGCATCCTCCTTAGGTTATCTGAAACAATAAAAGCCTTCCTTGGGGGAAAACAAGAAAAATGTTTTCATTGTGAAAACCAGTAAGAAAAGGACAGAGGGGAATCCTGGATTGAAGATGGAAGAATGACACAAAGAGAAGAGAGTAAAGGACTTCCTAAAAAAGAGGAAATTGAAGTAGTTGATGACTCCCTGCTGAAAGATATTGAGGCATCATTTTGTCAATCTGCTAACACTAGAAAGGTCTTCTGTCTTCTAGGGATATATCCCAGATACTAGAGAACCTCTAAAGTCTCATCGAAACACTAGGTTTTAAGGAGATATTCAGGTTTAAGTGGGGAAGTATCCTCATATGTCATTAGTACAATGTGGCAGTCAAAGTTTTATTGCTGAGTGATGAGGAAGAGTGGATGAGGGGGAGGAGGAAAGGTAGAGATGGAGGAGATCTGAGAAACAACTCAGATTTATAAACTAACAGAGTGAAACTCATGTAAGGGCAGCACTGTGCTGTGAGGCACAGAGACATTGGTCTATTCATCTGGGAAGACTTATTCCCATGGGAGAGCATGCTCCAAAGTATCTTTCTGAGAGTTCCAACCTTAAGCAGCAAATTGGATGACTTTCTGGAGCTGGCCAATTTTATATGTCAAGGTTCAAGGCACACAGGATTTTTGAAGTGTGCAGGTGCAAAAAAAGAAAGACCCTGGTGGTTAGCAGGATATTATTTTTGGGCACATGGCTGTATTAATCTTAAAAGATGTTACTGTCAGATTTTTCCATGCCTAGATTCTATACACTATAGCCTCCCTTAAGGGAAGACTGCCATGGTGGTCTTGGGACCACCACTTCTTTTTTATAACAGTGATCTTGGGTTAATTAAGGGAGTAATACTTAAAGAAATGAGGGAGTAATAGTCCCACTGTACTCTGCTCTGGTCAGACCACATCAAGCATACTATGATTATCTCAGGTTCCACAGATTAAGAAGGAGATTAATAAACTGAAAAGTGTCTAGAGGAGGTCAGCTGAGACTGAAGAAGGGTCTTCAGTCCACGTCATATGAGAAACTGTTGAATGAATTGGGGATGTTTATCTTAGAGAAGACTCAGAGGGCACATGACTGCTTCTCCTACTTTTACCAGAAGCTTAGGTAATTAAAATCACATTCAGGCAGAAAATGCCAGCATCAGAAGATGACAGAGAAGGCGAGTAGTCAGTATAAAACTCATTAGCAGCTAAGGCACAACAGCAAAGGCAAAATGTATATGATTACTATCCTCATGCAAGGGATTGAGAAAAAAGAATGAAAGAGAACAGAGATTACTCTGAAATCAGTAATTTGGAAATTAGCTGCTATTTCTGACATGAGCCAATGGTAAGTCTTTCTAAAGATTTGGACAAAGTAGTTAGCCTCCAGGGATTCTTGCACTTGGCTTCCAGTTCCTGACCGTTTATTCCCTACTGTAGAGATTGTGATTACTCTTTTTTTATAATTCAGGGCCAGGAGGAGAGTCCTTTCTGTTTACAGCGCAGTAGATATTTCTGGAGAAGCAGCCTGCAGGTCTTTTTCTGGTCCTGGGTAGCAGAGATGAGATGACAAATGAGGCTGGATTGGTTAGATCACAAAGGAAGTTGGGCTTTGATGAAACCTGCCTGCAAGTTCTTGGACAAGAAGCTTATATCTGAGAGAATGTGAAGTTTCCTCATGCTTGAGGAAATGATCCCCTGGGGGAGAGGAAACATTCTCTTGACAATTTTTTACAGCATTAATTTTTCTCCTTTTATTTATTAAATTACTATCTTTCTTGTATTTTTTTCTCCTTTGATGTAGCTTGAACTTTCACTACTGTACAGTTACCTTTGAAGGAGGTGCTATTCACATAACATGGAAAATACTTTCCTTTCTGTAAATAATATGTGGAATCTCTGTAAAATCTTTTCCATTTTCCTTACAATTTTAAGTATGATACCTTTAATAAACATGTTACTTGGGGAAAAAATAAACCATATAAAATGGCCAGAGAGCTAAGCAATTTATTTCAAATGTATAATCAATAGCAACCTTAAAGGTGTGTGCTTATTGACAAAACATAAATATTACATGGTTTCCCTTTCTACAAAATCTCACCAAGCTCTGAGAATCGTATCATGTGTATTGATGGATGCTGTTTTCTTTTAAACATTCTTTGCTTATATGAAATCATCAAGTAAAAAATATAGATAGGGCAGACCATTTTGGGAACATCTAGTCATGGGGGAAACCTTTAAGCTGAGGATTTTTATTACTCACTTACCACTGTGTTGAGTAATTCAGTGGACTTTTTGAAAGCCAATAGCAACAAAATTGCAGTGGAGATCAATATATGAACAGAAGAGCCAGCGAGAGAGTGAGAAGCATCATTAACCTTTAGAATCCATTTCTATACCTCCCACATAATGCCTGCCCTATAGTGCTACTACAGAGCCCATTTTGAAGTGGCCGATTTTATTGTCTTTCAAATATGGACACTACCCTGCCAAAATATTAATAAAGTCACTGTATATACAGCCCTAGGAAAATTGCTCCTAGTGTACCTCCCCACTTTTGAATTTCCTTTGGCTCTAGAAAAGACATCCGATTACTTTTATAGCCACATATGCAGCTCATATCTGTAGTTCTCATAGTATTCCCTAACAAGCTGTAACAAAATGTTATTTCTAGTGTATGTGGGGAGTGGATAGTGTCTCTATTAACATGTTTATAGGCCATATGATTTTTCTGCTGCATCCCTGGTAGAAGGGGTGGATATGGAAATAAATCAGTCCTATGACTACTCAATACCAATGTTCTGTAACCTCTGATGTGGGTACACCTGAAAGAATGGGGAAGCTATGATAAGAGATTATAGGGGTACAGCTGTTATTGATGTTGTGACATGGTGGCAAAAGACTTTGATTGTACCTGTGCCTGAGATCTCAGATGGCTCACTGCATATACCTAAACATGTATAACTTTCCCCGGAGGCCCACAGAGGATGCAAGGAACTGAAAATGTATCTATACATAGAAACAGAGGAAATGATCCTCAGCCTACTGGAAGATACAGGGCCATACTCCTTTGCCACAGAGGTATCTCCCCAATTTTCTTACTCTCTCTCCATTTGAATCATACAATTCTCCCGTGGTAGTATAAATGGGAAGCCCCCTTTCAAATACTGCCACTGGAGAGTGACCAAGATGTTTGGATTCCTCATTAGAGCTGTTGGCACCAACAACTTCCTGCCTAACTTCACAGCTCAACTACCAGATTAGAATTATAGTTTCATGACAAATTTGTATCACTGATGTATGGGGTAGGTAATACATGGGTTATTCATCTCAATTTATGGAATAAAAGGTGCAAGTTCTGAGAAGACAATCAGAGATTTTTAACCTGGGGTCCATGATTTTGGTGTTTTTCAAATACCCTAATAACTATTGCAACAATTGTTTTCGTTTGTAATACCCTATGTTTTATTTAATGCATTTAAAATCTTATTGAGGAGGGTGCCATAGGCTTCACCAGACTGCTAAAAGAGTCCATCACACAAAAAGGTTAAGTTTGCCCATGATTTTACAGATAACAACAACACAAATAATAATAAATTTAGCATTTATATAGTGCTTTCAGGTTTACAAAATGCTTCATACATATTATCTCATTTAATCCTCAGCAGCTTTGTAAGTGCTGTTAATTACCCCCATTTTAGAGACAAAGAAATCTAGGCAGAAAGCAGTTAAGTATCACATGGCTAATTAAGTGCCTGAGGTTGGATTTGAACTAAGATCTTTTAGATTCCAGGTCCAGTGTTACATCCATCTACTGAGCCACTTAGCTGCCTCTGATAAGTGTGAGAAAAAGAATTTAAAACTAGAAATGATGATTCCAGGATCTGGCATCTAGGTGATACATTAGTTAGATACATTAGTCAATGAGTCCTGAGTTAAAATCTGGTCTCACACACTTTCTAGATGTGTGACTTGGACCAGGTACTTAACCTCTGTCTGTCTCAATCACCTCATTTGTCAAATGAGGATAGTAATAGCACCTTCTTCCCAGTGTTGTTTCAAGGATAAAATTATGCCATACTGCCTCCCAGCTGCACTAAGAAGATCATAGTTGAGGTAGGCATCATGTAGGTATGTGCACCACACAGGAAAAGGTCTTGAAATGGTTTTCTGTGATTGGCCAGGTTAGACTGACTGGTCATAGCCATATTAATGAGCCAAGTACTAGAAGAACGGTGTTTAGAGACCTCCCAGAGTTTCTTTAGGAAAAGAATGCACGGGGTTTTGTAATTAGGTAGGAAGCAGTGGTGTCTGAGATCAATATGCCAGACACGTAGAGATGCTTCCCTTCTCAGAGGGGAAGCAGGCTGGGGGTGGGGGCTGATTAAGTAAGGATCATACTATATGAGTCAGTTTTATTAGCCAGTCGAGTCAGGATTTTGGTTAAGAACACTGGCTCTGGACACATTTGCTTTTGATAAATAATTAACTTTCTCTAACTTTATGTATCATTTTGTACTTCTGTAGATTGATAGAAGTGCAGTATGGCAGGAAAGGCTCCGAATTTGGAGTCAGACAACATGGGCTCAAGTCCCAGTCATTTACTCTCTGTGAGACCTGGGGCAAATCTCTTCACTTCAAAGGTCCTCAGTCTTCTCATTTGTAAATTAAAGAGACTAGACCCAGAGATTGCTGAGGGCCTTTACCTGGTTATGGTGCCCCTTGTAAATAATAAAACTTCCTTACACATACTGTTGCCTTGTGCCTAAAGCAATATGGAAAGTTGGTAAAAATCCAGAAAGAATAAAAAATGTAATTGGGGTAGCAGAGACTTTCCAGGATAATGCTAGAAAAGGTGTTGGATTTTGAGATTGTAGAGCCTTTTTTTTGGCCTTAAGTAGTCGGTCAGCTAGGCATTATAAAAATAAGATTCTTTACAGTTCCCTGGGGTAAAGCAGAATTGATGATTTGTTTTGTCTTGTTTTGCTTTGTTGTTTTTCCCCAGGGTAGACTTGGAATTCTGGGCTTTTCTTCACATAAAAAATTCATATACCAAAAAAAAAAATAGAAGCAGTGTGTACAGATAGGGTATAGCGGGAAGAGTATTAGATTTGTAGCCAAACCACATGGTTTCAAGTCCCCTCTCTAACTTTGTGGAGATGTCACATCTCTCCGTGCCTCAGTATCCTCATGTGTAAAATGAGGACGTTGGATTCGATGACCCATCAGTTATCCCAAGAACTCTGTTCCAGAATTATGTATCCTAAATTTCTTTCTTTTTCTAGTATTCTGTGCTTCTGTGAGTGACTAAATTTTGGGACACAGTGAAGTCTTACAGCTATGAGAGTTCATCGCTCCTTTCTCTTCAAGCTGAGATGCGTTCTCTTTGACAGACCTCTCTAGGCTGAAACTGATATATGCAGGTTGTGGGAGCTGGAGAGACCTGGGCAAGGAGAAAAAGGGAAGAAGAGTAATCAGGTTCCTTTCTTCCAGCCCAGAGGACAATTGCTCCCTGCCAGTCTGCCCGCAGAACAATTGAGAGGAAGAGAATGAGGTCAGGACTTCCTTGTCATCTCCAATGTGCAAGTCTCCACTTGAATTGTCTGTGTTGTCTAGCCTTTGGTGGTTAAACCATTTTCAACACAATTTTAAAATCATTTTCTATTTTTATTATCAATAAACGCAAGGTCCCTTAGTACAGACTATTCTCTAAATGGGGGCAGAGTGGGGAAATTCATATCATTCAAAATTTCAAACTCCTACTTCCCTCTCAGTGGGAACATTCCACTAAGTTAGAGGTATTTCTCTGAAATGCAGAGTACCATATGGGAATTCTAGCAGGTGGCTTTAGACTTCGGGTCCTGTCGCTTGGGCTTCTCTCAGAATAATGGTGCCTTATTACCTAGGTCTGCTTACTGGGCTGCTTATGCACCACCATATTCTTTCCTTACAAGTGGGGGAGGGGATAAAGTACATTTTCAACGGAACACTTTTTCTTGGATGCTCTTGAAACCAAGACTCTTTGCAGTCAAGTAAATGTCCGGGCTGTGCACTATAGGAGGTAAAAACATAGAAAATTATGCTTTTATATGTGTTGAGTCTAAACAGCCACTCCTAAAACTTCTGGGTGCCTTTTACTTGATCCCTTGACATACAGAGAGTAGTATGATTTAATGGCAAGGGATTTCAAATCAGTAGACCTGAGTTTGAATACCAGTCATGAGCCTTTCTATCATTTTATCCTTGACAAAATCATTGACGTCTTATGGCTCAGTTTTCACATCAGGTTCTGCAGATAAATGACACAGTGGATTGAGTGTTAGACCTGGAAACAGGAAATCTTAAATTCAAATCTAGCATCAGACATATATTAGCTTTATGACCTTTAGTCAAGTCCCTTGAGCTCTGTCTGCCTCAGTTTCCTATTTTAAATTAAATAGTAATAATAATAATATATTAGATATAATAATAATAATAATTAGCATTTATATAGGGCTTTGAGGTTTGCAAAGTATTTACAAATATTAATTCATTTAATCCACACAACAACCCTAGGTGTGAGGATTCTGTTATATTATAATATAATATATGCATATAGTATATGCTAGCTATTATCATTGTTATTATCTGTAAAATTGCAATAATATTTGTAGTACATATACTCACAGGTTTGTTGTCAGTAAAGTGCCTTATGGGTATCTAGGTAGCACAGTGGATAGAGTGCCAGGCCTGGAGTCAGGAAGACTTCTTTTCATGAGTTCAAATTTGAAATAAGACATTTAGTAGCTGTGTAACCCTGGATGAGTCACTTAACCCTGTTTTCCTCATTTTTCTCATCTGTAAGATGAGCTGGAGAAGCAAATTTCAAACCACTCCAGTATTTCTGACCACACACACACACACAATGAGATCATATAGAATCAGACAGGACTGAAACCAACTGAACGAGAAGTGCTTTATATACTGTAGCTCTTGATAGAAATGCATTATTATTTCTGACCCCAAGGGGCATGTGTACAGTAATTAACTCAGCTGGTTTATGCCATTCCTTTCTAGCTTATATGAGAAGCACTGGGGCAAACTGCAAAACTGGTTTCGCCGGCCTTGAGAACTTAGATAATGCCAACAGGTAGCATGCTGGAGAAGAGGCAGTGTAGCATAAAGGAGCAAGACACTCCCTCTCTCCAATCTGGGCGTTTTCTCTGGTTGTCTCCCATACTTGGAACATTCTCGCTCCTCTGCTCTGCCTACTGATTTCCTTGGCTTTCTTTGTGTCCCAACTAAAAGCCTATCTTCTACAGGAAGTCTTCCCTAATATCTCTTAATTCTGGAGCCTTCTTTCTGTTAATTATTTCCTATTTATTCTGTCTGTAGCTTCCTTTATGTATCTATCTATCTATCTATCTATCTATCTATCTATATATATATATATATATATACATATTTGTTTGTATGTTGTCTCCCCCATTAGATTGTAAACTCGATAAGACTTTGTATTCCCAACACTTAGCACTATGCCTGGCACATAGTTGATGCTTATTAAATGTTTGTTTATTGATTGAAAAAGCAATAGATTGGGAGTCAGAAGACTGAAGTGCAGATCATGGTTCTGCCACTTTGTTGCTAACTTCGACTTCAACCCTTAGGGCCCTTGGTGGAGGGTGAAGTACAAGATGACCTTTATGGTCCATTCTAAGTCAGAATCTTGTGAACCAAGTGAGAAATGAGATGTCTAAAGAGTTAAACAGTTCTTTCGGTTCTCCTTTCCATGATACTGAATTTCGATGTTGACTCTAGCCCCTGGTAGCTTAGAACTGAGAACAGTACTGTGTGTGGCTACAACCTCCCACTCTTCTTTCCCAATAATGTCTCCACTTTGCTCAGAACACCCCACCAGGACACCCACCACTTACTCGCTGTGACGAAAATCCTAATGAAATTGTCTGGTCTCTAGCTTCTCTCGGAAAAAAAAAAGTCTGACCATTTTAAATGACTCTTGCATGATTGTTATCAATTGTTCTAAGAGATTGTTTGTATTTTGTGGCACTCCTTTTTACATCTCAAAACTGTATGTACAAAATCAACCTAATGGTCTTAAGTTTCTAAACACATCCTGCCTAAGCCAAAGTACATTAGCCCCCGTAAACATAAAGAAACACAAAACCCAGTTATGTTGAAGTTTCCAGCTGCAAGGCTTCCAATTAAAATTTTCTTCCTCTCTTCATACAAGTAACATTTCCAGCATAGATAACAATTTCTATGGTGAAGCTTTAATACCATTAATGATTTGATCTTTGGGCAGATATTATAAAAGAGGGTAAAAGACAGAGACAGAAACAGTTCTACGTAGGTGGAAGGTTACACAGCAGGGAAATCGAGTGATCTGAAAGTATTAAGAGTGTGCTCCAGAGTTAAAGAAACAGGATAAGGGGTACTTATAAAGTCACATGGGCATAAATGACTGCTGTGTTTTTTTTTAAATAAAACCAAAGAAACCAAAAGCTACATTTAAAAAAATATCCATCGGCAAAATAAAACGGTGAATTTTGCTGATTTCCTAGAAATTCAACCCCAGAAATCTACTCTTGAAGGAAATAGAGAAAATTGGGTCTGAATTTCCTTGATGGGCTGTTTGCAGTGATCAGGCTATCACTATTATTCCTTTCACATTCCAGTTAATTCTGTTTGTTTAAATGGAAGTTCACCATTGTTTAAATGATCACTCACTTCCAGGCATTGAAAGAACACCCATAATGGGAAATGAGAATGGACTTTAGAAGTGGTGAAGTTCAACAGACCGATTTCACAGATTAGGGGAAAAAGGACCAGAAAACTTGAGAAAATTTAAAGCTAAAGGTATGCTAAGAGCTGAGCATATAAAGAAAGACAGAAGACAGTCCTGACTTTCAAGGAGCTCACAATTTAATAGGGAAGGCAATAGGCAAAAAATTATGTGTAAACAATATGCAGGATAAATTGCAGATCATCGATAAAGAGAAGGCTATAATCAAGTCAGAGGACACGACTTCAAATCCTGGCTCTGTCTCTGTCAGAGGTAGGTATAAAATCACACATCAGAGAAATCCAAGGGTTAATTATTTGTTTTCTCCAATACTCCATTGCCTGATCTGTACAATTAGATGGTTCTATTAGATTTAGGTCCCTTTCAATACAAGTTTTTATGCTTCTACTTATCTTGAGATTACTTATGCAATTTTTTTGTTTCTTTCTCAAAAGTGGAATGAATAACTTCAAATTTTAGAGAATTCTCCACTATTGGAGTCTTTGGGCAATATCTTTATGATGGCTTATCAGAGATTTTATGTATCACATTCCTACAAAGAGGGAAATGAATTGTCTGGTCTCTTACTCCCCTAGAAAATGCCTTACCATAAAAAACCCCCAAAACTCTTGCATGATTATATTATCAAAAGTTCTGGGATGTTAATTGTATTTTGTAAGTCCTTCTTTTTAGATCTCAAAACTACATACACAAAATCAAAACAATGGTCTTTCTAAACAGGGCCTGTTTAACCTAAAGCACATTAACTCAATAAACATAAAGAAAGGTGACCTCACTGGTCCCTTCTAACTCTGAGATAGCATGATATAGCTGTCAAGAAATAATTCCACAAAGTAAACTCCTATCATATATCAGGAACTGTGTTATGGGTGGGGATTTAAAAAAATTATCTGTCTCTCACTGCAGTTTGCTTAAAATACAGGAGGATAAAACACATACACAAACAAATATGATCTAAATTAGCATGCATCATGTCATTATGAAACAAATAGAATTCTATGATCCTAAGTGGTTTGGGTTTTTTTTTGGATCTATGAGAAAAAATGATCATAAGATCACTTGTTTTTTTGTTTTTTTCACTAGAAGAGACTTTGGAAGTTATCCTGTCCTATTCCTTATTTTTAAATATTATCACTCTGTTTCCCAGAGAAGTAAGTGACCTTCCTGAGATTATACTGGGAATAAGAAGTTTACTTCTGAACCTCCATTCTCCAACATCATATTCAGTGTTGTCTTCCAATTATTCCCTGCAGAAGCCAACCACCCTAGAGGAGAGGAGGCTTTTGGGGTGCAGTGATTGACTCATAAAGGGGCTTGAAAGTGAGATGAGGGGGAGCAGCTAGTTGGCACAGTGAGTAGAGCACCAGCCCTGAAGTCAGGCGGACCTGAGTTCAAGTCCGGCCTCAGACACTTGATACATGTACTAGCTGTATGACCTTGGGCAAGTCACTTATCCCCAATTGCCCTGCACCCCCCAAAAAAAAACAAAAAAAGAAAGTGAGATGAGGGAGGCCTCAGTGGAGGCAGCAAGGTGTGCAAAAATTCATTACCAAAAGATTGGTCACTAGGTGAAGAATATTTTGGTAATTGTAAAGAAAAAAACCCAACCACTTAAGGTACTGTAGGATGGAGATCCCCTTTAGTTACATGGGTACCCACCCTGATAAAATCTAAGATCTTGTCAAAAATTTGAAATATCAATGTGATTTGATGACTGATTACTCCTATCTAAGGAGAAAGGAAGAGGGAAGGCAGTACAACAAAACAGAGAATACAAGCATCTATTTTCAGACAATAGTATTGATGCTGTTGGAACCTGAATATGGATGAGAAAGTAGCTTTGCCATATTAGGATCAGTTAAAGGTACTGGGGACATTTTGCACTGAGAAGAAGAGAACCAATGAAGCCCTGATTTCTGTCTTCAAATATGTGAAAGGCTTTTGTGTGGAAGAGGGATTAGTTATGTTCTGTTTGGATACAAAGGGAAGACTTAGTCTAATGGATAAAAGTAGCAAATTTAGGTTTAGTATAATGGGGAAAAAACAAAACATTACAAAAAACAGCAATATAAACTTCTTAACTATTAGAACTGTCCAAAAAAAAGAAATGAATTATATTTGGAAATAGTGAGTTCTCCCACATTGGAGGTCCTCAAGCAGAAAACTAATGACAAAGGTAACATTTTTTTCTTTATGGTATAGTTTGGATTAGGTGGTCACTGGGGTAGCTTCTAAACTTTATGCTTCCATGACTATGATTCTATGATGATCATTTCAATTTGGAACATATTGAATTTGAGGTGACAGTGAGACAGTTAAGAAGATAGATAATTGTTAATTTTGCAAATTGTGGTTCATAGACAGAAGGCCCATAAGGATTAACTAGATGTATGCTTTTCCTCCTGATTTATGCAGAGGAGTCACCAGAAACATTAAAAGGGAAAATAACCTACCTAAGGTTACACATATAGTAAGAAATCAAGGCATGATTCAAATCCAGACCCTGTGGCTCCAACTTTGGTACATGACTGTCATGTTCCCCATTAGATAATAAACTCTTTGAAAACAGGCTCTGTGTTACATCTTCCTTTGTATCCACACAATAAAGAGCAGAGATTTGCACAAAGTGGGTGCTAAATATTTTGATGGAATTGCTGTTTAATTTATGTTTAATTCACTGAAACTCAGAAAAAAAGAAACCATTATAGATAAATATTTTGGAGGCATTAATATTGAAGAGAGAGTTAAATCGATGAGAATGACAAGTAAGATCTGAGGAAGCAAGAGAAAACTCAACTAAGGATTGAGCCTTAAGTCTATGTACCCACATATTTAGGAGCTGCAAAGTCAGAAGGCTTTAAGAATGAATATGGAACTACCAAGTGAACTGTATTTGTGAAATGAACATTCATATTTATATAGCTTTTAAGTATTTTTTGGAGCATTTTCCTTCCCTAGTCATGTGAAATAACCTCTCTCTCTCTCTCTCTCTCTCTCTCTCTCTCTCTCTCTCTCTCTCTCCCTTCATACTTGGTTTAAATATAAGGTAATTGAGGCAGAGATCGGTTAAGTTACTAAGAGTCACACCACTAGTATGTGGTAGAACCTGCTCCTCTGATGTTATGACCAGAAATTTTCTAAGTGTACTTTTAGACTATGTCTGTAAATACTTTATTTCAAAAATACAAGCATTAAATATTTGAAAGTTTCTAAGAATAATTTTCTTGTCCAACTTTTTAGACCAGTATTTCTCTCTTGGGAGTGAGAGACAGAGAAAATTAGGAAATTGTTATCAACTTGGGCCTGCAAAAGGTTATATTTCGATTGGGTTTTCTCATCAGGATAAAATTAAGTAACTAAGAATATTGGCCATAAGAAATATAATAGGTGGCAGCTAGGTGGCGCAGTGAGTAGAGCATTGGCCCTGGAGTCAGGAGGACCTGAGTTCAAATCCAGCCTCAGACACTTTACACACTTACTAGCTGTGTGACATTGAGTAAGTCACTTAACCCCAATTGCCCTGCCTTCCCCCCTCCACAAAAAGGAAATATAATAGAATTCATACTATTTAGAATTTTATCAGGGCTTATTCTTTTTACGGAGGTGAGAACGGGAGAAACTAGATTATGCACAGGATGTGTGTTAGACTATTGAGTCCACCAAATAGTATGCAGTTGAAAAGAATGAGGAGAGAGCCTTATTGTTTAAATAAACACTTTTCCTTCTCTTTATTTTAAACAGATTTAAAGTAATCCTCAATACTTCCTACATTGCAGGATTATTAAATTTCTAATGTTCAATCAACAAACATTTATGGAGTCCCATGGCAGGTGTGCCAGGAGCTCTGCCAGGCAGTGGGGGGTATGATCAAAGTCCAGACCAGACCCAATTCCTATTATTAGGAATATGATTTTTCTGTGTCACCTTAGGTAAGTTACTTCCATTCTCTTGACTTCAGTTTCCTCCTCTATCAAATTAATGGGTGGAACTAATGCTCCTTCCTATCCTAATGGTCTATGTACATACTAACCAGTGAAAAGAATACTAATAGCAGGAATTAACACACCATTAAGGGTTACAAAGCACTTTGCCTATATTACTTCATTTCATTTTTGTGGACCTTGTGGAGAAAGAGTATTTCATAATAGATAGACAGCCAGGCCTGGAAGCCAAGAAGATATAGGTTCAAGTCTTGCCTCTGATACATGATACATGAGTGGCTCTGGGCAAGCCATTTATCCCCTTAGTGCTCTAGGAAAGAAGTGGCTGACCTGAATTTGTCATGTGAGTTTCCTGTTATTTCCTATATATCCCTTATAACCCTTTAAAATTATATTTTATTTTCCCCAATTATATGTTAAAACATTTTTTGTAAAGTTTTGAGTTTCAAATTCTATCCTTCCCTCCCCTCATCCTTCCAAGTTGGCAAACAATCTGATATAGGTTATACATGTGTAATCATGTAAAACACTTCCATATTAGTCATTTTATACAAGAAAACTAGAACAAAAAAATGAAAGAAAGAAAGAAAGGAAAAGAGAGAAAGAAGAAAGAAAGGATGCTTCAGTCTATATTCAGACAATATCAGTTCTTTCTCTAGAGGTAGATAGCATGTTTCAACATGAGTCCTTTGGGATTGTCTTGGATCATTATATTGCTGAGAATCTGGCTGAGTCATTCACAGTTCTTCATTGAGCAATATTGCTGTTACTACGTACAACATTCTCCTGGTTCTGTTTACTTCATCATACATCAATTCATGTAAGTCTTTCCAGGTTTTTCTAAAATCATCCTGCTTGTCATTTCTTATAGGACAATAATATTCCTTCATGATCATACATCGCAGCTTGTTCAGGCATTCCCTGATTGATGGGCATGCCCTAGATTTCCAATTCTTAGCCACCACAAAATAAGCTGCTATAAATCTTCATAACCCTTTGAAGCAGGCGATATACACCTTATCCTTATTTTTCACATGAGGAAACCTGAGCTTAGAGAGATGAAATACCCCACATTCAGATGCAAACCAATGGAGTGTCATAGTTCATGAGTGAACTTCAGTTGTCATAAGCACCTACATATTGTTTCATTATTAAACCACATTGTCTCTCCAAACAGTTGGAGATTATAGGACTTGCTCATGGTCACTTACTAAAGGGTTCAGATGTAGATCTTCTCATATACATCCAAGCATCTTTCTACTCCATGGTGCTACATTACGTCTTCTCAGATTATGCTAAAGAATGGTCTTGCTGGCAGGTGTCCACTCTAACTGAACTACAGGTGGTCAGCAAGACTATCTCTCCTTTTACATAATAGATTTTAGAACCAATTTCATAAATATCATGGTTTACTTTTGATCCAAAGTAGAAACTAATTTGTTCACAGTGGGATACATGGAACTTAAAGATATTTAAGAACCAGAGGGGGACCTTCGCACAGTTTTTTCATGAAGGATTTATGTGAAAACATAGCTAAGGATCACATATGGTATGGCATGACATGGAGATATTTTTGTTGTTCAGTTTTTCAGTCATGTCTGTCTCTTTGTGACCCCATTTAGAGTTTAGTCACCTGTCACTGTGGATAGAGCACCAGCCTTGGAGTCAGGAGGACCTGAGTTCAAACCCAACCTCAGATACTTACTAATTATGTGACCCCCTGGACTCTGTTTGCCCCAGTTTCCTTATCTGTAAAATGACCTGACAGAAGAAATGGCAAACCACTCCAGTATCTTTGCCAAGAAAACGTAAAATGAGGACACGTAGAGTTGGACCTGAGTGAAATGACTCGACAACAAAACTAGCAAAGATTATGGGAGTGATTTGCCATTTCCTTCTCCTTTTCATTTTATAGATGGGAACAGAGGCAAGCAGGGTTAAATTACTTACAAACAGCTAGTAAGTATCTGAGACCAGATTTGAACTCAGGAAGATGAGTCTTCCTAACTCTAGGCCCTGCAGTGTATGCACTGTGCCACCCAGCTGCCATGGAGGCATTACCCACACCAATTAAACCATGTTCCATTCAAGGTCTAAAAGTGAAGCCAAGTGCTAAATGGACTGGCCATGATGACACTGGGTTAAACTGCTTGGCTGTGGGGATTCCTACAATATTAGACTAGCAGTGTTCTCAGGATTGATTGGAAGAGTAAGAGACAGGTGTCAGGGAGGCTTGCTAGGAGTTCATTTCAGCAGATAAGGCATGAGGTCATCAGAGTCAGGGATGGATGCAGAGCTTCCCAAGCATGGCAGCAGGAAGTTGAGCAGGTAAAGACAGAACCAAGAAACAATTCCCCCTTTATTCTTTCATTTCAATTTGATTTGATTTCTACCTCATTCATAGAGCAGGGAAGGGATTTGCCATGTAATTTCTTTGTTTTGTTAACAGTAGCCTAGATAAATAAATACCCCAAACCAGCGCTATAATGAAAGATCAGCAGATTAATTAGGGAGATGAGTGGAGAGCCAGCCTCCTCCACCCCGCTGAGCACCTGCTGTCTAGTTAATTCGTGTAGCGGTGCTGGTTGCTGCTGCAGCATTGGCCACCTGCTGTTTCCCCAGCTACAAGTACTATAAAGAAGGTGTCCACAGGGAGGGAAAGCAAATTATATAAATTGAATTTATTACTAATCAGTTGGTACGATGATGTATTTGTGAGATTCAAGTTTTATGAACTAAATCAAAAAGACGAGGAAAGGTTTGACTATCCTCATCTTAGAAGCCATATTGATCTAGGAGGAAAGGTGATCGATGTAGGCAGAGGATTGCCTGGGGGAGGGTGCAGTTGGCAGTCCTGGTTGAGGAAAAAGATAGGGAACCCCCATTAACTTGCTAGGGTTATTACTAATTGCCTTAACTCCTACTAATCAAGCAGCAGCCTGATCTTCCCTCCTAAACCACATGCTGTGAAATACATGCCATCCCCATTCCAAAAAAAGCCATCCTGCCCCATTCTTCTCTTTGGTATCTGTAGGGCACAGTGTCCTGGCTGACGGTGGCTCAGGGAAGATAAAACCTCATCTCAGTCTTCTTAATCCTGAATAGGACTTTTATCATTCAGAATTTCTGTGGTTGTGGTTAAATACTTTTCTAAAAGCTTCCACAAGAGATCCAAAGACCAGGCCTTACACCAGGGAGTAAAGAGGAAACCTTATTTGCTTCTCACAATCTGTAGAGACTTCCACGGAAAATTTAAACCAACTTGATTCCAGGCTGTGAGATGGAGAATCAGGGAGCCTCTGGTTTTCCCTTGTATTCAAATTATGTTTTAATTGCTAGATTAGGAGTATGAGGTCCTGAGTTAAAAATCTTAATTCTGCCATTTGCTACCTGTATAACTCAGGTGAGTCACTTAGCTTTTGTTTGACTCAGTTTCCTCATCTATAAAATAGGGATAATAATAGTACTTACTTCCCAGGGCTGTTGTGAGGATCAAATAATAATATTGAATAATTGTAATATGCTTATCATGGTACCTACCACATAGTAGGTGTTATGTAAATGTTAGCTGTTATTATTAATATTATTTTTATTATCAGTGTGACCTTGGGTAAGTCACAACTTCTAGGAGTTTGTTTCCCTAATAGTAAAATAGGGGTGGGAGGGCTGGACTTGATGTCTACTTTGGTCACTTCCATTTCTAAGTCTATGATCTTGTGATCCTCTGATACTTCAGAGGACAGAAAAGAAAATCATTAATTGTCTTTCCCCCTCTCTTCTAAAGAAAATGTAACCATATTTTCTCTATTTCTTTATTTAACTTCCCTGAAAATCTCCATTAGCATCTCACATCAGTGCTCAAAAAGATCCATGATTTTGTCATTACAGGTGCCCCCACCACCTATGCACATTGTAATGCCTCCCCCACCTTCGTAGATGATCTTCATTAAATCCTCTGGCCCAAATTAGTTTTTGTTTCCCCTGATGGTCAAACTTCTGGTTCTGAAGGTCTCAAAGATTACTTAGACTGGTCTCAGACCATAGATACCATTCATCTCCAGGCCCATGTGTCAAGCCAAGCATCTTTGTAAGACTAGCTGTTAGCCTGAGTGATTGTCTCTATTCAAGAACCCAGAATGATCTCATCACAAAAGGAACCATTAGAAGAAGACATTACTGGGGGTCGATGACATCTAAGTCTACTTTCGTCTTTGTTCTTTTCAGTTTACTTCATCATGATTCATTTCAGAGACCATCTAAACCAACTGCACTTCTGCCTCATCTTACAGACAGGAAAAATGAAGCTAAACACTTCATACATTCTCCTCCTCCTCCTTCTATCAAGCTGCTAGTATAGGTTAGAATTGAACCAAGAACTTCTGATTCCCGGTCTTCTTTTTATAGTAGTTATCTTTATAGATCTCAAAGTTGAAAGGGAACTTAGAAATCATTTTGTTCATGCCGGAAAAAAATTAATTCCTTTGAAATTAAGGATATATTCTTTCCCAGGAGTTCAATGCATAGGTTATTAGAACCGAGTGGACTTGAGTGACCATATACTCCAACCTTTCATTTTAGAATTGAGAAAACTGAAGAGCAGAAATCAAAGAAGTGATTTATCCAAGGTTACAGAGCTAATTAGGATAATGGCCAGAATTTGCACCAAGGTCTCGACTTCTAGTCTAAAACTGTTTCCACTAACTGCCTCACAAGATGTATGTACCTACAGCAAAGAACTCCTACAGCTTCCTTCCACACCAATTCATCCTCCACATTATTGCTAAATTGATAATCCTGAAGTTCAAGTTTGACCACATTACTCCTCAGCTCTAAGTTTCAGAGACTTTGCATTGCCTCTATTATAAAATATATACAGCTGTGTTTGAAATTTGAATCAAACTTACCTTTTCAGACTGATTGCACATTGTTCTTCCTCCTACATTCTACTACAGTCCAGCCAAACATTCCTGTTTGCGGTTCCTTAAACAAAACTCTCCATTTGTTCTTTCTGTAACTTTGTATAGGTTGTCCCTCATTCCTGGAATGCTTTCCCTTCTCAGCTTTTTTTTCTTTGACTCTTTACTCACTTTAGGGCTCAACTGAACAGCCATATCCTTCTACAAGCTTTCCTTGACTCTCCAAAATGTTAACCATTTGTCCCCAGATTACTTTTATAATGTTCAATTCACCTATCTTACATTTCCTCATCTATGAACCTAGTCTATCCAGCCAGTAAAATATAAAGTGCTTGAGGGTGAACACTCTTTTGCTCTCATCTTTTTATCCCCAGAATCTAGTAAAGTGCCTGGTGTATTGTGTAAAAGGGTGGCTCCTATTAAATTCTCATTGATTGGTCAGTTGGTTCCTTTCCTCATAACTGAAGTTTCATATCAATTTATTTCTATAGGCAATATTATGATTATCCATACACATCCCTCCCTAGCTATCCTTATTCTCTTATTCCTTCCTTATGCAGCAATTAAAAGGGGGATATCTCCCATGGTTGTTTTAAGGATCAAATAAGACAATATCTGAAACTACTATATAAATGGTAGGTATTATTATTATAATTATTAGTCATACAATAAACATGTGCCAGGTACTATATTGAGTGCTAGGGACACAAAGAAAGACAAAATATGGTCTCTGCATTCAAGGAGCTCACAATTTAATTGGGGTAGCCAATGCACAAAAGAATTGAAAGTGGTGAGCAGAGAGACAGTGTGAGTAAGTCTTAGGGGTTGATTGTGAGCAGGCTGCCCTAGGCTCCCTCCTTGAATGGAGGAACTGGAAGTACTCTGATATCCACTCTCTACTCTCTCCAATTATAGATAGGGATGGGGGACCAAGGTCAGAGAGTATTGAAGAGGTGTGACTTTGAGAATTAATGTGATCTTGCAAGAAGCTCTCGAGACAATGATAATGAATTAATATTGCCAAGAAGCACATGGCGATGAGAAAATCAGAATTATTTTCAAATACAGCGTATTACAGGAGTAATAGCTTTCAGTCAGCCCAACACCTCTAGCAAAAATAAATAAATAAATGTTAATGGTCTGCAAGGGGCCTGGAGTGATGTTTCCATAACCCAGCACTTGGCATTACCACAAAATTGCATGAGAGAGAATCAATCTGATCAGACATTTTCATTCCTTTTCATACATACATCCTTGTTGAAAACACATTAAAACTTTTCAGTCATTAGAAAATTGCTGAATGCATCAAGCATCAATTTTACAAATCATGCTGAATAAAACTCATAAGTATTTTTCCTGTTGCTAACTAATTCATGGAATCCTAGATTTGGAGAGCTAAAAGGCACCTCAAAGATCATTTTATACAATCTGTATCTCAGTAGGAATCTAATCCCTTTTCCAAAATCCTGAACAAATGGTGGTCTACTATCCTTTTGAAGACCCTCAATGAGGGGATGATCACCTCTTATTGAGGTATCCCATTTCACTTAGGACAATGCTAGGAGCTGAAAGTGTTTCTTTAAAGTGATGCAAAGCCTATTTCTTCTCAGTTTTCATCATAAGATTGTAGATTTAGAGCTGAAACTGATAGCTATTGAGCCCAATTCTCACACCCCACCCCTTATTTTATAGATATTGAAGTACAGAGTAGTTAAATGACTTGCCTAAGGCCACATAGCTATTAAGTGTCTAAGGCAGGATTTAAAGATAGGTCTTACTGTCTCTAGGTTAGCATTCTCTCCACTATTTTGCTCTGCCTCCCAAATATCTTGTCTTATGTTAGTAGCTTTGACCTTTTCTACCAAGCATGATAAGCATCAGGCCTCTTCTACCATGACTTCTCTTCACAATTCATCTATTCCTTATTATCTTGTGATTTTTTTTCCCCATGTATCATGATTAGTCCTAGGGGATAGAAAAATGGAAGGGAAATTCTCTCTGCCTTTAATGAACATAACATCCTTTAGTTGGAAGCCACATGTGTATTTAGAAATATGTACAAAAAGATGAAAAGTGATTTTGGAGGAAAGCATTAATATCTAGGGCTGTAGAAGACTATGCTTGAACAGTATTTTGAAAGAAACTAAGAATTCTAAGACGTGTGGCTGAGGAGGAAGAGAATCCTAGGCATGGGAGATGTTCATTTCAAAGGAATGGAGATTGAAGATGAAATGCTATGTTTGAAAAAAAAGATCAGTTTGAATAGGCCATAGAATGAATAACATATAATGTATATTGGAAAGATGGAAAAGAGTCAGGTTATGAATGCTTTTAACATCAAAAGGAAGACCTTGTATTTGATCCTAGAAATAATAGAGAGCTGCTGGATTTAACTGAGAGAGAGGTATAGTTAGACATTTGCTTTTGGAAAATCACTTTGATAATTTTATGAATGGTGGATTGGACAGGGGAATAATTTGAATAATGAACCAATTAGAGTTAAGACAAGGAGACCATTGGAAGCTTTGGCTTCCATATATGATCTGCTCAATACATCAGAGACCTTTCTTTGGGTCTTTCATTACTAGTTCATCACTGATGAGTTCTACCTTTTATTCCTTGCTCCCATTAAATGGCTTGCTCACATATGTATATAGGCATAAGAGTGCTTGATAATGTCTTCTATGACATTTTTACATACAAATATAAAAGTTTTTACTCTGGATCCCACTGTGTGAAAGCCAGGAGTGCTACATTTCATGCCTCCATGGGTGCTTTGTTATTCTCAAGGGATTTGGGGGTGTCTAAGTTCTAAAATGACTCCAGCCCCTACTGATGATGTTCCTCTAATTGTAGATCTCTTGCACCCCAGTTCCATGTAACCACTTAGCACTCTGATTAGCTTTTTTGAAGAAATGTTTTCTTCAAAAGTATAGCAAGTGTAATACAAGGAAAATTAGGAACCCCTGAGTAACCCCTAGCTACTGACAAGCACCCCCAGAAAGAATGGACTCAGATATCTTTGGCATTTAGCAAACCCCCTGGGACTCCATGACTCCACCAAGGAATCTCAATAGATAGGACCATCCCACTGAAGGATAACCTGGCAGACGCTGTCTAGCAGATATCCCTGGGGCTCCACGACTCCACCAAGGAATGTAAATGAGATTATCCCACTAGTACGATAACCTGACTGAATCTTTTGATCAGCCAGGACCTTTGTTCCTCTTCCCCCCCAACTCTGTACCCCCATATCCTATATAAACTACCCTTTCGCTTCAACACATGGCCATTGATTTGTGGTGCCGTACCCCAATGGCCACCGGCTAATAAATTCTCCACTTAAAACTTATACTCTGTGGTGTGTCTCGCTCGCTTCTGGTACAACACAAGAATAAACACCCAGGGCATAATCTGCCTCCTGTACCACCTCCTACTTCAGGAAAAGGTGGAAATTAGGTTCACAGTTTAGCTTAGTTTCTATGTAGCGCAATTCCAAATTCTAAGTCCAAAACACCCTTCTCCCCTATCCCTTTGGGTTTGATCCATCAGCACTCTGGCTTCTCCCCTGGCTAGCAGGCTATATGTGTATCCTGCAATGACCATATTGATGCCCTGAAATATATATTTTGCAAGGAAGCAGCTTCAATGATATCATATTGCCTAGCCTTGAGTGTATATTACAAATTGTGGAGACACTCAGCATGTCAGCATAGCCTAAGAATGTCCAGGAAGTTTCTCCAGTTTTGTTTGTAAAATGCATTTTTAAACAAATGGGCCTCACACTGCTCTTTTATTAATCTGTGTAGAGAAGGGGCTACATGGGCATTATATATTTTAACAACAACAACTAAAGTTGCCATAGTTCAAATCCAGGTCCAGTGGAAATTCCACCAATTGTACCTAGAACTGAAAAGGACAAATAAAACAGAACCCCAAGCCCATCCGTCCTTCCTCACCAACTTAGTTCATGCTGTGGGTGAACTGTGATCTTCACACTCTCTGGGTGTTACAGAGAAGACTGTATCAGTTGACCAGTTTTAAAGAAACAGCCTTTTCTAGCTACACAATCTCAAAAGAGGCTACTCCCACTGTTATATGAAAACACAGATCTCCCAGAAGCAAGGTTGCTTTGTTTAAGTGATATGCGCATGCTCCAAAAATCTCCTATTTTTCAAGTAATGATGGGTAATATGCTACAGCCTACATATAGCTACTATGACTCTTTCTATTACTTGTTGGATCACCTGTAAGCTTAAATTTTCTGAGATTGTAATGTTTAATGATTCACAGCCATATAACCTCTCCAAGAGAGTACTTTTTTATAATTGTGTGTGCTTTGACTCCAAGAAATATTTTAGGGTCATTGAAACTGCTGCAAAATTTTCCAGACACTTATCTTCTCCAATTCTTGGATAAGCTTATCATCAACTTGCTGTGACTTCCAGAGATAAATGGGCTGATGGAATAACTCATGAGGTTTCCCATTATTACTGTATGTCTGAATCTAGGAAATAGACACATGGCATTTTCTGGGTAGATTGCTACAGTCCCTTAATTGTCACAGATTTCACCGAGGAATCCCTGTAGTATTCTGGGATATGATGTAGTCCACAAAATTTTATCTGCAAATAGTAACATCTGGAAAGACTTGCTACTTTTAGGGCACCTGTCTCTTATTTGCCCAGGACATTCTCTATGACACTGGCAAGCACCTTTGGGAACCATACCTGCCTATGTTTTATGCCTTGCTTAATATTAATAATCAGAGAATCATTGAACTATTTACCTCTGTTGCTGTATCAATCAGAGAACTCTGTGTGATTTCAACATATACGTGAGGGATCTTTTGTCTAAGGAGATTGCTTAAAGCTATATTTTGTTTGACTAAGTTAAAGGTGTTCTGTATAATAATGATAAACATAGCAGGAATTTTTGTTCCCTACAACTCTTAATTATATGACTGTAAAGATTTAACTTGCTGTAGACAGTTATTGGTGAAAGGCTTCTTATATGGGTTATTAGTTATTAATGCCTTTTCAATCTTTTAAAAAAATTGTAGGGAGTGAGAGGAGAAAAGCCAACATTATTATTCATGATATGTGCAATTCTTTTGGAATTTATCCCTTACTGAAATAGTTTGAAACTTAATCCTAAGGGTGTTTAAAAAACATGGGACCTTCTGTATGACTTTCTGGGTGTATGTAGTCAAATCTAGCTGTTTTCAGATATTTGAAGACATCATTATGTTTGCCTATCCTGAGTATTCTCTTCTCTAGGCTAATTTTTTTCCAATTCCTTCAATCTACAAGACTTCAAATTCAATAAAGCTAGGAATCCTACCTTATCTAATATTATATGCCCTCCACCACCTAACCAGTTCTTTGAAAACAATTCTAGGTTATTAAATACATGTTGTAGTTGTAGTTCTTGTTAGTTAGTTACTGGTTAACCAAGTCTCTTATGGGGTGGTTTCAAATAATCTTACCATTCAGGCTGAGTTCTTCACAAACTCCAAATTGTAACCACTATTTCTGAAATGTGGCACTGAGAACTAGTTTCCAAAATTTAGGATTTTTTTTGAGTAGGAAATAATGGCTATATCATACACCTGTTTCCCAAATTGTTTGAACAAAATATTTCTCTCTATATTGAATAGATTCTGAATCAGGAGAAATGACTCTTTGTTGTGTATAACAACATCATTGTTGGGGATTTCTTATCTGAGTCTTGAGTTGGGCAAGGAGCAAAAGCCGTAGCTCACTTTTCTTTTAAATCCCATATTTAGGTCAGTGTAACCATCTTGAAATATCAGATAAGAATAGAAATAATCTGATTATCACCAGCACAAACTCTGAAATCTTTTTCCAGAATGAGATATCTTAGAATTCTTGTTAACACATGTGTGCACCTATGTGTGCATGTGCGCACACACACACACACACACACACACACTGTGAGCCTGAGTCAGGGAACCAAAAATGAGCTTCCAGTAAGGGGTGAGATAGTACTGAAGAAAAATTGCCAGGAATCAATTGTGGAAAACTACTTGTCCATGTAGCTAAAAAGCCAACAGTTTTGAAACACCAAAACATAGATATTCACTGGAGAAAGCAAACCTCTTCATGGGTTTTGGAATTGATTTCCTCGCTCAGATTATTTTGAGTCATAGTTTTGAATCATCAGCTATGTTTCATCTCTTGGCTAATAGTAGATATCGTCAGAGTTAAACAACTGTAGCCCTTCTCCAAGACCCTCCTAAATCAGGTCTGCAGAGGGACTTTAAGAATTTGTTCATTTATCTCTCACTACTTTCTCTACTAGTACATTTCAGTGCCTACTTGTAGTGTACAGGTGACACTAGACCCTCCAAGGCCATGTCAGAAGAGGAAAAGCTCTATTGGATAGAGGGGTTTACTGGATCCAACTTGTGGATCAAAGGATTTACTAGATCAAGCTTGTACTGGCTCTTGAAGCAATGGTTAAATTTTCATGTGAGCCTTCATACCTTGGAAATCATCAAATGCTACAAAGCAGGGCTTGACTTATTGTTGATTATTTTGCCTGTAAAAGAGTAATAGAGAAAATATAACTTATGCAGACTAAACTTAAAGGGGTGTCATGTGTAAGTTTTTTGTTTGTTTTGTTGTTGTTGTTTTTGGAGAGTTGTTTGTTAAATATACACCAGCACACTAAGGGGCTGTGGACATCAAGATGAAAAGGCTCCAAGTTTAGACTCCATGATGGGTCCTGGGTCTCTTGTTTAAGGACTAGTCTAGCTAAATCTCAAGAGGCTTATCTCCAGAATGACTGAAAGTTGACACTGTTCTTGGTCATAGAAATTCTCAAACAATGATTACAAAGTTTTACCTAGTTTGCAGTCTCTACTAGTGGAGAAGATGCCCACACTAAAGAAGTATTAAGTCCTTAGAATACAGAAATTTCTCACTCTAAGTCAAAATGTTTTCTTTGAGTGTTCCACTTAAGAGAATCTTCTTCCATTCTCTCAAATTCATGGCTTATATATTTGAGGTCAGAAATTAGCTGTTGTACCAATTATAGAGATTATAAATGTAAAGGTATTATCCATCTTCAGTCTTCAAATTTTGATTTCAAGAAATATGAGGTGGTATACACAATAAAGATGAAAAAAATTAACACACATTAATAAGCTATGTGTAGATGTCTATGCTAAGTACTGAAGATACAAAAAGGAAAATCTTTTGTTCCTATCCTCGAAAAGCTTACAAGGTACTTGAGATTGACATGTACATATATTAGTATAATCCATATCTAAATATAATAGAGATGAAGGAACATTCAAGAAAAATCTTTGAAGAAAATTTGATAAGGAAGAAGTCACTTTCTATATAGAGATCAAGAAAAGATTTATGGAGAAGATTGCAGCCTTGACAGAAGGTAAAGGAGCATGTTTCAGGCAGGAAAGACAGCCTTCACGAATGCAAAGAAGAGGGAATGTGCAGAATTAGCTCAGTGAATAGATACTGGCTCCATTTGACTGGAAAGTAGAGTGTGTAAAGAGAGGTAAAATGAGATAAGGTTAAGAAGAGGTTGTAATAAACTTTATGCCCTGTAGTCAATAGGGAGATACTGATGATTTTTGAGCACAGAAGTGGCAACAAGCAATCATGGTTTGTCTATTATCTTAGAGTATGAAGTCTTGCAGATTCATTTAAAATGTTGAGATCATCTCTGGGACAGTTGACAACATTTAGAAAAACACATATCTGAACAGAAAATTTATGGATTTTTTTCTTTTCAAATCCATTTAATTAAAAACCAACAAGAAAAAAAGTAATTGATAAAATACTCTAGAAAAAAAAAGTTGAGAAATTACTCTTAAAAAATCAGGAAGAAATGGATCTTATTCCATAAAAAATAGAGGAAGTAAAGATAAGGGAACCTTTAAGTGTCTCTTTCTCACCTCGTGATGACAGGGTGGAATAATTTTCTTGGAAAGTGAATGTTGCACAAGCAGGACTGTGGAACAATTGCTAAACAGAAGCCAATCAAATCAACTGCTGAGCATCCGTTGGGAGATCCATCTCTCTTTGGATTTAATAATTTACAGCGCAATTTAAAAAAAAATCCAAATGACTTGTTTCCCTGGTAAACAAACTCCCATTGTTTCTGATTATGTGTGCATATGTGTGTGCACATACACAGTAATGAGCTGTTAAAAAGCTGTTAAAAGTCTAGAGAAATTGTTTTGAGTCATAAATGGCTTTTTCTAAAGGGAAATTGCTCTTACTACTTTAATAAAATTGGCTTCGATTTCACTTTTCATTTGAAAAAAATACCAAATAAGCTCTCTCTGAGATGGAAGAACAAGTTAAACAGGAAGAATTTCTCACAGTTGTATTAATATGTACATATATGTATATACACATATATACTTGTGTTTATATATATATATTTATATATTATGTTTTAAATGTGGAATTGCTCTAGCAGCTTATTTGCTTTGGGAGGCCTCTTTTTTGTAGAGATTGAATCAAATTGACTGCACTTTTTTGTTTTAAAATGTAACAGTTTTGTTGTATTTTTAATTTAATATTTTATTTTTCCTCAATTACAGGTAAAAAAAAATTTTACCATTCATTTTAAAAAATTGTTGAATTCCAAATTCTCTCCCTCTTTCCCTCTCCTCCACCCCCCATTGAAAAAGCAATCAGTTTGATGTGTTTTATTTCCATGTTAGTCTTGTAAAAGAAAACACGGACAAAAAAAATAAAAGAAAGTAAAGAAAAAAGTAAGATTCAATCTGCATTCAGACTCCATCAGTTCTTTCTCTGGAGATGGATAGCACTTTTCATCATCAATTCTTCAGAATTTTCTTGGATCACTGTATTGCTGAGAATGGCTAAGTAATTCACAGTTGATCGTTGTACATTATTGCTGTTACTACGCACAAGGTTCTCCTAGTTCTGCTCATTTGCATCAGTTCATGTAAGTCATTCTAGGTTTTTCTGAGAGCATCCTGCATATCATTTCTTTTATTGCAATAGCATTCCACCACAATCATACGCAACAACTTGTTCAGCCATTCCCTAATTGATGTATGTCTCCTCAATTTCCAATTCTTTGCCACCACCAAAAGAGCTGCTATAAATATTTTTGTATATATAAATTCTTTTGCTTTTTTTTATCCCTTTGGAACATAGACCTAGGAGTGGTATTGCTTGGTCAAAGGGTATGCATAGTTTTATACCCTTTAGGCATAGCTCCAAATTGCTCTGACTATGGTTGTTTTGAAAAATAACATTCATATGAGTCAGATGTCTGAATTGCCATATCAGAATTTTACGTACAGCTGATAGTCAATATGTATTTATAGGATACACACACACACATACATGCAAATCTATGTGCACGTATGTATATGTATGTCTATATGTATATATATATATATACACATATATATGTGTGTGTGTGTGTATGTATGTATATGTATGTATAAGGCAGAAAGTTCTGGTCATCATCTTCATAGCCACCTCTGAGATTATAGGCAGTGGTCTTTATTGACAGTCTTGGACATAGCTCAGTAACATGGATGGGGATCCCCCATGGTAGCTGTACAGAATATACATATTAAAACTAGAAATGGGCCCTAGATTTAGGGGAATAGGAAATAGGGGACCCATGACCAACCAACATACGACTATCATAGAAAGCGAATTGGCCATGTTAACTATGCCTTATAATTGAATGGAAGGAGTGCTGAACAGAGATTTTTCAAAGAGCTTTAGAAAGCAAAAAGGTTTATTGTTTGAAAGGTTTCTGGAGGACCAAGCCTAAAGTGCCGTAAGATGTTGGGGGCGGGGCGGCAATCGATGTTTGCGATTATCTAATGTAACTTCTTTATGAGATTGGTAAGGAAACAGAGTATCAGAATACGGAAGTGACTTGTCCCATTTCACACAGTGAATTGCTGGAAGACCTGGAATTAAACCCAGGTCATCTCACTCCTAGCCCAAAATTCCTATATTATGATTAAAGGAAAGACAGACTAACAATTCTAGAGTCTAGGGCAAGTGAGAGAGGAAAGTGATATACCGGATGGCTGCTGATGGAGAGGCTGAAAGGATGGAATACTAATGGCTAATGATAGCTAATATGTAAATAGTACTTTCAGGTTTAAAAAGTGCTTTACAACTATTATCTCATTTTATCCTCATGAGGACTTTGAGAGGTAGGTACTATTGTTATTGTCATTTTATAGATGTGGAAACTGAGGCAGACAGCTACGAAGTGACTTACCCATGATCACGCATCTAATAACTGAATGAGAGTGGATTTTTAAAAATTAAGTTTTATTTTATTTTCAAATCTACATTAATTCCCTCCCACCATCATCACCTTCTATCAAGGAAGCAAGAAAAAACAAATTCTACTAAAACATGTACAGTCAAGCAAAATAAAATCCCATACCGGTCATTTCACACATACACACACACATACATACACACACACAGGTGATAGATTCAGAATGGAGATTAGGGTATGTATATATGTATATGTATATATATATATGCCCTATGTATATATACATACCTTCTCTATCTGGAAATGGATAGCTTACTTCATTATTAGTCTGCTGGAATTGTGTTTGGTCATTGTGTTGATCAGCATTCCTACGTCTTTTAGATATTGTTTGTTTGCTTTTACAAAGTTCTTGTTAGTTTTTAATTTTTCTCCTGACTCTGAACACTTCATTTTGCATTAGCTAATACATAAACATTCCAGGCTTTCTCTGAAACTACCTTCTTCACCATTTCTTACAAAAAATAATATTTAATTACCTTCATATACAATAATTTGTTCAGCCATTCCTCAAAGGATGGGCATCCCCACAGTTTCTGTTTCTTTGCAATCTGAGGCCAGACTTAAACTCAGTTCCTCCCCAATCTTAGATGCCTCCCAGGAACATGGTATAATCAGGCTAGGGTGACACTTACCTACCGAATAAGAAGTCTTCAGGATTATGTCTCACCCTGGCAGTGTTTCAACAATCAGGCTAGCAGCTTCTGTGGGGGTGCAAGATCCACCCACAGCCAGCACCCAGAAAGCTGCCAACAGCACAGGTTCTTTTGATCTGCTTAACTAAAGAAAGCAAGGTGAAGGGGTTGACAAGCTTACTTTAATTCAGCATACAAATATCATTCACTTAGTTCAGGGGAAAAAGCCAGCACACTGAACTTCAGAGCAAAATACAAACAAATTACAAACATCAACAGATAGACCCAACACAATTCATAGTTACCAACATCTAGGTTCAGCTCAGGAGCTCAGAACAAGGGCTGGCCCAGAGTCATGAGCACCACCACTGCTGCAGCAAAGAGCTCCAAAAAAAAAAGACAGCTAACCCCTGGTTTTATATCTTTTTCAGGGTCAGGGGTGAGTCACACATGACTCACCCACGTGACCTAGAATCGTCACAAAGAGGGGACTTGAACCCACATGGTCTAAAAGCCTCTGCTGTCCCAGACATGTAAACTAGGCCTTCCCTGGAGTTAGCCCCACCTTGGGCCCCACCTTAGTTGCCTATCCACACCCGCATAGGTTTTACACCTAATAGGGGTTTGGGCCTGGGGCTTAGCACTTAGTAAGATTCAATGAAATACACTGAATTACTCAAAGCAAACTAAAGCCAAACTCTTCAAGGGCACTTGTTAAACTAAGTGCTAAGGAGCCCATTTTGCCTACCAACACACTCAGAGAGTTAGACTCCACCTTCATTGCTGATTTGGCATAGAGTTCTCTTTTCTACAATACGGTATAGTTACGTAGGGAATGATGTGACCTGTGACTCCCCAAGAGTCCACCTTATGTGCTCCATGACATTGCCCTCTTTAGATATAAAGGACTATTTGTTTATTCCTAGTGACAATTCTAGGGAAAGATGTGGCATAGAGAATAGAAGGAGGGGTGTTATTCTTTAACCTGGTTAGCTTTGTCCTAGCCAGCAAAGAGGGTGAGGAGTAGGTATAAGGAACTACAAGGCCAGCTTTGTGCAAAGGGAGGAAGTGAGTTAGGGAAGTAAGGTAGAAATCAGTAGGCCTGACACAGCCTGTATAAACAATGAATGGAGCCAAAAAAGAAAGCATGCATGGGAGATAGAATGTCTTTAATGATGCCATGCGATAATGTAGTGAGAAAGTCAGAATAGGAACCTGGACCTCCTGATTCTTGTTTTCAGTGCTATATTTGATTGTCTCTCAATCTACTTTTTACTATTCTGACAGTCCTCTCTCTCTTTTTTTGTTTGGCTTCTTTTTTTCATTCATTTTAAATGTCATTCTGCAAGGCAGAGAACCTTAACACACCCCTCTACCTTTGTCAACACATTCTTCTTCCCTCATAGCCTCATTCTTTTCCACTGTTTCAGCCATCACCTTTTTACAAGCCCTTCATCTCTATTCGAATGTCCTGTTTTTAGCATGAACTCAAAATATCCAAAACTGAACACAATGCTTTTCCCCTTCATACCCAATTATCCCCATAAGTTTCCTATTTTTATTGATAGCACCACCATTCTCTTTATCTCACTGGTTCATAACTTTAGATTCATCTTTGACCTTTCCTCCATCATGCCCCTGCCACACATACATGTGTATCTAATCTGTTTCCCAGGTACCACACTAGTTTATGCTTTCACTTCCCTTCTTCATGACTATCTCAACAGCTCCCTAACTCATCTCTCCACTTTTGATCTCTTCAATTTCCAATCCACCCTGCGTACCATGATAGGACTGATTTTTGCTAAAATACATCTCTGGTCACATACTTCTACAAGCACCAAAACATTCAGTGTTTTCCCTATCACTCGCCACCAAATAGATCAGTCTCCTTAGCTTGGTATTCAAGATCCTCTACATTCTAGACACAATTTATCTTTCTAATATTACTTGATATTACTATATCTTCTATACTTAGACTATACTTGTCTCATTTTTTGACTACTGGATATCTATCAATCCTTCTAAGATCAGAGTAACTTTCACTTTCCCAAGAAATCTTCATTGACAACTGACAATACTACCCTCCCTCCTCTGAGGTGGAAATGATTCATCCTTTTTTGAACTCAAATAATAGTTTGTAGCTCTCATGCATTGGATTCATTTTAATGTTTAAGGACATGATTTATCTTTTCTACTCTATTGTCATGTTTAAGGTAGATTTTTTGTATTAATGTTTGTTTCAGCTGATAGCATTTTTTGTTTTATTCAATATTTAGCAGAATTTGCTAAGGTTTCTTTAAATCTAAAACACTATGTTACATACTGAGAAGTAAAATCAAATATCAAATGAGAGAGGAAGAGAGAGAGAGAGACAGACAGACAGAGACATGGAGAGACAGGAAGACAGAGAGAGACAGAGACAGAGAAACAGAGAGGTAGAGACAGAGAGAGCAAGACAGAGACAGAGAGACAGAGAGAGTCATTAAAGTTTATCTGAGACAGTTTTTGCATCTTATATGAGGTTGAAGTGTGTCAAAGAGTCAAAGAGCTGTCAATATTATATTTTCTCTGATATCCCTACTTTACTCTGCCCTGGCCAGATGACATCTAGAATATTGTCTTTGTTTCTGAGTATTGTATTTTATGAATTACTTCAACAAATTGGCATGTCAAAAGGAGGGTGACCAAATATTAGTTGAAGGAACTAGGAAAGTTCAAACTAGAAAAGAGAAGGCTGAGGGGAGATATGATAGCTTTCTTCACAGCTCTTAAAGGTTGTAACATGAAAGTGGGATTAAGAATGTTCTCTATGGTTCCAGAGGACAGCACTCTGAGAAATGGGTGAAGGTAACAAAGGGGATGATTTAAGTTCAGTGTAAGAAAACAACAAAAACAACAGAAAAAAGCTTCCTAATTATTAAAGTTATCCAAAGGTAATGGGTTTCCTTGGGAGACCCACTCAAGGTTCTCCTTGCAGAATGGTAATCACTTTTCGAGGATATTGTGGAGGGGATTCCTAAATAAATGTGATTCTTCAAGTCAATATGAAAACAAACAAACAAACAAATAGCTATGGAGAAAAATGGACATGGGGTTTCATCACAAAAGAAAAGAAATGGCTTTACATTGTAGCAAGGCAGTACAATATTTTGAGTACTGTAATGATTTAGCACAAGAACCAGCCCCCATGGGAAGCTATTAAACTTTTTTTTTAATACTTACTCCTGTATCTTAAATGATACATGGAATGATTTTTTTTCCAAGTTGGATCCCAAGCTACATTCATTGCTAAAATTTGTCTCGTTGTCGAGAGTCTGATTTTATCCAACACCTGAATAGTTCATTGGCAAAATTAACAGATAAAGTGTGACTGAATTATGGTCAAGTCTCCAGATAATGCAATAGACCTTCCCCAGGTCTAGAACAGACATTTTTTGCCTGGCAAAAAAAAAGTTTTATAGCTATCATAAATTCCAGTGGAAGGAAGAATTCTCAAAGTGAGAGCATTGGCATATATGACCATGAATCAACACCTATGCTATAATTTCCAAATCCTTTATTTCAGAAACATGATTAAAAATGTTGGCAACTTTCTATTGCTGAAGTTATGGGAATGACAAGATTCAAAAACATCTACCCCTATGCTATTTTCACGCATTCCTCCTAGTGCTGTCCTCTGGAGCCCTAGAGAACAATCTTAATCCCCTCAACATATCGATTTATAAATGAAGAGGTAACGTTGATGTATTAAAGAAAATTTCCCTCAGTTATTAATGACTCTCACATAAATAAATGCTCTATTGACACAATACCAAGTATCAAAGCATCAAGATAATATGTAATGATAATAATAACAGCAATGTGTGCTTTTTGTTTCTATGTATAGACAGGACATAGCTCTAGGATATTTTCTACTAAAGAAATTTTTTTCAACTAAAGCAAATCAGCACTTTTATTTCAACTTATATTCTTAGAGACGTGTCTAGTGGCAAATGACTTACCAAGGGTAACACAGTCAGTATGTATCAAAGTCAGGACTTGAACCTGCCTTTATCCAGGCTGACATACTGAATATGACATTCTGAATACTCTCCCTCTTCCTCTTCCTTTCTACTTTTCTTTCTCTCTCTCTCTTATTCCTCCTTCCCCCCTTTTTTTTCTTCCTCCCTCTGTATCAGTCTCTGCTTCTGTCTTTGTTTCTCTTTATAGACATAACCACATATAATTTAGAAATTTTGTCTACCATCATGTGAAGAAAAAATGTAAATGATTTGTTTTTCAGTTTTCTTACAAATATTTCAGGTTTGTGTAGACTTAATTTTCACAATTCCTAAGTGTTTGTTAATTAAAGAAGTAAGTTATCCATCAAATTATGGAATAGTGAATAGTAGATAATTCAACAGATAAGACAATTAATTCAAAGAGAGTCTACTTACCTTAAAAAAGAAAACAATGTTGTGATTTCATAAACAGTGGGCATTCTTTTCATCATGCCTTAGGGGGTGTTTTCATGAATTACTGTGAGGAATTAACAAAGAAGAATCCCTTAATACTCAACCCTCTGATGATAACCCCCTCCGGGCCTAGCTAGGATAATCCCTGGGTAACAGAAATGCAGAGAGATAGAGACAAAACCAGAGAGACACACAGACAGAATTTAATGTGGGAGAAGAGAAAGAGAGAGTCAAAAGCCAGAAGAACAAACCGATATCTAGTCATCCAAAACACTCAGTCTTCATAGTCTGAAATATCATTAAGGAGATTAAAGCCATCAGTGACTGTAGTACAAGAAGGGCATACTTTTCTATTTAATTCTGTGCCTTTCTTTTGGAGACTTAGGAGGAAGAGACATCAAACTTGGCAATATTGTTTTTCATTAAAACCTCTCTTTCAAGTAAAGGAAAGCTTGACACCATGAACCACTGGATTTAAAGTAAAACAAGGAGAAGAAAATCTCTTGAGATGATGCTTTCCACTGTTTCTTAAGATTCTAACTGCATCAAAATGTGTATCAGACACATCAAAATGGGGAATAAAGTTCTCACTCAGGTTTCTTTACACTAAATTTGTATCTGGAAATCACAGAGCTTAACTGGAAAAAAATCTGAATAAGAAGCTATAGGGTTTTTGTTGTTAATCTAAAGTTTTGTTTTCTTTAGTACTCTCTTTTGAAAAGTTTATTTTTTTAATGACTGTACTTCATTTGAAAATGAGGCTAATTAGTGACTCCTTCCATATACATCATTTCCATCCTAGCAGTCTGAAGCACACTGTCTGGAGGGTTTAGTTAAAGAATTTGCCGCCGTTTGGGCTTCCTACCTTTTGAAGTGATGACACCTGAAACTCTATTCTAGTGGACAAGGAGTCATCCTGTACTTCTGCACTGTAGAGAAGCAAGTGGGAATATTATATATCTTTAATCACTTGTTACCAACTGCTTCAACTCTCGACTCTGGATGATAAGTTAGAAAATACAAAATCTGAGGAAAAGTATTTTAAAGGCAGCCAACACCCCTTTTATTCTGTAAAAGGAATTAAAATATAATTGTGTTTCTTTTCCATGCAGTCCAATTCCCTTATGAGTTGTAGAAATAGGGATTTTTTTTTTGTCACATCACATTTTCAATAAAGTCTCCAGAGAGAATTCATATGATTCTTCTTTCCATTGTGAGGCTGACCTAGACACAGGGATGCTCTTAGCATGCCCCTTGAATTCCCCTTGCTCTGATAGAATGTGTTAATATATGTATGAATTTAAGGCAAAACAAATAAAGCTGACCTCAATTGTACAGTCTTTTAAACATATATATTTCTATGATAAAAAGGGTGCTATATGCAGTGTGTCTGATACTTCTGGATTTTTGAGATTCGAAGGTCTGTGCCATAGTCAGTGACCTGGGAAGAATGATAATGTGGTCGTGGCTAGAATGATAATTGCATCCACATAGCTATTTTGCATCCTTTCTCTCTCTTTCTCTCCCAAAGTATATTAAGACCTATATCCGCAGATGTATGTTTAGTCAAGCTGTTTAATGCAATGTATTAATCTTTAAAATGATTCAAGGACAAACACTGGTCTCTGTACACTGTGTGTCACCCTGTAGGATGCTGAATTTCCTTGCATAATATCCCTCCTTTGAAGCATCTATTTTACCATTGAAACAAGAGGAGGGAAATATGTAAGGGTAAATTTCTCTCAAATGTCACCAAGCCAAGAGTCTTCCCTGATAAAGTCTCTGAAGATTTGGGCAGAGTAATTAACCTATGCTTATACTTCATCAATATACGTGCCTCTGATTAAAGAGACCAGAAAAAAGGTGGGGGGCTCAGGTCTACTGGGTTCTCTGAAATGTCACTGAAATACACAAAGATGAATTCTATGATATGGGAAACTGTGAAAAGATTGGGGGCTGTATTCATGGAAAAATCTCCAAAACCAATGAGATAATGCACTTATCAAAATATCATGGAACTTGTATGTAAACACTCTCACTTTCAGCAAACAGGTTATACTGCTTCTCTTTACAGATTCACAGACCATCCCACTTGAAGGGACCTCGAAGGCCACTGAGTTCAACCCAAACCTGAATAGAAATCCCCTTGACAACATACCTAACAAGTGGCCTCAATCCTTTGTCTGAAACAACACTACTTTTGAGCCTCTACAGCTACTATTGTTAGAAAAGATTTTCCTTGTATCGCCTTTAACTTTGCCTCTTTGCATCTTGGTTGTCCTTTGAATTCCTTCACATTCTGAGCCTTAGGATGGAAGGTTTATAACATAGCATTGTGCTGGTAAATATTAAATAGCCAGCTCTCTGGAAAACCAAAACCAGAACATTGTTTTCTTAAATCTAGATAATCAACAAAATGATAAATTGATAAAACTCTAAGTCAAGCCTTAGTTTGGAGCATTTGTAGGTTCCTGAGGTGTTCATGCTCACACTGAAAATTTAACAATTGGCTCTCTAAAGCCCATAGCATTTGGCCCCAGCACACCTCAGCTAGAACTGGAAGCAATCTCAGAGGCTTCCTATTCCAACCTTTTCATCTTAAAGATGAAGAAAATGAAATGCAGACACTTTAGATGCTTTCAAAATATCCAATAGTCACATTCATCTTTGGTGACCCCAAGTCCAACTCTACAAGTTTAACCCTGTTCTTGTTTTGCCAACTACATGCCATTGTTGCTAATTCTGGCTTAGGGAGGACAAGTCTATACTTTCTTCCAGGTGACAGCCCTTTAATAGCTGATTTAAGTACTTGCTATGTAACAGGAACATGTTCCCCCAAGCCTTCTTTACTCCAAGCTAAGTATCTCCAGTTCTTTCACTTAATCATCCTGTGGCAATTTAGACACCCTTTTTCACAGGCTTCTTTGTCCTCCAGAGCCTCTCTAGCTTTGACTCTCCTAAACTCACAATGTTTTCTTTGACCATAATGTCATTTGAAGAAGTTTGTTTGCATTAGTTTTTTTTGTCTTTCATGTCACACTTTTGACTCATAGTGAGATCACAGAAACTAAAAGACCTATATGTTTTTACAGACAAGCTGCTTTCTAGGCATAGCTCCCCTATCTTGTACTTTGGGAAATGATTTTTTAAAGCCTAATGTAAGGCATTATGTTTACATTTATTGCTTAAGCAACTTATTCTGGTTGCAGCTACTGTGGCTGTGTAAGGCCAATAACACCAGCACACAGGAGGGCTGCTAGCATAGGTTCTTTGATCTGCTTTTCTAAGGAAAGCAACTTTAAGGGGTTTACAATCTCACTTTACTCAAACATACATATATCATTCACTTAGTTCAAGGAAAATGTCAGCACCTTGAACTTCAGAGCAAATACAGACAGAAATTACAAACATACATTATATAAACAGAGCAAATAAACACGAATCAATAGAGATTTCTGTCTGAGAAAGTCACGGATATACAGTTACCAGAGAAGCACCAATATCTGGGTTTTCAAGCCTGGGGGCTCTAGCCGATACCCAGAGGCTCCACATCAAAACTCTTTCAGTGAGGGAGAGCCCCAAATAAAAGGCTAACCTCTGAGTTTATGTACCCTTCTTAGGGCTTGAAGGCTTCACACCTAATCAGCAAAAGGGTGTGGCCCTTGGCCTTAGCACCTAGCAAGACTTAATCAAAGCACTTGATTACTTCAGCATTCTAAAAGAGAAAACAATAAAAAAAAAAGTCCCACCTTAATTAACAATACATAACTCTGGGCTCATCAATAACATGAAGGTTCTCTAAAGGCCACAGAACATCTAGCTCAAATTTCTATTTTCGTATATTCTTTTGGGGGCAGCCAGGTGGCTCAGTGGATTTGCACTGTGCCTAGTCAGGAAGATCTGAATTCAAATTCAGCTTCTGACACTTACAAGCTGTGTAACTCTAAGCAAGTTATTTAATTCTGTTCGCTTCAGTTCCTCATCTATAAAATGAGCTGGAGAAGGAAATGGCAAACCATTTCACTGTCTTTAACAAGAAAATCCCAAATGGGATCACAAAGAGTCAGGACTGAGACAATTCAACAACAAAAGTATACTTTTCATGACGCCATGGCTTTCTTTCTTTCTTTTTTTTTCTTCCTTTCTTTCTTTCTTTCTTTCTTTCTTTCTTTCTTTCTTTCTTTCTTTCTTTCTTTTTTTCTTCCTTTCTTTCTTTCTTTCTTTCTTTCTTTCTTTCTTTCCTTCCTTCCTTCCTTCCTTCCTTTTTTTTTTTGCAAAGTTAGAAAGCAATCAGTGATACTTTGTCACAGCAGCTATGACTAGAGAATTAAGGAGCAGATTTTCAGTGGGAGAAGTTCTGGAGCCACTCATGTGGGACTCAGTCTCCCTAAACTACATGTGGAGACATTTCATCTATATTTCTGCTTCTCAAAGTTCATATGAGATAATATATGTGAAGTGCTTTACACAATGCCAAACACTAGTAGGTGCTTAATATATGCTTGTTCCTTTCCTTTCCCCCTTCATCCGCAAATGAATACTTGGAGGGTGTCCTTATGTAACAATACTATCTGGTGTGCTCAAAAAAATCTCTATAATCTCTAATCGATATTAAAAATAAATCACAAGATTGTCAGTTTTATAGCTTGGAAGAGGTCGCTGTAATAACCCATATTTCACCATGTATTCATTACAACTTTGAGGTATGGCTCATTTGTCAACATTTCTCAGATGAAGAATCTTTCATTCATAAAGGTAAAGCAACTAGATGAATGGCCTACAGATGGCATCTCTTAAGGCATTTAACCCATTTGTCCTAACACCAGGATCTACACCGTTCACTCCACTCTAAATCTCTCTCAGCCTTTTTAGAACAGTCTGAGGGAATGTAGCCTAATGCTTCTTTCCCTGCTGTGCTCCACCCAGTACCCTTGACCTTGTATCTGGTACACTATCTGTGTGATGTGGTAATGAGGATAGTTATCAGATCCGTTGCAGAGTTAATTAATTCTTAACTCCTCTAAAGCTAAATGTTTAGAGGAAATTATTCATTCAGTAAAGCTTTGGTGGAGGGTTCACCCTCCAGACACACTACTGATATCTTAACATTCAGCTATTGAATAATTTGGAGTTGTTTTCTTTCTGAAATGTTAGTATGAAATCATATTAAATACCCTGGTTATTCCATTTGGGGAAAGTTTCACATGGAAAATAATGTTATGGTTATGTTTTGCTTTCCTGCATAGATACAAATGGAAAACCTCCTACCCTCCAGAACTAGTTATATTTATATTTTGTTTTCTTTGCCTTCTAAGGAAGTTGTTTGTGGTTTCACTTTCAGGCTTAGTAGAGAAATCAAGTGTTTAAAAGATTCCACAATGAAGATGACAGTAACTCTCTATTTTTTAACATGTGGAATTGGGCGTATTTATAATAATAGTTATTAGGGAATCTTGGTAGTAATATCACAAAATAAAATTCATGTGTAGAGGAGTAAGCCTAAATGAGGAAGAATGCAACTTTAGAAACCTTACATTATAATTCAATCTATAGCATATCACATTTGCCAATGTCCTCTCTTTTTGTTTCTGTCATTATGTCTGTCTTTCTATGTCTTTCTCTCTGTCCATCTTTGCCTCTTTCTCTCTGGCTATCTCTGTGTCTCTGTCTCTGTTTCTCTGTCTCTCTCTCTGTCTCTGTGTCGCTGTCTCTCTCTCTGTCTCTTGGCCTTAGTCTCTGTCTCTCTCTGTGTCTCTGTGTCTGTGTCTGTCTGTCTGTCTGTCTGTCTCTCTCTCTCTCTCTCTCTCTCTCTCTCTCTCTTTCTCCCACCACTCCTGCTTTAATAGCCACCCACTGCACCTTACCATCCTTTCAGACTACCATCTTATATCTCTCTAACCCTTATCAAACAAATTCCTATGGTGAAAAAACAAAACAAAACAAAAACTGCCTAGACTTGGTGCCTCCACTTTCTCCCCTCTAACTCACTTCTGAAATCCTCCCATTTTGGCTTCTGAATTAAAAACGATTTCTTAATTAGAAATTCTTTTGTCAATCCCCATTCTTCTTGATTCCTCCACAGGATTTAATTACAATCCTTTTCTCTTCTTTCCACTCAAGGTTTCATGCTACTGCGCACTCATTTCTCCTAGCTATCTGATTACTCTTCCATGTCCTTTCATAAATTATCATCCATAGCATAGCCTTCAGCCATGGATTTATGCCAAAGGTTCTCTATTGGACATTGAAAACTAGATGCCCTATTCATCTAACACAGAACAGAATTTATTATCTTTCCTTCACAAAACCATTCCTCTTCTGAACTTTCCTCTTTCTTTTGAGAATACCATCATTCTTGTAGCAAGCTAGCTTTGGAATCTTAGTGTTATACTTGACTCTTTGCTCTTTCTGACCTCAAAAATCCAATTAATTGCCTAGTCTTTTAACTTTATGATATTTATTGCATCCCTTCCCTTTTCTCCACTTACATAGTCACTGCCCTGATTAAGATCTTCATCACTTCTCACCTGGACGATCACAAAAACTTCCTTATTGATCTCCCTCTCTTAAATCTTTCCCACTCCCATTTATTCTTCACACAGTTGCTAAAGTGATTTTCCTAAAGCATAGGTCTGATCATATCACTCCTTTATTAGTAAACTCCATTGTCTCCCTATTACTTGCATAATCAAATGTAAACACTTCTGTTTGGGCACATAAATTCTTCCAGCATGGACCTAACTTATCTCTCCAGCCTTACTACCAAATACAATATTTCATACCCATGGTTAGGTGATATAATGACTGGATCCCTGGGCCTAAAATGAGAAGGACCAAATTTAACACTGGTCTCCAACATTTACTATCTGTGTGATCCTGGACAAATCACTTGACTCTGTCTATCTTGGCTTCCTCATCTGTAAAATGGAGAAAATAATAGCACCTATCTGGATTTGAAATGGGGTCTTCCTGCCTCCATGTCCAGTGCCCTATCCACTAAACCACCTACCTGTGTAGCAATATATCTACAAATATATATTTTATATTTATATATAAATACTCTATATACAGACACATGCATATACATATAGACAGATACATGTATATACACACACGTGTATATACATGTGTATGCATATATACCTATGCACATATATAGAGACACACACACATATGTATATATTTATATATGTACATACACACATTCACTGTGCACACTACTCTAAAATGTTAACTCCTTTTGTTTTGGTCCAGACCTATGAATTCGTTGTTATAGGAAATTCCTGATAAGAAACTCCCACTAGTGATCCAGATGACTGAGTATTTTATGACTTAAAATGTTCCAAAAGGGCACGGACACTTTCCAGGATCATATAATCAGTCTGTTTCAGAAGGAGACCCATATATTTTGGACTCAGAGTTTGTCACTCTATCCATTATAATATACTTCTATTTTGTCTATTCAATCCCCATTTCCAGACCTCCCCCCACACACACACAAAAGTGCTTTCTTGTTATAAAGAAAAGTGCTTATTAAAAACAAGAGACAGGGCAGCTAGGTGACGCAGTGAGTAGAGCACCAGCCCTGGAGTCAGGAGGACCTGAGTTCAAATCCGGCCTCAGATACTTGACACACTTCCTATCTGTGTGACCTTGGGCAAGCCACTTAACCCCAATTGCCCTGCATTCTCCCCTTCAAAAAAAAAAAAAAAAACAAGAGACAAAACAGTCACGTCGATTAGCATAATGCAATTCCATAACCATAGATGTCATGTTAATACTGAGAGGAGAGAATTGTGTTGTTGGATCTGTTCTCTATGGAAAAGGTTGCTTATTGCATTTAGCACTAAATTAATTAGTGTTCTTCTAATGGTATCACTGTAGTCCTTGACTATATTATGTTGTTCTCCACCTTCTACTTTACTTGCTCTGAATGAATTTATACAAATCTTCCCATGTTTCTCTGAATTCCTCATAAATATCACTTCTTGGCACACCACTGCATTTGTTGTAGCATATATCACAGTTTCTTTAGGCATTCCCCAATTCATGGGCATTTACCTTGATTCCAATCAAATATTCAAATTTAGAATATTCTGTCAATAGCTGAGCCCATTGTAAGTTTTGCTGATCTGATAACTTGACCTCTAATGGCTTAGCCACCAGGACTTTGGGGTCCTCACAATGATCTGAAGACTCTTGAAAGGAAGACTTTAGTGGACTTTATGTACTCCATTATGAAGTATTCAGAGAAAGCATAAACATAGCAATTGAAAAAAAAAAGCAGCACAGCCTCAAACTATGAGATTTGGAAGAGATCTTGGTTCATCTGTTGTCACCTTTCTCATTTTTAGGAGGATGAAAGTAGGGCAAGAATGATGAAATGATTTTCATTGGGTCACACAACATTTAGTGTCAGAGCTGGGATTCAGGCCTAAATTCCTTAACTCCAAGTCCGTAGTGTGCTTCCCCCATACCAGACTGCCTTGCAGGAGGACTATAATTCACTATCATCAGGCTAAATGGTGGACACTCTAATTCGGATGTGTAGAGGACTGGGTGAAGGTAGCAACAAATAAACTAGTGATCTAATTAGGTTGTTTGAAATATCCAATAGCTTGTGGCGTATTTACTGTGGCTTGTATATTGTCACTGAATTATGCAGGAAGTTATAATGGTGCTGGGAGAATCTGGCTTAACAGATTCTTGGTTTTTATTAATTCATTACTGCCTTTCTCTTTCCAATATATTCTACTGTTTTAAACACCCATCCTATAGATCTTCTTTTATTGTAGTCACTGCTACATCGCTTCAATACTGGATTGTATTCATAACTGTTTCCCAATGTATGTGCGAGTATTTATGTTGGTATCTTTATGCTCTATGGTAGGCATTTTTGCTGTATCTGTGTTTATTTATAAAGAATAATTATTTAATTAACTCCCCCCACTCAGTTTGCCTTCCTAACCAAATAGACTGCCATTTCCCCTTGTTTTTGACCTTCTAGTCACTTGCATTCCATTTGACTCAACCAAAACAATTTGAATTCAATTTGCAAGTCAAATGTCAGGAGCCTCTTTTCAAAAAGGCATAATATCTACTGATCTTCTCTTCATCCATTAATTTGGTCATAAAAGCAATCACACTTGTCTAGCATGTCTCTTTATTAACCCAGGTTCTTTGCCACTTTCTTGCAGGCCTCTCAGACTGTCTTGTTAGTCACAGAACATTGCTTAATAGTTTTAGACAAGTAGGGCTGGTACCACACCATTCAATGAAGTTACTTTGTCATATATGTGCTAAATGTGGAACTTCTGGATCTGGGTCCCAAAAGACGGAGCTTCAGTGAGTTAAACCGAACAGACAAATAACATTAGCCCAAGCATAAGAAATATCTAAGTAATTAACTACATGTTTTGATCAATGTAGATAACCAATATGTATCACTCAGAAATAATAACTACTATTAATAAAGTGCCTTAGGGTTTACAATGCAGTTATATTCATTATCTCACTTGATCACTACAGCAACCATCTGAGGTAGGCTGTGCTGGGCTAGGTTTATTATATTCACTTTTTTGTTGTCATGGTTCAGTCATATCTGACTCTTTTTGACCCCATTTGGAGTTTTCTTGGCAAAGATAGCAGAGTGTGTTGCCCTTTCCTTCTCCAGTTCATTTTAAAGATGAGGAAACTGAGGTAAACAGGGTTAAGCTAATTACACAGTGTCACATAGTTAATAAATGTGTGAGGCTGAATTTGAACTTAGGTTTTCCTGACTCCAGGCCTGCACTCTATCTGCTGCACCACCTAGTACATATATGGAAACTGAAACAAAGAGATGGGAAGTGATTTGTTTAAGTTTTGTTTAAGATTTATTTAAGATTTGCTCAGTTTTCAAGTGGTAGAATTGTAGTTTGAACCTAAATCTTCTGAGTTGGAGTGTACAGTCTCTCAAGAATCATTAAAATCAGACATTCTGGTTTCAAGGATATATGATTATCTAAGTATATGTGCTCACTCCTCTAATGTAGTTTTCTATGATGTAATACATGAAGGAAATTGGAAGTCATATGACCTGATTTAACAAACCAACTGTGCCCCCTAATAGATTATGCTTTTGGATAAGTCTGTCCACTTCTCTAAGGCATGATTTCCTTACCTTCAAAATGAGGGGTTTGGACTATATGATTCATCTGAGGTCACTGATGTTTCATCTTATGAACCTATACATGCCTTAGTACCTAGATGGTCTTTTTTGTGACTTTATTTTTTTTTCTAACCCTCTAGACAACTATCTGCCTCCTGCACTTAGCTAGAATTGTCCCAGAATGGCAGGCACGGAATCTGCCCATCTTGATACTCAAGAATCTAAAAGTATTGCCATATGGTTATGTTACATAACACAAGGATAGTAAAATATATATTTTAATATTTATTTCTTAATTTCTTGTGCTTAGTTTCCCAGTAAGTACGTGCACACAGTTGTTAACTATTAATAGACATTTCTTCCTAGCATATAAGAAATGAAAAGTTGGAAGATATCTCAGAACCTATCCAATATGACTTTCAAATTCACGGAAAAAAAACAAAAACATTTGTTTATATACTCCCTGATAGACGAGAATTATGTCTTGGTTTGGTGTACTGGAATGAATACTAGATTTAAAGTCAGAGGACTTGGGTTTTGAATCCTAACTGTGCAACTTACTATGTGTCACCTTGAAGAATTTATTTACCCTTTCTTGGCCTCTATTTCCTTATTTTGTCATCTTTTATATTATACTTTTATCAGAATGAAGCTATGTGGGCAAGATGCTAGTATAGTTAGGTAATTTTTGAATTGTTTAAAAATCCCTTCTCTATGGGCAATATTAAGTTGAGGAGCTTGGCAACTAGGTGGCACAGTGGATAGAGTGTTGAGCGTAGAGTCAGGAAGACCTGAGTTCAAAGCTGGCCTCAGACATGTGCTAGTTCTGTGACTCTGGTCAAGTGACTTAACCCTATTTGTCTCAGTTTCCTCATCTGTAAAATGAGCTGTGGAAGGAAATGGCAAACCACTCCAGTATCTTCTCTGAGAAAACTCCAAATGGAGTCACAAAGAGTTGGATATGACTGAACAACAAAGTTGAGGAAGTTTCTAGGAAATTGCTTCGGTGATCAGTCTTCTATCAATCTCATGTTGATATATTATTTTATTTAAAAATCAGTCACTTAATTGAAGCTATGCAAGATATGCCTATTAAAATTTGTAGATGCCACAAAGCTAGAAATAATTACTAGTAAAATAAATGACAAATTCAGGTTTCAAAAAGGTTTTAATATGGTCATGCAACAGGAAAAATGTAAAATTCTTAATTTGGGTTCAAAAACTAAACTTTATAATTGTGACTATGGAATTATTCATGACTGGAGAATCATGTGTAGATAATAATTGTTTAAAAAGATATGATAGTTTTAGTAGATAGTGTAATATAAGTCAATGTTGTTAAGAAGGATTTGAAAAAGCTACTATCACCCTATGATAAATTAAGATAGACTAGTGTCTAGAATAAGAGGAGTGTTCCAATGTATTCTAGTCATATTATGCCTAATACAGTGTTTTATTCCGGATGATGAAATTTTAGGAATGTTATAAACTGTGTTATATCCAGAAGAGGACAACTAGAATAGTGAGAGGGTTGGAAAAAAATGTCTTACTTGGATCTATTGGGGAAAATGTTTAGTCTGGAGAAGAGAAAACATTAGGAGACTCTGACAGTAACCTTCAATAATCGAAAGGTATAAAATGTGGAATAAATTTATCATTAATTAAGAAAAGAAGATGGGGGGAAGGATGATAGCTGACAATTACTTGAATGGCTGTCATATAATGTACAGTGACTGCTCGTTTTGTGTATGAAATGGACTATATAGCCCATAAGATCTCTTCCACCTCTCAAATTCTATAATTCTACAAAGAGACTCATTATGTGGCCCCAGATTTCATACCTAGATACAATGGATGGAAGCCTGAAAGCAACAGATTTAAGCTTGATGTAGGGGGAAAAACTGAAAAGAAAATAAAGTTGGTCAAAATGTCACAGGAGATATCTAATCCTCCCTCATGGAATATCTTGTAGAGTAGAGGTTGGATGAGTGACCACTTATTTGGGAGGTAGGAAGGACATATGGAGAAGATACTTGTTCAGGTTACTTAGTAAGACAAAGGTCGAAATAGATAGTATCTGATGTTCATTCCTTCCAACTAACATATATTCAGTTATTCTACAATCTATTAAATAAGAGTTTGACTAGATTATTTTTCGGCCCTCTTCCTTTTTCAACATTCTGTTTTCTAACAGCCTGTGTTACAAAGTCCCTTCCAGCTCAGGTCCTACTATTGAATCTACTATAGGGATAGTTTGTTTCAAACTTTCTTATTTAAAAAAACTGGTATTTGAGTATTTGGGTATACATATTGGGCTTTATTTCTATTATTAACCTCTGTGGGAGGTACATGCTCTTGAGACTGCTAAATCAAAGAGTATCCATTTTTCAGGATTTCTGGACCTCCTCATAGTTCTATCAAGATTCTATTAACATGTCTATCTTTCCTTGATTTCTACAACTTTGATTTATTCGTAGGATCATAGATGTAGAGCTAGAAGGAAGGAGATTCATAGGTCATCTGATCTAGAGTATTCTTTTTACAGATGATTGTGTTGGGAATCAAGATGGGCTCTTATTCAACCAAGTGGCCTTGAAGAGTTTGGCCTTTATTTCTTTGATTAAATTAGGAGTCCTTGATGACCTCCTTGCCTCAAGGAAAAGCCTAGTTTACATGGGTTTGAGTGACATGTTTGTGACATCAGAGGCTTTTAGACCATGTGAGTTTAAGTCGCACTTTTGTGGCGATTTTAGGTCATGTGGGTGAGATGCATGTGTGACTCACCTTTGACCTTGAACAAGATATATAAACTCAGAGGGTGGCTTTCTGTTTTGGAGCTCTGAGCCACAGCAGGAGTGGCACGTGACTCTGGGCCAACCATTGTTGTGAGCTCCCCGGCTTTGAAGAAAACCCAGATGTTGATGCTTCTCTGGTAACTGTATATTGTGATTTTGTCAGACAGAAATCTATCTGTTGATTTGTGTTTATTCGCTCTTTTTGTATTTGCTCTGAAGCTCAGGGTGCTGACTTTTCCCCCTGAGCTGAGTGAATGATATTTGTGTGTTGGATTAAAGTAAGATTGTTAACCCCTTAAAGTTGCTTTCCTTAGTAAAGCAGATCAAAAGAACCTGTGTTGGCAGCTTTCTGTGTGCTGGTCTTACACCCCTTCCACAGCTGCTAGTCAAATTGTTGAAACAATGATGTGCTGAGATACAGAGAGGTTATGATTTACCCAATGTATAAATGTTAGATTGTAAAATTTGAACTCAGGTCCTCTGATGACAAATCCAACATTTTTGCACTTCACATACTGCCTCCTGACTTTTTCTGTTTATTATATTCTGTGAAATTTAGATAAATATAAGAAGAAACATCATATTTATACAAATTTATAATTAATTTATTATTATTCATGTTTTAATAATTTGTTTCATATAATTTTTGATGTTTGAACTTCCTCTGAAAATGGTTCTCATCCTTTCACCACTTATCTTTGGATAGTCAGGTCAGAAGGCCTCTTAGCCTTATATGTTCATAAAAATTCCTCTAAGTTTTGAATGTCAAATTTGTATGAGATGTTTGATGAAAAGACTTTTGTATTCTATTTTCATTACATTTATTAAAATATGAAGTATCAAAACTATTCATCCCCTCAAAAAAACTTTCCTCCAAACACGTTTTTTAAAAAGATGCCATAATATATCAAGTTTTCCAGGTTTAAAACCATAGTAAAATCTCAGGGTCTGTACATCTTGCATGAAGTAGGTGCTCAATAAATTGCTAGTTGTTAGACTGATTGACTTTCTTCTTTTCCCTTAAACTCCTTCTAACCCTACCTCAGACACTTACATATATATGCATCTTAATTTTATGCACACACACACACACACACACACGTTTTTCCCCCCAAAATGTTTCCAAATGTTAACCCATCCTTTCAAATTTAATTTAACTCCAACTTGGTCATATATGTTGTTATTATATTCCTCTAGACTATGCTAATATTGTATTTCAAATGTGCATATCTATGCTCATTTTTAATGTGGGCTTATACTTGTCTTTCTCTGTTTCATCTCCCCATGGTCTGGTTATACCGATCATTTTTTTTAATCATCAAAAGAGTAGAGTAAAATTCCTTCAACCTTCACAATTTTGAATTACAAGTGTAGTATAGGTATTAATTGCTCAGTCAGTCCATTGCCATCTATTAAACACATTCTTCTGCAAAGCAATACTACAGCTATCTCTAAGCATGCTAGGATGTTGGGCAATTAGTTTGCTTTGTAGACAATTTATGCATTTTTATTTCATTTTAAAAATTTTATTTTTATCTCATTTGTTACTTTTTCTTATACTTCTTTTTTCAAATTCTCATCTTTTGTTATCTATTTTAGAGAGTACTTTCTTTTGGAAGTGGTCTCTGTCCTTTGCTATAAATTGTCTATTATTTGTTTGCCTTTTTAATCTTTGAGATATCTAATTTTGTCTCATTTCCCAAACATATTTCTTCTTTTAAAATTTTCCATCTCTTCTAAACATTGTTGAGGTTTTTGCAGTCATTCAGTCATTATTTGTGTGGTTCTTTTAGTTAAAATGTGTAACTTATTATCTTGTTATTATAGCGTTTCTCCCTCATTTAAAGACATTTCTTTTTTTTTTCTTCTAAAATAGTTTCACTGCATTTCATCATTCAAGAAGCGTTTGCTTGGTGTTTTTTTTTTTTTTTGCTATTGTTATTGTTTGTCAATTTTAGTGCTAAGTTTTTCTTGTGCGAAAATCTTAACCATCTCCTATTTACTGGTAGTTGTGTTTGTTAGACATGACTTTTCATTCTGCCATGTTACTTTATATCCTTTATCTCCCATTCATTGATTTGTTGTTGTATCCTTATTTTGGGTGCCTTTTGTGCTCTTTTTTGGGTGTAGAAGGTAACTCATGATTATAACCCACGTTTTACTCATGTATCTTCCCAGAAGCCTGCTCTATTTCTGTCACAATAGTGTTGAAACGTAAGTTCCTTGCAATTAAAGATTATTTCTTTCTTTATATTTGTATTCCCAGTGTTTAGGAGAGTGCCTGGCATCTAGTACACTCATAAACAGTTGGTGACTGTTTGAACAAATTTAACATTAATATGATCTTTTCCCCATTCTAGGTTAAGGACTTCTGTCCACATCACTGGAGTTAGACAAGTTAACCAGCCTCTCCTTGTCAAGGGGTTGATGAGTTCAGCTGAATTACTGCTGGGTGTTGAGGTGTTTGTGGGGAGGGAGAGGTAGACTGAAAAGTACAAACAGAATTGAGCTCAGAGCAGGAGGTCTGGGGCCATGAACAGTGACCAAAAAATAAGGAGTATTGGGCACTTATAAAAACTAAGCTGAATGGGCAATGTGGTATTTTGTTTTATATATATATCTGTGTGTATGTATTACTCAATTTTCCATAGGCATTGCCTTCTAGTGAGTTTTCTTGCTATTTCTTGGGTTTTTTTAATTACGTTGATTCCTCATATTTTCTTTTTGAACGTGGTGAGGGGAAGCTGAGATTAAATGTATATTCTAATTTAATTATCTTTCTAATGGTGAAAGGGACCTCAAAGACAGTCTAATTCAACCCAAATGTGAAAACTAATCCTCACTACAGCCCAGAAAGTGGTCTTCCCATCTTTGGTTGAAAACCTTCAATGAAGTAGAAAGGAATACTCCCCAAGGCCTTCCATTACACTTTGACAGAACATTAATGGTTAGGGAGCTTTTTCTTACCTTATGTCAAGCATAAATGATACTCATCACAACTTCTATCAGTCGATTCCCTGACCAAACTAAACCTGGTTTGTTTTACACTCTGAGGATCGATTATTTGCGTGAGTTGAATTATTACCCACACTTATGAAATCACAAATCCCTGAGGCATTTAAATGTCCTTGATTCCTACAACTGATTTTGATATGGGAAAAACATGAAGTCCTTCACTTCCCTAGTTGCCCTCCTTTGAGCATTTTTTAACTCATCAATGGCTTTCTTGGAATAGGGACTGAATAAAATAAGACAGAAGAAGTCAGAGGAGTTTAATGGACATCAGTAATATAAATTCTATCATTCTGGAAACTATAGCTCTTTAAAGGTTGCTTACTTATGTCCTCCCCTCTAAATATTTCCAGATCTTTCAAAAGATCTATGCAGCTAAGTGGTGGAATGGGTAGAATGAAGGACCTGGAGTCAGGAAGACTCAAATTTAAATCTGGCCTCATGTATTAGCTTAGTGATCCTGGGCAAGTCATTTCACCACTGTCTGCCTCAATCTGTAGGGAGGGGACAATAAATAGTACCTACTATTAGTTGTGGCTACTCCTGCCACTAATACAAATTGCATCATGATTTCACATGCAATGAATAGCTGCTCCAATGGCTGTTGTGACTGAAAATTTACCACTCTGTAGCCAATCTACTGAGGAGGCTCATTAGATGTGGATTTATTTGTCCTTAGCTAACAGCAATTACCTCTATCCCAACCTATACTTGAACCCTTTCTACTTTGCTGGAACCTATCAGAGAGCTCTGCTTTGTCACAGCAGCGTTTGAGCTTCCAAGGGCCACTGCTGGGGAATCATACTTTGGGGGAAGACATTTCAAAATATATGAAAAAAAGAAAAAAAAGTAAAAAAAGTGCAGCTGCTTGGTTTCACCTGTGTTTTCATGAAGTAGAGAAGGTGTTGATGGTATTTCCCAACCAGGTGATCTGATGATTATATCTGATTTAGCATCTTGGTCCTTAATAGTGGCACGGGGACACTTAAATGGATTTACAAAATGTTTTTGTTGTTGAATAATAATACCTTGTATTCCAAAGAAAATATACAATTTTCCAAGTATTTTTATCACAATCCAGTGAGTTAGTTAATACGTGTACTGCACGTCTGTACTTTTACTTTTCTCTCATACTGTAAGGTAGCTAGAACAAATAGTATGCCAATTTTTCAGATGAGCAAATTGAGGCTTAGAAATGTTAAATGACTCTTCTGCTTCTCTGGGCATGCATGTGGAGAGAGAGAGAGAGAGAGAGAGAGAGAGAGAGAGAGAGAGAGAGAGAGAGAGAGAGAGAGAGAGAAACAACAATTACTTGATGCTCCTACTGTGGCTGTGTAAGGCCAATAACACCAGCACACAGGAGGGCTACTAGCATAGGTTCTTTGATCTGTATTTCTAAGGAAAGCAACTTTAAGGGGTTAACAATCTTACTTTAATTAAACATACATATACCATTCACTTAGTTCGGGGAGAAAGGCCAGCACCCTGGACTTCACAGAGAATACAAACAGAAATTATAAACGGAACAAAATACCGCAAATCAGCAGACAGGGCTTCTAACTGTCTGACCATAGCAATACATACACAGTTACCAGAGAGAGAAGCACCAACATCTGGGTTTTCAAAGCCTGGGGGCTCCTTAATGGCTACCCAGAGTCTTGTCTGACCAAATAACAGGAACGGTCTTCCAATGAGTGAGCCCCCCAAAACCTCACCTCCCATAGTTCTGAGAGTTTTCAGTTCTCAATTCTCGATTCTGAGTTCAATGGCTATCCCCTCTGGGTGTATGTACACACACACACACACACACACATATATATTATATGTATGTATATATATGTATATACATATATATGTATGTATGTATACATTTATACCCTTTTTAAGGGCCAGAGAACGTCACACCTCTAGAAGGCTTCACACCTCTTGTGACCTGATCAGCAAAAGGGTGTGGGCCCTTCTACAAACAAAAGCAAGACTCAATCAAAAGCACCTGATTGCCTTAGTGCTGAGAAGTACTCCAAAAGAAAAAAAAGTACAAAGTCCCACTTTGCTTTCCCTTACAGAGAGAGAGAGAGAGAGAGAGAGAGAGAGGGAGGGAGGGAGAGAGAGAGAGGGAAAGAATTAAAGCTGACTAGAGGTGGAATTGAAGAGATAAATTATTCCTAGCATGGGGAACAGCATGCATAAAGGCATAAGTAGAGGAATGAAATGGAAAGTCTCTGTGTGTAGAACAGCCTTTCTCTCAGGTATTTGACTATAAGCTTCATACTCTTATTGAAACACCTCATGACTTTTCTCCTTGTTCTCTTTTCTTTTCAAAAAATATTTTCAATAGGAGAGATATAACCTGTTGTACAAACCTCATGCAGTCTCAGTCCTTTACCCACCTATTGCTGGGGTTCAAAAAAGACCTAAGCAAGCCCATAGACTCTCCAAATGAGCAAAGCATCATTATCCTCCTTCCCCTCCCCCAAAACCAGCTATAACAGTGACAATGACAAAATCTCTCTTTAGAGAGATTTACAAGGAAACACACACACACACACACATATATACACACAGTATTTTTTTTAATGCTTGCCCTAAAGCAGGAAGATAGAGGGATCTGGCATGACTTTAGTAGTAGAAACACCATAATGCTTCTTTTGCAGTCAAAGAGATAGCTCTCATCCTACACTCATTTTTATATTCCTGATTCAGTCTCTAAGTTATTATTATGGAGTGTCAAAGAAATAGAAATGTGCAAGGATAGCATCACATACAAATAATGTCAACTACCAAAAGGCACAAGCATCGTTATGATTTGTATTAATTACATTTTGAAGAACAATTCTCATTTTCTGTTTTGAACTATAGCATGTGAAATCTTTTACCAATGTTCCATGAGCTAATTAAATGTGCTCCAATGTGTCACAGACATTCTCCAAATAGAACACAGCTATTTATTGTCTGCTCTCAGGGACTCTTCCCTTGCATGCTGTGTCTGCCTTCTAGGTCATGTAAAATAAAGATCCTTGGATCATTGGGTACACCATGGCTTAATATCATTTGTAGATATCCTTCTTCCCAAAAGCATTGTATAATGGGGCATAACCAAAGGAAATCCATAGAACATATTAAACAAATGAGCACATCACGTCAGGTTGACTGCTGATCAGCAAGGCATTATAGACATGTTTATATTAAAATAGATGTGAAAATCATACTGTTGGTGACTCATTCTTTGAAACCTTAATACCAGGAAGCATGGTTGATCTAATGACTTTGTTTAACCTCCCTCTGATGGAGCATTTGTCAAGGCATTCAAATATATCTTATCCTCACATTTGCCTCCAATGTTTTTGCTTTTCTTGTTCCAAGTTCCAATCCTTGCTTGCTTGCTAGTTGTCGTGTGCTTTGGTAATCTGATAGACCTTTGGATTGCCAGGAATGCCTAATTAATAAATTAATAACAACAATAATTATAATAGTTCGTATTTATACAGCATGGGAAAATTTGCAAAATGCTTTACATACTTTTTCTTGTTCAGTTCCCGCAACAGTTCTGTGAAGGTAGGTGCTTTATCTACTATGCTGTGCTGCTCCTAATGAAAAATACACTTTGGATCATCTCCTTAAAAGTTCTTTGCTAAAGTCAGTGGGGTGCTGGGATCATAACCACCTTGCTGACCATGGAGCTCCAAGAATCATAGGCAATATGTATGCTTGAGTGTGTGTGTGTGTGTGTGTGTTTATTGATCCCCCAAGTAGAATACAAGTTCCTTGAAGGCATAACCTGTTTCAGTTTTATCTTTATATCCCTAGGGCCTAACACAGTTCCTGCCACATTGTAAGTGCTTAATAAATGCCTTTTGAATGAATTAATGAATGAAAATCTGTAAAAGGCAAAGGGAACCTGAATAGCTGGAAGGGCAGAACAAAAAAAAAAATTGGAGCAGGTATTTTGAAACTCTCTTGATTTCTTTCCAGATAATTCTCTCAGCATTTTGGCAAAACATAGTGGATTCAATCGTCAGAAGCAAGAAGTCTATCTTTTACCAATTGTAATCAGTGATAGTGGAAACCCTCCTCTGAGTAGCACCAGCACTCTTACCATTCGTGTCTGTGGTTGCAGCAGTGACGGTGTTGTACAGTCGTGTAATGTTGAAGCATATGTACTTCCAATTGGACTGAGTATGGGAGCATTAATAGCTATACTAGCATGCATCATTTTACTACTAGGTATGTATTGTGTTTTATACTCTGATGACCAAGATCTGTGTGTCAGGGTTTATAAATTTATGAAAATAACTCGACCGCACTGACCCTCTCTAGACCAGGGGTCCATAACTTTTTATTTCTAAATTTATTTCTTGGGGAACTTTCACTTTTCACTTTTTAAAACTTTCACTTTTCACTTTATTAAATGATTGAGATTATAGTCTGTATTTTGGAGGAGGGGCAGATGGTAGGGAGAAGAGAGTAATATCCTTGAGTTTTGGAAAAAAGTATGCATTGGATTCTGTGTTCCCAGAATCCTTGGCAGTATGGATTGGGAGGCATTGTGGAGAGGTGGGATGATGGTGGGAATCAACTTAGAGAGTCACCAGATTGGTCTTTTCATTGCATTGGTAAACCTGTGGTGGTTGGAGACCTGTGGTGTAAACTGTAAAAAAAGTTTGTTTGTTTAATTTTTTCACGTATGAAATAACAAAGCTAGAAATTAAACCCATTTTATCCCAAATACTTCATAACTGATGGGAAGAAAATATACAAACATTAGTATTTATACTAGGAAACTGTTTGTTACACTGCATATATTAAATGTATATGAGCACACATACACATGCCATATTATAAGAAGAAATGGCTGCTTCATATGACCTGTCTGTGACATTGGAATGGAAGTTCTGTAAACACATGGGATATTAGTAGAATATGAAATAAAAATATTTTGTTTGGGCTTAATGAAAACAACATTTCAGGAAGCAAAAGTACAAGTTAAATAGTGGGACTTACTGCTCATGACTATGAAGTTTATATCAATACTTCTGTACTATATATGCCCTGTTCCCTATCAGTTAATATTCTTCCAACATTTCTACTCCCCCCGTCTGTTTTTCTTTGATAGAAAATGTAGTTATGTTACATTTAAATCTAAATATAAGAACCAGAAGTAGAAACTAGTGGTGAATGGCATTCTTCCAGAATTCTGTTTTTACTCTTTTAGCATGAATCTATCTATTGGATCTTTTAAATGAATTTGTCTCCTGAAAAATAATCAGTATATTTTTCTTTGATTGCACCTTGTTTTGATTAATCTGTTTCTTATTCAATATTTTCCTTTCAGTCATTGTAGTGTTGTTTGTAACTCTGAGACGACATAAAAATGAGCCCCTGATTATTAAGGATGATGAAGATGTGAGGGAAAACATCATCCGTTATGATGATGAAGGAGGTGGAGAAGAGGATACAGAAGCTTTCGATATTGCAACTTTGCAGAATCCAGATGGAATAAATGGATTTTTGCCTCGGAAGGATATAAAACCTGACCTGCAATTTATGCCCAGGCAAGGGCTTGCACCTGTTCCAAATGGTGTGGATGTTGATGAATTTATTAACGTGAGGCTCCATGAAGCTGATAATGATCCCACAGCTCCGCCATATGACTCCATTCAGATTTATGGCTATGAAGGCCGAGGCTCAGTGGCGGGCTCTCTCAGTTCCCTGGAGTCCTCAACGTCAGACTCAGATCAGAATTTTGACTACCTCAGTGAATGGGGTCCTCGTTTCAAAAGACTTGGAGAACTCTACTCAGTTGGAGAAAGTGACAAAGAAACTTGACAGTGGATTATAAACTTCCCTATGAAACTGAAAACTCATGTAATATTCTAGGGCCATCCCTGTTAGTTACAACCAATGTGGTCATTTGTTTTAGAGGCAAGTTTAGCGCCAGTCATCTATGAAATCAACTACATTGTAATGTTGAACCAAAAAAAAAATACAAAAGTATATGTTAGGAGGTTTATAAGTCTTGTGGAGTGTGAAGTAAAGTATGTGGAGTGTCTAGAAGTCTTTGGATATTTGATATTCACTTGACCACCACGGACATGGAGATTGGGATCTTGGGGTAATTTTCAATGTAAGAAAAAGAGGAAAATTCAAAACAAATGGTGCTTTTGTAGAGAAATGGACCTACGGGGATTTTGCTGCTGAATAATGTCATCTGCCAGGGTGTATAAAGTAACACGTTTTTTCCTCAATGCCAACAAAGATCCCGCCACCAAAATTTTTAAAGCAATACCTGGTCTTCTGTACAATGCTAGCTATGAGGAGCATTGGTAAGACCTACTAGCTTCTACTGTGCAGTGACCATCCATTGTACATAATTGTTGGCCCAATAACCACAGACTATTTCTCATCTTTAAATATTGTGTCGAGCCTTAAAATATTCACATGTTCTTAATTCATTCCAGGGAAGGGTGGGGGGAGGGTTGCACATTCAATGATGGGAGAGGAGAAATCCCATTACAATAGGCTTGTTTCTAGAAGAAGGATTACTCTTATCTTCCACTTCATCATCTTCCACAAGGACACAAAATGAACTGTATCACAGGATGGATGGACTACATAAGAGATGGTTGATTTTATCACTGATGAGTGAATTTATTTGTTTAATCCTTGAAATAAATATTTTATTGATGTCCATTACTGCTTTTATTTATTAAGGTTGGTAATCTATAGATTAAGGGAATATATGAAAAAAATTATATCCATTAATAATCCTTTAGATTGTTTTCTATATATATAAAATGAATGTTTAATATATGTACATTTTGATGAGCAAATAAGGATGATTGCAGATGATGTATTAAAAAAGGGAAGCTAACAGTCTCTTTTGAGTAGTTAAGCTTTATGTGACTGATGAGGGCAGGAATAACATTTTCCCAGAGAAACTTTTGAACAGTTTTCTATTTTGTTCATATCTCTAGTATTTGGTGTTTTTACTACAAGCACAAACATCTGGAAGTATACTGGTTCATGTGAATATTTAAACTCTAGCCTTTTAGAAGCCCACACATTACACAGTAAAGTAAAACATGCTTATAGTTCTCCAATGTATTAGAGAAGGAACCAGTTTGTACATAACTTTACTACTTATGTTATTAGCATTTCTTTATCTAACATTCATGGTTATGCACAGGGGCTTTTGCACTCCAAGACAAGACAGCACTAGAAGCTGCAAGCATACTCAATTTGTAATGCAAACTTGCCATTTAGAAGTAGAGATTGTATAATAAAACTTAAGTATTACATGCAAATCATTTTAATTTTCTACTTTGTTTTGATGCTATATTGTTTGTTTATTTACTCCATGTATTGTATTAAGAGAAACTCCTGTATTGTTTCCTACTTTGTGAAATATATTTTTATAAATACGTCTGGTCTTATCCTTTCTTCTTGTCTGGTTCATGCCCTTGAACAATGAATAATCAGTTATGAATGGAACTCTAGAATTTTAGATAAGGTGCAACCTGTGAATTGAAGTGCCTATCTGAGGTTGTAAAATTAATTAGTGGAAGAGCAAGAACTAGAATTCAGGGCTCCCAATTCAGTTTGACACTTGTCACACTATTCTATTCTCCATTATAATAGCACCACATTCTTTTGGAAACCAAGATTTCACTGGATTCAATTTTCATGTAGTTAAGTAAAGTATTTTTTCTATCATCTTCCTGTGATGCCTCCTTATGGCATGGATTTAACCCATGATTTCTGAAGGTTTTACCTGATGAGCAAATATGGTAAAGTCATACAATGTAAGATTGGTGGTGCACTGTGTATGTTAACAGAGGACCAGCTTAAAGTAGGTGTGAGAATGCCTAAATTGTGGCTTTGGCCACCAGGTGATGATTTTTTCCCCCACTGCAGCAACACATGAAGACCATTTTTAAAAGAAAATGATTAAATCTTCATGAATGGAGGGAGAGTGCCTACTGATAAAATCTCTGATCTGAAGTTTTACTGTTGACACATGGTGTGACTTCAAGGTTCTGAACTTTAGAGCAGAATAATTAGAATTAGAACTTGGAATAATACAATTGGAATTATTATTGAAGTTCATTTTCCTGAGTTCAGGTCTGTCCTCAGACACTTATTAACTGTGTGATCCTGGGCAGGTCCCTTAACCCTATTTGCCTCAGTTTTCTCATTTATATGATGAGCTAGAGAAGGAAATGACAAACCACTCAATTTTCCTTGCCAAGAACACCCCAAAATGGGGTCATGGAAATTTGGACATGACTGAAAAAATGACTGAACAACAATAGGAATATGGGGTGGAGGCACAAGCAATTCAAGTGAAACAAGACTTATCCAATCAGATTTTAGACAGTAAAATGTGTCCTTGGGAAATCTCTGTCAATCAGCTCCTCAGTATAAGGTGATGCTCTGCATTAGAAATGGAAATCTCACCAGCATGGGAAATATGACATCCTGATTCCATACTGAGATTGGACTGAGTTCTAGGTGAGGCCACGTTTTGGAGACTAATGGAGGGTGCTGTGAGCTAAGCAGCCCATTACTGTTCATAACTACAGATGGATTGAAGGCAAGCAGGTTCTTCCACAGAGTTATATTATACAGTCCCTTGCTTTGCAGGGCTCCTTTGTAGGGAAACTCACGAATGTATAACCTTCTGATTGCCTTTTTGATTGAAAGTTCCATCTGAGACCACGGTAGTGCAACCAGTAATAAGATTTCAAAAAATCCCATCACTGGCACTGTAGGAGAGGCGAGCATGACAGAAATCTCATCATTGTCAGTCAAAAAGATAAGGTAACCACTAACGGTGGGTGTCACTTCAAATTGTGCATTTATACAGCTTTTAAACATGAATATCAACAATGAAAAGAAAAAAAACACATAAGCTATTGTTGGGTCCACAAATGGGAACATGCAATTTTCTTTCTTCAAAATGACAGTTTTAATGGAAACAGGTCTAACCTGTGAGAGCAAATAACCTGTGGATAATTTGCATTGGTAATTTATAATAGCACCTCTGACTCACATTCTCTCTGGAAAAGGGGATACAGTGGCCCCTTGTCTAGCTGAGCTTTCTTCTTGGAATGAAGGAAATTTATAGAATTGTGAAGGGGGTTGACCCATCTATGGGAAAAGTTTAGGGACATTGGTTTAAAGTTGTGTGTGATGCTGATGATGTTTATAATTCTCAAGATTAGAATCATGGCCACCATTCTGAGGAGCTGGGATTTAATAAATCTATCTCACCATCCTTGTCATTGCAAAAAATAGCTTGTGCTTAATAATAGGAGCTGACATTTAGGCAGTGCTGTTGTAGCTGTCAAAGTACTTTATTTGCAACAACCCTATAAGTTTCGCAAATATTATTAATCCATTTTGGGATAGCTGGTTCAGGCAGGAGAAATTAATTTTCCAAAATCACAAGATAGTAAATGCAAGAGACAGGATTTGAACCCAAACAAATCTGATTTCTAATCCAATTTCCTTTTGATCTATAACGTGGGTCATGTTGTCATCAACTCTATTTTTTTAAGGAAAGAAGAGACAATGTTTATATATTCATCATTTAATACATCATAAGAAAAAACATAATAACAGCTTTTCAACCACCAAATGCTAAGAAGGTAAAATAAAAATAGAATTTCACTTAGAATAAATTGCATACACTTTTTTAAAGCAAGAAAAATCCATCTGCTGTGTTTCAATAGATAATTCCTCCTTTTGTGCAGAGGAAGTGGTAGCATTTTTGTTATCAATGAATTTGAATTTGAAGAGACCTCAGTGGACACCTAATTCAACTCTACATGAAAAGAATCCCTCTTATGACATAGTGAAAAGGACCAGTAATAGACCAAGTGAGACTTCATGATGGAAAGTTAACATTCCATCTCTTTTCTCCCTTTTTGAATGATATATACTGGACCATTCAACCATTCATGAGGTATATGAGCACTTAGTAAAGTAATGAAATCTAATCGTTACCTTTCATCTCTTTTTGTGGCACCTTTAGAAACCTGTTTGTGTTTCTCCTTACATCAAACTATTCCCTTGTTTCACTGAAAAATCTTTACCATTTTGACCTCTTGAGACCATTTAGTATTGTTCCTTTCCCTTTAAATATTTTTCTTTTCCTTTTTCCTCCTAGAAGCACTCCTACTATTCCTCCATCATTTTCTAGGAATGTTTTATTTCCCTCGATGAGTTAAATAGTACAGAGATCTTCCTTCTGCCTTTTTCAGCTTCTTGGAGGGGAGACGAATCTTTACACTGTGAATACTTACCTGCTACTTAGTAACTGGTAGAAATACAAACATGCAAGCTCTCTGTAGATCACTGAAAATTCCACTTATCCTCCATGGTTGTTCAAAGGGAGATTCTTAGTTTTTTGCTGTTCTTGATGCTAGCTATCATTATTAACTGTTTTGGCAAATTCTATTTGCCATGCCTGATCATTATATTGGGATTCAGTCACTAGAGGCTCCTGAGTAAAAAAAAATCATATATTTCTCATAGGTTTTCCCTCATTTTACCACAATAGGACACTATTTTGCTGCTTTAGATAGTTAATTAGTAGACTCCAATGAAGTTTTAATGCAAACAGAAGCCTTTTCTAAGTGAGGTTTCCAAGCAGGAATTGAATTACCAGGAGAGTTTTATCTAATTAAATCTAATTACTGATTTTTTCTTTCTTTGTAACCTTCCCATTGCTAATTTAGATACCATTGTGTGCTTCCTAACCTACCATGCTCTCTATCCCCCATTAGGGGCTGAAACTTAATCTATTCACAGTATCACAAAAAGCAAATGAAATCTTGAGATGCATTAAGTGAGATGTAGTGTCCAGAATCAATCGACAAGCTTTAAGTGCTAAGTATAGCAAGGTATACTTCTTAGTACTGGGGACCCAAAGACAAAAATTAAATACTCCTTGTCTTCAGAGAGTTTACATTCTATCAGGAGACAAAGGTATGGGAGATGATTCTGTCATACTTTTCCTATTAGACCATATTGGAAGTATTGGGTTCTGATCTGGATGCCATATTTTAGTGCAGAAAAGATGATAACAATGTGGTGGAAGTGGAAGGCAGCAATATGGGGACAGATGATGTTACATGAAGATCAGATGAAGAGATGCTGTAGGACATATATGCTAGCTGCCTTAAGGTATTTAATAGAATATAACATAGCAGAATGAATGGATTTGCTCTGCTGAATCCCAGATGGCAGAATTAGGAGGAATTTCTCTAGAACTTGGAAGGAAACAAATTTTGGTCTAAACCATTTGGATATTGCCAAAGGAGGTATTTTTTTTTTTCCTCACTAAAGATGCTGAATTAGAAATTGCCTGACCATTTATGCAGAATTCAAAAGCTCATAGACTTGAGAGATTTTTACTCAGGTAGTATTCAGATCAATTGGCTTCTGACTTTCCTTCTAATTGATAATCTGTGATTCTGTGTTATTATGTGCAAGCTGTGTACCAGATATTTGGAAAATATATAGATGATACCCTTCATTTTTGGAGTTATTTTACCTTACAGAAAAGGGTAGATATTACCCTTGGTAGTGAAGAAAGGAAGAGTACATGTTTGTTATTGTAGAATTTATCAGGAAATCTCTTGGGCAACTTTTATGTCTTCTAGGAAATATTGCTTATTAGAAACATGTGGGTACTCTGCATATAAATAGTGATTAGGCTTGCCATTTTGTAATAACAAAGATCATGCCAAATTATCTATAGTCAAAAAGAATACTGTAGTTTAAATATGCATCTAGTGAAATATCATTGAATAAATAACTATTAGCTTAATAGAGACCTTAGAAAATCAAAATTTAGATAGAATATGAAAGGTAGATTTGGAAGGTGCTTTGGAAAAGGAAGTCAGATTCAGAATAGGTGAGACATGGTTCATGAGACAGCAGTATGGGTGAGGAAAAAAACAGGTTTTATGTAAGAGAGCAATATATATCAACACTGTGATATGGAAGCCAACAAAGATATGATTGTAGGCTAAATTAATAGAGGAACAGAGTCCAAAAATGAACAATATGATAGCGTGACCTCTAGTCTGGAAGACAATATTTGGATTATTTTGTTCAGTCATGGGTGTCAAATTTTAGGAAGGGTATTGATACACTAGAATACATCCAGAGGGAAGTAATGAGGATTAGGGCATTTTAAACCATCATCCTCATTGTCCTCACTAGAATTTATATATCATTTTATTGACTTAAGAAAGTAGGATCATAGTCTGAAAAAAGTAGGAACAACATGGCTGCTACCTACAAGTATATGACTTGATGCCTTTTTATGTTAAGTTCCAAATTCTCTCCCTTCACCCCCTCCCTCACTCATCAAGAAGGAAGAAAATATGATACCCATTATACACGTGAAGTAAAACAAAATTCCACATAAACCCAGTTGTGAAAAATCACAATAAAAATAAAGGGGAAAAATGCTTCCATCTGTACTTAGCATCCATCATTTCTCTATCTAGAGGTGAATAGCATTTTTCATCATGAGCCCTTTAGAATTGTTGTGGATTATTGGATTGATCAGTAGCTAAGTCTTTCATAGTTGTTTGTCATTCTAATATTCCTGGTGCTACGTATACTGTTCTTATACGTCAGCTCACTTCATTTTGCATCAGGTCATACATGTCTTCCCAGGTTTTTCAGAAGCCATTCCCTTTATCATTTCTTATAGCACAATAATAATTGATCACACTCACATATCATAAATTGTTCAGCTATTCACCAATTGATGGGTGTCCCCTAAGTTTTTAATTATTTGCTACCACAAAAAGAGCTGCTATAAAATTTTGCATGTATGAGTCCTTTTTCTGTTTCTTTGATCTATAGACCAAACAGTATATTTCAAAGAGTTACCATTTGGAAAAGGATTTCAACCTATTAGGTTTGACCCTAGAGGACCAAAGTGGGACTAACAGGTAGAAGTTACAAGGAGAAAATTTCAGTTTGACAAGAAGAAAAATTTATTCTCAATTTGAAATATATAAAAGCAGGAGAGGTAACATCATTTATTACCTATTATGTCCCAAGCACTGTGCCTAAGTGCTAGGGATGCAAATATAAATAAAACAAAGATTGTTCCTGTCCTCAGGGAGTGACAATCCAAAGGAGGAAGACAATACAGAAAAGGAAGCAGAAAACAGAAGGGGTAGAACAGGGCCAGAATGGGGTGGAGCCAAGATGGCAGCTGGAAAGCAGGGACTTGCCTAGGGTTCTCCCCCAGGACCCTCCAAACACAGATAAAAGAATGACTCTGAACAAATTCTAGAACTGTAGAACCCATGAAATAGCAGAGGGAAGCAGGGCTCCAGCCCAGGACAGCTTGGATGGTCACTGGGTAAGTTCTATCATGCATGGAGCTGGGAGCAGAGCAGAGCCCAGCATGGGCTGTGCCCAGACCAACCAGACTATGAGCTGGGAAGAACAGGCCCTAGTACCCTGAATCAGTGAGCTGTGGCAGTTACCAGACTTCCCAACCCACAAACACAAAAGACAACAGAGGAGGTTAGTGGGAAAATCTGCTGGGAGAGAGTGATAAGAGTTTGTGGTTCAGCTACTGCCCCAGGGGAAGCGGAGGTGATGCAGCTAAGGAACTATAGCTACAGTTGCTTCCAGCCCCCAGGCCCACCTGGTGAGAGGAATTAAGTGGCAGATCAGAGCAGGAGTGCAGAGCCTGCTTAAGATATGGATCAGGTCCGGGTTGGCAGTTCTTGGGGGAGGAGGAGTGCTGGTGTGGCAGAGCTTGCAGTGTAGAAATAGCTCTGAAAATGACAGTGCATCCCCTCAAGCTTGGAACAAAATACTCTCTACACTACAAGCAGTCATACCCCAACAAATAACTCAAGGGTCAAGTAGTTGGCTGGAAACATGGCTAGGCAGTGAAAAAAGACTCAGATTCAGATTCAGACTTTGGAATCTTTCTTTGGTGACAAAGAAGACCAAAACATACAGCCAGAAGAACTCAACAAAGTCAAAGAGCCTACATCAAAAGCCTCTAAGAAATGCATGAACTGGTCGCAGTCCATGGAAGAGCTCCAAAAGGATTTGGAAAAGCAAGTTAGAGAAGTAGAGGAAAAATTGGGAAGAGAAATGAGAGTGATACAAGAAAGCCATGAAAAGCAAGTCAATGACTTGCTAAAGGAGACCCCAAAAAATACTGAAGAAAACAACACCTTAAAAAATAGACTAACTCAAATGGCAAAAGAGCTCCAAAAAACCAACGAGGAGAAGAATGCTTTGAAAGGCAGAATTATCCAAATGGAAAAGGAGGTCCAAAAGACCACTGAAGAAAATACCACCTTAAAAATTAGATTGAAGCAAGTGGGAGCTAGTGACTTTATGAGAAATCAAGATATTATAAAACAGAACCAAAGGAATGAAAAAGTGGAAGACAATGTGAAATATCTCATTGGAAAAATCACTGACCTGGAAAATAGATTGAGGAGAGATACTTTAAAAATTATTGGACTACCTGAAAATCATGATCAATAAAAAAGAGCCTAGATATCATTTTTAAGAGATTTTCAAGGAAAACTTCCCTGATATTCTAGAGCCAGTGGGTAAAATAGAAATTGAAAGAATCCACTGATTGCCTCCTGAAAAAGATCCCCAAAAGAAAACTCCTAGGAATATTGTTGTCAAATTCCATAGCTACCAGATCAAGGAGAAAATGCTGAAAGCAGCCAGAAAGAAACAATTTGAGTACTGTGGAAATACAATCAAAATAACACAAGATCTATCAGCTTCTACACTAAAAAATTTAAGGGCTTGGAATATGATATTCTGGAGGTCAATGGAGCTAAGACTAAAACCAAGAATCACCTACCCAGCTACACTGAGTATCATGCTTCAAGGCAAAATGTGGATTTCCAATAAAATAGAAGATTTTCAAGCTTTCTCATTGAAAAGACCAGAGCTGAATAGAAAATTTGACTTTCAAACAGAAGAATCAAGAGAAGCATGCAAAGGTAAACAAGAAAGAGAAATCACAAGGGACTTACTAAAGTTAAACTGTTTTGTTTACATTCCTAAATGGAAAGATGATGTGTGTAATTCATGAGATCTCACTATTAGAGTAGCTGAAGGGAATATACATACATACACACACACACATACATACATACATACATACATACATATACATACATATATATACACATACATATATATACATACATATATATGTATATATATGTGTGTGTGTATATATATATACATATATATATATATATATATATATATATATAGAGAGAGAGAGAGAGAGAGAGAGAGAGAGAGAGAGAGAGAGAGAGAGAGAGAGGGAGGCCATGTGGTGAGTTGAATATGAAGGGATGTTATCTAAAACATAAAATCAAATTTAGGGATGAGAGAGGAATATATTGAGAGAGGGAGAAAGGGAGAGATAAAATGGGGTAAATAATATTGCATAAAAGTGTCAAGAAAAATCAGTTCTATTGGGAGGGAAGAGGGGGCAGGTGAAGGGGAATGAGTGAATCTTCCTGTCATTGGATTTTACCTGAGGTGGAAATAACATACACACTTAATTGGGTATCTTACCCCACAGGAAAGAGGAAGGAAGGAGATAAAAAAGGGGGGACAATAGAAGAGAGGGCAGATGGGGGAGGAGGTAATCAAAAGAAAACACTTTTGAAAAGGGAGAGGGTCAAGGGAGAAAACTGGAGAAAGGGGGATAGAATAGGGAGGAGCAAAATGTAGTTGATCTGTCACAACATGAGTATTGCGGAAGGGTTTTGCATACTGATAGACATGTGGCCTATGTTGAATTGCTTGCCTTCTTAGGAAGGGTGGGTGCAGAGGGAAGAGGGGAGAGAGTTTGGAACTCAAAGTTTTAAAGAAGATGTTCAAAAAAAAACAGTTTTTGCATGCAACTGGGACATAAGATATACAGGCAATGGGGCATAAACATCTATCTTGCCCTATAAGAAAGGAAGGAAAAAGAGGATGGGGGGAGTGGGGTGAGAGAAGGAAGGGTTGACTGGGGAATGGGGCAATCAGAATATAAGCCATCTTGGAGTGGGGGGTGGGTAGAAATGGGGAGAAAATTTGTAATTCAAACTCTTGTGAAAATTAATGCTGAAAACTAAAATTATTAAATAAATAAATAATGATTTAAAAAAAAGAAGAGGGCCAGAGGAAGAAAGAAGTTACCTATTAGCCTATCACATGGGAATGATGGAGAATTCCAAAGAAGTTCAAAAGTAATGTAGGTGGTGAGAAATGGAGAGAAAAACTCTTTAAATAGGGGTTCTAGTCATAGGGTCGCATGAGAGAGCCAGACAGTACTGCAGAGATGTAAGAACCAGGTGGATTCATTCTAGTAGAATAGTGAGATTTCTGTATGATGAGTTTTCTAGGGAAAGAAGAGATGGTGAAGAGGTCCAAAGAAAACAAAAATAGTGTAGCTGATGGGAAATGGGGTGAACAAGTTTAATCTCACTTCTGCATGACAAGTATTCAAATTCTTGCAGAAAACAATGATGTTTTATCCAGCCTTTTTGTTCTCCAGGCTCACCATTATCAGTTCCTCATATGGTCAAGTGAAGAGGAATTTATTAAGTCCTTACACTGGCAGGCACTATGCTGGGGATAAAAAAATAAAAAATACACTCGGGGTAATCATAATCTAACATGAAATGATCTTGAGTACCATCACCTTCTTGTGAGCCTTCCTTTGCCAGGATGCTCTCTTAATTTTTCAATGTCCTTACCAAAATATCATAACTAGAATCAAACAAAATACTACAGTGTAATGTGACAGAGTACATAACCACCCCATCCACAATCCTGGACCCTATGACTTGTTAATAGAGGATTATATTGAATTACCTTTGTTGATATGTCTTATCAGATTGTTAGCTCATGATGAACATATAGTTTATTGAAGACCTCAGATCTTTTTTTTCTTCTCAATTGCTATCTAGTCCCCATCTTGTATTTATGAAGTTTTCTTTTTTTAACTCTAGCATGAGACTTTATGTTTATTCTCATTAAATTTCTTTTTATGAGACTTGGCCCAGTATTGTAGTGTGTCAAGATCTTTTGGGATCCTGATCCTGTCATTGAAAATACTACTTATTTCTCCCAGCTTTATGTTCTCTATAAATTTGGGAAGTATTCCATCCTAGTAATTGATTTAAAGAATCACAATGTAAACAGTATAAGCACAATTAAAGAGCTGGTGGTGGGTATCTTTACATAGTGACATCAATTCGTTAATGATCAAATCTGGTGACTTAACCAGTTCCTATTTCACCCAACTGCCAACATTTCTCTATCTTATCCTCAAGAATAGCATGAGGGAGTTTTCAATCTGTTTTGCAAAAATCTAAGTAATTTAAGTCTTACAAAACACAGATAACTTTGTTTTATTAATAGCAAATGAGGCATAAAACAAGGAAACACATGCTTGCCAAAGATATGTGTTACTGTCATGAAGGATACACATCACAGAATCTAAATTGGAGAATGGTTCCCTAGAGAGGGTGAGGTCCTCCAGATGCTACAGTTTGCAGGTGGCATGTACTGATTTCTTCAAGGGCCAACACTTGGCAGAATGTCCTAAATGAGAGCCATAACCACTCAAAAATCCTAATTTCATTATTTAAATATGAAAAAATCAAGTGGATATAGGATTCCTGTTGTCCACAAGATAGCTTGCTGTTGGGTGGGTAACCCACAGAGTTCGTATATGAATATATAGAGCTTGGACAAAGATATGATGAGCTTAATCTATAGTTCTTTTATTTGAAAAATAATTTATTTTTGGTTATTCTAAATTTGATAAATACAAATATCTACATTTCCACATATAAAAATCAGAAACATTACTATATATGAAACTATTCTGCTGGTCGTGTAGTGGATAGACCACTAGTCCTAGAATCTGGAAGGAGTGCGTTCAAATCCAGCCTTGGACACTTACTCGCTGTGTTACTCTGGACAAGATACTTAACCTCTGTCTGCCCCAGTTTCCACATCTATGAAATGGGAATAACAATAGCACCTGCCTCTCAGAATTTTTGGGAAGATCAAATAAGATATTCATCAAAGCACTTAGCACAGCACCTGGGACATAGCAGCTGCTAAATAAATGCCTATTCCCTTCTTCTTTCTTTAACAATATTAAAAGTATATACAATTCAGTATTATAGTTCCAAAAAAATATTCCGCTGTTGTGTCTCCCTGTGAAGTTTTTGTTTCTTTTTGTGCATTTGTAAAACTCTTTCATTGAAGTTTTTTAACTTGCTTTCACTATTTCTATCCCCCATCCCCTAAAAAAGTAAATAAAATAAAATAAACCTCTTCTTGTAAAATTAGCTTAAGCCATGGAAGACAGATACATGCATTGCCTATGTCTGAAAATGTGCTTCTCATTTCATACTTCTAGTAAATTACTTCTTTGTCAGAAATGGGACACATGCTCCATTATTAGTCTATGGTTGATCATTGAATTTTCTCTAGCTGTCCTCTGTGTCTATTATGCTCTCCCTTCATTACAAAAACTGACCTCCCTGGCTTCCTTTAAGTCCCAGCTAAAATCCCATCATCAACAGGAAGCCTTCTCCAGCCCTTCTTAATTACAGGGCCTTCCTTCCATTAATGATTTCCTATTCATCTTGTATATAGCTTACTTTGTGTATATTTGTTGACATGTTGTCTCTCTACTAGTTTATAAGCTCCATGAGGGTGGGGACTGTCTTTTGCCTCATAGTTGTTGTTGTATCCTCAACACTTAGCACAGTGCCTTGCAGGTAGTAGATGCTTAATAAATATTTATTGACTGATTGATTGAGTGCATTGACCAGAAATATGAATTCTTTGAAAGTTATTTTCCTCTAAAATGATGTAGTTATGGTATACATTGTTTTCTAGGTTCTGTTCACTGCATTCTACAGCAGAGCTGTCAAACTTATGGTCCTGCAGCCAAGGCTGGGAAACTCCCTAGTGCAGTATGAACTAGATTTAAACGTAATTGGGAAATATTAACAAAATAAATTTCAAAAATACAGTGCAACATAGATGATGTTAATTTGTGGTTTTTGAATGATTCAATTCAATTTTAATTTGATGCCACTTTTCTACATTGATTTATGACTCATAATTTCTTTATGGACCAGTATTATTCTGTTACAATCTTATAAAATGGTTTACTTAGTTGTTCCCAATTTTATTGATATACCCTCAGCTTAAAGCTGAGACTTGAAGTTAGAGAAGTCAAAAGGTGGAGATGAGGAAGGAGAGAATACCAGGCACGAGAGAGAGCAAATGAACACATCAAAGTCAGGATATGGAGTGTTTTGCAAAGATGTCAGTATTACTGCATTACAGAGTTACATGGAGGTGGTATACGATGTAAAGACACTATAAAGGTAGGAAGGGGCCAGATTAAGGAAGATTTATAACACCAAATAGAAAATTTTATCTTTGACCTTGGACCTTTGACCTTTAGAGCCACTGGAGATTGCTGAATGGTAGGTGGGATGACATGGTCAGAACTGCAATTTAGGTAGATCACTTTAGCAGCTGAGTGGAAGATGGACTGGAGTGGGAGCAGGCTTGTGGCAGGGAAACAAACCAGCAGGCTATTGCAATAGTCCAGGCATGAAGTGATGAGAGCCTGACTTAATCCCTAGAGTACTCTAAGCAGATAATCATATTATCTGCAAATATATACATATATAATTTCCAATCCTCTTTGACTATATGGATTTCCTCTTTTTTTTTCCTTTCCTTGCTATAGCTAGCATTTCTAGTATTAGATCTAATAATAGTCATGATAATGGAAAACCATGTTTTAACTTAATTTTATTGGAAAGGCCTCTAGTTTATCTTCATTATATATTATACTGGCTATTGGTTTTAGATAGACCTCATAATATTAAAGTAAAGTCCATTTATGCTTTTAAAAAATGTTTTAGCAGAAATGGTTGTTACATTTTGTGGTAGTGGGGGGGGTCAATTTTCAACAATTTTTACTGATACTTATTTGCTGTTGTTAATGTGGTGTATTATGTTTATAATTTTTCTAGTATTGAACCACCTCAGCATTCCTGGCATAAATCCAACCTAGTAATAATTGATAATATTTTAATGTATTTTGTAGCCTCTTTGTCATTATTTTATTCAATGTTTTTCATTCAATATTTATTAAAGCTGTTGATATAGACCTTTCTTTCCCAGCTTCATCTCTCCCTGATTTTGGTATGAAGAACATATTTGCATCCTCAAAAGAATTTTGGTTAAAGTGTTATTTTTTTCTATCTTTTCAAATAATCTATGTAATATGAGAATTATTTAATCTTATAATGTTTGAGAGAATTTGCATTTCACACTTCCCCCACTCCCATTAGACTTTAATTTCATAGTACTTTGAGATTTGGTTACTCTATTTGTAAATACTGTATTTTTAAATAATGTAATTTATCTATTAAATATTTATTAATTTATTAAACATTTATTAAATTCCATTATTTATTAAATATTTATTAAATATTTATACATGTGCAAATAATGTATAAATACTGTTTTATAAATGCTGTTTAAACACTGTATTTATAAATACTGTATTCAATTTTATTGACATATAATATATTTTCTCAAAATGTCCTTTATTTCCCATTTATTTTGAATTCATTTTTTTATTATTGATTTTCAAAATTTGATCAACCCTCCCTTTTTAACACATTAGCTGGGGTTCAATTTATCAGTGTTTTTTAAAAAGTATTCTCAATTTTATATCTTCATTTTTTCTTTCGACTTAAAAAATTTAATTTTCAAAATTTCTATGTGCAATTAATTTCTTTTGTTGTTTACATTTCAACTACTTTTTAAAGTTTATTATTCTATTCTTTCTGTGTTTCTGTTGAAGAAAGGATTTGAGTGATATAAATTTTCCTCTAAATCCTTCTTTGGCTACATACCAAAAGTTTTTTATGTTGATTCATTGCTGTCATTTTGCAGAATGAACTAATTCTTTAGGATTAAAATGTTTTTACCATCTTTAAGTTTGAATCATTTCTTTAGAAGGCTTGTTAATTATCTCTTATATCATCATAGTCAGTCACGGAGACATGTTTAATACTTCTGCCTTTCTGAATTTGCTTATGACATTTTATGTCCTAGCACATGGCCAATTTTTAAGAACTGCTTTTCCCTTCCTTCCTTCCCTCCCTCTTTCCTTCATTCCCTGGATAGACTCACCCATTATAATTTTATACCCTGACAACCTTTAGAACTATCCCTTGAATCTTTAAATCTGCTTTACCAAAATCTGGGGTGCATGTTAGACTAAAAACAATCTTCCTATCATTCTGTGATGAATGGAATGGTCACTACCACTCCCTTCCTGAGGTTCCTATGACTTCTATTCTAGCAAATGCTTCATTTTTGTAAATAAGAAAACCATATGAAATGTTTCACTCTTCATCCTTCTTGTTTGTTTTTTTTTTTTATAATGCTTAATATTGCTGACAACGCTTTCCTCCTAGATTGTCTTGACTGAAAGCTTCCTCCATGGATTTTGGAAGGTTTTACTGGTTTTTTGGGGGAGTTCTTATCCTCCTTCTTAAATCTCTTTGGTTGGATTGTCAGCCTTATCACAGCAGCTATGGGGCACAATGGATAAGGGCAGCTAGGTGGCTCAGTGGATAGATTACTGGGCCTGTAGTCAGGAAGATCTAAGTTCAAATCCAGTCTCAGATATGTATGAGCTGTATGATTCTGTTCAAGTCACTTAACCTTGTTTGCCTCAGTTTCCTCATCTGTAAAATGAGATAGGGAAGAATATGGAAAACCACTCCAGTATCTTTGCCAAGTAAATCCTAATTGGGGTCACAAAGAGTCAGACATGACTGAAATGACTAAACAACAAATAATTGTGGGAATATCTCCAAATTCTGTCTTTGTCCGTCTCCTCTTCTGCCTCTATGTCATCTTCCTTAATAATTTTGTTGGCTCCTATGTACTTGTTATCATTATTCAGATGAACCCGAATTCTACATGGGAACACATTTTCTATCTCATTAAATCAAATCCCATATCATAATCTCCCATTGGACACATCCATGCAATTGTCCCATAGATGATTCAAATCCAATATGACCAAAACACAACTCTTTCAGCCCCATTAGTTCCCTAATTACCCTCATCACTAGCTTCCTTATTACTGTTAACTCTACACCATCTTTCCAACCACTTTAGTTCACAAACTCGGAGTTATTCTTAACTCTTCATTCACACTCATTTTCATATACCTTCAACTTCCTGGTCTTGTCAAATCTATTCTGACTATATCTTTCACATCTGACTCCTTTTCATACATGTCACAGAACCACTCTAACACCTCATCCTTTCTCTTCTGGATTCTTATAATGGAATCCTAATTGGTCTTTTGTTGTTCAGTCATTTTTTTCAGTTGTGTCCAACTCTTTATTTAGAGGTGGCAGCCCAGCTGAACTCTTTCAATATTCCTCTCCAATCAACTCTAAGATAACTACTCAAATCAAATTTTGGAGTGGTAAAAACAATGACCTTTTTTCTCCGCTAAGAAAACTTACAAGGTTTTCAGGGGACATCTGTGATATCAGGGTAGAGGCCTATTTTCAGTACGCACACATGGTGGCAGCAGCAGCTTTGGGAGTTCTCAGCCAAGAGATGGCAAGGGGATCAGACAACCAGTCAGAGAGTACAGAGGACCCTTTGTCGGCACTGGATATAGGTGGCCCTGATTGCCATCTCTATTGCCAATACAAAGTTCTCAGTTACAGTTCTAGGATGAAGTGGAGTGGTGGAGGTCAGTCACAAAGAAGCAGAGGCCATGGTCTAAGTTCCAAGGCAAAGAGGAGTATGAGTGCTTGTGGCTACAGGAGACCAGGGGCCCTTCCTGGGTAAAGAAGAGAGTGGAGACCAGGGGAGCAGTGACCACACCTCTCTGAGGATACCACCATCTTGGAACCACCAAAAATTTGCAGATCCATAGAACTAGCTCTGAAAACAGTATCATGAAAAGCCTAAAGCTTGGGGAAGTACCTCCCCGCCCCCGCCCCAGGAGAGTGGAGTCAAACTTTAACATAAAGTTCAAAGTCAAGAAATAAGCTAGAAAAATGATCAAAAAACAACAGCAACAAAAAATCAATATTCTAGGGTTTTTTTAAGGAAGGAAGAAAATAAGATATATTAAGCATCTGTTACATGTTAGAAAATGTACTAAGTAACTTACAAATATGATCTTATTTCATCCTCACAGCAAGCTTGGACATTAGGTATCGTTATAATCATCATTTTGCAGTTGGGCAAACTAAAGGAAACAGAGATGACTTGTACAGAATCACACAACTAGTGAATATGTGGGGCCAGATTTGGACTCAGGCCTTAAATGACTCCAGACCCACAGCTATATTCACTGTGACACCTAGATATCTCCAACCTATCTTTCTATACTGATTTCATATTACTTCACCTTATGAATTCTGCATTTTTACTTGTTTTTCTTTGTACACAACATATCATCATCTCTTATGTCCATGGCTTTGTGTATCAGGAGGGCCGAGTTTATAATCTCAAAGAAGATCATAAACATGTCTGAAAGGTTCGGAATCGCCGGATAGAAGAAACTCTCAAAGTAGAAGGCAGAAGAATCAAAACATTTATTTAGGCTCAACAGTAACCAACCCATGAACCAGCAACCCCATTTTGATATGTTGGTCATAATCTTCCAGGCCCAATAGGTACGCCTTGAAAGAGTAACCAGGAGGCTACAGAGAAACATGATTGCGTAAAGCAAAATCATGTTTCCCCCTTGATGGTAATAAGATTACCCACTGGACTGAAGTCTTTGTTCAGCTTCCTCCCGTAGATCAGCTCTGCTGCTGGCAGCTCCTGCCTCAGCTGTGTCTGTGTCTGAAACTGAAACTGACGTAACTGTCGTAACTGTCGCTGGCTCCAACCGGAAAAGGAAAGAGAGAATCTTCAAGCTGTCCTCTCCCCTTTTATAGGGTTTCTGACATCATCAAGCTCCGCCCGAATGACCAGGGCTGATTGGTTCTTGAGTTGGCTCCTCCCCCTAGGGTAGACCAGGTTCTGGAGCTAACACCTCCCCTCAGCCAGCCCCATGACTCCCCACACAGGAAGCTGTCTGCTTCCCGGCATGCTCCCCGGGCCTCCTGCCCCGGAAGAGCAAGCCACAGTGTCCAGAGGCTCAATGAGGCAAGCTGAGCCATTCAAAGAAAACAAAAGCCATTATGGCTACACTCCACCCCTTGTTATAGGATACATAATCTAATCAGCCATGTATCCTAGAACATACATTGTGATCCAATTACAAAGGAAACTAAAACGTATCATTCATTATAAAGCAAAACATATCATTCAGTGACATTCCCAAACATTGGTTAACGATTCAAATGCAATCCACCCCTAGATCCCAGCAAAATAATCTCTTCAATCAATCATCCCCAAAATAATTATTAATAATTCAAATGTCCACCCCTAAATCCTTGTATCCATTACATAGGATCAATAATATCATAACAATAAAACAACACAGCAAGGATAACACAAAATAAGTAAACAGAACACTATCATCATTTCCACCCCCCTTGAACGATTGGGGCTCAAAATCTTGGGGTGAGGGGTGAAGGTCTCATTTTCCATAGCTTCTTCATGCTGAAATTGGATGTAGAGATGGCCCTGCCCCCAAAAAGTCCCATTCCAGAGGTCATTTCTTTAACGAGCTGGCAGGAATTCCAAGAATGCTACATGCTTAGGCAGTCACCGGAAAGTGCAGGGTGCTTAAGCCTGAAGGAAACAAAACTAGCAACAAGGTTAGCCAAAACAAAGGACAAAAAGAATAGACAAGTATGGACTATAATTCTTCAAATAAAATCATCTCAAGTTTGGTTGAGATTTTAGTTATGCAAAGATCCAACATCAGAGCCAAACTCAGGTGGGAAATGTTTCTTTTCAAAAGGAACATAATGAGGAAGCCAAGAGGATCCCACCCTAGATATAGACTAAGATTGTCCTCCCAGCCTTTCCCCAAATGTACAAGTTTTCATCCGTTAATCACACAAGGTCACCTTCACTCTGAGTGGCTTGTGGGCTTGCAGGAGCAGTTCTTATTTCCCTATTTCTCGTGTTATCAAGTCCTCTATACATTCTGTATAATTCATTGGTTGGAATTCCATCTATCATTTCAAAACCTACCCCTGCTCTCAATAAAGTAGTAAACATTTCTTTCCTTGTTACTCTCCTTTGGCGCCAAGTTTGCTGGTTATACACTCTTCTCTCTCGAGGAGATCTATCCCTTCCCCAGTCACCTAAGTCATATAACTGTAAAATCTTATTTATCACTGTTGTAAGACGGCTCCCTACTTCTCCAAGCAATAAATTCAAAATTAGTTGTTTATAAGCAGGGGGAGCTGTCCTAATTATTAAATTCCTATGAGACAGTCCCATTGGATCATTGTAATATTTGTCTGCAGTTCCTATCATAATGGCAGTCTTCATTACCTCCTCCTTTAGTCTCATGATACAATCTCTAAGTGAATACCAGGGTCTGTGCTCAGTGGGCCACATAGAATCAGTATCATATCTCTTATTGCATCCCACAGCGGCTAATGCCAACAGAGTAGTCTTGCTATCACCATCTCCTTGCTGATGATGTTCCCTAAAAGCTTGTTGAACTAGAGGATCATGGCTGATACCTATGAATCTCATGCAGTCTGTCCCATCTACTGATATTCCACCGGCCCCTTGATCACTGAGTCTTACCATCCAAGATATCAATGGTTCTCCTATTCTTTGGCTGAATCTACTCAAAATATCTGTGACCTCTTGCGGTGAGAAATCTTCCTGAATTTCCCTTGTAACTGAATCTTCACCTCGGGTTTCTGTCTTCCTCCTTTGTATGGGTCGAGCCCTTGTCTGATCATTTAACCATCTCCTATTCTCTGTGTGAGGCACATCCTGAACCCCAGTAGTGTTTTGTGCCTCAGCCGGCTCTTTCTGGGCTGGGTTGAAATGCACTCTGGGCTTTTTTGGTCTCCTGTTGCTCTTAGCCACATTAATAGAAAAGTTCTCATTTGAGTCAGTTTGGTCTTCTGCTATCTGAGATTTCCCTTCTTCCTGTGGGGTAGGAGTGCCCCCATGTCTTTCACTTAATCTCAATCTTTCGTATACTAGCCGGTAGGCTGATAACACTATCCAGCTTTGCCTAGATAGTGATGCCCCTGACTGAATCCCAACTTCTCGTAAACACTTTTCTAAATCCCTAGGATCTCCTCTCCGTAGCCTTGGTTCCCAGTTTTCACAGGGTCCAGCTTTTTTAGCCAATTCTTTTGCTAGGGAGGAATAAAATGGATCCTCCCATCCTGGGATATTTATCTCCTCCTCTGGAATTGTTCTGCTTCTAAATAGAGATCTTATACCTAGCGATCCTGTTCGTGACGCCAAATGTATCAGGAGGGCCGAGTTTATAATCTCAAAGAAGATCATAAACATGTCTGAAAGGTTCGGAATCGCCGGATAGAAGAAACTCTCAAAGTAGAAGGCAGAAGAATCAAAACATTTATTTAGGCTCAACAGTAACCAACCCATGAACCAGCAACCCCATTTTGATATGTTGGTCATAATCTTCCAGGCCCAATAGGTACGCCTTGAAAGAGTAACCAGGAGGCTACAGAGAAACATGATTGCGTAAAGCAAAATCATGTTTCCCCCTTGATGGTAATAAGATTACCCACTGGACTGAAGTCTTTGTTCAGCTTCCTCCCGTAGATCAGCTCTGCTGCTGGCAGCTCCTGCCTCAGCTGTGTCTGTGTCTGAAACTGAAACTGACGTAACTGTCGTAACTGTCGCTGGCTCCAACCGGAAAAGGAAAGAGAGAATCTTCAAGCTGTCCTCTCCCCTTTTATAGGGTTTCTGACATCATCAAGCTCCGCCCGAATGACCAGGGCTGATTGGTTCTTGAGTTGGCTCCTCCCCCTAGGGTAGACCAGGTTCTGGAGCTAACACCTCCCCTCAGCCAGCCCCATGACTCCCCACACAGGAAGCTGTCTGCTTCCCGGCATGCTCCCCGGGCCTCCTGCCCCGGAAGAGCAAGCCACAGTGTCCAGAGGCTCAATGAGGCAAGCTGAGCCATTCAAAGAAAACAAAAGCCATTATGGCTACACTTTGAAAAGGTTATTTTCCATAACTAGAATGGGCTTACTTTTTACCTTTTGTCCTTGGTATCCTTAGATCCATTTAAGACAACAAAAAAATTTATTCCATTGAAGATAACTTTCTTCATATCCTAACTTTGAATGCTTTTTCTCTTCCTATTACTTTATATTTTCTTTGTATATTTACATTTTGTTACTTGCCTAGATGACTATGTGTATGTTTCCTTTAATAGAAGGTAAGATCTTTGATTGCACTGATTACATTTTGTCCCCAGTGCCTGGTAAAATGGTGAGCTCATAGTAGGTCTTTTTAAAAAAATAAATGCTTTCAAAAATTTAATTCAATTGATTTAGTTCATCTACTTTTTGAAGGATGAAATTTTCATAGGAAAGTAAAAAAAGAATTCTAGATTGCTTTTGATTAAAGAGAGAGACAGAAACAGAGCTCCCACAGTTATATAGAAAATGGAAGCCTTACGACAATATTTTATCAAACCTCTGAGCTACCCTGGTGATAAGTTTTTCCAACTCTTTATTTATTCTTTATTTCTATCGAGGTGGTCTGTAATAAACTCTGACAATGATGTTCTTCAGTCTCTGTATCTATTCACTTTAATCTAAATGGTTTTTATTGTGAGTCTTCCCAACCTACTCTAATCTCTGCATTCAATTGGTAAAACATAAAAATAACACTAAATTCTTCAGTTTAATGTTCAAGACTTAATAATCTTTAGCAATGTGTTCTAGATGTGTACTTCTGGCAGTGTAAATGTATCTGCATGAATAATCAAAAGGTTTTAATAGTCAACTAGTTTTTAAGTATCTTTAAAAATATTTGTTTAAAACATCGTTAAATGTATCACTTTGGTCTCCATATATACCTTTCATCCATGCTTTACCCTGGACCTGGAATGCCTGCCTTTCCACTTTTAGATGAATTCCTACCTATCCTTTAATTTCAAATTCAAATCCTTATCCTACTCTATGCTTTCCCTGAACCTCTCAGCTCATATAGACATTTGTCTCAGTCCTTCCATAACGCTTTACTCTGCATTCATCTGACGCACTTTTTATATAATATTAAGCATTCTAGTTAACTGTCAGCATATTTTGTTCCCTAGTACACAGTAAATTCCATGAAGGTAAGAACAGAGTTTTGTCTATAAACTGTATATTTATATTCCCAGTGCCTAGCACCTTATCTTGAACAGAGTACACATTCAAGAAAAGTTTGCTGAATGAACATCTTGCCTTAGGAGAGGGGGTAGGGCAGATAATACATTTGATTGGGAAATAGAAGGTCCAAGGTCTTTTGTGGGATTTCTGTTATGACTTTTTTGTGTGACCTCTGAGAGTTCTGTTTCCCTCCAGATGGCCTGGATATGATGGTATTTAAAGTCCCTTCCAAATTTGACGTTCTCTGATTTAAAAGTGATACTCTTGGAATAGCCCATCAGAGGCATAGGAACTTCATCTCTATTCCTTGTGCTCTATACCAGTTGATAGAGTATATTATGGAATATAGTATAAGAATAGAGATAGATAAGGTCAAAAGAGGCATAATTAGTGTCTGGCATCAAAGGTTTAGCTAATGTAGCCAAAGAGATTATTCTTTTTTTTTTTTAGCATTATAGAAATGAAAAAAAAAACCTTCACTTTAGTGATTTTATTTTTGGCTGGATTGTTTGGCTCACTTACTGGAAATATTCCCTTAATGGAAATAATGTTCTGTAACATTAGTCTATATCCAACCTGATAGAGAGCTAAAGAAATATGTAGTTTTAAATATAAACAGAAATATGTTTTCCAGGAATGATTCCCAAGGTACATCACTCCTCTGTGGTCTAAGTACTAATCCCCAAGGGTAAGAGCATTATTGGACTTGTGGTTTGGCACTGATAAAAATATTAAATGAGGCTCTTCAGACTCAATTTGTAGTTTATCACTACTTACTGTAAAGTGAATCTAGTTCCTGAGAAATGAACATAGCTTACAGGTCCCTGCCTTTAAAAGTGTCTCTCATTTTTGCCAAAACCAACAGATATTTAATGAAGAACAAGTGTGCGCCTAACTCTGCTGTGGATACACACGTGCACACACACACACACACACATACACACCACACACATACACACAAACACACACACACACGCATGTGTGCACACAATATAGTCATAGCCTCATAGAAAGTCTGATACAGAAAGAAATTTAGAATAGAAAATTTTAGGACCAAATGGGGCCATAGAGTTCTAATCCAATGTCCCCATTCAAAAGAGAAGGAAATTGACTCCAAAAGAGAGGAAATGGTTTGGTTAACGTCACAGAGTATGTGGTAGAGCCACTTCTAGGCCCCTGTCTTTCTGACTCCCATTTGGAGTTCTTTTCATTACAACAGATTGGCTTCCATGGCCTTCAGGAGATGTGGATTGTGTTGTAAGAGTTATAATTGTTACACATCAATAATTTATTAAGATGTTTTTAGGTGGGAGACTGGATTTGGGATTTTGTCCTCAAGGGTAACTCTGAGTTAGAATTTGCCTCTACTGATGGATCATCAGCTTGTCTGCATCTTGGTATCTAAAAGAGTTGTCTGAAAAGCACTTAGCATTGATGTGATTCTCCCATCTTTATACAGCCTATTGTGATTAGTTGGCATGAATCTAGGTCTTCCTGACTTCAAAGCCAGCCCTCTATCCGTTGTGCCATAGTATCTTTCTGGAGAACAGTACAAGACAGTATGTAATGAAGAGCTAATTGGTAATGGTAGAGTAGTGTGGAGGAAACTGCTATAATGGGAGACAAGTGCCCAGGATTGGATTCCATCCTCAGCCACCTAATATCTGCATGGCCATGAAGAAGTCACTTAATCTCACTGAGTCTCAGTCTCCTCAGACATAAGCAGATGGTAATCACACTTCCACTCCTAGTTCCAGGACTGTTATGAGGAAAGCACTTTGTAAACCTTAGGGCACTATATAAATGTAAGTAGATGTTATATTATGTAATCTCAAATGTGTCCCATGAAAGAGATAGAAAGGATAAGAGTTGGCAACTGATTATATAGGGAGTACCCAAGAGAAGGTAGTGTCATAGATGACTCTGAAATTTTAAGCCTAGTGACTGAGTAAATAGGAAGAATATTAATAGAAGAAGAAAATCAGAAAGAACATTTTGTGTAAAAGATAAGTTTAGTTTTAGCAATGTTGGGTTTTAAGATATTTAGGTGGATTAGAGGTTTTAGATGACTGTAATTTCAATATGAACCAATAAGGAAATAGCAATACCCTTGTCCCACTAGCAATCAGTATTGTGATACTGGATAGCATTAAGTGTAATATTTAGGACTAGCAATGTCCTGTGTTGTTTGCCCTGTAAAAACTTGCCATTTCTACCTCCTCAAGATCTTTCAAATTCATTCCTTTATCTCCACTCATGTAGTGACCACTCCAATTTAGGCTTTGCCTGATCAATTGCAACTGCCCCATAATTGACCTTCCTTCCTTGGATCTGTAACTATCTCAGTCCTTCCTTCTCATAGATGCCTAGTTATAAGCCATTTTTATTTTGAGAGATGGTCTGTCCATTTTGCTTTACTGCTCAATAAACTCCAGTGATTCTGTGTTACCTCTAGCATCAAATATGAACTCCTTTGTTGTTAATGCTTTTCAAAACTGAGTCCTGAACTATCAACTTAATTTTCAGGTTAAATATGCATTATTCTTCTCTTATACCACCTTGATCCAGCTAAACTAACCTTGCAGTTTCTCATATATAACACTCCATGTCCCATCTTTGTGGGTGTCCCACACTCCTGGATGGCACTCCACACCAACACCTCCATTCCTTAGAGTCCTTAGTTTCATTTAAAGTTCATCTCTAGTCTGTCTTTCCCAATCCCCCAAGCTTCTAGTACCTTTTTAATAAAATTACCTCATCTCTGTTTTTTTAAATCAATTTTCTAATGGCCCACATACAATATGTACATGGTGTCTCTCAACTCAACTCCTAGTCCTTAGCAGTCAGGGACTGTCTTGTTTTTGTCTTTACATTCCCACTCCATAGCACAATGTTTGGTATATATTAGGTGTTTAATAAAGAATATAATAATATTATTTAATTTTGTTAATTAACATTAATGTTAGTAACATTAGATAGATTCACATTAATATTAGGTATTAATAAAGGAAATAATAATAAATTGATTACCCTGGTTAGGTCATATCTGCAGTGTTATATTTAATTCTAGATACCACATTTTAGGAAGAGCTTTCTGAAAGCTGGAGGACGTCCAGTGAAAGATGACCAAAAGGCGGAAGTCTTCACTATAATACAATCCTAGATTGCAACAACTCCCTCATTTTACAAGTAAGGAAACTGGGTCCTAGAGAGTTTAAGTGAATTTCCCAAGGTCAAACCTATAGTAAGGGGCAGCAGCAGGATTAGAACTATGGTCTGCTGCCTTCAAATTCATCTTTCATTCATGGCATGTCATGATCATACATGAAGTATCAAAGATATCATTTGAACCCTTATTCTCTGACTTTGGAGTCAGTTCTTTCTACTGTACTTCTATACACTGTCACAATGAAGAGAGTTTAAACGCATTCTGCTCAGTTTAAGGAAGCATATTTAGCATCCATGAATTGAAGTTACAAAAACGCATATAAAACCTTGTAGAAAGGAAAATTCTGTGAAATAGGGATACCCCCAAGTAGGATGAGCTGCCTTGGGAGTTACTCATTCCTCCCTCTCTGGCCATCTTCAAGCAGAGATCACTTGCAACTACTGTAGATGTGTAAGGTCAATAACACCAGCACACAGGAGAGCTGCTACCCCAGATTCTTTGATCTGCTTTTCTAAGGAAAGCAACTTTAAGGGGTTGATAATCTCACTTTAATTAAACAAACATATGTCATTCACTTAGTTCATGGGAAAAAGTCAGCACCCTGATACTTCAGAGAAAACACAAACAGAAATTACAAGCAGAAATTATATAAACAGAGCAAATAACACAAATCAACAGACAGAGCATCTAACTATCTATCCAGAGCAATACAGATATACATACCAGAGAGAAGTACCAACATCTAGGTTTTCAAAGCCAGGAGGGCTCCTTAATGGCTACCCAGAGTCTCATCTGGCCAAGTCACAGGAACACTCTTACAATGAGTGAGGCCCTCAAAGCAAAATGCTAACTTCAGAGTGGACATACACTTCTCCCGGGTCAGCCCACAGAGGGTGTCACAACCATGTGACTGGAACTCATGTGACTTAGGCTTTCTTGTGACTTAAGCAGGTCATCAAAGACTCTTGATTAATCAAAACTCTTTATTCAAACAAAGGCGAGTCTTACTCAAGGGCACTTGATTACCTTAGTGCTGAGAAGAACTAGAACTCCAAGAGCAAAAAAAAGAGCAAAACAAAAAGTCCCACTTTGCTTGCCATAACATTTGATCATTGCTAAGTATGTTGTAGGGAGATTCTTGTTTGGGTATGATCAGAGTGGAAGGGCTCTGAGGCCTGGTTCCATGTTAGAGATTTTGTGATTCTATTAACTGACCAGTAGAGATTTGGAGATGAGGGACTGGAGAGAGGGTTGGGAAGAATACATTAGTTTTAGAGTCATCCACCTAGAGGAGGAAGTTGAAACTATGAGAATGGGTGTAACCACTTACAGAGGAGATTCTGAAAAAGAAATTTGGGGAAATCCCTATATTGAAGACATGGATCATGGCTGCTTTTTGTATTTGATACCATACAGATATATGCCCCAGGAGGCATTCTGCTTGGGAATGAGGTGTAAATTATACATATACCTTGAAATGACTCAAGGTAAAAAAAAAAAAAGATTTGCTTAAAAAAAGTGACGAATTGAGTCCCTCACCATTTAGTCACTTAATAGAGAATCAAGATGATCTTCATGCAGTCAAATAGCAGCTGTAAAGATGCTTTTCCATAGGAGGAAGTCTCATTTTGATGTTCATTACCTTGCATGTGATATTATTGCCCCAGAATATGGAAAGCTCAGTTAAAAATAGTTACTGTTTATGGTTTGGGGGAAATTCAAGGCTTTCAGATTTCCTAGTCTCACTGTTGCATCTATATCATGGAATTTTAAGAAAATTAACATTCATTCTCCCCAAGTCTTGTTCACCAAGAATCCCAGGGAACTTGTATGTAAAGGTCTTTAATAGGTCAAGGCATTTGATGGGTAGGATAGAAAGGTTGGTGGGAGAGGACACTAGGGGATACAAAGATGGATAAATCTGAGTACTTGTCAGGAAGGAGCTTCACTAACTCGCTTTGTGATCTTGGTGAAGGGCCTTCCTAGGGCCCTGTTTCTGCATTTGCATAAATGAGTCGGTTGGACTAGATGAGCACTTAGAATGAAAGAGACTAGAAACTTGCTTAATGACAAATTGAAGGAACTGCAGATGTTTGCATCTCCAAAAGCAAATGAGTGGGAAAAACTGGCAGAAAGAATGAATAAAAAAATATTTATTAAGTGCTTACTATGTGCAAAGCACTGTGCTAAGGGTGACAATCCAAATAAAAAAGTAAGGTAGTCTCTGCTCTTAAGAAAATCATATTCTAATAGAGAATGGCAACACAATTAGGAGGCTTCAGCTCCAGGTCAAAGGGAAAGGTCCAATGGTCCTTGGTGAACACTGTAAAGCTACTTGACAGTTTATTCTTAGTGTTATTTCCATGAATAAATTATGTTTGTTTATGATATTTAGCCATTTGATGGTTCCAAGGACTTTGACACTGAAAAATTTCTTATATGGGTCTTCAATACTTGTGATTGTTGAGGAGGCTGCCAATATGGCATCCAAGGAAACATTTGCCAGGTCTCATCTCCGTAAAATGTTCTTCCCTGGATGATGGTAACAGAGACAGGCTGGAAACATGTCTAGGGGTCTGGGAGAGAGAAGAACTGGTATTCCTGTTCTTGTGGGAAGAATCCTAGACTGTTTGTGTTAGAGTTTGAGGATAAATGGTGGTAGTGGTCTGGTTTGCCTGGTACGTGCGTTCTCCTATTCCTCCCTCAGGATGACTTTCTACCTAGGACAGACTAGTTTGCCAACCTCAGTGGTGGCAATTTGGTGTTGGTGGTGGCAAAGATAAATAATGAATAACTTTTCTCTGGGGATGTCATAGAGAGGGTTGCTGCCTCAAGTAGCACCATGTTCTTTCCAGTTCTGAGATCCTATGATCTATCAACCTCTAAATGTTCATTAGAGTCTGCAAGGCTCATAATTCATGAGAAAAAAAAGAAATCTTTTTCAAAATTATGCCTAAATATGCTAAAGGCAGCATTAGAAAGGCTGATTCCAATCTAAAAAGGGATATCAGGTTATATCACTGATGTTATATCCATAATGCCAAATAGACCATTTCAATTAATGGGACATATGTATTATGTAAGCTGACATGGCCACATTTTGACTGACCTTAAGATGTTGAGGAAATTCCTTTGAAATTAATTGTCAGTTTCATAGACTTTGGCAGCAGTAGGAGGCATATCTGGGCTATTGAAGCTTAGTGGGAGTGAGAGCATTCACCATGATTAGGGATTGCTTTCTGAATAGAGTAGGTACCATTAACAGCACAGAGAGGGCTGATGGAGGGAACGGCACAAGGCTTTTGTAGTCTATCGTTCAGATAAGTTGGACTCATATTATTTCTACATTTGTACACTATTTGTGCAAGATAATATTCTGGCTTTGCAGAAGGTGGAAACCAATTTTGCTTGCTGTATAATTCACAGTGATGGGTTTTGTAATCACACTGCAAAATGAGCCTAGCTGTTCTATTATCCAATGCTGATACCGGCTGTAGGGCTGTGCATCCCGCTAAAAATCGTGTCGGAGGATTCTCAATGAGAAATTATCAAAGCACTGACAATTGCCTTTTTATCGAATAGCAATGAAGACATCTTCAGAAATGTCTCATAAAAAGCAAGTTAAGTACTGCCTCTCCCGCAGAAGACATGTAAATAATGTCATTAAGCTCCAAACACACCCCAGCTTTCCTCACTTACTAAAATGAACCATGGGCCATTCTTTAGTACTTTCTGAGGGGAAAGCAACACAGGAGCTGGATATAGTTCTCACTTAAGCAACTAATGCATTAGAGATGGCACTAACATACAGTTGTCCCAATAGAGTGACATACTTTATGGCTATCATCATAGAAAGCTGGAGATATTTTTAATGTAATGTATTAATACTATACATACATATGCATTATGTTTTGTTGATATCTTTAGAGAGGAAGTCATTAGATTCATTCTATATTTGTAGATTAGGTTCAAGTACCATCTCTTACACACTGGTTGTGTGCCCCTTAGCAAGATTTATATTATCAGTTCCCTAGGCAAATAATACTTTAAGTAAATTTTGTAATCAATGCTGATGTGTATTGGCAAATCCTTATACTGATGAAATAGCAAGATAAGATAAAAAATGATGTAGAGGATAGAGGCCCTAAACATAGGGGAATGGTTTCATCTATTTTCTTGGACAGTGATTGGTCATTATAATTAATCATAGTTTAGTTACTCCTATTGGTCATTTTCATTTACATTTTTGGATTTGTGGTGTATTTTATTCTCTAGATTCTGTTACTTTGTTATATATGTTTATACTTATTTTCCCACAATTCTCTGAATTTTTCATATTTGTCATTTCTTACAGCAGCACATATGTACCGTTACCTCCATATATGACAGTTTGTTCAGTCATTCCCCAGTGAAGGGCTCCCATTTTGTTTATGGTTTCTGACTACCATGGAAAGTGCTTTATGAATATCGGCACAAAGGCTTTTGAATTTTCTTTGTATGATTTCCTGACTTAGTATGTAATACCTCCTAGAGTCTGGCAAAGTATTCTCAACCTGGTAAACCTTCAACCTAAATAATAACCTTGGCAATCATCATACCTGAGCATATGTGATCACCTAGAATAGAGCTTAGAGCACAGAAAATTAGAGCTGTATGGGAAATCTCCAAAGAGGAAAGATTAGAGTTGGAATGATCTATAGGCATCATGTAGTCCAACTCATTCACTTTATATCTGACAAAAATAAGACGCTTACAGGGGAAATGAATTATCCAAGGATATGGCCTATGCTATGGATAGCTAGGCAGTGTAGTAGCTAGAGTGTGGAGCCTAGAGACAAGAAGACTCCTCTTCCTGAGTTCAAATCTGGTTTCAGGGTGGAGGGTATGCTCAAGGAAGACTAGTACCTCTAATGTGAGGGCTGCCAAGCCCTTGTCTGGGCTGCTTTCTACCTTTGATTTCTACCTGATCCACCTAGCTCTCACCTGTGGCTCCCAGAAGCTATAGCATGCACAGTGGCCACACCCAGGTAAACCATTTTGGCAGATGGGCTAAGCCAGGTTGAGGGTAACTAAGCGGTATCAAATGCACTGGTGAGTTAGGGGGGTGTCTACCCCAAGGATATGAAGAATTCCCCTTGTGGAATGAGTGGATGAGAGCAATTTGTTACAATGACCATGGAGGCAGCTGAGGCAGGTGCTGTGGAGCACTTAGAGCTTGGTTAGACATCAAAGACTCCAAAGTCACCCACTGCATCTTGAGCCATCATCAGTCATCTTGACTCTCTCTTGCCACTGAACTGTGATGACTCTGGAAGAAACAGTAAGGTTGACTTTGTGCGACTTTGCCTCACTTAAATCCAGTTTATGCATGAATCAAAAGATATCACCCATATAATTTTACCATTTTTATTTATATCAAAGTCCTGTGACAACAGGCAAGTGACCAAGCATCAGATGCAGATACACTGGGAGATGTATTTACAACCTTGCATGTAGGTGGCCCAAGTCATAGGGTCATCTTCTCACTGGAAGCAGCAGTGGCATTCAGTAGCCCTCTGGGTATCTGAGCAACCTCTTGAGGATAACACTGCTTACCTCCTGGTGTGAGGAAGGGGCTAGAAAAGGTGCCTTAAGAAATATCTGCTTACCTAACCCTGGCCTGATTACCATGGCAGGTGGGAATCCCACCCACACAAAATGTACAAAAACTTCTACAAAGATGATCCCACTCACCATTGATACATGGAATGTGCACACACTTACAGACAACACAAAATCCAATATACCTGAAAGATGAATAGCTCTTGCTGTGAGAACTCAGCTGGTGTTACATCCAAATAGCAGCCCTGAGCGAAACAGGGATGGGAAATGAAGGCTAGCTTATTGAAGTTGGAGCTGGATACACACTAGTGGCCACACTGAAGGGGAGCACCATCAAGCCAGTATAAGCTTTGTAATCAAAATGAATCTGGTGAACAAGGCTGTATGCCTACCAAAAGGAGTGAATGACAGGCCCATGACGATGTAATTGCCACTTGCGGGAAAACAATATGACACCATCATTTGTGCCTGTGTGCCCACCATAATGAACACTGATGAAGACAAAGAAAATTTTTATGAAGAACTGGAGACCCTTATTAGCAATGTGCCAAAGAAGGAAAAGCTTATAATTCTGGGTGACTTTAATGTTTGAGTAGGCTCAGACTACCATACATGGCAGGGACTCCTTGGGAGGAAGGGAGTTGGAAACACCCAACATCAATGGTCACTTGCTACTGAAGATTTGTGCATATCATTACCATCTCATCACCAACACTGTCTTCCATTTACCTAGACACAATAAAACTTCATGGATGTATCCTTGCAGCAAACATTGGCATTTAATAGACCATTTGATTGTAAGGAGAAGAGAAAGACAGGGTGTAAGGCAATGAGTGGTACAGAGTACTGGACTGATCATAGACATATCTTCTTCAAGCTAATTATTCTCATTTAACAAAAGTGGTAGTGGCCCCAAGGCAAAATGACTACAAGAAGAATTAATGTCAACAGATCAGAAAGAGTTCATTGCTAACTTGGAGGGAAAGTTGAACAAACAGTTGGTAACAGTGGAGCAGAAAAGGAATGGGCAGCTTTCGGAGATTTGGCATATAGCACTGGTGCTCATCTGGGTCAGAACATTCACAAACATCAAGACTGGTTTGATTAAAATTATGGGGAAATTCAGAAGCTGCTAAATGAAAAATGAGAACCCTACAGGGTTTACCAGAAAGATAGTTCATCCATATCTAAGAAGGCAGCATTTAATTTCATCAAAAGTAAAGTACAGAGGAAGTTTGGAGAGAATCAGGATTCTTGGCCCAGTAAAAAGGCCAATGAAATTCAGTTTTATACTGATAGTAACAATCCAAAGTGCTTTTATGATGCCCTGAAGGCTATTTGTGGGCCAAAGACCTATGGTGCATCTCAAATACTTGGTGCTAATGGAGCCACATTGATTAGTCATAAGAACAGGATCCTTAAGAGATGAGCAGTATATTTGCATAGTGTTCTCAACAGATTGTCAGCAATCAATGCTGAAGCCATTGACCATTTACCTCAGGTTGAAGTCAATCCTTCTCTAGCTGAAGTTCCAACTGAAGAAGAGGTTTTGAATGCCATTAGACTTTTTGCATGACAAAGCAACTGGTACTGATTCTATTCCAGCTGAGACTTGCCAGGTTGGGGTGGGGTGGTCCACTGCTCATACAAAAGCTGACTGAAATTTTCTGAGTCATATAGCAAGAAGAGGTTATCCTCAGGAGTTCAAGGACACCTCCATTGTCCACCTCTATAAAGGTAAAGGAAATAGATTGTCCTGTGACAATCACAGCAGGGTTATCTTTCTCTTAGTCATTACTGTCAAGAGTCTTGTCAGAGTCCTCCTTAATAGGCTGATCCTTCACCTGGAAGTTAGTCATCTTCCTGAGAGCCAGTGTAGCTTCATAAAGGGCCGAAGAACGATCAATATGTTGTTTGCTGCCTGACAACTCCAGGAGAACTGCCAGGAGCAGAACAGAGGGCTATACACAACATTCGTAGATTTGACCAAGGCCTTTGATGTTGTCAGTTATGAGGGCTTGTGGAAAATTATGTCAAAATTTGGATGCCTGGAGAAGTTCATCAGTATTGTACATCAATTTCACAATCAAATGCTTGTCCACGTTCTGGGTAATGAACAACGTTCTCACACTTTCCTAGTAATCAATGCAGTGAAACAAGGCTATGTGCTTGCTCCCATGCTTTTTAGCATGATGTTTTTAGCCATGTTGTCAAGTACCTGCTGTACTGATGGTAAATTCTTCAACCTAAAAAGGCTACAAGCCAAGACTAAAGTGGAGGGAGTTGCTGGTACATGATTTTTTTGTTTATTAGTTTTCAGATGGTTTTGTACTCAATGCAGCCTATGAAGCTAGGATGCAACAATGTACGGATTGATTTTCTGCTGCTTGTGCTAATTTTGAACTAACAATTAACACCAAGAAAACACAGGTGCTCCATCAGCCAGCACTACACCATCCATATGTGGAACCATCTGGTGAAACACATGGAGTAGTTTGGAATACCGTGGATAAGTTCACTTGCCTTGCCAATATACTTTCCAGGGATGTACACATTGATAATGAGGTTGACACATTGATTACCAGAGCTAGCTCAGTGTTTGGGAGGCTCCAAAGGAAAGTGTAGGAGAGAAGAGATATTAGATAGGCTACCAAACTGAAGTTCTACAAAGCCATTGTACTAGCCTCATTGTTGTATGCCCATGAAATCTGGACAATCTACCAGTGTCAAGCCATGGAACTGAATCATTTCCATTTGAATTGTCTTAGGAATATTCTGAAGATCACCTGGGAAGATAACATACCAGACACTGAGGTCCTTTCTAGAACTAAACTGCCAAGCATTCAAACTCTATCACAGAAAGCACAACTTTAATGGGCTGGCCACCATGTTTGAATGCCAAAAGTACTCTTGGCAAAAAGACTAATTCATGGAGAACTCACATAGGGCAAGTGCTTAAATAGTGGTCAGAAAAAGTAATACGAGGACATTCTCAAGGTCTCTCTTAAGAACTTTGAAATTGTTTGTGTGACATTGGAGATAATGGTGCAGTACCACCCAGTGTGGCATGTCCTCATCAGAGAATGTGCTGTGCTTTATAAGCAAAGCAGAATTGAAGTAGCCCAAAAGAAACATGAGATACTCAAGTTTAGAGAATCAATCCCAAATGTTCACAAGGACTATTTGTGCCTGACCTGTGACAGAGTATTCCTGAGCTTTTATTGGTCTGATCAGCCACAGTAACCCATGCTGTTACTTGACTCTAGCATAGTGATTTTATTTTGGTCCTCTTTGAAAAAAATGGATAACCAAGGTATGTGAACGTAGGCAAGTCACTTCACCTTGTTTGCCTCAGTTTTCCTATCCTTAAAATGATCTGGAGAAGAAAATGGTAAATCACTCCAGTATCTTTGCTAAGAAAATCCCAGATGAATCACAAAGAGTCAGACACAACTGAAACAACTGAACAACCACAATTACAGCAAATAGCCTACACTAAATATATGTAGTAAAGTGACAGAACCAAGATCTGAACCCAGGTCTTTTTTTTTTTTTTTGAGGAGGGAAGGCAGGGCAGTTGGGGTTGTGACTTGCCCAAGGTCACACAGCTAGTACATGTGTCAAGTGTCTGAGGCCAGATTTGAACTCAGGTCCTCCTGACTCCAGGGCCAATGCTCTACTCACTGTGCCACCTAACTGCCCCCTGAACCCAGGTCTTTCAGCCTCAAATCCAGAACTCTTTCACTACACTCAATGATCCCTCACATGACCTAAGTTAGTAGAAATCAAGTATTCTGGAAGCTGATGAGAAGGTCTGCATAAAGATGTTCAGTTCAGTAATGGCAAGGGGAGGGGCACAACAATAATTTCTGAGACAATCTGTTCTTAATTGGGCATGATTACCCCATGAGAATCTGTCTTGATTCTCCAGAGTACTGGGTGAGTAGTTTCAAAATGAAGATTTTACATCTAGTTCTGCCACCAAATAGCTATGCAACTTTAGGCTAACTACTCATTGGTTCTAGTCTTCAGTTTTTATCAAATTAAAAAAGTTGGAGACTATGGAATGATCTATTCTATGATCCAGTCTATTTCTAACATTCTGTTGAAGGTGTGGTGACATGCAGATATAATAATAACTCCAACAACAATGATGATGACCTCCCCTTGCTAGTGGGTGGTATCACAGGCTATACCCTTCATCTTGTAACAAATCTGGTAGATGATTTTCTGGTTGAGCTCTTTGACTTTTTGTTTAACATGATTTTGCTGTTGTTGTTGTATTTGTAGCAATAAGGCATTGGGCATGGTATAGTCATTAAAGATCGTCTGGTCCAACTCCTTCATTTTGCATAGGACTAGAATGAGTTCAAGAGGCCAGATGACTTGCCCAATGTAACACAACATATACCTGGAATTGACTGAATCTAGATATTTTGACTTAATAACGAATATGCATATTAGAACTGAAAAAGTTTTAGTGATATCAGTCTCGAGTTCTGCCTTAATATACTATTCTGCTTTCTCCCCTTTCAGCTTTGTAGCATTTTCCACAAATGTGCTGGACTCTGAAACAGACGAGCTATATTTGGACTCAACAGTAATGATAATAATAATAATAATATTTATATGGTGCTTACTCTGTGCCAGGCACTGTGCTAAATGCTTTATAATTACCATCTCATTTGATCTTCATAAAATCCCAAGAGATAGATGCTATTATTATCTGCTTTTTATAAATGAATAAACTGAGGAAAACAGAGGTCAAGTGACTTGGCCAGAGTCATACAGTCTAGTAAGTAAGTGAGGCTTGATCTGAACTCCAATCATCCTAACTCTAGGCCTAATACTCACCACTGTGCCTCCTAGTTGCTCTCCTGGTTGAATCCTGTCTCGTTTATGTAACCTTAGGCAAGCCATGTAACTTTCCTAGGCTTCAATTTCTCCACGTGTAAGATGAATATTTTCTATAGATTACATTTGACATCCATTTTTAACTCCAAATCAATAACTTATGACCCTCTGATCCTCTGCATACTATTGTCTTATGGTTAAAATATTTTTATTCCCATTTTACAAATAAGGAAACTAGAGATAATCATTGCCAGAAAAAGAGCTCACATACAAGTCTTTGAAGCGTCCCCCAACACTCCCTCCAAATATAACACATTGCTAATAAAGCACTAAGTGAAAAGGAACTATGCCTGGCTATCTGTATTTGCTTCCATACCCTTAGTGAGCTTCTAGTCACATTGCAGGGCAGTTGAAGATTGTAGGATCTAACTGCTAGGAAGAGAGTCAATTCTAAGCCAAGACCTTCACTCAGTAGTTGGGACAGTTTTACTCAAACTTTACAGAGGAGATTAGAGAGAGCAAAATAATGAAGATGTCAATAGGGCAGCATTAAATATAGCCTTGCATTGAAAGGGCATTCCCCTGCTGGCTGGAAGGAACTCCTACATAATATATAGGAACTACCTGTGCTTAATAACTGGTAATTACCCAGAATCCTTGGGATTAGTGTTTGGCTATTGCCTATTGGCTATTCAAGTCCTAGATTAAGTATTGCTGAATCACAGAAGCTTAATATTGGTGTCAGGGGCCGTCTAGTATAACTGACATCTAAATAGGAATTCCTGAAAATCATAAATAATTGGTCATCACACATCTGCTTGATGAACTTCAGTGAGAGGAAATTCACTAACAGACTAGACAAGCCTTTCCACTTTTAGAGCCTTTCTGCTTTCATTTTGAAGATTTTTCTCCCTTATATCAAGGTGAAATAGACCACCCTGTAACTTCACAGAAATACAGTATCTAAGAGTTTGAAGGCACTTCAAAGGCTATCTAGTCCTGTGCCTGAACAAGAATTTCCTTTTTTCAAAATCTCTGATAGGTGGTTTTCCTTCTTCTGTTTAAGACCTCCAGGGATGGGGAACTCATTACTTCACCAGGGGGCCCATTACATTTTGGGAGCAGAATCATAGTTAAGGCATTTTTCCTTGGATGGAATCAAAATCCGCCTCTCTCCAATTACCAGTCATTTCTCCTAGGTTTGCCTTCTGGAATGAATCAAAGTAAAGCTCATTTTTTCTCTCCATACAATAGTCCTTCAAAAATAGTTATCATGTTCTTCCTAGGTTTTATTTTTTTGTTCTCCAGGCTAAATGTAACATCTAGATGGGGGCACTTACTGACTTCAACTTTTGGTTCCCCAGACAATACTACTCTAGGTTGAAGTTACTCCATGCATCCATATCCACAGAAGCTTATGCACTGAACTCACATCAATGAACTTACATTTTTTGTCATTTTTTAAAAGATCATTTATTTATTTATTTATTTAATATTTTTCATTTTCAGCATTGATTTCCACAAGAGTTTGAATTGCAAATTTTCTCCCCATTTCTACCCTCCTACCCATTCCAAGATGGCATATATTCTGATTGCCCTGTTCCCCAGTCAGCCCTCCCTTTTGTCACCCCACTCCCTCTAACCCCCATTTTCCCTTACTTTCTTATAGGGCAAGATAGATTTCTATGCCCCATTGCCTGTATATCTTATTTCCTAGTTGCATGTAAAAACTTTTTTTTGAACATCTGCTTTTAAAACTTTGAGTTGCAAATTCTCTCTCTTCTTCACTCCCCACCCACCCTCCCTAACAAGGCAAGCAATTCAACATAGGCCACATGTGTATCATTATGCAAAACCCTTCCACAATACTTATGTTGTGAAAGACTAACTATATTTTGCTCCTCCTATCATATTCCCCTTTATTCAATTTTCTCCCTTGACCCTGTCCTTTTTCAGAAGTGTTTGCTTTTGATTACCTCTTCCCCTATCTGCCCTCCCTTCTATCATCCCCCGTTTTTTATCTCCTTCCTCCTTCTTTCCTGTGGGGTAAGATACCCAATTGAGTGTGTATGTTATTCCCTCCTCAGGTCAAATCCGATGAGAGCAAGATTCACTCATTCCCCCTCACCTGCCCCCTCTTCCCTTCCTACAGAACTGCTTTTACTTGCCACTTTTATGCAAGATAATTTACCCCATTCTATCTCTCCCTTTCTCCCTCTCTCAAAATATTCCTCTCCCATCCTTTAATTGGATTTTATTTTTTTAGATATCATCCCTTCATATTCAACTCACCCTGTGACCTCTGTCTATATATAGAGAGATATATAGATATAACTATATATGTATGTATGTATGTTCCCTTTAGCTACCCTAATACCGAGATCTCATGAATTATACACATTATCTTTCCATGTAGGAATGTAAACAAAACAGTTCAACTTTAGTAAGTCCCTTATGATTTCTCTTTCTTGTTTAGCTTTTCATGCTTCTCTTGATTTTTGTGTTTGAAAGTCAAATTTTCTATTCAGCTCTGGTCTTTTCACTGAGCAAACTTTAGTGTCCTCTATTTTATTGAAAATCCTTATTTTGCCTTGGAGCATGATACTCAGCATAGCTGGGTAGGTGATTCTTGGTTTTAGTCCTAGCTCCATTGACCTCCAGAATATCATATTCCAAGCCCTTCAATCCCTTAATGTAGAAGCTGCTAGATCTTGTATTATCCTGATTGTGTTTCCACAATACTCAAATTGTTTCTTTCTGGCTGCTTCCAGTATTTTCTCCTTGATCTGGGAGCTCTGGAATTTGGCAACAATATTCCTAGGAGTTTTCTTTTTGGGATCTTTTTCGGGAAGCGATCAGTGGATTCTTTCAATTTCTATTTTACCCTGTGGCTCTAGAATATGAGGGCAGTTCTCCTTGATAATTTCTTAAAAGATGATATCTAGGCTCTGTTTTAGATCATGACATTCAGGTAGTCCAATAATTTTAAAATTACATCTCCTGTATCTCTTTTCCAAGTCAGTGGTTTCTCCAATGAGATATTTCACATTGTCTTGCATTTTCCATTCCCTTGGTTCTCTTTTATAATATCTTGATTTCTCATAAAGTCACTAGCTTCCACTTGCTCCAATCTAATTTTTAAGGTAGTATTTTCTTCAGTGGTCCATTGGACCTCCTTTTCCATTTGGCTAATTCTGCCTTTCAAGGCATTCTTCTCCTCACTGGCTTTTTGGAGCTCTTTTGCCATGTGAGTTAGTCTATTTTTAAGGTGTTATTTTCTTCAGTATTTTCTGGGGTCTCCTTTAGCCATTCATTGACTTATTTTTCATGGTTTTCTCGCATCACTCTCATTTCTCTTCCCAGTTTTAACTCTACTTCTCTAACTTGCTTTTCCAAATCCTTTTTGAGTTCTTCCATGGCCTGAGACCAGTTCGTGTTTTTCTTGGAGGCTTTTGATGTTGGCTCCTTGACTTTGTTGGGTTCTTCTGAGTGTATGTTTTGGTCTTCTTTGTCACCAAAGATTCCAAAGTTTGAGTCTGAATCTGAGACCATTTTTGCTGCCTGTTCATGTGCCCAGCCAACTACTTGACCCTTGAGTTTTTTGTCAGGTATGACTGCTTGTAGAGAGTACTATGGCCCAAGCTGCTGTTTTCAGAGCTATTTCTCAGAGCAAGCTCTGCCACACCAACACTCCTCCTCCCTCAAGGACTTCCAACCCGGACAATGACTCAGATCTAAGCAGGCTCTGCACTCCTGATCTGATCGACCATTTAATTCCTCCCACCAGGTGGGCCTGGGGCTGGAAGCAACTGCAGCTGTAGCTCTGTAAGCAGCTTCAGAGCTGCACTACCTCCACCACCCCTGGCATGGTGGCCGACTGCGAACCCCTTTCACTCTGACCCAGCAGTTTTTTCCACTAACCTTCTCTGTTGTCTTTGGTGTTTGTGGGTTGAGAAGTCTGGTAACTGCTACAGCTCATTGATTCAGTGCGGTATGTCCTGTTCCACTGGGCTCCCACTCTGGTTGGTCCAGGTGGGGCCCATGCCGGGCTCTGCTCTGTTTGGCTCCCAGCATGGTGCAATAGACTTTACCCAGAGACCATCCAGGCTGTCCTGGGCTGGAGCCCTGCTTCCCTCTGCTATTTTGTGGGTTCTACAGTTATAGAATTTGTTCAGAGACATTTTTATAGGTGTTTGGAGGGTCCTGGGGGAGAGCTTTAGGCAAGTCCCTGCTTTCCAGCTGCCATCTTGGCTCTGCCCCCAATGAACTTACTTTTTTTTTAGAGTCAGAGTATACAATTAGTTTCAAGCAATGAAATCAAATAGTATAGTAATAAAAGCATCAGTAAAATATTCTCCTCATAAACATGAAGAATTCTTTCCACAAATACATATACTATTTGTAGGAACATAGATATATAAAAGAAATACTTATGGGGAGATAGAAATATGGATAATATTTTGGATGAGGGTTATGTTGGGATAGGCACACAGTTAAGGAAGATATGAGGCCAGGACTCATGATTGAAGAAGAAAATCACAACTCTGAAGTTGCATGGACATGAAAGTGTTCGTTGATGCCTTGGTTCTGCTCCTGCAAATCTCAGGTGGTGTGATTTTCCTGCTGATATAGCTGATGCAAAAGTTTTGCCACGTGTTAATCCTTGTTGGTCTCATGTGGCTATTGCTTCTCAATATTACACTCAATACTGGACTCACAGATCTGCTGATCCCTCTCAGGTGTAGCTCCACTAATTACTGAATTTTGATACTTCTCTCTAAATGAAGTTTCTGGCTTTAACTCAAGCCATAAACAAATATACAAATTCTTTTACACAAAAAAGTGGACTCTTCCAACTCTCTTTTATCTTAAGGGCCAGGGCTAAAGCTATAGCACTTTTAGAGCACAAGAACCCTAATGCATCCAGCCATTAGATTGGTGGTGGGTTGTAAGGGACTTTTCTTCCAATAAACAAGACATATCTGTTTCCAGACCCTGGAATGAAATAGAAAATTCCTGTGCAAAAGATAATTCCTTGACCCCAATACTAGCTCTTTGGAAAATAGAATAGTCACAGCTAGCTAGGATTCTAAAGCTTAATCTTTATTTTTTCAGTTCTAGTTCCTTCTTACCGATGGCAAGGTCTTTGTCACAAACTTTAATGTTGAATAGCTAACCTGTACTCAGTCAGGCTCAAATTAGAGGCTAACCTTTCAACAACAACAACAACAACAACAAAACAAGTGTTCTCTTGGTCATAGGACCTGACAATTGTCCTAGGCCAATATTTTGTTTGGCCTCCTAAGCAAACAAGTGAGAACAGGAAAGGCATGAATTAATAGGAAAGTCTGGGGCCAAGGTAAGGGTGACAGAGAGGATCATTAATTTCATCCTGCTTAGCAATGCTTCTGATTTTATTATGCATATGCAATCACCAAGAAGCCACCATATAATCACTTCCTCACTTACTTTTAGGATTTTTGTATGGCATACTTTCTATTCCCCTTCCTATACTATTAATATGTCTTTGGTTATATTCCAGTTCATTAAAGTTCCTCCAATAACGTGGTACCAAAGTGCAATGAACAAAGCCAATAAAAGACCATGTGTTACACTGACAATGGTCTTCTTAAGTTTCTTCTGACCAGGGTAGATAATAAGAGGTCTTTCACCCCACTTCAACCTCATTCTAAGTGCTATCCTATTACTGTAGCTTAAATTCAATGGAGGGTTTTGTACTCATATTAGTCTTGTGCCAATTACAACATGTTAGAGTTGGAATGGATCCTAGAGATCATCTTTTTTTCAAATCTCACTTTATTGGTAAGGAAACTGAGGCACAGAGAGATTAAATGGCTTGCTCACAGTGAGTCACAATCTGATTATGAAATAGAACTACCATCTCCTGACTCTCATTATTTTTAATTAGAATTCAAATATATTTCATCTAATATGGCAAAGTTTAATGAGGATAAATTCAAAGATATATAAATGGGTTCAAAAATCAACTTCAGAAGTACCAGATGAAAAGCTGTACTCTGAAAAAAATGTATATATTTCCAAGTTTTAGTAGATTTTTTGATGGCTTGGGTGGAGAATCTTTACTTGTGTGTGTGTGTGTGTGTGTGTGTGTGTGTGTGTGTGTATGTGTGTGTGTGTAGGGAATTTGTTCACTATGCCTATATGTCACTTAAATTGTACTGGACATATTACTAACTATGGCCTGAACTCAACAAAATGACTCCAACTTTGTATTTGTATAGGCTGTCTCGGATGCTTCCTAATTCACTCCTTCCTAATCTGCCAATTGGAATCTCACTTTTCTGAAAGGTTTGGCTCAGATGGCACTTTCTTCTTAAATACTACTATCTGGATGAAAGCATTTTTTCCCTTCCTCAACTACTTCCAGATAACTTTGTTCATTTCAACCGGTTGTCCATGTCACTGAACTGAACATAATACCCCAAATGTTACTTAATCAGAACCAAGGACAGTGGTGTTCATTCTTAACACTACTGCTCTATTATAGTCGGTACACAATACATTTTATTGACTTTTAACAAAAGTATGACTTACCTTGTGTTTGCTAAGCCCCTTAGGTTTTCTATGCATGAATTGTTATCTAGCCATGAGTCAATGTCCCACATCATACTCGTATAGTTTATTTTTTTTAACTTAAATGAAAAACTTTATATTTATCTTTGTTAACTTTTAGCTTACTGGGTTTGGCCCTCCATTCTAACCTATCAAGATCTTTTTGGATCATGATTCTCTCATCTAACATGTTGGTTATTTCTCCCAGCTTTGTGTCATCTGAAAATTTTATAAACATGCCAACTATGCCTTCCTCCAAATTGCCTCAGGCTCACTGCCTAGATTTTCATTCATCCCAATTCAGAGGAGTATTCCCACAGGCAAAATGAGTTATTGAGTTCTTTCAGGCCCAGGCTAACTTTGAGCAGGCTTCTAAAAAGAGATAGGCTCTCCTGTGCTCAGTACTACATTATATTAATATCCATATCCATCCTGTTATGTTTGTAACTTCATATGTGCCTATGTACACACATATATACACTTGCATGTACAGCATGGACAGCTAGGTGGCACAGTGGATAGAGTGATGGACTTTGAGTCAGGAAGACCTGATTGCACATCTGACCTCAGACATTTACTCATCATATGACCGTGGGCAAGTCACTTAACACTGTTTGCCTCAGTTTACTCATCTATAAAATGAGCTGGAGAAGGAAAAGCAAACCATTCCAGGATCTTTGCTAAGAAAACCTCAAATAAATAAATAAACAACAACACATACAAGTACATGTATACATACAATTATGGTCATAGTATATATGTGCGTGTGTGCAAGTATATACACATCATGAATATGCATGCATGTGTATATGTGAATATGCAAATAACAATAGTAATAATAAAATAGGATTTATGTAGCACCTACTTCACGCCAGTATCCTGCCAAGTGCTTTACAAATATTGTGTCATTTATTTCTCGTAATAACCCTGTGAATTAGTTACTATTATCATGCCCATTTTACATTTGAGGAAACTGAGGCAAACAGTTTCCCATGATCACAAAGCTAGTAAGTTTCCAAAGCTAGATTTTACCTCATTTTCTTCATTCCAGATTCAATTCTCTATCCATGAAACCAACTAGCTGACTCTAGGATGGCATTGGTGATCTCAAGTTACTTTTACTTTTAATTCAATGTGTATATGTGCATGTAACAGGAATATTTACATGCCTGTTTATATATGTGATATATGTGCACATGCATGTGTGTACATACATGCATCCATGAGTATATGTGTATTTCTAGGCATATATACGTGTGGGCATGTGTATGTATATTACAGGTTGAGCTTTTGGGGCTGAAATGTCAAACCCTTATCCTAAAAACAGATTCAGACAGTGACACTAGCCCTTCAGAGGACAAAGTCAGTTCATATTTCCTGACCTTCCCAAGCATCTGCTAAGTCCCTGGCAACAAAGTACAGCTTTCCTCTGCTTCTTTTAGCATTGTTCAGGTCTCTCAGGCCCTGCTGGGGAAGGAATTAAGGGATATTGACATTCATTCCCACAATCACCAGAAGTCCTAGATTCCCCAAATGTTGCCTCATCTCCAGATGAGGAAGCACATATGCATTTAATTCTTTCAGTGCAACATTATGTAGACCCTAAAGCTATAATCAGGTTCATCTCATCACTCTCACTCCCCCTGCCTCTAACACAACAGATATTCTCAGGGACACTGTATAATCAATATTATTGCTCTTTCTTACCAGTCCTAAAGAGTTGATTGAGTTCAGGAACCTGGCTCTGCATTTATTTAAACAAGTATTTATTAAGCTCTTCTGATAGGCAGGGCACAGTGCTAGGGAGGATATGAAACTTAGCGAAGTATTATTCCTTCTTAGAGTTTACAGGCTAGTGGAGTGTGGGTTGGGAAGGGAAAGGAGGGAAAATCATAGACAATGCACAAAACCAACAGTTATGTACATTCAAAAAGTGCAAAGCAATGTATTTTGTGAGATTTGAGAGGAAAGATAATTATCGCTAAGCATCAGAGATAAGAAAAGTCTACTGTTATGAGTGGTATATAAATTGTGCTTTTAAGAATAGGACAGTATTCCACTGACATTGAGAGTAGCAAGGTGGTGTAGTGCATAGAGAGCCTGGCCAAAAGTCAGAAAGACCTGACTTCAAATTTGACCTCAGATACTTACAGCCGGGTGAACCTGAGCAAACCACTTAACCTCGTTTGCCTCAGTTTCCTCATATGTAAAATGAGCTGGAGAAAGAATATATCTTTCTATCTTTGCCAAGAAAATCCCAAATGAGGCCATTAAGATTCAGGCACAAATGAAACTACTGAACAGCAACAAAGGGAAAGGAAGGATAGTCCAGATATTGGGAACAGTGAAAAGAGAGGCATTCACATCACCATCATAAACAAGTATTTATTAAGTGCCTACTATGTTCCAGGTACTGTTAAATGCTGGAGTTATCAAAAGTAAAAGCTAAAAAAAAAACTTCAGGCAACTCACATTATAATGGAGGAAATAATTATGTCCATACAAGATATATGCAGCATAAATGGGAGATAATCTCAAAGGGAGAGCACTATCAACTGGGGAGAGCAGATAAGGCCTCTTGCAGATAGGATTTGAAAGGAGTCATGAAGGAAGCTGTGGAAGCAGGAGGTAGAAGTGAAAAGGCAGAGAATTCCAGGGGTGGCAGATAGCCAGTCTGGTGAAAAGTCATAGGCTCTGTTCTATTATGTATACAGAAATGCTTATTTTATTTGGTGTTTTTTAAGTATAGAATTTCAAATCCATTGTTGTGAGGGCCAGTGATACTAAAATTCAATGTGAAAAATAATAAAAATTTTGCCACAAAGGAGAAATGCAAGTCATTAGAATAAGGAAATGCTTCGCCTATAATAAACTAATGATCCCTAAAGTGAATTCTTTATTACATTCCAAAGTCAACCACCTGAACTATAGTACACATGCAAGGGTTGACACCATCAGAATATTCAATCTTCATCACAGAAATGAGTTCACCTCAGTCATAATGAGAGTCAATTCCAAGTACAGGGGCCATAGCATTGTCACCTGGCAGGGCCTTCTCCTCGATAGCATCTACTTCTCCTCAAGTACATTCTGATGTTTCCTGGGGTCTCTTTAGCTATTCATTCTATGCTTCAGTATCCTTGATCTCAGTCACATGAAAATTCATTGGAGCTGTTTTCCTTGGATTCTATTAGAGCTCATTCTATTTTCCATAGCCCAATAATGAAAGACTAGGAGGGAAAAGAAGGGGGATAAAAGGCCTTTCTGAAACAGATACAGTGAAGACTTCTTTTACATTCTATACATACCTTTCACCTTTCTCCATTTCCTCATTTAAGAACAAACAGGAATTATAAGAGAGGAAGGAATGCCCTAGCCATTTTCATATCTTGACATGGAACAGAATTTTTCAATGAATTGCTCCCTTCCCTTCCCCCCACCCATCTTTCTCTTATGAATTATCTGCTTATGATGCCTGAAGAGCACAGCCCTGAATACTGCCAGGCAAGCTTTGGAATAATATCCAGAGTGACAGCAGCCTCATGGAATCAGAAAACCAGCCACCTGCCCCCAGCTTGATGATTTGAAGTGACCTCTGCTTGGAAGGCATCTCCTTCATTAGGTGAAAACACTTTCTTCACATTTAGAGATGCCAACTACAGAGAAGGCAGGTAATAGTCACTAAATTGGGTTTTAGATTAGACCTTCTTCCTAATATCCTGGCACATCTGGAATCTTAAAGGGCCCTAATTTCCTCCAAAGAGAGTTTAATTCAATATCTCATCATGGTGGGCCCTTAGAAGAAAACAGGCAAACAAAGAGAGGAATAAGACCTCTGACTCCACTTTAATCTAGGAGCATCTAAATAAGATTTCCCCACAGGAATCAATGCACTGAAAGTTTTCAAGAAGACTTCATTTGGGCATCATATGGAGACAGGACTATTAGATATATGATCCAATAAAGAGTCTACAGCCATTCCAGAGAGAACTATCTTGAACTCATTAGACAAGCCACTGTCTCTCTGAATCCTATACCCCAAGCAGCAGGGAAACCATTAACTTATGCCAATGACAAGAAAGGACAATTAAACAGTACTCAGAAATAGGACAATTAGAAGGTCAGGGAGCAACACATGATCAGACATTTCATGGCTTTGTAATCCAGCAGCCCCATAGAGCAGGTTGGTGTCATAGTTCTTTGCCAGGAATTTTCAATACTATTTTGCACACTTTGGCAACCACCGTTTTGAAAATTATTAAACTTTTGTGTTATTATAAATAAATATTAAATGGAAATTCTCATAACTTTTAAAATAAATTTTAATAATAGAATGAATTCATAAGAACATTTAGTCTAACCTTCAGTAGTAAGTTTTTGTTGTTATTGTTGTTGAGTCATATCAGACTTTCTGTGAACCCCTTTGTGATTTTCTTGGCAAAGATTCTGGAAGGGGTTCCCTTTTCCTTCCCCAGCTCATTTTAGTGATGAAAAACTGAGGCAAACAGGGTTAAGTGACCTGCCCAGGGTCACACAGTTAATACATGTCTAAAGCCAGATTTGATCTGAGGTCCTCCTCAATCCAGGGCCAGTGTTCTATCCACTGCACCACCTAACTGCCCCCTAAATCATAAGCCTCAGCTTCTAATCTCGAGCATGTTCTCTATCATATTCTTCCTGCCATTTAAAGACCAAAAATGATATGGAACTCATTAATTTCTAAGGTAATCCATTCTACTTTTGACAGCATAGAATTTTTTTCTTTTCTTGAACAGAAATCCAGCTCTGTAGTTTTAACCTTATACTTCTGTTCTCTGGGAACAAGTAAAACAAATCTAAACATTTTCCCATATGGTAGCCCTTTAAGCACCTGAAATCAACGATCATGCCTACACTACATTTCCCAAGCTTTAAATGACATGATTTGGAATCCTCTTTCTATATTGGCTGTTGGACACAATCCAGTTTATTAATTTTGTTCCCAGAACTAAATAAAATACTTCCAATAGAATATTATCAGGACAAAGTACAGTGAGACTATACCTTGTCTTTAACACTACACTAATATTTGAAAATTCTACAATTTTGTCAGCATAGGGAACTCCCAGTTTGAAAAGACTTTCTACCAAAATACATTGCCTGCTGTTTATGATTTATGTCCTAGTGAGTTGTATGATGCATGCAGGGATCATAGAAATCTAGATTAAGAACCAGACTGGAACTTGAAGATTGAATTCAATTTTACAAATGAAGAAACTGAGGATGAGAAAGGCTAAATGACTTGCCAAAGGTCACACAGTAACAAGTATCTGGGGCAGGATTCAAACTAAGGTCTGACATACTCCAAGTTCAGTGCTCTAAGTGTTGATCCCGCTAGTTAAGTGATTTCCTCAGATTACAAAGTTAATAAATATCAGAGGGTAACTTTGCCTAGGACTTCCAGAATCCAAGGGCTAGACTTCTATGCACTGTGCTAAGGCAGCCTTTTGTGACAGTATGCATTTAATAATGCCACATATGTGGGAAGCTAAATGACACAGTGGCTAGAATGCTGAGCCTTGAGTCAGGAGGACTGAGTTCAAATCTGGCCTTGGATGCTTACTAATGGGGTGACTTTGAGCAAGCCATTTAACTCCATTTGCCTCAATTTTCTCATTTGTAAAATGAACTGGAGAAGAAAATGGCAAACCACTCCAGTATCTTCGCCAAAACAAAAAGCAAAACAAAACAAACAAACAAGCAAAAACCAAATAGGGTCACAAAGGGTTGTACATGACTGTAACAACTGAACAATAAAAATCCCACATACAAGAAAGTTAACTTTTAGGACTACTATGACACATTACTGACTCATCTTGACTTCAGAGTGTGCTCAAACCATTTTTCCTACCCTCAGATGATAATAACTTATATTTATGTAGCAATTTAAGTTGGGCATAGTGCTTTCCTTAGATCAACCATAGAAAGTAAGTAGTATGAGCATTGACAGCTCCCTTTTATGGATGAGAAACAAGCTCAAAACCATTGACTTACCCAGATCACTCACATAGTAAATATCAGATCCGTAACTGATTTTCCACAAAAACTGATTTCCCTCTTATCTTCCCAATTCCTAGACATGTTCTGTTGATTTTTATCCTAAGTATATCATTTAATGTTTTTCCCTAATATATTAAATCTACTAAATTCTAGGTCTTTTTAGATCTTTACTTTGACATACAACACCAATCTTATTTATTAGCTATTTGGTCCAACTTTCATGTAACATATATTTGCTAAGCAAAATAGTTTGCATTTTTTCTTTAAAATTTAAAAAGAACATCCTCAGAAAAACTCTATGAAATGTGTTTTGCAAGTATCATCATCACCATTTTAAGGTGAGTAAATCAAGGCTAAGAGACATTATTCTCATCCATGTAGAAGGGATAAGATTTGAACTTTGATCTTCCTACTCCCATTCTGATCCTCCTCCACCCCCCAAGTATGCCCAGGCATCCAACTCATTGACAATAATATCCAAATATCCAACAGCACTAAGCCAAATGCCTGCTCTTTCATTGTATTAAAGAGAAGAGTGATGTGTGATCACCTCTTTCACAATTTTCCAAGTCGACTATAGCAACATTGTTTCCAGCAAGGAAGCATTGAAATCAGGATTATGTTTCCATTTTGGCCCTTTGATTTTCTTTCCTGTCCCTGAACGTTTTTATTTTAGGCTGATGGCTTTGATTTATAATCTCTTTAAAGAAAGGGGGGATTTCAAAAGGAAGGATTAACTGCCTTATGTTTTGTCAAATGAATGGGCTTGGGCAAGAAATATATCAGGTTTTGCTGGTTCATTTGTCTGGGAAGAAAAGACTGAGAATTCCCAGCCCCTCTTTGCATTCATAATCCTTTCTGTTGTTCCCCCATTACCATTGATGTGATTGGGAGACTAGTGTTCAATTATTCATCCAACCCAACATCAGCCAGCTATTAAAGTTTTGTATTTTGCAAGTGACAACCAACTTAAAAAAATTACCTAGTTTAGTACTGTTTCTATAGCACAATTTATTATTATAAACACTATATTATATTATAATGTTTCTGTATAACATTATAAACATTATAACATTACATATAACATTATAAATATTATAAACTATTTATAATATTATAAACACATATTTAAGTGTTAAAAGTATATGTAGCACTTTTTTGTCATAGGTAACTAAGGAATGGAAACAAAGTAGATGCTCATCGATTAGGTGATGACTAAATAATTGGGGTACATGGATGTAATAGAATACTACTGTGCTGTAAGAAATAACCAATACGATAATTGAAGAGAATCATTGAAAGACTGATGAACTGATACAAAGTGAAATAAACTGAGCCAAGAAAACAATACAAAGACCATGGCTAACATGATGTAAATGAAAAGAATGACTACAATAAAACAACTGAAAATGGAAGTTGCAAAATTACAAAGAACAAGTTTGCCTCCCCTCCCCACCCAAAAAGACAGAAATGAGAAATACCAAGCAACACCACCACCATAGCCACACATACATTCCTTCGCAGAGATGCAAGATCCAGGTTTGGGGACTTTTCGCACACACACATGCACATGCATACATACATACACAAACATGCATACACACACATCTATATTTCATTTTTGCTGTTTTTTCTCTTCTTTTTAAATTTTTTTTCTTTAAATATTTTGTTGTAAATGATGACTATCTGAGAGCATGGAAGGGACACAGAAAGGGGAAAATCAAGGCATTTTAAAATCAAAATATATCAGTGAAATTATATTAACATTTTTAAATAGAAAAATGATGCAGTTTGCATTAAATATCTGACATGGGCTTGATATATAAGACAGACAGGGAACTAACACAAATATATAAGGCTAAGGGATGTTCCTCAATAAATAAGTAATCAAAGGATATGAACAGTTTTCAAAAGAAGTATTACATACTATTAACAACCATATGAAACATTACTTCAACAAATAATGCCAAGAGAAATGTACATCAAAATAGCTCTGAGCTTTCAATTCACACCCAGAAAATTGGCAAAGATGATGAAGGTGGGACTATTCAACCGATTAGAGGGCTTCTGGCATGATAGGAACAAAAATATAGTACTGGTGGAGCTGTTAATTGGTCTGTATATTCTGGAGAGCAATTTGGAATGATGTTAAGGCAGTAGTTAGGCTGTTTATAATCTATGATCCAAAGATCCCACTGTTAGGCTTATACCCCAAGAAAGTCAAGGATGGAATAAATATTCAATCTACATCAACATATATATATAGCAGAACATCTCTCTCTCTCTCTCTCTCTCTCTCTCTCTCTCTCTCTCTCTCTCTCTCTCTCTGAAAGACAGACAGACACAGAAAGAGACCGACAAATAGAGAAGAGAAAGAAAGGAGAGACAGAGACAGAGGGGGAGACACAGATAGAAACAGAGACAAAAAAGGGAGAAAAAGGAGAAACAGATAGCAAAGACCAAAGTAAATCCCCATCAATTAGGGACTACGTAAAAATATTCTCATATGCCAATATAATGAAATATTATCACAATGTTCGAAATAATGAAGAATCCCGAAATGCATAAGATTTATATGAACTAGCAAAGTTCAAATAAATACATACAAAAAAACCAATGTATGCAATAACCAGAAAAGTGTATATACAAAAAAAAAACCAACAAAAACGAACAATGTGCAATGGCAATGAATAAGTTGCTCCCCAGTAGGACATGAAAAAATATTACACCTATCTCCCATCTTTGCAAAGTTAGGGAATTATGTGTATGGAATATTTTTCATACTACTAGACTTGGTTTATGTGTTGGTTAGTTTTGCTAAACTGTTTATTTTTCTCTTTCATTTTTATTATTTGTTATAAGGTATGGCTGTCTTGAACGGAGAGGTGCAGGGATGTAGTAGGAAATTAAGGTGATCTAAAAACAGAATCTAAAAGTTTAAAAAGTATGTGAAGCTGTAGATGCCTAATTGTACACAAGATTACATACTAACAGCTTTAGGGTATGATTAAAGAATATTACCTCCTCGTTTTATTCTCAACTAGGTCCTCCATGTAGCAAGACAATCCTGCTATTCCTCCCTAATTAACTAACTGTTCCAGTAACAAGAGCAGCTATTCTGAAGTTTTTCTTCTCTCTTCAAGTTTCCCTTGCCACACTGATGACCATCTTCATTGAGGACTTAATAGAAAATAATCAAGAATATTTCCTAGGAGCTCCTCTTGTTCCCTCTTCCTTATTTCATGTCTCTCTGACATCATTTGGCTATTTCCCACCCCTTCACTCCGGTATCCAATGACAAGGTGGTTCTTTTCCTTATCAGGGTAAACATCACATGTAAGCCATGGTTCCATGATGTCCCATATTTTCAAGTAGATTATTTTCAAATAGATTAATTCCACCAATCTACTATCTCTGAGCTTAAATCTCGAATTTCTCCCTACCTTCTGGTTCTTTCCCTGCTGCCTACAAACACACTCTATTTTTTTTTTAAAAAGAGCTTTATTAGTTCCTATTATTCCAAACAATTATTACTGTATATTTTTTCATCCCTTTCTCAATGAAATCTCTTAAATAAATAAATAGATACATATATGTGCATGTACATATACTATGTGTATATATATGTATGTATGTATGTATTCCTTTAAGGTATTCTTAGATTATGGGATTTCTTTAATTGGTATAAGTACAATTCCAAGAGATATAGAGAAAGGACTCCAAATGAAGGGGGAATACATGGGGTATTTTATTGTTAATTAAGGTGGGCTTTTAGCACTTATTCAATCAAGTGCCCTTGAAGAGTTTGGCCTTTGTTTCCTTGATTAAATTAGGAGTCCTTGCCTCAAGGGGAAGCCTGTTTACATGGGTTTGAGTGACCTGTTTGTGACATCAGAGGCTTTTAGACCACATGGGTTTAAGTCCCATTTTTATGACACTTTTAGGTCACGTGAGTGAGTTGCATGTGTGACTCACCTTTGACTCTGAACAAGATATAGAAACCCAGAGGCTGGCATTCTCCCTGGGGGCTCTGAGCCACAGGAGGAGTGGCACATGACTCTGGGCCAGCCGTTGTTAAGAGGTCCCCGGGTCTTCAACCCAGATGTTGATGGTTTCTTGGTAACTATGAATTGTGATCTGGTCTATTTATATTGTATATGTTTGTAACTTGTTTGTATTTGCTCTGAAGTTCAGGTTGTTGGCTTTTCCTCCTGAACTAAGTGAGTTAATATGTATATGTTGGATCCAAGTATGATTGTTAACCCCTTAACATTACTTTCCTTAGTAAAGCAGATCGAAAGAACCTGTACTGGCAGTGTTCTTGTTGTTGGGCTTGTGTTGGTCTTTCATCCCCACAACAGCTGCTAGCTGAATTGTTGCAACAGTCATTTAGAGGAAAATAAAGATGTATTTGTCAAAGTAAGAATGTTAGTTTAGTGGGCGATCTGGACAGATCCCATATCTGTTTCAATAAGATCACAGATCCATTGAAGTATCGAGGCAGTGTTCTCAATAAATCTTCTATAGAGCATATACTGAAACACTGGAGGTCTTCCCACAAGTATTTTAGTATCTCAGAAATGTCATCATAGTATTCAAGCTATTCATACATTGGCTGTCACTGTAACTACATGACCAAGCTACCTCTTTCCTATAATAGACATCCTTTGTGACAACTTTTATACCACTTATCATATGCAAATCTTTGTGGGGGAGGTACTGATGCCACATCCTCTATCCATCTAAAAATATCCACTTAATAACCTCAGTTCTTTTAAATTTGTGTTGCGCAAAAGTATTTATTATTTTCTTTTTGGTTGTCACATTTTTTCAGAGATCCTGCTCTGTGAAGTTTTTATTCATGAGTTCCCACAGTCACGCCTTCTCTTCTTTAGGAACCCTCATGTAGAAGGTATTACTTCATCATTCTGTTCGTTTCCTCCTCTCATATTTCCTCTGAAATTATCACTCACACAGAAACCTAGGGCCCACCTTCTCTCATCCTCCTAATGTAGATAAGTTGGGCATAGGAATAATGGAGAGTTGCAATGGATCCTGGGAGATTTTATAAGTGAAGATATAAATTCTGAATCAATGATGCATTCAGGAGTTTTCCCTCAATAAAACTCATTACAAAATAACTACCTCCTCAAAGTTAAGCACAGTTCTTCATCAAACCTTTGGACATACCAGCATTAAAGTAATTAGGTGACATTACTCACAGACTGTGGGGAAAACTGCATTCGAATTCAGCAAGAGAACAGGAATTGCTGAATGGAGTTATTTAGTTACTGACTCATCTCTGTCAACATTTGAGCTGAATAGAAGGCCATCACCTCACATCAAAGCTTTCAGGAACTCATTTCTTGCCTGATCTGACATTACATGGGGAAGAGGTAGAGATGGAGAAGTTGGAACAGACAAATAAACTACACTTTGTCACATCATTTTTTCTTGATCTGTTGCTTACATAATCCAACTTATAATTATTCAGTTTATGGAAATTGACTTAGTGGCACTTTGATTCAGAAGTCATTCATTCTGTTTCAATGTGCAGTCATTGTGAAAGTGCAGTATGCTTGTTTACCATGTCACTGGGCTATGGAAGAGTAATTATCCTTCTTCCTGTTCCCATTCAGTGGACTGTTTGACCACTAGGCAGAGGGGAACAATAACATTGGTTAGTAAAGGCATGCATCGCTATCCTAACATTCTTGGTAATTGATATTTCAACTGAAAACAGGAATTGCTCTGCAGTGTCAGTTATAGCTAAAGCATGGAGGCATTGCAGATTGTAGCTTGAGTTAGTGACTAAATTCATAGGAGTTCAGAAATTCCACATATATCCACTTTTCAGAGATGGCTTTTATGTGAAGAAGTACAATTTGCAGGTTAGGTGATTTTCTTGGGAGCTTACATTATTTCTAGAGCCCTAAAACAGCTCCTCCTAAATCCTGGAGATTTAGAAGCAAGACCTGCATCAGGAAAAAAAAAATAAAGTTATGCTCCATTAGTGACAAATTAATAGCAATTTCATTCACAGAAAGTTCTCTGACTGAACTTTTAGAGGTGGGAAATGATTTTTCTTTACCATTGTTCCTTGATTGATTCCAGTAATTAAATGGAGCTTCAAGTAAAAAAAAATTGTTTTTCTTCTTTTGTCCTGAAGGAATCCTAAGTCAGAAAAAAAAAAAAAAACTATTCACCCCAAAGCCAATAGAAAAGCAAAACTTCACACTTTGACCCATTGTACTAGAGAAGATTCCTTCACTGGCAAGGAGATGGGACTATATGGCAATAAAGATCCTTTCCAGCTGTAAGATTATAGGAGTCTATGACTCCTAACAACATTATTTTAAACAAAAATGTATATTCAGGCAGCTAGGTGGAACAGTGGATAGCGTGCTGAGCCTGGAATCAGGAAGACTCCTCTTCCAGAGGTCAAATCTGGCCTAAGACACTTATTAGCTATGTGACCCTGGGCAAGTCACTTAATAATATTTGCCTAAGTTCCTTCATCTATAAAATGAGCTGGAGAGCAGAAAGGCAAAGCACTCCAGAATCTTTGCCAAGGGAACCCCCAATAGGGTCATGAACAGTCAGCCAAGACTGAAAATAACTGAACAACAATGAAATGCTTAGGTAACAGAAAACATGCTACTGGGGGAGCAGCATGCAACAGCAGAAAAATAAAAATGGATTTAAATCCAGAAATGTGTTAGAATGTCAGATTTGCAGTTTCTTCTTTATGTGACCTTGGGCACATCCCTGAACTTCTCTGGGCCTCAGGTCACACCTCTGTAAAATAAAGTAGACTAGATGTCTTTTGAGGTCCCCCTTAACTCTAAAGCTACCAAACTAGAAGACAATTATCATGTTCCCCCCATAATTAATGTTCACTTTTTTTACAATTGTTACTAAAATACTAAATATTCAAATTTAAGCTTACCTTTATCTCTTCACCGTGTGTACACATGAATAGAGACACCTAGAGGGGACTGCACAGCAAGCAGTTCATGGTGGATTGGAAAGAACACCATACTGCAAGTCAAAAGACCTGAATCCTAGTCTGAGCTCTTCCAATGACTAGCGCTGTAATATTAGGTATGTCATTTTCCCTGCTTAGCATCACTTTTTAAAAAAATCTGTAAAATTAGGAGGTTAGGTTAATATTACATTTTAAGTCATGTTAATCAAAGCATAGTGGAAAGATATAGAATTTGGAGCCATAAGAAATGGATTTAAATCCTACCCCTCTGATTTACCACTTGTGTGACTTTCAGCAAAATATTTTACTTCTTTGGGTATTAGAGTCCTCAGCTATTTAAGATCATGAAATTTTATATTTAGAAGTGATCTCATTGACTATCCAATCCAATCTCCTCATTTAAGAAATGAGGAAAAAGGGATTCAGGTTGATTAAATAACACACAAGGTGACAGAGGTCATAACTTTAAAAGATGGGATTTGGACCTGGGTCATCTGACTCTATATCCAGTGCTCCTTTCATTGTACCTTGTTCACTGGTACAAAATCCTCATTTATAAGGCCTTAGAATTCACTTTGGGCTTCAGATTCCTACATCTGTAAGATTAGAGCATTGAAACAGATAATTGCTAAGGTTCCTTCCACTTCTAAATTTATAATTAGAATTCTATGCTTTAAGGACCTGTTCTAGCAGTCTGTACTTTAAGGACCTTTCCAGCTGTAACATTTTATTTTCTAAAGTCCTTTCAAGTGTTGTCATTTTCTGATTCTATAAAGCTCTTGGATGCTTTTCACCTGTGGACAGCCTGATAATTCTGTGGGAGCATCTCATTAAGCTAGATTGGGTTTGAACATTACAAATTGACCATTCCAGCCTGCTTGTGCTGGTCTCTTCTTTCCTTCATCTAAACCAAAATAGATCCTGACATTTTCCAAGCCCAAACAGTACTTGTTTCTTTTCTAAATATACCTTCAAACTTGGATTGGAAAAAATAAAATGTTATAAAGTATGTCAAGGAAAAAAACACTTCTATTCATGAACTTCTTATGTGAACAGAGTTTAGGGATGTGGATAGTCTGAAAGAACTAAAAATTAGGTCCCTAGCTTTGGGATAATTATCTAAGGCAAACTTGAACTCTTGAATCCATTCACCTACCCAAGTTGAATTCTTTAATAATTGTTCTGGCCTATATATTTTGTTCAGAACACCTTTAATCTAATTGGTATTAATGTAAAATGTATATAAATTGAGTATAGAGAGATTTTTTAAAGAATAAAATCATTTAATGAAGCACCTAGAGGGAAGTGCTTCATTATGCATTTTCTAAATAGGTAATTTCTTCCATTATTGGTGCTGACCTTGTTTTAATTATTAATCTAGAGATATGAATGAAGACTGCATTCACTGTGGCTAGACTTGGCTTTGCACTCTCAAAATAATTCGGTCATTATGCTGCATGTGTGAATATCTTTTGTCCCACATCTTAAAAAAAGTGTGAACCCCCAATTGCCAAGAGAGATATCTACCCTTCATCTAGATTTTACCTTCTACAACTTCAAAAAAGTGTTTAATAAGCATCATCTATGAGCAAAACACTCTCTTAGGTACCTGAGGAAATTGGATAAGATAAATAAAATATGGTAACTGGCCTTATGGAGCTTATAGTCTAGCAGAGTGGTATTAAATTCAACAAAAGGCACTTAAATTAAACATATTTATTATTGCCTATTAAGAGGATGTGGGATGTAATGAATACAGAGTTGGCTTTGGAGTCGGGAAAATATGTTTTCAAGGATTACCTTTGACATATATTAGCTTTGTGACCCTAGGAAATTCATTTAAATGCCTCTCAGTGCTCTAGGCCAGGGCTTCTTAAACTTTTTCTTTCCATTCGTGATCCCTTCAGTGATTCTTAGGCAAGTTTCTAAGATTTTAAATTTGAGAAGAGATTCTAACAATCCTTGGCAAAAATAACTTTCTCATTTGGGGGAGTGAAATATCAGGTTCAATTCAAAACCATGTAAAGATAATGGAGGCTGGGGAGTTGGTCAGATCACTCCTGGTTCCTCAATCCTTAATGGGGTAGGTAATAAAGATAACAAACTGTGAATGAGTGTTAAATGAGATTCAACCAAAACAATCTACATACTGTTTTTCTTTCACGAAGTGTGATATTTTCCCTTAAGGAAATGGAGGACATTGGCTAGCCAAAGATTGTTCATATACCTTTTATTTTTTTAAAAAAATCAACTAATTGGTTCTGCTGGGAATCAAGAAAGAAAAGCTTTGTAAAAGTTGTATGCTGCTACTTTTAAGTAGAACCATTTATGGAAGAACACAATTGTTGACAAAGAATTATTCTTTTCCTTTTCCTTCACATTTCCACCAGAGGGCATGGTGGGAGTTGGGGAAAGGGATTTCTTGTCTCATTCTCCATCATTGGTCATATCACATCGCAATTGCCCTAGTTGCGCAAGTCTGAAACCCCACTTGGAAAGAATCAGAGGAAGTCAACGTGTGCAACTCTGAAGAGTGTCATTCATGGCAGAAAAGAAGAGTGCCAATAAGAAAAAAGAGCAGTAGAGCTGACAGGTGGGAATTGAGCTTCAGAAAGGACCTGGCCCACGAAGTCCAACTGATCAATAGAGACATTGGACATGGGGGGAGCAGAATGTTTCAGAGCTAATAGGTCTATTGCCTCAAAATTTCAGGTAAGTTCACAAGTGCCAAAGTATGATCCTAAAGTACAGCTCTGACTCCTCTGTTCCAAGAGTTCCAATGGTTCCATAGTAACTTTAGGATAAAATACAAACTTCCATTTTTAGTATTAAAGCCTTTCACAATAAAATGTAGTTTCAGCCTATCTTTTTTGACTTATTAGATATTTTTTCTCCTTTGTGCACACTGTAGTCCAGCTAAATTATTTATTTTACTATTCCTCATGTACAGTATTCTATATTCTATCTCTCTGCTTTTGCTTAGGCTGGCCCAGTATACTGTATTTTAACATCTGTCTCTTAGAATCCCTAGCTCCCTTCACAGTTCAACACTAGTAGTAGTACTTCAAGGCCTACTTAAGACCTGTCCCTGTTGACTAGCTACTAGTGCTCACACCAACCCTACCCCACCCCACACACCCCATGCGTTGTATATATATTGTACTTTGCATTTACCTGTGTTTTGTTTCCCCTGGGAGCATTCTTAAGAGCAAGGGTATTTCTTTTCCTTTTGGCTGTGTGTCCTCAGCATCTAACACCGTAACTTGCTCAGAGGAGGTGTTTCTTAAATGTTCGCTGACTGTTTGGTTTATTGATTGATAGTGTACAATGTAGATATGAAAAAAGTACAAAATTATTATTTGTTGGGAGTGGGATTCTTTCTAACTGGAGAGATTGAAAAAATGTTTCATATGACATTTGGGACACATTTTAAAGGATGAGAAACATTTTAAATGTTGGAGGTGGGTAGGGAGAGATCAAATTCCAAGCATTAGGAACACTATGCAGAAGAGAAAACATAATTTGTAAAAAACTGCAGAAAACAGTCCAGTTTGGCTAGAACTGCAGGGGAGTAGCATTGAGATAAGACTGAAAAGCTTCTGGGTAGTAGCAGATTGTGGATGGCCTTGAATGGCAAACTAAGTAATTGAACCATTACTGGGTGAATAAAAGAGAAACACTGAAGAATTTTGATCAGAATTTAGTATATGCTTTTTAAAAACAGCAAGCACTATTAAAGGAAAATTCATGGTTTCCCTTTTTTTGTGTTGTGTTATGTTTAGGGAAATGAATCATTTTTGTATTTGAGTTCAGAGGAAAAATATGTATAAAATTTTAAAAAATATCATTCTGACAGTTGTGTATTAGATGGATTAGAGACAAAGAAGTAAGAATATCTATTAAGAGGCCACTGTGATAGTCAGAAGGTTAATGTGGTCTGCATTAGCATCTTGGCTGTGGGAATAGAAAGGAAGGGATGGATTTGATTGATATTGCTAAAGTCAAATCCACAGGACTTGGTAACTTATTAATTATGATAGGTGGGGGGGGGGAGGAATCCAAAGATATTATCAAGCTTTTTTAATAGAAGGGATTAAGTATATAGTGATACTCCTACAAAAAGAATGGAGTAAAAAAAGAGAAACAAGTTTGAAGGAAATATTGTTTTAGACATGTTGGATTTGATGGCATGGAAAGACACAGAGTAAGAAATGCCCTATTGGCAACTAGAGATAGAGGCCTAATGCTTTAAAATTGATAACTACTGGGAAAATTGCCCAAGGATTACTGAGAGGTTTAAAGTAGAAGCTGAGATGCCAGACAATATCTCCTGCTATATTGGGTGAACATTCAAAGCCTTCATTGACCTTTGAAGTTCTAGTCATTTAATTTTCTTCAGTTTCCTAAATCATTTCCAGGCTACTTTGATGCTGATTCTCCAAGTGGTGGACATTTTGTACTTAGCAATGAGTCAGAATCTAGTACATGAATCAGTTAATAGATGCCATGGGATTATGAATCAATAATTTATCACCTTGTACTCTTTGCAATTCACAAGGCTGCAGTTGGTTAATTGTAAACATTGTCTTACACTTAACATCATTAACTTCATCACCTCCTTTGATATCTATGGCTTTGTCCACCTTCAGGTACAGAATTACCTTTCCACATCTGTTAATGTCAGATTCCCCCGTTCTCAAGAGATGTGTCTACACTTCCTCATTCAAACACAGTCTGCACTCTGTGTCTATCCAGTTTTTCCCCTACACCCTCCAACTGGAAGGTGTGGCTTGATCCTTAGATGAAATTTCTATAATTTGTGTTTTTTCTAAGCTTCTTAGCCATGATTGAAAGTCTGTGCAATGTTTACTCAGCCCAGTAGGAAAAGATTTGGAGCAGTCAAAAGCTAGAATAGATGGAGATGGGGACCAGGGTGGTACACTCCAGCTGAGAGGAAATTGGCATTTGGGACAAAAACTGATGGTAGAGGTAGGTTGTCTTCCTGCTGGGCTCAGGCTTGTACTTTATAATTGTAAAGTAATGGAACAGTGAAAGTGTTCAACAGGACCATAGATGATGAAAGCTAGTACAAGTTATTTCTTCTTTTCCCCTTTCCCCTTTATTTATCTATTTGCCCTGACAAGCAAACCTTTACAATGTAAACTCTGGTAATGATTTATGATGACATCTTTATCTGCATCTAATTATATGTAACAACACATTATGTTGATATAGCTTATTTAATAATATTATATATAAAGATAAAACATAACCAGAAAGCACAGATTTTCTGGTATATGTGTGTATGTGTCAGAGGCTGTGAACACAGATTCTCTGATTCTAATATAGAACAACTGTAAAAGGGATATATCTGGGGGAAAGCAAGAAATTTAACTTTACATGGACTCAATGAAAAGTCTCAACTGAAGAAACAAAGTTCACTTTTTTAAAATAGACTTTCTATTTTGCCTTTTCTTCCCTTCCTTTCCCTCTCCTTTCCCCTTCCCTCTCCCCCTTCTCCTTCCCTTTCTCCTTTCCTTTGCTTTCTTTTTCCTTAAAAACAAACAAAAAACCCAGAGCAAACAAACAAAAAGCTTTGTACCATGTCTACATATTAGTAAAAGAGCAGCTAGGTGTCACAATGGATAGAGTGCTGGACCTGGAATCAGGAAGACCTGAGTTCAAATTTAGCCTCAGACATTTACTCAGTATATGATCCTGGATAATTCACTTAACCCTGTTTGCCTCAGTTTCCTCATCCATAAAATGGGCTAGAGAAAGAAATGGCAAACCACTCTAGTATCTTTGCCAAGAAAACCCAAAATCAGGTCACAAAGAGTCAGACAATACTGAAATGACTGAACAACAACAAAATATATACTGATGCATACATACAGATAAAAACATGGATAGAAAGATGACATAGACATACATAGATATATTCTGATTGATTCTACATGAGCTAATTTCACACAAGTATATTTCATGGTTTATAATTTAAAATGTGTGTAGAACATTCAGCAATACAAGATCAGAGAGTGGTATGACACCCCAGAGTGAAAATTTTGCGACTCAGCATTTTCTGACGCCAGTGTTTATTTAAAAAAAAAAGTCACTTAGGGCAATATCAAGCTAACATTAATTTTATTTTAGTTTTATAGTAACACATAAATCTCATTAAAGTGGCTGATCTTGAAATGAAGTCTGAAGCCTTCTTTACTTTCTAGATTATAATCTATAATAATTACTAGTGTGGTAGGTACTCATAATGAATTACTACTGCTCCTTCCCTCAGTCTCAGAAAAAAAGAGGGGACAGCGAAGGGAAGAAGAATAAAAGCAGGGGCCTATACTTATCCCTTCCACATGGCAAGCATTAGGGGCATAGCACCCCTGAGTTCTGGAAAATCCATGTAAAATTTTTGGCCATCCCTTCATGCCAGAGAAGAAGTCTTAATTTTTTAAATTTTTTTTTTAATTTTTGGTTTACAACACTCAGTTCCACATGTTTTTGAGTTCCAGATTTTTTTACCCTCCCTCCTCTTCCCCCTTCCCCCAAAGACAGGATGGAATCCAATATATCTTCTTCATACACCTTCGCATTAAACTTATTTACACAATAGTCAAGTTGTAAAGAAGAATTATGACCAGTGGAATGAATCAGGAGAAAGAAGAAACAAAACCCAAAAAAGAGAGAGGAAGAAAAGAGAGCAAATAGTTTGCCTCAATCTACATTCAGACTCCATGGTTATTTATCTGAATGTAGTTAGCACTCTCCATCATGAGGCCTTTGGAGTTGTCTTTGAACCTTGTATTGCTGAGAAGAGCCAAGTCTATCAGAGTTAGTCATCACAGAAGCAATGTATTTGTGGCTATGTACAACATTCTCCTGGTTCTGCTCTGTTCACTCAGCATCATATCATGTAGGTCTTTCTAGGTTATTATGAAGTCTGTATCTTCCCCATTTGTTATAGCACAGTAGTATTCCATTACATTCATATACCACAACTTGTTTAGCCATTCCCCAATTGATGGGCATCCCCTTGATTTCCAGTTCTTTGCTACCACAAAAAGAGCTGCTATAAATATTTTTGTACATATGTCCCTTTCCCACTTGTGGGATCTTTTTGGGATACACCCCTAAAAGTGGTCTTGCTGAGAATTTTTTATTTTTTTAACAGGGTGTTTACAACCTTATTGTAAAACTTGGGTTGGGACAGGAGAAACGAGAACACAGACAGCCAGACACTACAGTAATATTTGCAAAATCCATGCATTTTGCCTTACTCAAATGTCTAGTGAAGAGGTTTTTATCACCCTTCTACTTTTGAATTCATGATTTTTGTACAGGTATATGCCAAGTTGACGTACAGCTTAATCCTCCATTTCCACTCAATTTTCTTCTTTAGCTTGGTTGTATGGCAGATAGTTTGCACAATGGTTAGAGACTAATTGTTAGACCTAAAGTCAGAAAAAATCGAATTTAAATCCTTCCATAGACACTAGCTGTGTCATCTTGGAAAAGTCATCTAACCTTTATTTTCCTGAGTTTCCTCATCTTTAAAATGGGTGTAATAATAGCACCTACCTCCCAGGCTTGTTGTGAGGATCAAATGAGATAAGATGTGTAAAGTGCTTTGCAAACCTTAAAGTTAGCTATTTTTATATCCTTCCTTTGCTGCTTTTCAATCATATATCCCAAGTTACCAATATGTTGATACAATATGCTGAGTAAAGGAGAGACAGTGTGCTGCTGTGGAAGGAATACCAGAACTGGAATCACAGGGCTAGAGTCCAAATCCCAGAAAAATGCCAGCATTGACTATCCTTCTACCTACGGGCAAATCACTTAACCTATCTATGCCTTCCTTTCATAATATGATAAATATGTGTGTCAGGGTGTGTGTCTCTAAGGACCCTTCCAAATGTAAATCCATAAGCTTATGATATTATTGTCTTATTAGTGGCTGCTGGTGGTATGAGCTGGGTGACCTATGATTCAATTCTATCTCCTACTAACTTGTAGTGTGTCCTTGGGCAAATCTCTTAAACTCTTTATGACTTAGTTTTCTCATCTGTGAAATGAGATAGTTGAACTAGAAGATGAGTTGTCTTTAAAGATTTGAAGAGCTATCATGTGGAAAATGGAAGAAGACTTGGTCTGCTTGGCCCTCGAAGGCAGATAGAGAAAGAATGGGTGAAAGTTGAAGAGGGGAAGTTTTGGAGTGATATAAGACCAAACTGGTTAACAAGTAAATTTGTTGAAAAATGGAATGGATAGCCACAAGAGAGAGTGTATATGTTTGCCATCAGTCAAGGTCTTTCAACAGAAGTTGGATAACACCTTGTTAAGAGGCAACTATGTGGTGCAATGGATAAGGTGTTAGACTTCAATTAAAAAGACTTGAGGTCAAATAAAGTTTTAGACACTTACTAGAGCTGTGTGACCTCAGACATGTTATTTACCTTCTCTTTGCCTAAGTTTCCTCAACTATAAAATATGGATCAAAATAGTACCAGTAGGGGGCAGCTAGGTAGTGCAGTGAGTAGAGCACCAGCCCTGGAGTCAGGAGGACCTGAGTTCAAATCAGGCCTCAGACACTTGACATGTGTACTAGCTGTGTGACCTTGGGCAAGTCACTTAACCCCAATTGCCCTGCCCCGCCCCGGAAAAAAGCAAAAAAGAATAGTACCAGTACTACAAATTGTTGCGTAGATCAAATGAGATAATATTTGTTTAGTACACAGCACAGTGCCTGGCACATAAATCTTTTATAAATGCTATTATTGGAGTTGTTAAGGATATTATAAATGGGATACCAGTTGAAGTAAAAATCAGATTAGTTGATTTCTGAAAATGCTTCCAACTCTAAAAATTTGTGACTCTTCTTGTTCTGAAATACCATGTAATTTGCAAATTACACTACAATCCATCCCTCCCTAGAGTACCCATATTAAATGTTTCTTCCATAAATTCATTTTCCACTGTGTCATTTACTCATTCTACCCACACCTTTTCCCTTAAAATGATTATTCACTCTTTCTTCCAACTCTATACATATGTTCTTTCTGTCTGTTTCAAGGCTCTTCACATATTCTTAAGTATGTTGCAACAAATGGTACTAGAATAAGGAACCTCTAATATATTTCTGGTCAATTAGGAATATTATATAGGTCATTGAAGGACTTGAAGGATGAACATGTGGTATTGTCCTCTTTTCTCCTAGTAAAGGTCATGACTTTGGAAGTGACAGGATGGCATGGGAATTGAACAGCTGGGTAGCAAGATGGTGCCAAAAAGGATTTGGTTTTCTGGGTCATGGCTTACAATACCAAAATGATAAATTCCTTGTATGGAATTTACTTCATTTCATAAAGATTGGGAGATATGTATTAGACAAAAAACTTACACAATCTTATCAAGAGAGCTCTAAAAAGCAACATCAGGGCAATGAGAAAAGTCTCTGGGGGAAGAAAACAACAGCAACAACAACCACATGTTACAGAAGATAATGTGTAAAGTAATTCAACTCAACAAACATTTATGACATCTGTAATTGATTTCTAATTGTCATTTGTGAAGACTGGAGAAGTCAAAATATTTAGCACTTTACACACTTTCATGCCAATGTACAAAGTATGGGGGAAAGAAGGAACATCAAATTAAATAAATGAATTATAGAATTTGAGATTTGAAGTGGACTTTAGCAGCCATCACTAGGTCAGTGATGTCAAACTCAAATAGAAGCATATCCATTTGACAGCATATTGAACTTAAAAATGACATATTAACCTTAACTATATCACATTGTATTTTGTTTATTTTGTTTGTTAAACATTTACAAATTACATTTTAAATGGTTAGAGTTTCAAATCTGACAACTCTGATAAGCTATTACATATACCAAAAGAATCCTAACTATGGCATAGTATAAGAAAGCATCATGGAGGAATGTGTAATAATGGAAACCCTAGCTGGCTGACCTTCCAGATGAGAATGCATATAGAAATAACCAAAAATTAAAAAGTGGTAATAGAGAGGAAAGTAATCTTAAGTTACTTTCCTTACTTAAGTTACTTACCTTAAGTAAATTTAGTCTCTCAGATCACTAAAACCAAAGGTAAATTTAAAAAAATTAAGTAGAGAAAACCCTCCAGAAAGTAAATAAATTACAAATCAGCAGATGAGAGAATAAATTTATAAGTTGGAAAAAACAATTAATTAACTTCAAAAGGGCTTATCAATAAAACTAGAACAAGTAAGATATCAAATTCTGGGGAAAACATTAGAGGACAAGAAAGATGAGCTACTATCTCTACAAAGAGATACGTAAAGAGAAGAAATATTACAAGAAAGTTTTGAGGAAAACTAGTCAAAATATTTAACAAAAACATGAAATCGCTGAGAGATAAAATTGTTTTGCTGGAATGAAAATCCAAAGAAGTGAAAGAACAAACTGGAAAAGAAGATCAAAAGACAACTCAACTGGAAGGAGGCTTAAAAGGTTTACAAGCAAAGATGAGAAAAAGAGAGGATAGAGTTCATTTCATTTACGAATCACCAAATTTCCCCAAAGGAAATGTTGAAAATACTTATTTTTTCCTCAGTAAATTGTGCAAAAAAACCTTCCTTTCAAAAATCTTGAGAACAAGACATAGATGACATACATCAACAGAAACTACTTGCTGTCAGAGTGGGAAGCCCATTTTCAACTTATGGAGTTAAATTGTTGTCAAAGAATAGATCTTAATTGATAAAGATAAAATAAAAAAAAACTTACCAATGATCTTCATTTTTTAAAATGCAGAGAATTACTCAAAAATAAATGAAAGGATAGAAAAACACAGAATATGATTCACTGAAAGTCAAAGAAAATCAGGTTTTATCCTAAAATAAACTACCTAGATATACTATTAAATTTATTTGATGGGAGAAAGTACATTTTTCATTGTTTAAAACACCAACAAGAATTTCTATGAGAAAATAATAGCTATTTTTTCAGACTTTCAATATACAAATAAATTGATAAAAAATACAAAACAAAAAAACTGTAAGGTAATCCTCAGAAAAATAAGACTAGTCTGTTACCTTTGCTTTGCAAGTCAGTGATGATCGTTGGTTATACATATCATTTCTGCTTTTGGAGTTTGAACTCTGAACATCTAAAAGGAGTTTCATTTGACTCTTCAACAGGTTAGTTAAAACTACATAGGGGGTTTATAATTATTTGATAAGAAATGAGGGAACAGTACTGAGAAACTTATTCAATAGAAATATTACACAAAACTATCAAAACATGATCTACAATGGTCTCTTGGGAAGCCTTGGGAAAGTTAGTAAAGACAAAATACTGCACTAGAAAATAAAAAAAAAAACCTGGGCATCATTCTGACTTGAAGTTACCTAAAGGCTAGAAGGACAGCAACTTGAGGGGTTTTCAGAATCACGAAGGTATTGGCACTGTCATAGAAGAAAATTATGTAGTAAGGTCCTTTTAATTAACAATTAAAGGTAACAAATAGGTTTATGGAATTGCGATAAACAATATATATTTATTTAGTAATGCAATAAATCAAAATAAAAGAGCTGAAAAAAATTGTCTTATTGTGGGCATCTCAGAGCAAGGTAGAGGGACATGCAAACCAAATGATGTTATTATCTCAGAAAAGGGTGATAGGCAGGTAAAGCAAAAACACTGAAAAAAATATAGAGAGGTATTAGAAGCAATTTAAGAACATAATTCTGTATGCATGTTTACAAAAACTGGAGTGGAAATGGGTGTCTGTATTTCTGCATGTGTGTGTGTGTGTGTGTGTGTGTGTGTGTGCGCGTGTGTGTGTTTCTATGCAGATCTCTGAGTGCCTCAGTTTGTACGTCTGTATATTTCAAGAAAATTTAGCTGAGCCTGCTATGGTGTTGACTAAAAACATTAGTGGATTCCTCTGTAATAAAGAAATGTGTTACAGAATAGGGAAATGAGACATGACCCATAACATATTGAATGACATAGAAACAGCTAAGATAGAGACTTTAAAATGAAAGATTTGATAAAAATTTATTAGGCATCAATTGACCACAGAAAATAAGAAAGCACTCATTATTTCAGATAGAGATGAATTAAATTTAGAAATTGAGTGCTATAATCATTATATCATGATTAAAGAACCACTGACAAAGCAGGTCAATATTAAGTACAATCATTCAACCAAATAGGAACAAATATAAAGTAAAAAACTACAGTATAAAAAAGAGTTAGAGAAAAATAATATTAATAGTTCGCTATATCAACACACCACTTAAGGAATTCAATGAGACCAAAATATAAGTGAAAAAAAAAATATAAAAACAGTAAAAGTGCTGGAGAGATTACATATGGAGAGAATTAATAGGCTTTTTTCCTGAGTTCAGATATTCTTGGATTGTAATGTATTCAATTACTATTCAAGGAATAAAAAACTTTAATGCAAAAAAAATTAATTTTGTTTTTACTAAGGATAAATAAAATAAGATATTAATCAAGAAAATTTAAGCAAAATTGCTGGCCTAAATATTGATTTAAAATATTTTCTTCAAAATGGTTAAAGGCAAAGATCCAATCATTGATGCAATAAAATTATTTAGTAAAGTGATAATAATAATATCAACATTGATAAGATATAACTAAAGCAGTTTTCTGAGACAAATGAATTTCCCTCAATGCTTATGCTAGTCAAAAGCATTTATATACTCAACTAGATCTATGAACTCATTGATTTGAATATTCCCTCAAGTGATGAATATTCCTTCAAATCATCAGTGGTGTCAAACACAAATAGCAATTATTCTTACATATTGATTAGAAAACTACAATTTAATATTATCTGTTGTAATGCATTTTTTCTTAAACATTTTCCAATTACACTTTAATCTTGTTGTCAGTCCACTTGGTACCTCTGATGTAGATCATAAGCTATATTTGTCTTGCTCATCCAGTGTTACTCAAAAGGTCTTTTCCCTTCAATAGGAAGAAATGGATTTATGAGTTTGTTATATATGTGTATACATATATATATATGTGTGTGTGTGTGTGTGTGTGTGTGTAGGCATAAATATGTATATGTGTATATATATTATATATATACACACAATACGTGTATACGTAGGTGTGTGCACTTTTCTTTCTTTGTTTAACAAAAGAGAAAGAAAATACTCTACTCCTTTCTATAAGAAAAATACAGCCTGGGTTCTCAAGCCAAGAAAGGATAAGGGAGAGAGAGAGAGAGAGAGAAGTATTTACTAATATCATTAGTGAATAATGGCTCAAATCCCTAAAATAAAATATTGGTAAAATAACACAGTGATGTATAAAACACATTTATTGCAATTAAGTTTGTTTTATAAACTAGGGACACAAGAATGGTTTCATACTGTGAAATTAATACCATAATAATGATGTTGTATGAAATAATATTTGTGACATAAACCTTATCATCACAATTCAAGTCATAGTTATTTAACAAATGTTTGCTGAACAAAATCAAATATAAATAATAGCAATAACATTGAAGCAGTGTTATACAGTGTGATGACCATTCCTATCAGAATAATTAAAGCTAGATTCAGATCCCACTCTTCCTACCTGTTTGAACTTGATCCAATAACTTACCTTCCAGAGACTTGGCTTCCACATCTGTAAAATGCAGTGATTGGAATATATCTCTAAAGTTGCTCAAAAGTCTTTAACTGTGATCTTATGATTCACATGCATATAGCAATAGATGCAGAAAAAAACCTTTGACAAAATACAACATACATTTCAGTTAAAAAAGACAAAGATTGAGGAATATTTAGATCTTCACCTTTATACACATAAAAGTAGTTACTTGAAATTGAGTTAGTATTATATGTATTAACAAATCCTTAATTCTCCACTAAAAGTAGTGGAGGTTGGGGGAAGATATATACCTACCCAATATTATTATTCAACATAGAACTGAAATGGCAGCTATAACAATAGACTGAGATAAAAGAAATGAAATGAAATTGGCATTGCTAAGAAGAAGTTAAATTGCTAGTTTTTTTTTGAGATGATATGGCAAATTATTTAGAAAACTCCAGAGCACCAACAAAAACATTACTTACCATAAAAACTAACTAATACAAATGAATAAGGTATAAGATATGTCCATAACATCATGAGCATTTCTATTCATGATCATTTTTAAGACAAAAAAAGTCATAGGCATACAAATAACATTTTAAATATCAGTGATGCATATTATAATTTAATTTTGTTTGTTTAGCCCAGTAACAAAAACAATAATTATAAGATTTTTTTCAGAAGAAAAGAAAGAAATTTTCAACATTTGGAACAATACATAATAGCCATGATTAGGTTGACTTAATACAGAAAAGATGATGATGTACCTGTAACATTTTTTTTAAAAAAATTAGATAAAATAACAAGAAAATTCGTATATAAGAGCAAAGGATCAAATTAAGGAGCTTATATATTATCTTAGTTATAAAACACAATCAATAAGAATATCAATTATAATCCCAAGGGTGTGTATGGGGCTTCCTAGGAAGGGACCAGAGTACAGACCAAGAAAGCAGTGAGCACACCTCTCCCAAGATCATACCTCCATGAAAGCACTATAAATTTCCAAACCCTCCAAACTAGCTCTAAAATAATAGTGCAAAAAATCTCAAAGTTTGAGACAGTACCCCTCTTCTCCATGCTGGAAACAGAGCACAATTTTAACATAAGGGTCAAAATCAAGAGATAGGTTAAAACATGTGCAAACAACAACAAAAAAGAACCTGACCACAAAAAGCTACCATGGTGACAAGGAAGATCAAGACACAAACTCAAAAGAAGACAGTGAAGTCAAAACAGCTTCAATCAAAGCCTCAAGGGGAAAAAAAAGTAATTGGACACAAGTCCAAAAAATATTCCTAAAAGAACTAAAAACTTATTTTCAAAATCAAATAAGAGTGGTGAAAGAATATTACGCAAAGAAATAAATGCAAATGAAGAAAATTGAGCCAAGACAATAGTTTAGAAAGAGAGGAACAAAAACACTAAAGAACAAATGAAAAAAGAGGTACAAAATTTCCTGATTAAAAACCACACTTTAAAAAGCTGATTTGGCAAAATGGAAAAGAAAAGGTACAAAAGCTCAATGAAGAAAATAATTCCTTAAAAATTAGAATTAGGCAAGTGGAAGCTAATAACACCAAGAGACAATAAAACAAAGTGTAAAGAATTAAAAAGGAAGAAAACATTAAATATTTCATTGGAAAAATAGTTTATCAAGAAAAAACAGATTGAGATGAGATCATTTAAAAATTATTGAGCTACCTGAAAGCCATGAGCAAAGAAAGAACTTAGTCATGATATTTCAAGAAATTATCAATGAAAACTTCTTTGATATCCTAGAACCAGAGGCTAAAATAGAAATTGAAAGAATTCACCAATCAACAATCACAAATCCAATCATAAAATGAAAATTTCTGTGAATATTATAGACAAATGATAGAGCTACCAGCCCAAAAAGAAAATACTTCAAGTAGTGAAGAAGAAAACATTCAAATACCATGTAATCCCAATAAGGATCACACAAGATTTAGCCCCTACCACATTAAAGGAGCAGAGGACTTGGGCTATTATATTCTGGAAAACAAAAAGATCTGGAAAGAATCATCTTTCCGGCAAACCTGAGGATAATCCTTCAAGGAGAAAAATGGATATATAAAGAAATAGAGAATTTTCAAGAATACATGATGAAAAAACAAGAGCTAGATAGAAAATTTTACTTTGAAATTTGTCTCAAGAGAAGTGTAAAAAAGTAAACATGGATGAAAAAGTATAAGGAAATCAATGAGGTTAAACTGTTTTACTTTCTATACGGGAAGATGATACATGCACCTTACAAGAACTTTATCATTACTAGGGAAGTGAGAATCATTGTACATAGAAAAGGGGTGTGGGAGTGAGTTGATTATGTTGGGATGATCTAGAAGAAATAGATAAGTGAGCAAGAGGGATGCCCTGGAGGAAGAGGAAAGGGAGGAAAAGAATGGGAAAAACAATCTCACATAAAAGTGGTGCACAAGGAAGAGCTTTTACAGTGGATAGGAAAGAAGGAAATAAATGTATACATAGATACATACATACACACACAAATGTATGTGTGTGTGTGTGTGTGTGTGTGTGTGCCTATGTGTGTCCAATTGGTAATAGAAATTTATATTACCTGACAGGGAATTGGGAGAGGAAGGTGATAAGGGGAAAAAGGGGGTGATAAAAGGGAGGGCAGATTTGAAAGTTTACTATAGACAATCATTGAGAAGGTTAAGAAAACATCTCAAAGAATGTACAGATTTCTTCCATAACTATTGTTTATTTCTTTTTTAAAAGATTAATTTATTATTAGTTTTCAACATTCATTTCCACAAGATTTGAGTTACAAATTTTCTCCCCATCTCTCCCCTCCCCCCACCCCAACATGGCATATATTCTGATTGCCCCTTTCACCAGTCTGCCCTCACTTTTATAACCCCCTGCCCAGTTATCCTCTTTCCCTTTACTTTCTTGTAGGGCAAGATAGATTTCTGTACCCCATTGCCTGTATATCTTGTTTCCGAATTGCATGTAAAAACAGTTTTTAACATTTATTTTTACAACTTTGAGTTCCAAATTCTCTCCCTTCTTCCCCCCCCACCACCCTCCCTCCTTGAGAAGGCAAGCAATTCAATATAGGTTATACATGTATCATTATGCAAAACACTTCCATAATAGTCATTCTATGAAAGAGTAATTATATTTCCCTCCATCCTATCTCATCCCCCATTTATTAAATTTAATTTTCTACTTTGACTCTGTCCCTTTTCAAAAATGTTTACTTCTGAAAACTACCCCTTCCCCCAATGTGACCTCCCTTCAATCATCCTCCCTTCTTATCACCTTGCTCTCTACTTTCCTGTAGGGTAAGGTACCTAATTGAGTGTGTATGTTATTCCTTCCTTAAGCCAAATCCAATGAGAATAAGGTTCACTCATTCCTTTTCACCTCCCCATTCTTCCTTTTCATTATAACAGCTTTTTCTTTTTTCCTTTTTTTAATTAATTAATTAATTGATTGATTTTTAGTTTACCGCACACAGTTCTACATAATTTTGAGTTCCAGATTTTCTCCTCTCCCTCCCCCCTCCCTCCCCAAGATGGCATGGAATCTCATATAACTACCATGTATAACTTCGCACTGAATTAATTTATACACTAGTCAAGTTGTGGAGAAGAATTATGACCAATGGAATGAATCATGAGAAAGAAGAAACAGAGGCAAAAAAAAAAAACCCAGAAACAAAAACAAAAGAGAAGCAAAAAAGGCAAGCATGTAGTACATCTCAATCTGTATTCAAACTTCACAGTTCTTTCTCTGGAAGAAGATAACATTCTCCATCGTGAGTTCCCTGGAGTTGTCCTTGCACCTTACGTTGCTGAGAAGAGCAAAGTATGTCAGGGTTGGTCCTCACGGAATCCATATATCTGTTGTTGTGTACAATGTTCTCCTGGCTCTGCTCCGCTCACTCAGCATTATGTCATGTAGGGTTTTCCAGGTTGTTACGAAGTCCGTATCATCCCCATTTCTTATGGCACAATAGTATTCCATTACCTTCATATACCACAGCTTGTTCAGCCATTCCCCAATTGATGGGCATCCCTTTGATTTCCAATTCTTGGCTACCACAAAAAGAGCCGCTATAAATATCCTTGTAAATATGGGTCCTTTTCCCGCTTGTGTGATTTCTTTGGGATACAACCCTAGAAGTGGTATTGCTGGGTCAAAGGGTATGAACATTTTTATAGCCCTTTGGGCATAGTTCCAAATTGCTCTCCAAAAAGGCTGGATCAGCTCACAACTCCACCAGCAATGTAACAATGTTCCAATTTCCCCACATCCTTTCCAGCATTTATCATTTTCCTGCTTTGTTGTTTTAGCCAATCTGACAGGAGAGATGTGGTATCTAAGAGTTGTTTTGATTTGCATTTCTCTAATCAGTAGTGATCCAGAGCATTTTTTCATATGCCTATAGATAGCTTTGATTTCTTCCTCTGAAAACTGCCTGTTCATATCCTTTGACCATTTCTCAATTGGGGAATGGCTTGTATTCCTATATATTTGGCTCAGTTCCCTGTATATTTTAGAAATGAGACCTTTATCAGAGATACAAGTTGCAAAGATTTTCTCCCAATTTTCTGCTTCCCTCCTAATCTTTGTTGCATTGGCTTTTTTGTGCAAAAACATTTCAATTTGACATAATCAAAATTATCCATTTTGCATTTTGTAATGCTCTCTATCTCTTGTTGGGTCATGAATTCTTTACTTTTCCATAAATCTGATAAATAAACTATTCCTTCCTTTCCCAAATTGCTTATAGTATCAGATTTTACTCCTAAATCATGAACTCATTTTGACTTTATTTTGGTATATGGTATAAGATATTTGTCTATGCCCAGTTTCTGCCCTACCATTTTCCAATTTTCCCAGCAGTTTTTGTGAAATAGTGAATTATTAGCCCAGAAGCTGGCCTCTTTGGGTTTATCAAAGAGTAGATTGCTAAACTTGTTGATTTCTCCTACTTGTGTACCTATCCTATTCCACTGATCCACACCTCTGTTTCTTAACCAGTACCAGGTAGTTTTGATGACTGCTGCTCTGTAGTACAGTTTAATATCTGATATGGCTAGGCCACCTTCTCTAGCATTTCCTTTCATTAATACCCTAGATATTCTAGACCTCTTGTTTTTCCAGATGAATTTTGTTATTATTTTGCCCAGCTTAGTAAAATAATTTTTGGTAGTTCAATTGGTATGGCACTGAATAGATAGATTAATTTAGGTAAAATTGTCATTTTTATTATATTAGCTCAGCCTAACCATGAGCAACTGATATTTTTCCATTTATTTAGATCTGATTTTATTCACGTGAAAAGTGTGTCATAGTTATGTTCATATAGGCCCTGGGTTTGTCTTGGCAAATAGACTCCCAAATATTTTATAGTGCCTACAGTAACTTTGAATGGAATTTCTCTTTCTATCTCTTGCTGTTGGGCTTTGTCAGTAATGTATAGGAATGCTGAGGATTTATCTGGGTTTATTTTATATCCTGCAACTTTGCTAAAGTTGTTTATTATTTCAAGTAGTTTTTTACTTGATTCTCTAGGATTCTCTAAATAAATCATCATGTCATCTGCAAAAAGTGATAATTTAGTTTCTTCTTTTCCTATTCTAATTCCTTCAATTTCTTTTTCTTCTCTTATTGCTACAGCTAATGTTTCTAGTACCAAATTGAATAATAGGGGTGATAATGGACATCCTTGTTTCACCCCTGATCTTATTGGGAATGCACCTAGTTTATCCCCATTACAAATAATGCTTGTCAATGGTCTTAGGTAGATGCTATTTATAATTTTAAGGAAGGTTCCACTTATTCTTATGCTTTCTAGTGTTTTTAATAGGAATGGGTGTTGTACGTTGTCAAAGGCTTTTTCTGCGTCTATTGAGATGATCATATGATTTCTGCTAGTTTTGCTGTTGATATGGTCAATTACGCTAATAGTTTTCCTAATATTGAACCAACCTTGCATTCCTGGAATAAATCCTACCTGGTCATAGTGTATTATTCTCGTGATGAGTTGCTGCAATATTTTTGCTAATATTTTATTTAAAATTTTTGCATCAATATTCATTAGGGAAATTGGTCTATAATTTTCTTTCTCTCTTTTCACTCTACCTGGTTTGGGTATTAGTACCATATTTGTGTCATAAAAAGAATTGGGTAGGACTCCTTCTTCACTTATTTTCCCAAATAGTCTACAAAGTATTGGGGAATTAATTGTTCTTTAAATGTTTGATAGAATTCACATGTAAAACCATCTGGCCCTGGAGATTTTTTCCTAGGGAGTTCATTGATGGCATGCTCAATTTCTTTCTCTGAGATGGGGTTATTAAGAAATTTCACTTCCTTTTCTGTTAGCCTGGGCAGTTTATGTTTTTGTAGATATTCATCCATATCTCTAAGGTTGTCAAATTTATGGGCATACAGTTGGGCAAAATAATTCCTAATTATTGTTTTGATTTCCTCTTCATTAGAGGTGACCTGACCCTTTTCATTTTTGATACTGGTAATTTGGTTTTCTTCTTTCTTTTTTTTAATCAAATTGGCCAAAGGTTTATCAATTTTATTGGTTTTTTCATAAAACCAGCTCTTTATTTTATTTATTAATTCAATAGTTTTCTTGGTTTCAATTTTATTAATCTCTCCTTTGATTTTCAGTATTCCTAATTTGGTATTCAATTGGGGGTTTTCAATTTGCTCTTTTTCTAACTTTTTCAGCTGTATGCCCAGATCATTGATCTCTTTTTTCCCTATTTTATTCATGTAGGCATTTAGGTATATAAAACTTCCCCTAAGAACTGCTTTTGCTGCATCCCATAAGTTTTGGTATGTTATTTCATTATTGTCATTCTCTTGAATGAAGTTATTAATTGTTTCTCTGACTTGTTCTTTGGCCCACTCATTCTTTAGAATTAAATTATTTAGTTATCAATTAGTTTTTAGTTTATTTTTCCATGGTTCTTTATTAAAAATTATTCTTATTGCATCATGATCTGAAAAGGATGCTTCGACTACTTCTGCTTTTCTGCACTGGATTGTGGGGTTTTTATGCCCAAGTACCTGGTCAATTTTTGAGTATGTGCCATGTACTTTTGAGAATCACATATATTCCTTTTTATCCCCATTCAGTTTTCTCCAGAGGTCTATCATATGTGCCTTTTCTAAAATTCTGTTTACCTCCTTAACTTTTTTCTTATTTATTTTGAGGTTAGATTTATCAAGTTCAGAAAGGGGGAGGTTGAGGTCTCCCTATATTATAGTTTTGCTATCTATTTCTTCCTGTAAGTCCCTTAACCTCTCCTCTAAGAATTTGTATGCCTTACCACTTGGTGCATATATGTTAAGCAATGATATTGCTTCATTGTTTATGGTGCCTTTTAGCAGGATATAATGTCCTTCCTTATCTCTTTTAATTAAATCTATCTTTACTTTTGCTTTGTCTGAGATTAGGATTGCTACACCTGCTTTTTTTTACTTTAGCTGAGGCACAATATATTTACTCCAGCCTTTTACCTTTACCCTATGTGTATCCCCCTGTTTCAAATGCGTTTCTTGTAAACAGCATATTGTAGGATTACAGTTTTTAATCCATTCTGCTATCTGCTTCTGTTTTATGAGAATGTTCATCCCCTGCACGTTCAGAGTTATGATTTCTATCTGTGTCTTTTTCTCCATCCTAATTTCCCCTGTTTGTGCTTTTATTTCTCCTTTTCCCCTTCTCCTCCTCAACAAAGTTTTGCTTTTGACCACCACCTTCCTCAGTTTACCCTCCCTCTTTATTCCCCTCCCTTATCTTACCGTTTCCCACTTGCTACTTCTCCTCTCCCTTCTGACCACCCCCTTCCCTTTTTCCCCCCTTCCCCTCCTACTTCCCGTAGGACAAGTTAGATTTCTAAACTTATCAGGGTAAGTTACTCCCTTCTTGAACTAGATCAGATGACAGTAAAGCTCAAATACTGCTCTTCTCCCTCCCTTCTTTCCCTCTACTATAATATGTTTTTGTGCCACTTCATTTGGTGTAATTTACCCTTTTCTACTACCTCCTTACCGCTTCTCTCATAGCCCTCCCTTTATAACTCTTACTTATATTTTATATCTTTACATCAGTTAATTTATACAGGCATTCACAACCTATGTATATCCCTTTCAATTGTCATAATAGCTGTACCATTCTCAAGACTGACATATATATATGTGTATATATATATATATATATAACATACATAAGATGATATAATCCCACATAAAGATGTAAACACCCTGCCCTTATTGGTTAACAACCTTATTGGTTCCTTAAGCCAAATCCAATGAGAATAAGGTTCACTCATTCCCTTTCACCTGCCCATTCTTCCTTTTCATTATAACAGCTTTTTCTTGCTTCTTTTATGTGAGATAATTTACCCCATTCTATCTCTCCCTTTCTCCTTCTTCCAATATATTCCTCTCTCACCCCTTAATTTTATTTTTTTAGATAGCACTTCATATTCAACTCACCCTGTGCTCTTTCTTTCTCTCTCTCTCTCTCTCTCTCTCTCTCTCTCTCTCTCTCTGTGTGTATGTATATATATATATATATATATATATATATATACATATATATATATATGTGTGTGTGTGTGTGTGTGTGTGTGTGTATTCCTTTCAACTACACTAATACTGAGAAAGGTCTCATGAGTTACAAATATTACAATTCCATGTAGGAATGTAAACAATTCAACTTTAATAAGTCCTTTATGATTTATCTTTCCTTTTAGCTTTTTATGCTTCTCTTGATTCTTGTATTTGAAAGTAAAATTTTCTATTCAGCTTTGGTCTTTTAATCAAGAATGCTTGAAAGTTCTCTATTTCATTGAAAATCCATTTTCCCCTGAAGTATTATACTCAGTTTTGCTGGGTAGGTGATTCTTGGTTTTAATCCTAGCTCCTTTGACCTCTGGTATATCAAATTCCAAGCCCTTCTATCCCTTAATGTAGAAGCTGCTAGATCTTGTGTTATCTTCATTGCATTTCCACAGTACTCAAATTGTTTCTTTCTGGCTGCTTGTAATATTTTCTCCTTGATCTGAGAACTCTGGAATTTGGAGACAATACTCCTAAGAGTTTTCCTTTTGTGATCTTTTTGAGGAGGCGATCTGTAGATTCTTTCAATTTCTATTTTACCCTCTGATTCTAGAATATCAGGGCAGTTTTCCTTGACAATTTATTGAAAGATGATGTCTATGCTCAATTTTAGTCATGGCTTTCAACTAGTGCAATAATTTTTAAATTATCCCTTCTGGATCTATTTTCCAGGTCAATGGCTTTTCTAGTGAGATATTTGACATTGTCTTCTATTTTTTTCATTCTTTTGCTTCTGTTTTATAATTGATAATTTCTTGATTTCTCATAAAATCATTACCTTCCATTTGCTCCATTCTAATTTTTAAGGCATTATTTTCTTCAGTGATCTTTTGGACCTCTTTTCCATTTGATCAATTCGGCTTTTTAAGGCATTCTTCTCCTCATTGGCTTTTTGGATGTCTTTTGTCATTTGGGTTAGTCTATTTTTAAGGTGTTATTTCCTTCTGTATTTTGGGGGGGTCTCCTTTACCAAGCTGTTGACTTGTTTTTCATGGTTTTCTTGCATCACTCTTATTTTTTTCCTAATTTTTCCTCTACTTCTCTAATTTTCTTTTCCAAATCCTTTTTGAGCTCTTTCTTGGCCTGAGACCAATTCATATGTTTCTTGGAGGCTTTTGATGTAGGATCTTTCACTTTGTTGTCTTCTTCTGGTTCTATGTTTTGAACTTCCTTGTCACCAAAGTAAGATTCTATAGTCTTAGATTTTTTATGCTGTCTGCTAATTTTTCCCAGCCAATTACTTGACTTTTGAGCTCTTTGTCAAGGTATGACTCTGCTTCCAAAGTGGACAGTGCTCCCCTAAGCTTCAGGGGTTTTGTGCTGCTGTTTTCTGAGCTATTTGTAGGCACCTATTTTTAGTTCTTCTGAAGTGGTATGATCCAAGGAGAGGGGTTTACTCCTCTCCTGGCCTGTGTCAGTGAGTGACCTCAAGCACTCTTTTCTGCCTTGGAACTTTTAGGAGAACTCCTTCTCCACAGCCACCATAAGCTCTTCCTCACCAGCACTCCTCCTCATCCTGGGACCACCACCAAGGACTGTGACCCAGATCCAAGCAGGGCAAAACAAGAGAATCCTGCCTCAGTGCCAGCAAAGAGATCCCTGGACTCCCACTCTGATCAGCCACTTGATTCCCCCCCCATCATCTGTGGACGTGGAGCTCCAGGAGCAGCCACTGCTGCAGCCACCTCTGCCACCCTGGGACTGGGGCCAGACAGCACCCTTCTCTCACTCAAGTCCAACAGAGATTTCCCACTGACCTGCTAAGTTGTCTTTGGCATTTGTGGGTTGAGAATTCTGGAAACTACCACAGCTCATTGATTCAGTGCTCTGAAGCCTGCTCTGCCCAGTCTGCTCCAGCCTGGTCTGTGCCGCTGTGACCCATGCTGGGCTGTGCTCCACTCCCAACATGGTGCGATAGAACCTTCCCAGAAAGCATCCAGGCCATATTGGTCTGGAGACTTGTTTCACTGTCATTTCATGTGTTCGATAGCTCTAGAATTTGTTTAGAGTCATTTTTACAGGTGTTTGGAGGGAATTGGCAGAGAGCCCAAGCAAGTCCCTGCTTTTACTCTGCCATCTTGGCTCTGCCCTGCTCCCCTGCTTATTATTTCAATTTCAAGAATTGCCATCTAGGGGTTTCAGTAGTGTAAATACAAAGGAATCATTTGCAAACACATGTTTCAGTAACAGTAAATAAAAAAGAAAGAAAAAAAAGATATGGAACAAAAGCACTTGTAGTCCCTGTTCTAATCTTTCAAACAGATAAGGAAACAATGAAAGTATTGACTTATTTAGTTTATTTTGTAGACCTGATGATTTTTTTTGGAGCACTTGCTGTTTCTACTTTATCTATTAATTATTTTTATTTTTTTCATAGGTCAATAATTCAGGATTTAACTGATGGCAAGAAATTTATTTATGATTCATTTTTGCTACTCTATTTCATTCCCAAGCAGAAAATGTCTTCTCTTACTTCATAAGGTCAAACATAAAACACTTGGATTATGTGACTCAGGAAAAAGAAATAAAAACATAGCGGAAATAGCATGAATATAACACTGGACTAAAAATGAAAATCTCACTCCGAGCAACAAATGTGTGATCCATTACAGAGAATGGAGTACATTGAACACAACCTGTATTCTACTCAGGCATGTGTTGTTGTTGTTTTTTTTAACTGGGATTGTTATGGGAGAACCTGCCTGCAATGAAAGAGGCTCCCATTATTCACATTATTTTTCCTTAATTCTTCCTCCCAGCACCTAGGGATTTAAATCTATTTAAACTATTTATCAATTTAAATCAATTTAAACTATGCTTCCTATCTTGTTGTGTTTGTCCTTCATTTTTCAGGAGGACCATGACATCAGGAAAATGATGACATGACTTGTACTTGACTTTGATTTGAGGGAGGGCTGTGCAAGGTCACCAGCCTCATTTTCTCCTCCAGAGCCATCTGGTTCCAATTTTTTCTTTGTTTTTCTTTTTTTTTTTAATTAAAGGGGCCATTTCTTGACTTACTTCTCAAAGAGGCCTATTCACTGAATGGGTGTTACCTTGCTCTAAGTGAGTACATGAAAAGACTTTAGCCTAAAGGCCTTAGCTAGGGTCTCCCAATACATCCTGGGCCATCTCCATTTGTCCTGGTGAATATCAGGTCACTGGATCCAGATGGCTCTGGAAGAGAGAGGCTGGTGACCTTGCACAGTCCTCCCTCACTCAAATCAAAGTCAAGTGCAAGTCAAGTCATCATTTCCCCATGTCATAGTCCTCCTCAAAAACGAAGGACAAACACAACATGTGCGTAGACCAAGCTGACTGACAGGGGAACCAACTAGTTGGGTAACTCAGCTTGTTCTCTCCCTCTCCCTGCCCTCCTCCTTCTCCTCTCCAAAGAAAGGTAAATTTTGATGGCCAGAAGCTGCCCACTTAACTTGGGGTTTACTAGCTAGATTTCTTTCTTTCTTTCTCTTTCTTTTGCTTTCCTTCCTTTCTTTCTTCCTTCCTTCCTTCACTCCTTCCTTCCTTCTTTTTTTTCTTTCTTTTTTCCCATCTATGGTCTCTGTCAAAGGGAGGGGTAGTGCACAGTACAGTCATTGTACCATATGAATCAGGCATTGGACAGATAATTTGTTCCTACATCTAAAAAGAATGCCAAGCACAGGACACTCACACACTCTTTTAACAAAAGCAAACCAACATCAAACAAACAAAAATGAAAAAAATTCAGTAACTTAAATTATAATGAGTTACAATCTGATGGGTGATTAATATACTCCATCATAATAAGAAATAGTTTATGGGATTGCTGATTAGACTTTTTGCATTTCAATTATGCGTTGTACTATCCCTGCATTAGGTCTGAACTCTCTGCTCAGTTGTTTCCACAACCAACCACTCTGCTATTTCAGCCCAAGACCACTCAAAATTTGTCATACCACACAAAAACACAAGTACTTTTAGGTCTATGCCACCAAAAATACAGATGTGGCCAAGCAGTTTGTCATCCCCCAAAGATCCCCAAAATGAGTCATTATATCCTTTGAATCCCTGGAATTTTTTCAAAGCATTTTTGGGTGCTTGCTTCATGGAATGACCACTGCAGGCTAAATCAGCCTCTGCTACAAAGAGAACTAAATGGTAATTTTTGTTTCGTCTTACTGATTGAGTAATCTTAGGTAGCTGAGTTTTCCTCTGTGGCCTCAGTTCCCTCATTGGCAAAATGAGAGCATTCAACTTAACACCTATTGTGGTCTCTTCTAGCTGTAGATGTTTATGGTTTAAGATCATTTGCGAAGCCAACATTCTTTTTTTGAAGGTTTTCTTCCAGCTTTAACATTCTATATTTTGAGATAATATAATATCTTATGATGTTAATGGCACCTCACACTCTCTAGTTCTTGAAATAATTTCTCAAGCTGCTACTTCTGTAACAATAAAATATCTAAAAAGGGAAGCAACTGACTTGATGTGTTGGATAGAGTTATTCACTTTGATGCAGAATGCATGAATTTGAAATCAGATTGTATTTGACATGTGACTGTAAGCAAGTCACTTTATCTTTTGGACCCCAGTTTTTACATTTTTTTCAAATGTTAAGGTGCCTATATTTCCAGGTCTTGGTGAGGATAAAATGAAATGGTGCATGCAAAACAATCTATAAACTTTTTGGTGCCATAAAAGTCGTTAATACAAGTGGACAGGTTTTTTTTTTTATCATCATTCATATCCTTTTTGATTTCTTGGAATCCTTTCTGTTAACACATAATTCATTCTTCTACAAAAGAAAAGAAGTAAATATACTGGGAAAAAAATTAGCAGTAGCACAGAAGTAGTTTGATGTTTGATCCTGATAGGGGTTCAAAAGAATTTTACACAAGTTGTTGTTAGGAAAGCAAGATAAATCAATTGCAAGGAGAGAGAGGCTATAATTTACTTTTTGGAGATATTTTTCAAGCATGGTGAAATGCATTAGCATAAAATTGTAGAAGAGAGACAGAGACAGACACAGACAGAGAGAGAATTAATAAAAAAACAAAGCAAAACAACAACAACAAAAAAGCAAAAAACCTGAGGCTTTGGAGTTGTCTTGAGAACTAATTAAGTTAACTTTTCTCCTGAAGGGACCATACAGCAGAGAGCCTTGGCAATGGAACTTTCCCATCAAGGTAATTGGTCCACATCCAATTCCTGCTGATAGAAATGAAATCTTGGCACCAGCTGATTTTCATTGAGGTGTTTAAAGAGATGATTGCCCCCAGGGACAAGTACCCATGGCACCATCCATTGCTGTTCATACTCAGATATATCCCCAAGGGGTGGTAGCAGATGAAAATGGAACTGAGAATTGATGTTGAACCGTTGTAACTAACTGATAGCGGAGAGATATATAAGCCATGAATGCTTGCCTAGTCAAGGATCAAGGGCTCTATAGAGGAAACCCTCTGACACTTACATTTAATACAGGGCTTCTTTTACAAAAGAAGGATAGCTATTTTTTTTTAAGGAGGAAGGAAAGCACACACAAATTCCCTGGATTTTCTAGTCAGTAAGTTTAAATGCTTTCATAAAATACAAATTAGAATGAATCTATCAATTTCTCTTTATCATTCTATCATTCTATCTATCTATGTATCTATCTATGTATCATCTACCTATCTATCATTTATCTCTCTATCACCTGTCCCCTCTATGTGCCAATTCCAGTGCTAAGCCCTGTGGACACAGATATAAAAGTGAGACTTTCCTTTCTATCAAGGAGCTTACATGTAAATAGGGGGAGACAAAACATATAGGAGGGGTCTGCTATAGGGCAGATGGAAAGGCAAAGTTGTACAAGTGGTCCTTAGTGTGAAGCAACAAAACAGGTAGGAGTGACATTTGTACTGTTAAAGCCATATCCATTTCCAAGATTGAAGCATTTGAAGTTGCCAAGGATATTGGGGGCAAGATTTTTTTTTTAACCCTCTGGATCTTCTATATCTGTGACCGATAAAAAGAATTTTTTCAAGGCACTTTTGGGTGCATGCTTCATGGAATGACACCTTTAGGCTAAATCAGCCTCTGCTACAAAGAGAACTAATTTGTAGTTTTGATTTTGTCTTACTGATTGGTTAATCTTAGGTAGCTGAGTTTTCCTCTATGGCCTCGGTTCCTTCATCTGCAAAATAAGAGCATTCAACTTAACACCTACTGTGGCCTCTTCTAGCTGTAGATGTTTGTGGTTTAAGATCATCTGCAAAGCTAACATTCTTCTTTTGAAGGTTTGCTTTCAGCTTCAGAGGAAGTTTTCAAGTGAGTCTCTACAAAATCAGGGCTGGTTGCCCATATTCCCAGACTCTCGTATTCTGGGCTGCCTCCATCAGGATTAAAGGAAAAATGATAATGGTGGTTTGGCCTACCTGGTGCATTCTTCCTCTTTCTCCCTGAATATGCAACTGTGCTTCTTAGCATACCTGTCAATGTCCTTTGGTCAACCACTGATTTAAGTACTGTCCAGGATGTGCTCAATCCCACCCAGAAATAGCCCAGAGAATTATAAAATTTCAGGGCTGAGCAAAATTTCTGAGATTATCTAATCAAATAAAAGGAATCTCTTCTAAGAATTCTGGAAAAGACTTTATGAGAAGCATATTACTTACACATGTGACCTATTTTACTTTTGGTCACTTTAAAGAAACACCTAATTATTAGGAAGTTTATTCTTCCATCAAGCTGAAATTATACTCTCTACATCTCTTACCCAGTAATCCCACTGGGTCCAATGAGGGGAATGCTGCCAAACGTTTAACAACTAGCTCTCTAAAAAGATAGAAAGAAAATAAACAAATACAGAGGACATACTTTGAATTTAAATCTGCATTAGGAACATTTCTTACATCACTTTCTTAAGTCTAGACAGTCAACAAAACAATAAATCATGCCCCAATTTGGAGCATTCACTGATTTCCAAGACATAAATTGCTCACACTAAAATTTTTAAAATTGGCTCTTTTGAACTGGTTATAGTTGGCTGAAACAGACCTGTAGGACTGAGATAACATAACTAATTGCTCTTTCACATGACAATTCTTTAAATAGTTGAACACAGTGATCCCCCTCTACCATCCCACCCCCACAAGACATCTCTTCTAAACATCTAGGATTTAATACCTGTTATCAAAGGATCTAATAAAATAGGCCAAAAAGTTATAAAAATACTCTACTAAATGTTACAGAAATATAGAAGTTACTTCACATAACAAAAGCAAAAGATCATAGTAGGTGCATGCCACTGGATTTCTAAAATGTAACTAAAAGGATTTCCTTCCACATGAAGCCTATGAAATGCCCATGTTCTAAGAGTAGAATCAAAAGGGCAACATCCATATGAATTCACCCAACAGAAGGCCAAAGCATGTTGGACAAATGTGTGAGTCATGTAGATTTGGTTGTGGAAAAAGAGGTACTTTGAGAACTCAGGGTCAAGTCCTCACTACTGTGTACAGACAGAAATTAATATTTCCTCTGATTTTTACTGTATTGCTTTTATAGTGTAATTGATTTTATGCTGCATTGATTTTTTTAATGATTAGCATCTGCCTAAATATACTCAAAAATGCTGGCCTCTCCCACTTTGAATGGCTTAAAGGAGTGGTTGAAAGGGGATGAGGTGATTACTGCTGAAATTAGCTCCTGGGACATTTGCTTGCTAAGCCATTTATCCTGCCATCTGTGTTTGTTAACTGTAAACAAAAATTAGCTTAGGCCAAAGCCCTACCTCCAAAAGGCAATTCTTCTGCCACTGTCCTTCCTTGTAAAATTAGGGAAGTTTGATGCTCTTTTGTGGGGATCAAATAAGGTGGTTTTCGTCTCCTAGCCAAGATCACAACAGGCAGAGGAATCACATAAAGTAATTAATAATTAAGGAATTGTCAGAGGGTTCTGACCATCTAAACCTGAAGGCCAACACACCTTGTGACATTTCCCAGCCACCCAGAATTTCTCTTTCCCTGAATCTCAATAAAAAGGGATTCTTCCTTTCTCATCAATAGCTGATGTAACTGAGGAGGCCAGTCTGACTCACTTTATTAACAGCTATACATGCAACTGTTAATGAAATGATTTTGTTTGGAGAAACATGCTTCAGTTTCCCTGGTATTACCCTTCACTCACCACACCATTAGAATTACACATAGGTTGGCATTAAGAAGCTTGAGCTTTTGACTGATGAAGAGTATGCAAGTAAACATTAGAACTGGGTCAACTTTTTATTGCAAGTTGAAAATTTTAGCATTTACCAAATACCAAGAAGACATGACCTGGTGGCAAGAAGTATACAACAAAAGCTCACTCTCTCTGATAAATTCACAGATTGGGTCTTAAACACCTAAGTGCTGATATAGATCTTAAAATATCTGAGAGAATTCAACAAGTTAACTGACCTGAAACCAGAGCATTACCACAGAACTATTTCTTGTTCACAACTGACTTAATATGAAACTGGCCCATAAAAATTTAAAAAAGAGTATTTTAATAGATTTTTCCATACCAAAATACTCAATCTCCAGGTTATGTGGAATAGATAGCTTTAAAAAATACAGAGACAGTGAAGTAAAAATCAAAATCATGTAGGAACAGAATGAGGTTCATATCATCACCATCTTCCAGCCTGTTACTAGAGTTATCTGAAAGTTGTTTCCAGTGATCTTATAATTCATTTTTGAAACATAATTATTTGAGCCACTTGTGCAATGGTCAACAGGATATTAAAATTAATAATATTAATAATAATGATAACTAACTTTTATAGAGCATGTTAATGTTTGCAAAGTATTTTACCTATTCTCACATTAGACACTCATAAATAACCCTGAGAGGTAGGAGTTATTATTGCCCCACATTACAGATAAAGAAACTGAGCCACAAAAAGGTTAAGTGACTTTCCCAGATTCATACAACTAGTATCTGATGCAGGATTTGAATTCAGGTCTTCTTGAATCCAAATCTAGCACTTAATTTTCTGTAACAACTAACTGCCTATAAAAGGCTAATAGGAGGAGGTGTACATTTCCAAAGACTTTCAATCTAATCTCTATCAAAAAAAAAAGAGATGAGAACAAGATGAGTAATACAACCAAAAATAATCACTAATAATTTTTAGTATGATATAATGAATAGTCAGCCTTGCAGCCAAGGAGATCTGGGTTCAAGTCCCACAAACTTGATGTGTGACCCTAGGCAAGTCGCTCAACTTTTCAGAATGTTAGAAAACAGTCTGAAATTATAAGTTGCAGAAAAGATGCTTTCCTGCTCTTGTCTGATGGAGTTTCCTCAATCAGCATTTCCTCATATCGATGAATCACTAGTCCAGCTGCTATCTTCACCCCCAAGTTGCTACTTAGAGCCTCTTTAGTTAATGCTTTCATTGTCAGTTAATAGATCAAGCAGGGATACATTGACGACCAACTGAGAGCAAGACTCCACATGAATGAAACAGATAAGCTCCTGGATGTGAACGGGAAGAGGCTATGTGAGACGAAGGTAGGAAAACAAAGGAAGGACAATCTTGCCCAAGTCTGGCCTTAGAAACTGCCCATTTTCTTGGGAAGCATGAAACAGACTTTAGGGCCTTTCATGGATAACATTCAGGCCAGCATTATGATTAAGGCAGAATTTTCTGTTGAAGAGCATTCTCATAATAGTCCCTCCTCCTCCCTCCACCCCACCTAACAACATCCCAGGTAATTCTTTTCTGTGTTTCCATTTCTAGAAGAATAAAAGCCTTTAGAGATCCTTCCTCATCTCTTGAATTCATCTTTCCTGGGATAATAGATTGACTTTGTGATTGGACCATTCTATTTTTCAAGTTTCCCACTACCAATGTCTGTCCGAATGTGTGGGGCTACATTTTTGTTTTTGTTGTCTATTTGCTTGTCTTCTGAAAGGCAAAGCTGATCATACATTTGATAGGCCCAGGGAGCTGAGGCTCAAGCTATGATTCCACTGGCCATAGTTTCTGTGGTTTCTTGAACAATTAAAGTGATTTTTAAAAATCCAGTCAGAAGGAGCTGGACACTACAGACTTTGCCCTGCTCTTCTGATGCCTTTTAATGAGGAGATGGGGGCTAAGTCTACTGAGATGAAGTCTTACAGTACCTTTGTTAAATATCTTTTCTATGCTGTATCTATGTCAACTTAGGTTTGTTAACTATTGAATGACTTAAGGTTGTCATTTTGTTCCAACACTAAATTAACAGAGAATCAGCCTGAGTCAAGTCCACCCCATTGTGGGCTTCTAAGGGCATCCATCTATTGCTGCCTGAGGCTGGTCCTCTGTCCAAAGCATCTCAGTGGGCTGATGAATGTGGAGTTCACATCCCACTTTGCAACTATACAAGGTTTTGAAGTTTTTCTTTAATTCTCAAGCTGTGAGAAAGGCAATATCCTGCCTGTGATATTGGGCTGAAAAAAAAAAAAGATTTGTGAACCGAAAATACAGTTATTTTTGTCATATACCTCAGTTAATTTTACACTTCTGCAAATTTTATTGCTGTGTAAATCCCTTCAAAAAAGGAACAAACTTTGAGAGAACTCCCCAAGCTGTCCTTTTATTATGTGCCATCTACTCTATGGAAGGATTCTTGGGTGTTATTATTTATAATTCTGTAAATAGCCTCAGAGACAGGATGGCATGAGGGAGAGTTTTGGACTTGAAGTCAGGGAGACGAGTTCAATTCTCACCTCTTATACTCTTGAGTTTTGTGATCATGGGCACTCTCTGAGTTTCAGGAAGTTCTCTAAGACTTAATGCCGAGCTCAATTTGAGTAAATTTTACAAGATTTTATTAAGCAATGACAGTGGGTGAGACAGCATCTGAGATTCTGGGAATCCAAAGGCAAAATGAAAAATAGTCCTTGATCTTGAGTCGTTCATATTCTATTAGAAGAAACAAGATATATACAGACAAAGTCATAGAAAATATATGTAAAGTAAGTACAAATTACTTTTTAGGTTATAGGGCTCTACTAACAGGGCTGGAGGTAGGGAGAAGGGAAGGATCAGGAAAAGTTTGGGGTAGGAGGCTGCTCTTTCTCTGAACCTTGAGGAGAATTAGGGAGTTAAATAAATCTGAGATTGCCAGTAGGATACTTGTTATCAACATAGAGGCTGCTGATTGTGCAGTGTATAGGGCGCTGGTCTTGAGTTCAAAATCTTATATCAAACACTTAATGTGTGACCCTTGGCAAGTCATTTAATGGTTGTTTGCCTCAATTTATTCAAGTGTAAAATGGGGATTGTAATAGCACATACCACCCTTGTAAGGTGCTATTATGTTATTGTGAGGATCAAATGAAATCATATTTGTAAAAGTGCTTAATACAATGCCTGGGACCTAGTAGATAATTCCATAAATGTTATTCCCTTCCAAACATGTTTATATATCTATATATATATATATATTAATATGTATATTAGTACAAAAAATTTCCCCAAATGGGAAGGAATCATAGATCCCTCATGTACTGAAAAGTAGCAGAAACAGATGGCCTTGGTTGACAAGTCTTTGCATTTATAATTTGCTTTTTCAGCTGCTCTCTTACTACACAAACTCAGAACACAGCCATTTGCAACTGATGTCCTAAACAACTATCTTTTTAAGAATATTCTTGGAAAAAAACCATTTTGTCAGTTTATTAATAAGTATTTATTAATAAATTGGTGACAACTTGGAGAGAGATCTTTAGTAGAGTGTCAGCAAGGCTCTCTCTTTAGCTTCATTCCATTCAACTTATTTTTTTAACCCTTATAGATGATGAGTGAAAGCATAGTTTGTAGATGGCATCTTAGATGACAAAAGAAGGTTCCAAAGGGACTTTTCTGGGTTGAGGCTAAAAAAGAAGATATACTGAGGATAAGTGTAAATTCCTGTGTTTGAATTTAACAAAACTAAATGCAAAAGCTGAAGGTTAAAAAGACATGACTAGTTACCTGTTTATGTGAAAAAATATCTGGGACTTTTGGTGGGCTACTAGCATGATATGTCAGTCAAAAAAGTTATTCTAATTTTAGGCTACAGCGACATCTAGAACGTGGAAGGCAATATTTACCCTGTATTTGGCCTTGGTTTGGTTTCATTGGGACTCTATCTTCTAATTGTGAGCACCATTTTTTAGTAAGGACAATGACAAGCTGGAATGTGTCTAGAGAAAAGCAAGGATAGCCAAGATCTACAAGCAATGTAGAGACTAGTCAAAGAAAATTGGATTGTTCCAAGCTGTGGTCTGCCAGTCAGTTCCATGGCTGCCAAAAGGTTCAGATCAATGTGAGGCACCACTGGACCACAGGCACCCTGGCTATTGTGTGTCAATCCCAAGGCCCTTGGAGTGTACCCTCAGAAAAAAACGATTTGTCTCAGTGGAACAATCTAGCTCAGACACCTCTCCAATAACCTAAAGATTGCCCTCAAGTGAGACTTCCTCAAACTTTTTCCACGGGAGCTCAGCTTTTATTAAAATAGCTTAATCCTCAGATCTTATTCATGTGTTGACTCATCTCTAATTAGTGGAATAAGGTTATAAGAGCCTGTACAGAGTATGGCAGCCCACCTGTCCAAACTTGGGCTGGCAGATGTGTGAATCTGCTTGGGATGCTTTGCATGGGATGAATGTTTATTTGAAGGCAATTTTGAGCATGAAGCACTTGAAGGGGCATGAAGCCTTTGGGCACATTACCATACTATATGCACTCTCCTGCAAGGATGGACTTCTCTGTACAGGGTCAGATGACTTGTCTGCAAAACTCTCTCATGTGAGCCCAGAACAGTGTATGTATGGCATTCAGACCCACACCTATGCTGGTGTAAAGTTTGCAGACTAATCTTAAGGGGTCATCTGAACTTGTCTATTTGAGTTGCCGTGTGTTTTAGAAACACTGGACCTGGAGTATGCAGCTTATCAAGGATGAAGAGCCTCCTGGGCTGACATAATTTGTTGTTTGTGCCCCAAGTTGTACTACTTGTGTGTCCTTGGGAGTCTAGACAGGTGCCAATCAGTCTGAACTAGACTGGGAAACTGCTTGTGCAGCTGGGACACTTGTAGATAAGCAGACCATCATATCTTCCTAGGCTAGCAGTTCCCAAGGGAAAAGAATGCTGCTACTGGCATCTTAATTATTCATGACTTCTCCTCCCCTGCCACTCCTATTTAGGTGGAGATTTCTGTTTCTCCTCTTCTCTTTGTCACAATTTCATAAATATATAAGCTTCTGTTTGGATTGTGAACTCTTTGTGTTTGCTTAGGGTTCCACATGAATGTTAATTTCTCTTGTAATAAATCTAGTTCCAACGCAATATCTCATGGACTTGTGATGTTCTTTTTGGTTAACAAGCTTGATTAACAGAAACTTGTAACAAGATACTTTGATAACACAGTAGCCTGTTGGGAATGGAGTTAAGGACCTTGAACATATCCTTTCAAAGGACACTGAGATGTAGTGTTCAGTGTGAACTACAGTGATGAGCTTGATCTCTTGGTGAACCATTCTTTGGACTTCACCATGAAAGATGAAGAGCTTCGTCTTACCAACTGACATGCCCGAACACACTAACTGGACAAACTGAGTGGGGTAACCAAGGTGGTTTTACATAAGTGCAAGGTCAAGTCTCTCTTGCACAGCCCTGGAGATCACATTCTTTTCAGTGCTGACAAGTATGGCATCAAGATTTGGCAATGTGGAAGAGAAATCAACTTCAAATGCTCGAAAACATTGTAGCTGAGGATTGAAATGTCTTTTTGCAACCAAAACTCCATTTTGATTGCAAATACACTGAATGTAGTCAGCCCTAGAATTTTTATCAGTAGGACTTTCCCAGCTATGGTATTCTCAAATTTGACATTGGTTAGCTTTGGAGACATCTTTGCTCTGTTATTTGACAACATCTACTTATATATCATGGACTTAAGGACAGACAACCTGAATCAGCCCCCGGCCTCTGCCTGAATATAGGAAATCGAAGATGGGCTCAAGCTTCTTGGAAGGTGAATGTCGTGGCTGAGTGGACTGGGTGAACAAAATGACATGGATTTGGTTTTGGCCACTAGTGTGCTTGACCACAATATTCACTTGGTACTATGGAAGAAACATAGCTGAAGATAGGGACAGCAAATTTAAAAAATAATGACTTTGGATACTCAGGCTGCTGGTTCTGATGCAGCCTCTGTGGGAGCCAATTTTTCATGAACTAAAATTCATACCTAATAGTATCGTCATGCAGTGAACGATTTATTTTCCTGGGTAAGCAGCAATGGGGGTGAGGGGAGGAGAAGAGTGGAAGAGAAGGATTATTTTATTGACATAATGCATCACAGCATGCTAACAGGCCACACCACTGAAACTCATTTGTACTTAGTGATGCTCATCATTTCTAAAAGAACAAATTTTGGGCCTAAAATAAAATGGGGTTTTAGCTTGAAGAAGAGAAGGCTTAGGTGAGATACAACAATTGTGTTCTAACACTTTAAAAAGATGTCACATAGAAGAGGGGGTAGGTTTATCAGACCTGGTCTCAAAGAGCAAAAGTAGGACCAATGGACTGAAATTATAAAGGGAGCAGATTTTGTTTCAATAGAAGAAAAAAGGGCAACAATATTAACAACTTAATAAAAATTAAATTTGGCCCAAAGTAGAAAATGGCTGCCCTATAGGAATACTGAGTTCAAATTCTTGAACTGTGTTCAGTCAGAGGCTTAATATCTACTGGTCAAGTTTGTTATTGCAGGGATTTATGTTTCAGTTGGGTTGCTGCACCTGATGACTTCTGAATTCCCTTTCAAATAAAAGATTTATTGATCCTAAGTGACTGCCATTTGGGTGTTGAATGATAAGGATACAAATAACTTTTTTTTTAAATCACATTGACTATCCTCAAGGAGTTTATGATATAACAATCTACTAAACAACTGGCCTTTATCTCTCTATTTAAGTATCCCATGAGTCCTATCAATTCTTTCTTTAATTTTTCCCCCACACCCATGCCTTTCTCTCCATTTCCACTGTTGCCACAACATTCTAGGTGTTTATCATCTAATATCTGGATTATGGAAATAGTCCTCCAGCTGTTGACCCTGAATTCAGTCTGCCCAGTTTATTTTCTCTCTCCTGTCACTTCGGTACTAATTGCTTTGATCATGGAAATCCCTTTTCTTAGCAACCTCTTACCACTCCACAGACCAGAGGCAGATGAAAGTCCAAATTCCTTAGTCTAAGTATTTTATGTTAGAGGTAGTATTTGAACAGAAAGTGATATAAGAGGTATTTGCCTACATTGTACTTCTTTGTAATTGTTAACTTTATGTTTATTCTATAAAAGGGATTTGTTTATTGACTTTTACAATCTAAACTCTTTATGAGTAGGGATTGTTGTATAATTGGTACCTGCATCCCTAAAGCCTAGCACACTGCACCAAGTAGGTACATCATAAACATTTATTGATTTATTGGACCTCAATGGATGAGAAGTCTCTGAGTGATTGCAGTAGAGGGTGAGACTGAAATTGGAAGGTTAGAATAAAGTATCCTCATTCCTCCTTCTGGTTTACTTTGTCTATGTATATGGTGGCAGGTGGGGGTAGGGGTAGGAAAGGGAACATGCAGTCAACATTGAAGAGAGTAACGTGTGATAAGGTATTATTTGGAAAATGCCAGGGACTGTGAGCATAAGCAGGTAGAGATAGTGAGAAGAATCATAGAATGGTGCAGTAGACAGAACACAGTGCCTGGATTCAGGAAGACCTGAAGTCAAATGTGACCTCAGAAATTTACTAGCTGTGTGACCCTGGGCAAATCACTTAATCCCTCTTTGAGTCAGTTTCTTCAACTGTAAAATCAGAATAAGAATAGAATCTACCTCCCAGAGTTATTGGGAAGATCAAATGGAATATTTTTAAAAAATGCTTAGCACAGCCCGTGGTGCATAGTACTGGCTCATTGTTTTGAGTCAAACACTGAAACACAGAACTACATTTTGGAATGAGCATTACAATGCATGCATATATGAATGATGGCTTCTATCATATGAAGCTCTGGCCAATTATGACAGGAAAGTGCAATGTCTTCTTATTTCATGAGGTTTATCTTATTACAAGGAGTCAAATAGAAATAGTCAATGTAGAAATAAGAAAAAAAATGGTTTCTGTCCCACCTCTGCTCTTTCTTGACTGCATGACCTTGGTTATATTACTTTCTTTTTTCATTTTCCTCCTTTAAATTAATAAAATTGGTTGCTGTGAAACACAAATGTGTAAAGCATTTGAAAACCATACACTCAATATGCATGAGAAATTGTCTATGGCTTGTGATACTGGGGAGGGGTGGTAGATTTATTAAGAGCCTACTATATGCCAAGCATTGTACTTGGAGTTTTGCAGATACTATCTTATTTGATCATATAACTACAAGATGTGAATAATGAATAGCTCTGACAATGAGTACTCATGAAACACATATTTTGTTTCTTTGGGGGATATACTGAAGATACAGAGAGCAGAGTCACTGTTTCAGTAAAGTGTGTTTTCTGGGGGATGGTAACCTCAAATCCTTTGTAAAGGAAAGAGCACAAAGATTGACAAAGATTCTGAATTTGAATCCAGATCTAACACTGCCAAGCTCGGTGGAAAGAAAAGTAATTTCATTTCTCTAAATCTGTTTTCCTATTTATAAAAATTAGCATAATGATAACTGTCCAATTTACCCTCAGGGCTATGGTAAGGAAACATATATCAACATGTGCTCTATGGTCCTTTGTGCTTTATTACCTGAATAAAGAATGAATGAGTAAGTGAATACATGAATACAATATTTATTATATGCCAAGCACTGTGTCAAATACTAGCAATCTGCCCTTTCTCAATTCTTTCCAAACCCCAGGACTATCACCTGAACTATGACAGATACAATGTACACTGAACCTTGCCATCAGGCCTGCTGTTGCCCCCTTAGGACTTTCAAGTCTTTCCACATATACCATAGTTGAACTTTCTTTTGTTTGTTGCCGCTCCCTAATTAGAGTGTAAACTTGAAAGTAGGGACTTTTTCAATCTCTCTATTTCTATCCACAGTACTGACCATAGTGCTTGGCTCATAGCAAACACCTAACACAAAATTCTTTTCATTCATTATTTTTATGACGATTATTTTAAAGTCAGTGTGGATTAGTGGAGAAAGCACTGGACCAAGAGTAAGAAAACCTATGTTCAAGTCATAGTTGTGAAACTTCCTGGTTGTGTGACTTTAGGGAATGGGCTGAACCTCTCTGAATCTCAGTTTACCAATCTGTTAAATAGAAGTTATAATATCTACAACCTCATGGGGTGATGGTGAGAAAAGAATCTTACAAATCACAGAGTTGTATTAACGTGAGTTATTCTTACTGTGAAAGATGATGATAACCATTAAGTAGATAGAATCCCTATTTTATACTCATACCTGTGTTATCAAGAAAGTATAAGGGAGAATCTGTACAATTGCAAAGCTTATTTAGTGGGTGGGGAGACATAGAAAAGACTTATACATGCCAGAGAACAATACAAGAGAGTATACAATTAAAAATGCTATGCAATACCTAATATTCCCAGAAATCAGTGGTTCATCATGTGTTAATCATAAGCCAACCTTCCCCTAATGACCATTTCCGAATGAATGAGCCTGTTCACACTAACCTTCGTTGGTTCTATAGTAGTTAATCATAATCTATTACTAGACCTCTTTTAAGCTTGATAGGGCCTTCTACAGCTTGCCTTTCCTTCAAATCATCATCATCATCATCATCATCATTATAATCATCTTTTAACATTTATATAGCTCTTTAACATTTCCAAAGAACCTTACAAATAATATCTCATTCATTTCTTATAACAACCCTGAGAAGTAATTGCTATTATTAGCCCCATCTAATGGGTGCAGAAACTGAAGCAGAACAAAGGATAAATGATAAAGTAACAAATAATGAAATGATAACAAATTAATACTTGTTATGTGCTGGACACTACACTAGGCAACGGAAATGCAAAAATAAGAAACACTCTAATCTTAAGGAACTTACGTTCTATTAGAAGACACCATGTGCTTATGTAAATATATACATAATATACAAAATAAAAATAGCATTTGAAGGGCCTTAATTTTCATAGTCCAATGCACAATAATAGGGCTTTAGTGAAGAATAAATGAAATCCATGTTTAGAATAATTAACAAATAAATTATAGCCACTCCTTGCATATACATGGAATGTTACTGTTCACCAAGTGCTTTCACACACATTATCTCATTAGATTTCAATAGCCCCTTACCTTTACTCTGTGTGTGTCTCTGCTTCAAGTATGTTTCTTATATGCAACACATTATAGGATTCTGGTTGTTTATCCATTCTGCTATCCACTTCATCCCATTCACATTCACAGTTATAATTACCACCTGTGTATTTTCCTCCATCCTACTCTTTCTTCTGTTTGTCCTTTCTCTCCTTTCACCCTTTCCCACCTCACCAGTGTTTTGCTTCTACCAAATCCCCTGACCTGACCTCCCTTCTGTTAGTCCCCACCCCTATCCCCTTTATTTAATCTCCTCCCCTCCTGTTGGGTAATATAGATTTCTCCTCCCCTCCTGTTGGGTAATATAGATTTCTATATTCAACTGATTGTGTATATTACTCCCTTTTTGAGTCAATACCAATGAGAACAAGGTTCAAGAGATGCCCACCACATACCTTCCCATCTTCCCCTTCATTGCAACATCTTTCTTACCTCTTCATGTCAGATAATTTATCTCATTCTACATCTTCCTTCTTTTTGTACCCAGTGTACCCCTCTTTCTCATCCCTTAATTTTGTTTTGTCAGTCTCTCAAATTCACCTTATACCGATGCCCTTTGTCTATGTGTAGTCCTTCTATCTGTACTCTTAGTGGTACAATTTTTAAGAGTTACAAGTGTCATCTTTCCCTGTGGGGATAGAAACAGTTTAGCTCTATTGAATCCCTTAGGTTTTGTTTTCCATTTGCTATGCTTTTTTTGGAACTTGATATTAGAGGTCAAATTTTTGGTTTAGTTCTCTTCTTCTCTTTATGAAGGCTTGAAATTCTTCTATTTCATTGAATGACCATTTCTTCCCTTGGTGTATTATGCTTTATTTTGCCAAGTAAGTGATTCTTGCTTGCAGTCCTAGCTCCTTTGCCTTCTTGAGTATCATGTATTATGACTTACAATCTTTTAATGTTGTTCCTGCCAAATCCTGTGTGATTCTGATTGTTACTCCCTGATATCTGAACTGTTACTTTCTGGCCGTTGGTAGTATTTTTTTTTCCTTCACCTGGTATTTCTGAAATTTGGCTATAATGCTCCTTGGGTTTTTTTTTTTTTACTCTCTTTCCTGAAGTGATCAGTGGATTCTTTCAATGCCTATTTTGCCCTCTCATTCCAGGACATCAAGGCAATTTTCCTTGATAATTTCTTGAAAGATGCTGTCCAGGACCTCTTTTTGATTATGGCTTTCAGATTGTCCAATGATTCTGATATTCTCTCTTCTGGATCTATTTTCCAGGTCAGTTATTTTGCCCATGAGATATTTCACATTTTATTCCATTTCCCCATTCTTTTGGATTTGATCAATTCATGATGTCTCACAGAGTCATTAGCTTCCACTTGCCCAATTCTAACTTTTAAGGTGTTGTTTTCCTCAATTATCTTTTGTACTTTCTTTTCAATTGGGCCAATTGTACTCTTGAAGAAGTTGTTTTCTTCAGCTAATTTTTGTATCTCTTTTTCCATTTGGCCAATTCTACTTTTTAAGCAGTTTTTCCAAGCTGTTGACTCTTTTTCCCCCATAATTTTCTTGCATTACTCTCATTTTTTACTCATTTTTTCTTCTACTTCTCTTATATGATTTTAAGCTCCTTTTAGAGCTCTTCCATGAGTCCTTTCTGGGGTTGAGGACACTTCCTTTTTTCTTTGAGGTTTTTCCCATAGGTGTTTTGACATTGTTGTCTTCTTCTGTGTTTGTGTCTTAGTCTTCCCTGTCACCAAAATAACTTTCTATGACAGATTCTTTTTTTCCCTTTTTTCTTTCTTTTAAATTTGAGCTCTGCTCCCAAGATGGAAGGGGTACTGTCTCCAGCTTCTTGTGCCAGGTGCTACAGGCCCTGGCTGTTTACCTGGTGTTGCATTGATGTTACCCTGAGGGCCAAGGGGGATCCTCATGTTCAGTGCTACACTAAGGGGATAAGGTGGGTGTTGGCTGGTGCATCTGGAGCTCATATGGGTCTGGCAGCTTACCTGATGCTGACTTGGGGTACTAGTGCTAGTGTTTGGCATGTGCTAAGGGCTAGTGGGGTGTTTATGCATTTCCCTGTGGCTACACTGAAGCACATGGCAGTCTAGCTTCTGGAGGTTGTCTGTTTGTCTGAGGTTACACTGAAGTATGGCAGGGCTGGTGCTGGCTGTGGCTGCCTGTTTGCTTAGGCACCCATAAGGGTTGGCATCTACCTGTTTGCCTAGGACTGCTGAAGCATGTGGAGGTCTGGCCCCTGGGTGGTGCCTGTTTTTCTGTCGCTACACTGAAGTATGGCAGGGCTGGTGCTGGCTGTGGCTGCCTGTTTGATTAGGCACCCATAAGGGTTGGCATCTACCTGTTTGCCTAGGACTGCTGAAGCATATGGAGGTCTGGCCCCTGGATGATGCCTGTTTGCCTGGGGCTACACTGAAGCATGTTTTAATTCTTGGAGCTGGAGTCAGCCTGTTTCCCTGGCTATGCTAAGGCACATGAGGAGTCCTGGAGTTTGGTGTTTGCCTGGTCCATGTTTCAACAGTCTGGCTAGCAGCTGCTGCGGGGGTGTAAAACCAACAACAACCAGCTCACAAAATGCTGCAAGCCCAGGTTATTTCGATCTGCTTTACTAAGGAAAGCAACATTAAGGGGTTAACAATCTCACTTTAATCCAGCATACAAATATAATTCACTCAGTTCAGTGGAAAAAGCCAGCACCCTGAACTTCAGAGCAAATACAAACAAATTACAAACATCAACTGACAGACCTTGTCTGATGCAAATCTCAATGCATAGTTACCAGAGTTTAACAAAGTCCCAACATCTGGGTTTACAAGCTGGAGGGCTCTTAAATACAGCTGCCTAGAATCTCCATATCAGTGCACCACCAAGAGTGAGAGCTCTGTCTTCCCTTTTTATGCACTCTTTAGCCATCATCAAACATCATCTGAGGGACCAGAACTTAAGCTCTTACTGTTGGCCCTGGTCTTAGCACCTCCCTTCATTGGCCCCACCTGGAGCCCCACCTTAGTTACCAATTCACACCCACATAGGCTTAATACCTAATAGATAGGGGTTTGGGCCTGGGGCTTAGCACCTAAAAAGACTCAATCAAAGACTCTGAATTAATCAAAGGAAACAAAAGCCAAATACTTCAAGGACACTTGGTTGAATAAGTGCTAAGAGCCCATCTTGATCCCCAATACAGTCCACCACACTGGAGCTCAGGATCTTCCACCGGTTTACTGAGGTGGGGCTTGCCGGGATGCTTCCCATCCTGCACTGTACACCCATTTTACCCAAGTGAGACAGCCCTTTCTTGCAGATCCTCCAAGTTCTTTGGACTAAAAGATTGTTTCACCCTGTCTTTTTCTGGTTCTGCAATTTACTGCTTATTCTGCTATCTGGGTTCCCAGAAGTCAATCAGGAAAGATTATTAAAATCACTTTTACAGATGAAGAAATTGAAATTCAGAGTAATTTTTAAGATTAAAGTCACCTAGCCAAGCGAGTAACGAAACCTGGTTTGTGACTTTAAATTGTAGCCTTTCTCCTATGTCAAATTGATTACCAAGTCCCTCTTAGCATGTAGGGCATTCATTTAGCATATCTTCTTCCTCCAATACCGGGTACCTGTGTGTCCTGGACCAATTTGTTTAATATATCTGGGTCTCAGTTTCCACATTTTCAAACTGATAACTACTGAGACCCCTTCCAGCTTGAGTCTTATAATCCTATGATCTTTATTTCAAGTCTAAGTATGCAGAGAATATAGTTTAGTAGGAGAAGTGATGCAATTGAAATCTCTGAACTTGAATTCAAATCATAACATTGCTACGTACCACTCATGTTCATTAACAATCTCTCTGGGTCTTTGTTTCCTTATCCAGAAAATAAAGATAACTGTATTATTTGTGTCAGACTCAAATGGAAACAGAGGCAACTAATCTGTTCATGAGGATTCCTGGCGGGTCAAATATTGACTTAGTTTTATATTGTAATTTATCTAAGTTATTTTATTTTTATTTATTTTGTTAAATATTTCCCTGTTACATTTTAAGCAGTTCATGTTGCACTCTGGTATGTAACAGGTTAAATGTGGACCCTCAGGACACCTATTCTGGACTATGTGATCTATGCCTGAAATATTCTCCCTCCTTTGCTCAGACTACTGACTTTAAATATCAACTAAAATCCCTCATTCTAAAGGAAGTCTTCCACAACCCCTCTTAAATCTAGTGCTTCCTCTCTTTAAATTATTTCTTTTTTATATGTGTAGCTTGCTTTTTATATATTTACTTGCATAGTGTCTCCCCTATTAGCTTAAAAAACCTGGAGGTCAAGCCAAGAAGGAAGAGTAAATTTAGGCAGGGACTTGCCTGAGCTCTCCCCCCACCTCAAAATACCTTTTAAAATGACTCTAAACAAATTCTAGAGCAGCAGAACCCACAAAAACACAGAGTGAAACAAATTTCCACCTCAAAACAACTTGGAAGGTCAGCAGGAAAGGTCTGTTGCACCAGATAAGAGAGGAGTGAAATCCAGCTCAAGCCATTCCAGCACAGTGCAGGCCACAGTAAACCTTGGGAACAGGCCTTGGGAGTGACTGAATCAGCAGCAGCCATAGCAGTGGCTGTTTCTGTTGCTCTCAGCCCATAGACTTTAAGGGGGTCAAACAACTGGCCATAAGATTACAGGAGTCTTTCACTAGCACTGAGGCAGGACTCTGTTTCTTTGGCCATACTCAGATATGGGTCACAATCCTGGGTGGCAGCCCTAGGGTGAGGAGAAGTACTAGCATAGCAGAGCTTGCAGCTAAAGTAGAGGGGGTACCCACCTAGCAGTTCCAGAGCAGAAAAAAGTGCTTGTCATCACTCACAGACCAGAGCACAGGCAGGAGAATAGCAAATGCCTCTCCTTAGGTTGTATCACTGTGGAAGAACTAAAAACTTACAGGTCCCTGGAAGTATCTCTGAAAATAGCTGCATAAAACTGCTGAAGCTTGGGCAATGCACCCTCCACCCTGGAAGCAGAGCCCTACTTTAACAAAGAGTTAAAATTCAAGTAATAGGCTGGGTGAGCAAACAATGGAAAAGAACTCTGAGTATAGAAAGCTACTATGGTGACAAGGAAGATCAAAACACACACTCAGAAGACAATGAAGTCAAAGCTTCTACATCCAAAGCCACAAGAAATATATGAATTGGTCTCTGGTAATGGAAGAACTCGAAAAGGATTTTGAAAATCAAGTAATAGAAGTGGAGGGAAAATTGGGGAAAGAAATGAGAGTGATACAAGAAAATCATGAAAAATTAGTTAACTGTCTAGTAAAAGAGATATCAAAAATTACTGAAGAAAATAACACCTTGAAAAAAACAGACTAAGCCAAAGGGTAAAAGAGGTACAAAAAGCCATTGAGAAGAAGAATGCCTTAAAAAGTTGAATTGGCCAAATGGAAAAGGAAATCCAAAAGCTCTCTGAAGAAAATTATTCCTTAAAAATTAGAATTGAGCAAATGGAAACTAATTACTTTATGAGAAATCAAGAAATAATAAAACAATACCAAAAGACTGAAAAAAAAAGCAGAAGACAATGTGAAATATCTCATTAGAAAAATGACTGACCTGGAAAACAAATCCAGGAGAGATAATTTTAAAATTATTGGACTTTCTGAAAGCCATGATAAAAAAAGAGCCTATACATCATCTTTCAAGAAATTATCAAGGGGGGCAGCTAGGTGGAGCATTGAGTACCTGAGTTCAAATCCTGCCTCAGACACTTGACGCATTTACTAGCTGTGTGACCTTAGGCGAGTCCCTTAACCTCAATTGCCCTGCCTTCCCCCCCTGCAAAAAACAAACAAACAAACAAACAAACAAAAAAATGAAAAGAAATTCTCAAGGAAAATTGCCCTGAGATTCTAGAACAAGAGGGTAAAATAAAAATCAAAAGAATCCACCTATCACATCGTGAAAGATATCCCAAAATAGAAACTTCCAGGATATTATAGGCGAATTCTAGACCTCCCAGGTCAAGGAGAATATATTGCAAGTAGCCAGAAAGAAACAATTCAATTATCATGGAACCACAGTCAGAATAACACAAGATCTAGCAGCTTCTACATTAAAGGATTGGTGGGCTTGGAATGACATTCTGGAGGGCAAAGGAGCTATGATTACAACCAAGCATCACCTACCCAGTAAAACTGAGCATAATCCTTCAGGGGAAATAGACATTCAATGAGATGGAGGACTTTCAAGCATTCTTGTTGAAAAGGCCAGAGCTGAATAGAAAATTTGACTTTCAAATACAAGACTCAAGAGAAGCATAAAAAGGTAAGCAGTAAAGGGAAATGATAAGGAACTTAATAAGGTTAAACTGTTTAGATAGTTTAGATTCCTACATGGGAATATGATATTTGTTGCTCATCAGGCTTTTCTCATTAGGGTATTTGAAAGGAATATATACACATACATACATAGATACATACATACATACATACATATATATATATGTGTGTGTGTATGTATGTACATAGACAGAGGAAACAGGTTTTATTTGAATTTGAGTGGATGATATCTAAAAATAAAATTAAGGGGTAAGAGAGGAATATACTGGGAGAAAGAGAAAGTGAGAGGTAGAATGGGGTAAATTATCTTCTATAAAAGAAGCAAGAAAAAGCTTTTATAGCAGAAGGGAGAAGGGGGAAGTGAGGGGGAGTGAGTGAACCTTATTCTCATCAGAATTTGCTCAAAGAGGGAATAACGTACACATTCAATTGGATATAGAAATTTATCTTACCCTACAGAAAAGTAGGAGGGGAAGGGGATAAGAGAAGGGGAGGGTGATAAAAGGGATGAGTAGTCAGAAGCAAAATACCTTTGAGGAGGGACAGGATGAAAGGGGAGAGAGAATAGAATAAATGTGGGGGTGGGAATGTAATGGAGGGAAACATAGTTATCAGTAGTAACTATACAAAAAGAAGCAAGTTTCTTTGATAAAGGTCTCATTTCTCCAACATATAGAGAACTGAGTTAAATTTATAAAAATAAGAGCCATTCCCAACTTGACAAATGATCAAAAGATATTTTAAGTTTTCAGATGAAGTAATCAAAGCTATCTACAGCCATATGAAAAAAATACTCTAATGCACTATTGATTAGAGAAATGCAAATTAGAACAATTCTAATTCATACCCATTAGACTGGCTAATAGGACAGAAAATATAAATGACATGTTGGAGGGGATGTGGGAAAAATGAAACATTAATGCACTGTGGGTGGGGTTATGAACTGATGTGACCATTCTGTAGAGCAATTTGGAACTATGCCCAAAGGTTTATAAAACCATGCATACCCTTTGACCTAGCAATACTGTTAGCAGCCTGGATCGCAAAAGAGATTAAAAACAACAACAACAACAAAAAGGAAAAGGACTCATGTGTGTAAAAATATTTATAGCAGCTCTTTTCTGGGGGCAAAGAATTAGAAATTGAGATGACCATCAATTGGGGAATGGCTGAACAAATTACGGTATTCACATACCATCGTGATCCTTTTGATAGTATTCTGTCATTGTGGTGAAATAATATTGTACTATAAGAAATGATGAGCAGGATGCTCTCAGAAAAACCTGGACAGGCTTACATGAGCTGATGCAAGGTGAAATGTACTGTGTACGTAGTAACAGCTATGTTGTAACATGATCAGCTGCAAATGACATATCTATTCTGAGCAATACAATGACCCAAGAAAACTTTGAAGGACTTATGGTGAAGAATTCTATCCATCCTCAGGGAAAGAACTGATGGTGTTAGAAAACAAATTCAAACATGCTTTTTAAAAAATTTCTTCATTTTTCTTGATTTCTTTTCTTGTTTTCTTTCACAATATGACTACTATGGAGATGTTTTGCATGACTGCATGCATATAGCCTATATTAAATTCTTCCTTTCTCAATGAAGGATAATGGGGAGGGAGAGAGGGAGAGAATTTGGAACTTGGAGTTTTGGAAATGAATGTTGAAAATTGTTTTTACATGTGACTGGGAAAAATAAAATATTGAATAAAAAAAAGAAAGATTATAAGCTCCTTTTCTATCCTCAGCTCTTAGCATACTGCCTGACACATAGTAGGCACTCAATAGCTGTTTATTGAATTGAATATCTTACAGATCTATGAGGTCTGCCCTTCTGGATGGTGAGGTGGAGCCTATTATGTTAATTGGTTCAAAGAAATATGCCGTTAGTCCAAACAATCTTCCATAACAATTTCCTAGCAGCAGGGGTCATACATGTATACAAACAATAGAGTAACAGTGGGCAGAATGATGGTGGAGATAATTATGATCTCTTGGGCAAAAATCGTAACTCAAACTCCTTTAATATTTTCCCCCCAAAATTATGTCAGCCCAAATAGTCTTAGCTATTTCTCAAACTTAATACTTCATCTCTCACCTCTCTGTATTCCCACATGCTGTTACTCATAAATGAACCATGTTTACTTTTTATCCCCATTGCACCTTCTCTTTTTCTACAGCTTGTCATTGTTCCCTCCCCCTCCTCATTGTTTTCATTCTACTATACTATATTATGAATACATTAAATAGACCTCATTCCTCATCCCCATTCCAGTGTAATATCCTGACTGTTTCCATCTTTATTTGCTCAGTGTAGAGAAGAGTGAGTCACACGTAATTGCTCCTTAAAAATATCATTGGGTTATTTAAGACAGAAGTTGAGCTGAAAAAGATCTAGGAATCTTAGTGGATCATGAAGCAAATATGGATCAGCAGATTTATATGGCAATTTAAAAAAGTTAATTTAAACTTGGGATGATCAGATCACATCTGGAGTATTGTATTCAGGTCTTGGCACCACAACTTGGGCAGAACAATGCTAGAGTATGGCCTGTCCGGAGGAGGGTAATCTGTTGAAGGGTCTCAAGTTTATGCCATATGAGGATCTACTGATAGAAACACAAATATTTTGCCAGGAATAGGAAACAAAAAACAAACTAGGGATCATATGAGAGCTGTATTCAAGTATATGAAGGGCTCTCTTGCAGAAGAGAGGTTAGATTTGGTCTGTTTGGTCTTATAGCGCAGAATTTAAAATGATGGGTAGAAATCACAAAGAGGGAAATGTAAGCTGGACATAAGGACAAAATTCCAAGTGAGTAGATATCTCCAAAAGTATAATGGTCTGCCCTGGGATCCCACTCATTAAGTCCTTAGGAGAAAAAACTGATCGTTTATCCTTCCTGCTATAAAGTGAAGGCCTTTTAATATGTAGTTTGGACTATTCAGCCTCTGAAGTCTCTTACAATTCTTAATGTCTGGTGTGTTCTAATTCTAAGTGAAATTAATTTAACAGTGGAATAATTGTACAACAGGGATTCAACATTTTATAGTGACCCTTATTTTCATATCTTATGATATCTACCAAGATTAGTTAAACTACATGGGGATTTTAAGCCTGGAAAAGGGAAAAGAATGGGGGACATTACAACCATATTCAAGTATTTGAATCATTGTCATGGGGAAGAAAAATGTGACCTGTTTGATTTTCTATAGAAGATGGAATTGGAAATAATGTGCAGAAGTAGAAGAAATCTACATTTAATCAAAAGAAAAAACTACCCAGAAATGAGCAGTAGCCCAATGTAGGAACTAGAGGACTTAGGATAGAGAGTACTCCTTAACTGTGGAGTTCTTCAAGTAGAACATGGCTGATCACTTCTATGGATGTTATAAAAGGAAGGAATTGTTGTTCATGTAAAACTTAGACCATATGGTCTTTGAAGTTTCCTCTCAATCTGAGGTTGTATAATCTTGCCAAAAAGTCTTCAGTGGCTCCCTATTATCTATTGCAAGAGGGCTATGACATCAGGGAGATGATGATATGACTTACAGTTGACTTTGATTTGAGTGAGGGAGAGCTGTGCAAGGTCACCAGCCTCCCTTTCTCCTCCAGAGCTATCTGGGTCCAGTAGCCTGATATTCATCAGGACGATTGGAGGTGGCCCAGGATGCAATGGAAGACACTGGCCCTTTTAGGCTAAAGTCTTTTTTAGCTTCTCACTTTGAGTGAGGTAAAGCCCATTCCTTGAATAGGCCTCTTAAAGAAGTGAGTCAAAGGATGACCTTCTTAATTAAAAAAAAAAATCAGCCTGGGAGGGGAAGCCTCAGGGTTGCTGTTCCATTGACACTCACTCTAAGCCAGCAGGGCCCAAAATATAGCCATTAAGTGGCGCTTGGGCAGGGACCTCTACTGGTCTTTGAGAAAAGGAAGGACAAACACAGCAACATTTTCAAATGTCTTTATCCTTTAGCCATGGCCCTCCATTATCCCAAAGCACCTGTACCTTGCCAGCTTTATCTTATACTATATCCCTCCACATACTCGATACTTTGGACTAACTGGATAAATTTGTTCCCTGAACATAACCTGCCTTTTCTGTCCAAGACTCTGGAATCCCTCCCCCCACTCCCAGTGATGATGTTGAAATACTGAATTCCCACCTACAATTAAAACAAATCTCGGTGCAAATGCAACTTGCTCCATGAAGCCTTTCTTCTTTTCCTCCTGTCAGGAATGACCTTTAGGAACATAAGGAAGTCTTGCTTTTGCATATGACTAGTGGATTCACTTATCACACGCTATTTTCTATTATAATAATTATTGGATATGCCACAACCCTCCACTAGACTGTGATATGTATTATAGAGATCTGGGTGGTGTCACTACTCCCTATCCTCAGTGGGTAGATTGTTGGGTTTGGAATAAGGTAGAGTTGAGTTCAAATCCTACCTCACACCCTTCCTCTTTGTGTAGCCTGTCTCTTTACCTGAAAAATAGAAATAATAACAGAATCTACCTTACAAGGTTGTGATATTAATGAAGTGTTTTGTAAACCTTGTAACACCATAGAAATGCTGGCTATTACAGTGGCAAAGACAAAATTTTAATAACACTTTGAAACTCTCCAAGTGATGAACATGGTGTCCCTCATGTAATTTTTACTTAAGAAATATCTGTACAATACAATGAGAATATTAGGTTGAACAAATAAAGTATTAGTGATATTGCAAGATGCGCAGGATCATGCGTGTCTATATATGGAGAACAATCATTCTATAAGCATTTACCTGCCTACCATGTACAAGGCGATCTTTTGGAGGTCAGAGATTCAAAAATAGAAAAAAAAAATGTTTTCTCAGATCCCAGAATCTTAAATTAGATTAGGTTTTAGATAAAAGACATCATGATTGTTACATATGGTCCTTTGGTGGGATCTTTCTGTTCTATCAGAGCATGCATGTGAAGATGGCATAGGGAAGCATTCATCTACAGATCAGTCACTATGTGGGCAGAGTTTCCCCACTTACCAATAGGAACACATTGAAATGATCTGAAGAAATAGTCAGGAAATCAAAGGAATATACTTTCCTACTCAGTCTGCAACTGAATTCCCTAAAAACTTTGCAGAATTACCATTTCCTATGGGCATAGTTACCTACCAAGAGGAAAAATTAGCCATCCCAGAGGCTCCCTTGGAACTCCTTTGAACAAACATAAAACAGAAATAAAAAGGGACAGAGCTTTCTTGCGAGCCTCTTTTGCAACTGAAGGTACTTCCTTTGTCTTTTTTTTAAAGGAACCAAGGCCATCCGGTAGACAGCTCACCAAAGATTCATTTATATACATACATGTACATACACAGGCATATAAATATATATGAAATATACATAGACACTATACATACATGCACATATACACATATGTTTATCATAAAGGGTTTGTTTACTCCCCAGCCTAAGAATGCCTAATACTAGATTTCATTCATTCATTAGTGCTTACAGAACAATATATTGAAACTGGTATTTGCTCTTCCCTATCCTGAAACCATTAGAATGGATATGAAGGGGCTGGCTAGAAGTGCTTTTTTATGGCTCTGAAGTGACATAATTAGCAGCCTTTGAACCACTGAGTTATTTGATCATCCATTTCTATCAAAAAGAGTTTTCATTAACCATTTTCTTTCCAAGGGTTTGAATCAGAAGGAGCCTGACACCATCTTGTTCAAGCCATATCTGAATAGAATACAACATATCCTCAAGTGCATAATCAAAGAAGTAGTTATTCAACCTCTGCTTGAAGATCTCTGGAGTGGAAGAATCTACGGTAACCTTCCTTTAGATCCACCAGGTTCATATTGTGGCATGGAAGTAATTTCAGATTCTTTAAGGGCACAAAAAAATAAATAACAGCTAACATTTGCAAAGCACTTTGAGCTGTATAAAGTATTTTATGTAACTCATCTCAATTTTATTCTCACAACCCTATATGGAAGGTAAATTAAACTCATTTTACAGAAGCTAAGGTTAAGAAAGAGGTTAAATAACTTTCCCATGGTCACAGAGCTAGTAAGTTTCTGAGTCTGGATTCATATTTCTTCTGGTTAGCTCTACAAAGCTGGAAAGGATTCAAATATGGACACAGTACTCAACTGTATCTTAGTTATTTGAGGAACACTCTACACAAGTTTGGCTTGATATATTTTTGGCCACAGTAATTTATAAAGATTATCAATTAAGATATATAGTAGTTGTAATATACATAAGCATATTCATATGAAATAATAGACATGAAGTATTGACCTATAAGTTGTTAGGAAGTCTATCTATTTTTATTTTGAAATGAAATTTGCTGCTTTTAGTTTTCCATTCATTGATCCTAATTTTACCTTCTGGGGTCCTGTAGGACAAAATTAATTGCTCACAACCTGGTAACCTTTCATCTAATTGAAAACAACTACACAATTGCTCACAACCTGGTAACCTTTCAACTAATTGAAAACAACTATTATGACTTCCATTTCTTCAGGCTAAAGATTCCCAACTTCTCCAGATGATCCTTGTATGACCAGATCTTCAATTTTCTCACCATTTTGACTGAACTTTTCAAGTTGAATTCTAGTGATAATGCCCTCTTCCTAATGCACAATAATCCAGAGGGAGTCTTACCTGAGCAGAAAGCAATGTGATTCTTGTTTCCCTCATTCAGGATGCTTTGCCTCTATTGAAACAATCGAAGATCAAACTAGCGTCTTTGGTTGCCTCATCACACTCTCTCCACTCCTGGCCCCCTCCACCATAGATAAGGAAAGTAAATATTTACTGGTATGATATACAATTCTCTTTAGCAGGGCTCAGTACTAATGTGTTAACCTTTTTTCCCCTCACATCTATTCATTGTTCATTTACTTAAATACTTCCTCCTCCTCATTCTCTGTGTTTTAGAAGATAACAAAGGCTATCAATCAACTGGAACAGTGCTGATGTTTCCATGGCAGTTTTGTAATTAGCTTTGTTCACTAGGGGTTCAGATGAGTCCAATAAACTTTTTTTTTACAAGATTTTCAGGCAGAATACTCACTTTATACTGCCAAAATGTGCAGAGAGTTCAACTCTGCCAGTTATTGTTCTTCAGTTCCCTAATAGAGAATCATTGAATTTCAAAATTCAAAAGATATCAAAGGTCATATGGTACAGGCTGTACCTAAATAGGAATTCCTTCAACATCTCTGCCTCTTCTTGAAGGTCTCAAGAAACAGGAGATCACTATCCTGAGACATACTATTCTACTTTGGGATAGCTCTAATTATAAAGAAATTTGGCCATAAATTGCTAGAAAGTAAGATTCTATTCACTGATCCTTTATTGTCAAGGAGATTAGATCTAACCCCTCTTTCACATGACAGCCTGTAAGTAAGGTGGATTTTAGTGTGTATCAAGTGGATTTTTGTTATAATTTCTTAGAGTTCGGTTTCCCAGGATCCACAGCCATAGCAATCTCTTATTCCCAGTTATGGGTTCTCAAGATTATTGTTCGAAACATCTCTACCACACTTGTGCAGCATCATATAATGATAAATAATATAAACATTTGTGCTTAAATTGTAAACATCCACTGTGACTGCACAGTAAGGTACAGGGATGAGGTGATGTAAACTTGTGAGGCTACTGCTACTAATATGCCTTTTTGTCTGATGCCCTATAAAGGAGGTGGGCACTGGTCAGTGAGTTGGGGAACCCTTAGGGTTGAATGCGCGAGTTGGAATGCTGTGTGTCCCTTGACTGGCCCCCATCAAGGCTTGGAGAGAATCTATGTTTGCCTCAACTAACCCCCATTGAGGCTTGAGGGGACTTAGGGGAGTGCACAAGTTATGTCTGTCTCAATTGAACCCATCAAGACACAGGGGTAGTTGCCCCCCTCCCCTTCTTCCCCTTCTTGCCAGCCCCTGCGAGAAGGGTGATTAGAGAATGCTGTAGGAGTTGTGTTTCCATTATCAGCAACCCTCGTGAGAAGACTAGGCTAGAATAATGTAAGATTATTAACCCTTTCAAAGCTGTCTTTCCTGTCTGACCAGATCAAAAGGGAACCTGTACTAGCAGCCATCCTATGTGCTGTGTTTATCTGTCTTACACAGGCCTTCAAATATTTGAGGCTATCTGTTTATCATCTGTAAGCCTTCTTTTTCAGATTCAAATTCACAATTACTTTAATATCATGATATTTCATAGCTTCCAAATCCTCTCACCATCCTGGCTGTTCTTCTCTGAATATGCTTCAGTTTATCAACATTTTTCCTAAAGTGGATTTCCCAGAACCATGTGCTATATACTACAGTCATATTACCTCAATAAGACAGAGTATGGGAAGATCAGTGTTGTCATTCAGTCATTTCAGACACGTCCCACTCTTCATGACCTCCTTTGGGGTCTTCATGGTAAAGAAACTAGAGTGGTTTGCCATTTCCTTCTCCAGCTCATTTTATAGATGAGGCAGTGAGGCAAACAAGGCTAAGTGACTTGCCTAGAGTCACACAGCTAGTAAGTGTCTGAGGCTAGATTTGAGCTCAGGAAGCTTCAGGCCTGGAACTCTATCTACTGCCCACCTAGGTTTCCATGGGGAAATCATAAGGCACTACTATTATATAGCAACACAGCTTATGTTTTTATTTAGAGGAACCATGTGGTAGTGCAGGGCTGTCCAAAGTGCAGCCCACAGGCCACATGCAGCCTGCAGTGCGATTTTATGCAGCCTGAGTGGAAATTGACATAAATGCTTTAACTAAAGCATTTGTGCTTATTTCTGTGCTTGTGGTGGACACAGGCAGGGCTCATGGGGGTGCACGGCCCGTGTTTTGGACAGCCCTGTCATAGTGAGCAGTGAACTAGTCATCAGCTCAAGTACTGCCTCTGATAACTGCTGTCTGTGTGACCATTGCAAGTCACTAAGTGCCCCAATACCTCTCTCTTAGACTAAAGTTGCAAATTTTATTGATCTGAGTTCAGTTTCCTACACCAATTAAATCAGGGTTTCCACCTGCCCCCCAAAAGAAGTATGAATTTTTTACTGCTATTTTATTCCATTGACACAAGTTGAGTTTATAACTTATTAAAATCCTTATTTTTTCCCCTTCCTTTCTGAAGAACTGCTGTCTGGTAACACTGACCCTATCTATTTTAATCTTTTTACCTCTGGAACTTCCATCCTGGCCCCTGCTTTCCTAATTGGTGACTGCCTTTCCTGATCCACTCTCAGGAAGGACCCAGAAATGCTTTTCTTCACACCTGCTCCCTAGCAATCATCTCCATATTGCCTGTGGTGGCAAGAGGAGGGCAGGAAACAAGCATTTATATAGTACTTACAATAGTGTGCTACCCTCTTTACAAACATTATCTCATTTCTTCCTTAAAGTAACCCTGGGAAGTAGGTGCTATTATTATCCCCATTTTACTATGGAGGAAACTGAGATAGATAAAGGTTAAGTAACTTGTCCAGGGTTATAGAGCTAGTAAGTCTTGGTAGCCATATTTGAACTCAGGTATTTCTGATTTCAGGCCTGGTGCTCTGTCCACTGTGCCAGCTCAGTACCTCCTTGTGGGAGCTTAGTTTCTCTTGCTGTTGACATGCTCATCTGGGTGCTGCTTTCGGTGGCTGTTCCAGGGATACATGAAGTTGGTGCTGCATTGGGGCTTTCACTAGGGAGGAACTGGTCTAGGAACAGGTTGAGAACAAAATGTCATACTCCCTCTTCTCCTGAATGGGATGGTAGTGGTGGCTGAAGTCCTTCCTCTTTTCCCTCTGTCCCCTGGTATTCTATTTTTACCTTGCCCAGACCAGGCTCCTGCTAACAGGTGACTGGCTTGTTCTTTAGAGGGTTTGAAAGGCTATTCACTGCTTTGCCTCTTGAGGTTAAAAAAAAAAAAGACCCAGCTAAGTGAGAAATTTCCCTTGAGGTCTTGCTGCTCTGAACTTGAGCCAGAAGCTCTGAATTGGTGCCCTAGTCCTGGCATTTGTTATCTGTATGACCAATTGCACTTGTTTATTTATAAGGCTGTTGTAAAGAATCAAGGGGTTTAGCCTAAAGAAGACTCAAAGAAGGTATGATGAATGTCTTTAAATATCTGTAGGGTGTTCACGTGGAAGAGGGATTAGACTTTGATCTAATAGGTCTTTGGTCTCAATGATGAATAAATTGATGTTCCAGATGAGTCCTTTTCAGATATGGGTTGGCCTAGATGGGCATCAAAGTCCCTTCCAAGTCTGAAATTTCTAGGTTGCAACGAGATCCTGAGTGGATCAGTGGATTTAGAATCAGGAAGCTGTTCAGGTGTGCCTGATTCTTCATGACCCCCTTTAGTGTTTTCTTACTGGAGTGATTTGCTGTTTCTTTCTCCAGCTCATTTGACAGATGAGAAACCTGAGACAAACAGGGTTAAGTGACAAAGCTAGTAAGTGTCTGAGGCTGGATTTAAACTCAGGTCTTCCTGACTCCAGGCCTGACACTCAATCCACTGCACCACCTAGCTACTCCACAAATCAGGCAGTCCTGAGTACAAATCTTTCCTAAAAAAAAAAAAACCAACAACAACAACTAACTAACCCTGGAGAAGTCACTTAATTTCTCTCAGCCACAATTTCCTTATCTGTAAAATGTATATACCAACAGTACTCTTTTTAAGTGGGATTATTGTGAATCTAAAATAAGATAGTAAAGTCTCTTAGTAAACCTTAAAGTACTTCATAAATGCCAGATACTATTCTTATAAATTCTGTGATTCTGAGGGATGAATGCTCTGAAAATTTGGAAGTAAGGAAGGAATGTGAGTTTTTACTATTATATTGTCCTGGTTCTGCATACCAAATTTGCCTGTGCTCCAATTTTATCCCCAAGTGGCTGATTTTGAGCTTCCTGACATCTTTTTCTTTTGATCTGCCCTTAGAAACAAACACGACCCTTACTCATTTCATAAGCAAAACACATTTGTGTGATTGTGTGTACAACTTTTGCTAGAATAAACAATTATCACAGAAGCCTCCTCAGATAAGCATCCCATGGGGAAGAATATGTCTGTGCTAGCTTTGATACCAATTTCGGATATCACTGAATCTAAAACTCAGCACTGGAGACCTTTGCAGGATTTAAGAAATGCTCAGAAAGTCTATCACTACAGATGGATGACAGTCATCCAGATGTGGAACTGTTTTCAGCAGAGATACTGGACTGCTAATTGGTGTGTGTGTGTGTGTGTGTGTGTGTGTGTGTGTGTGTAGTTTATTTCAGTAATTCTATGTATTTCAAAGGCAAATACATTTAGAGTCTAGGCTAGATATATAAAAGATCATCGTTCAGAACCTATTGAATTAGGTTGTGGTATGTACGGGTTCTTACAGATAATAGCTATTCGACAAATTTTCATTGACCGAATATAACTCTTTACCTTTCATCTGATAGCTCTTCATACAATGGTCAAGGTTCTGGGTTGTCAAAGTTAAGATCAAGGGAACACAAACTTTGGCAAGGCCTATCACAGAGGAAATGATTTGCTTTTACTAGTCTTGGAATGGACTGTGTCTTTATCGTCCAAGCATCATTCTACCTCAATAAATGGAGACTCGACAACAGAAAGCCAATATAAATAAATATTTAAGCTACAGTAATCCATGAAACACATGGAAGGTTAGGAATCACACAGTGGAAGGAAGACACACACTAGTAAGTAAACACATAGCAATAAAATCACTGATAGAACATAAGATATTTGAAGACCTAGTTCAAGGACCAATATATAAGAAAAGGTCAGTAGATTTTGGCCATATTGAATTTAATTGATTTCAAAAATGTAGTTATTTTCATCTAAGTAGTAAATTAAAGAAACACAGGTTTGGTCAAAAGTGTTGGAAAGAAGAACATGCTAAGTACATTTTTGAGAGAATATAGGTATGACATCTATCATCTGCCCTAGTCTGGATAGTGTGCTCCCGTTTAGCTAGACTTCGCTCACATTAGCGTGTTTTTTGTTTGTTTGCTTTTTTGCTTTAACTATCAAGTCATAAATTATATTGAGAAAGTTAAAGAGTAAAATGTTTCAGAGGAGAGGAAAGTAAAGTGACTGGATTTGAAATCCTGAGTGTGGTTTTGAAGTGTGAAAACAAATGTATGACTATGAGCAAGCCATGTCATGTTTTTAAATCTCATTTTACTATCTGCAAAATGGCAATTATAACACTTACGTTACCTGAGAAGACTATTGTGACAAAAGTCCTATGTTCGTACATACGTATGTGTACATATATGTATAGAAATATATAGGCATATATACACATCAATTCATAGGCATATAATTATAGTATGTATATGTACGTACACACTCTACCTGTGTTATGTATAATACATATACATATTATACATATACATACATGTATATAAATACTATGCATACAATGTCATGCAAAAGCCTTAGCACAGTTGACACCTTCCTTTGAAGTCTTATAATTCATAGAGATGACCCAAGGTTCTTGAAGACCAGACTACCTGGATAAAAACCCTTGCATATAAGTATTTTACGAATTTAATTATCTTCCAGTTTTTTGGAAAAAAATCATAAAGATGATCAACACTAGCAATTTATAAGTGATACACAAATGACATTTATAATTTAGTCTGTCTTTGTGGAAATTAATGAGATGAACATCTTCTGGTTTCTTTTTTTTTCATGGATGAGGATGAGGGGAGGAAAATGGTTGCAGAATCGCTATGTATAGTCTCAGAGGCACTCTGTGTCCTTAGTATGAGCATTATCATAGCTGAGTTAAGAAATTCATCATTAGAGCACTGACCACTACGTAATAGATTTTCCAGCTACAATAACTTATAAAATGGTCTATTAAGGCCATCCATATCAGTGGAGGGAAAATCTATGTTTGTATTACTATGAATCTTTTTGAAGATTAGCGTAAGATTTTAAGAAGCAAGGACATTTAGTAGTAGAAATTCAATTGAGAGACACTGATTTAAACACTAAGTGGTATAGGGTAGCAAGGGTTTCTTTTTTCATATAACATGAGCCCCAATGGAATCCTCTAAATAAGAGACCTGCCAAGTTTTTTGATATGAAAGTCTAAACTCTGTGGGAGAGACTTTCCCCACATGCCTGCTTTTCTTATTGCTTGGTGTTGGATTGAATTTGTCCACTCATGTTCCAGCTTTTGAATTACTTTGCTCTTCTCTCTCTCTCTCTCTCTCTCTCTCTCTTTCTCTCTCTCTCTCTCTCTCTCTCTCTCTCTCTCTCTCTCTCTCTCTCTCTCTCTTTCTCTCTCTCTCTCTCTCTCTCTCTCTCCCCCTCCCTCTCCACTCCCGCCCCAGTCATTCAGGACACTCAATCTAGGAGTCTAATCGTGGCATTTGAATGTTAGTTTTTGGCTCAGGGAAGTAACATCTGTGGATGGAAGTAATAGGCTCAGGACAGCTGACTGACCAGCTGTTGGGCTTGCCACACAGTTGTGCATGCCCACGAGATACCCTGGCTTGATCCATGCTGGCTTAAATATTGTGTCCTCCTTTCATAATGAGAGTGAACACAGATGCAAAAGGGCAAATACTTAAATGTACTTTACTGTAGCTGATGCAATATCATTACTCTGTAAAACATGGATAAATATATGTATATTATTCCCTTTTGCAATCAATACCCTGCCACTGACAGTAAAATCAGAGATTATGCTGAATATGAAGATTATATAATTAGCTGCCCCATGTTCTTTACTTTTTATCCATCTAATAATTAGTTGACTAAGCCCTTGAATTGGAGTAACTGGCATTTCTACTTCAGAACTTATACCCTCACGGCCTAATGAATTTTTACTTTATGATCCAGCTTGAATAGAAATGATTGTCATAAGATCCATCTGGTAAGATTTTCTGAGTTCCTAGGAATGGAGATGCCCTGAAAAAATGGATGTACTTCCCAGTTAATATTTGGAGAAGTTAGGTGCCCAATCTATGCCAGTGACTTCACAATTTATTTATATTTTTAAAATTATTTATGTTGTATATTCTGTTCCTTTTGAAAGAATGTAAACCCCTTGTTGGCAAGGGGAGGACAGAGACTGTAAAAGCTTGTTGAATTAAATTATAGTTTGGAACTAATTCCATACTTAAATAACATTTTTTTTTACAGTTCCTAATAGGGCATGCACGTACAGAAGGGAAAACAAAGAACATTAGGCATGCATTTGAATTCAGGAAGGTTAAATTAGCAAACTAAAGATAGCAATAATGGAATATTATAACTGGAAGGAAGCTTAAAAGTTAGAATTTGAGAACATAGACCATAGACTGTAAGAGCTCCCTGAATCATCATATATACAATAGATAACCGCATCTTTTCATTCATACTTCTGAAACATCTCTCTCATTTCCCCCTTCTGTTCATTTACATACCACCTTGCCCTAATTCAAGCATTCACCACCACCTTTTGCATAGAGTACGGGAATAGTCCAATTTTTCTTCTGACCCAGGTTTCTCTCCATTCATATCCTTTCCCCACATAGCTAGCTGCTAAGTTATTATTCCTAAATCATAGATCTAACCATGTGGCCCTCTCCACCCCTTTCTTCCCACTTAAAAACTTCAGTGATTTGTAATTACTTCTAGGATAAAATACAAAATTCTTAGCCTGACATTTAATGCTCTCCAGAATTTTTTTGCACCAATATAATGTTATTTATTATTATTTTCATGCTCCACTCCTTTTGAACTGACATACTAGCTGTCTTTAGTGTATTGCATTCAATTTCCTTCCATTCCTTTGCAAAAGTGTCCCTCACATGTCTTGGAATAGCCTTCCTCTTCACATCTGCCTGATAAAATCCCTGAGTTCTTCCAAAACACAGAGCAGGTGCTACTTCTATTAGTACTCTCAATCTTTTGAAATTACTTTGTATGACTTTGTCAGTATAAAGATGGAGGTTTATACTGCTATCCCAGTGTTTAATCACAGAAGGCCAACACCTCTCCATTGATCAATCCATGTGAGCTGTAAATGAGTGCTTAATAATTTGGGGAGGGCGCTTTAAGCATTGTGTAAAGACATATTAGCTAAAGAATTAGGTGCAACTTTAGGTTTATGCATAAAACAGCAAATCAATTGGCAATTAAATTCCAACACCAGGTGAGTGTAGCAGCAAACCCCTGACATGGAATTACTTGGGGAAGAGAATATTGTTTCTCTCTTTCTGCTTGTCCACACCACCCCCCGCCCATGCAGGATAATTATATGAAAAGCTATCACATCCATTATGACAGATTGAAACACTAGAAAATAAAATGTCAACAAGATATATAAGAGCTCAAAAGGATTTTAGAGATCATAAGGACATAGGCTACCTAGATCTCAAGCTATTTTGCAAAAGACTCTCCTTATTAAAGGTGAATGGTTTCTTCATGCTCTGACCATGTGTTAGAGACAGGGATGGTCAAAATGTAGAAGAGAAAAGTCTTCTGACTTCCAGCCTCCAGAGAGGATATATGCTTTGAGGTTCTTTTCAGGAAAAAGTCTTTGAAGGAAGGAAAAGACCAGGAAGGATATGAGATAATAGAAGAGGTGGAGTTTCAATCATGTTCCTCACTCCAGCTTACTGTGACTGAGACTTTGGGGAATTTTACCTTGAGTGAAACATAGGAATCTCTCTGCCTCTCTGTCTCTGTCTCTCTGTCTCTCTGAGGAGAATCTTAAACAAATGGCGTTGAATCCCAATTACACATATGAAGAAAATGAAACTTATAGAAATAGTGACTTGCTCTACAATGCATATAGAGAGCAAGGAGTATAATTGGTATTTTAGTCCAGTTTTATAATTTTGCTAAATATCTATCTATCTAGTTTCCTTTTCTTTTCTGTCATTCTTTAGTACTGCTTTCACATCCATGCCGCCATAGAAACATTAAAAAACCCCAACAACTGATAATTCATTTGCCAAATTCTACCAGCAAAGACCATTTGTGTACCATTTGTAGAATGCTAAGATTATTCACATCTGTGTATGTATGTGTGTAGACACACACAAATAGGAGTTAAAGGTAGTTTGGGAAGGAGAAAACTAGCAGGTACGGATATCAGTGAAGGCTTCATGCAGAAGATGTTGCTTGAGCTGTGTCTTAAAGGAGCAGAAGGACTTTATGAGGAAGAAGTAAAGAGTATATTCAGGCATGGGGGGAAAAGTCTCAATATGAGCCTGGAGGCAGTCTGTGTGTCTGTTCTCCTAGGATCAGCTAAGGCTCAGAAAGACTCTGTGCCTGAATGATGGCCAGGAAAAAAAATGATGCATTTTGCCCATGAGAAGTGATAAAACTGTCAGTTAACAGAAGAAGGAACTGTGATCCCTTCTGGAGGATGGACTACTCTCATTGATAAAATCAGATTCTTGAAGGAAGGAAGGAAATACTAACTTGTTAATTGTAAGTAGAAAATGCATTAGAAGAAAGCGAACTGTGAAGTGCTCCCCGCCCCCCCCCCCCCGACCTTGAATCCTTCGGTACCAAGAAATTCTTCATTAAGATAGGAAAAAAAAACGTTCTGATCCCGGGATAAGCCAACCAGAAAACTAAATGTTGGTTCTACAGTGATTTCCCAGGGCATACATAGCACACCTTGGGGAATATTATAGGGCTGACGTCTCTCTCCCAGGAAATCAAGAATCAGTGCTTCAAAACATTATATTCTGAAAATAAATGAGACTACCTTGGCATTATCATTTAGTAGACTCCAGATTCCCAGTATGTGACTTGTGCGTGTTTATATTTGTGTGTACGTGAGTGTATATCTTTGTATTTCAATTGTTTATAATAGTACTTTATAAATAGCAGGCACTTCATATATACATATGTAACAGTAAACTGAATTTTATTAGAAATGGTTTGTTTCTTACATCAAAGTTAGGCTATTTTCATTAATCTAGGCCAAGAGTGTTGTAGAGATATACATTCCTATTGATAAAAGCGTTGTCAGAGACTAGAGAATCTATGATTTTGAGCTGGGATAGGATTTACCAGTCATCTAATTGAAACTGCACTTTATAAATAAGGAAACTGAAGCCCAAAATGTTTAAATTACTTGCCCTAGGTCACAGTGCCGAACCAGAATTCCAACCTGTATCATTGTCTCTAAATACAATGATCTTTCCCCTACTTCATCGCCTATTCCAATTTCTGTCTGAAACATGAATGGCCTCTATACCATTCTTGATTAGTAGTCATCTATTACGGACTAGGTCAAAAGTAAACTAGTCATGTGATTTTAGGTTCCACGGTCAAATGCAATAAAAGTCACTTTGCAGGTGCATGGAATGCAATTAAAACGAACTTTATTAATAAGAGATTTTAAAAAAATCAGTTTGAAGGAATGGAATATATCAAAATGATATATCAGGCAAGGAAATACTCAGCTAGATCAGGAAAGTATTTGCCAGAGGGCCCAGAGTTCTCAGGAGAAGCTTCTGACACCAATTTTCACGTAGCTCTTTCTTTAAACTTCAGGTGGTAAAAACTTTCAAGCAGCCTCCTCCAACCCTTTCCAGAATCATCACAACACTGGCAGCTGGAGGAAAAGACTCAGTAACAGCAATGAGAGTTCCAGCTCCCTCAGTGGTTTGGTAGGGTTTTCTACCTGTCCTCATGCACAGGGCTTTCAGAGTACATACCAACTACAAATCTAACACAGCCTCCAAAAACTGTGGAAAAAATAAGATTGGTAGCAGTAACATAAAACCATCTCCAACCATAACATCCAATGTAAATTTGAAGACCTCTGTTAATTGTCATCTTATCACTCTTGTTCAGTCATATTTAGCTGTGTATGTCTCTTCATGACCCCATTTATGGGTTTTTTGGCAAAGGGACTACAGTGATTTGTCATTTCCTTCCCCAGGTCATTTTACAGATGAAGAAAGTGAGGCAAACAAGGTTAAATGACTTGCCCATGGTCACACAATGACTGTCTGAAGCCAGATTTAAACTCAGGAAGAGGAGTCTTCATGACTCAAGGCCTGAAACTCTAGCCACCGTGCCACCTAGCTGCCCTCATCTTATCATTAATAGCTCACAATATAAAACAAACCTAATTGTCAGAATCTTTCCCTTTTATTGATCCTAAATTTATCTGTAGATCCTGCCTGATAATTCTAGTTTTTTCCTCTAGGTCAGAAATTCTTAACATAGGGGTGTGTGTGTGTGTGTGTGTGTGTGCGTGTGTGTGTGTGTATGTGTGTGTGTGTGTTTGTGTGTGTGTATGTTGATGGAACTCTGGCAATCTGGCAAAACTGATGGAATTCTGGAACTTTTCTAAGGATAATGTTTTTAAGAGCATAATCTAAAATATTTAGGATTAGAAAGGAAACCAATTTTATTGAAATAGTGATTATTTTTTTCAAATCCAAATTCACTGACCATAGGTAATGAATAACTGCTGTGCTAGATGCAAATAAAACAGACCTAATCCTTTTACTTCATGGTAGCTCTTTGAGTATTTAAGCACAGGGAGATCAAGCTGCCACTCTATCTTTACCCTTTCAGGCTAAACACAGCCAGCTCCTTTAACAAATATTAATATGACATGATTTTTAATCCTCTTCCTTCCCCCAGTAAATGTTGTGGTTGCCCTTTTATGGACACAGACCAGTTTGTCAATGCTTTGTCTCAACTATTGTCCATGGGGGTGAAAAACATCTTCGCAGAAGGGAATGAAGCTGCCTGGTATTCACTAAAATAATTATACATAAAGAGCAAAAGCAAACAAGGAACACAATTGCCTGTTGCTTTGGCAACTGGTAATGTTGGCTAGCCTTGGTTTTGTTTTGGTGAAGTGCTGATGTGGCTATTACAGCTGTGATGATCACTTGGAACACTTGTAGTGAATCTCTGTGGATTAAAAAGGAAAAGACAGAAAGAAACATGGAGAGACATGAAGACAGAGAGAGACAGACAGAAAAAAAAGACAGACAGTGAAACAGACAGAGAAATAGAGACATAGAGAGACAGAGTCAGACGGAGACAGAGGAGAGAAAGACATGGCGAGATGAGAGACAGGCAAAGACAGACAGAGTAATAGGGACAGAGTACAGGTAGAGACAGAAAGAGAGGCAGACACAAAGAGAGAGACAGAGAAATGAAAAGAGAGACAAAGAAAGACACCCAGGGAAAAAGACACACAGAGCAAGTGTCATAACTCCTGGAAAATACCTGGAGCTCATCCTTTGTTATAGACACTCAATTAGAAATAACAATATCAGGCTCAGAAACAGAGCTTTTTGAATGAACCTCCTTTAATCACAGGATGATGAGGACTGACCTCTACTGGGCATGTCACCAGAATGTTGTAGAGAAAATTGCAGAGAAGGTCTGGCAATCATAACTAACACAATGCCGTTACAGACATCCCAGGTAGAGATATTCTAAAGAATGCCATTAGAGGGATAGCATGGAAGAAAATCAACAGCCCAAGGAAAGGGGTCAGCTGAGAAAAAAGTAAAAGGGACAAGGGAAAATTATAGCTGTGACACTAGTAAAGTGGTGATAAATGGAGAATTGGTCTGCCCTGGCGTTTATATGCAGGACTCAGACAAGTGGCAAATGTCCTGGAGTTGTCATTTTCAGCATATCATTGTCTCATTGTCACTCTTCTTCCATTGTCCCTGTTAAAGAAAGGGAGAAGTACAGCTATTTTGGACCTGATTCTGACCAACAATTGACAGAGGTCAGTGTGATGTCATGGAAAGGACACTGGATTAGAGTCAGAGGGCCTGCTTCAAATCCTAGCTCGGTGACATCAGGCAAATCTCCCCATTTCTCCTCTCATTAATTTCTTTATCCATGAAAAGAGAGTTTTAGATTAGATAACAGATTATAACGCCCTTTGGAGCAGGGACTCTTTAATTTTTGTCTTTGTGTTACGAATGCCTAGCATAGTGCCCAGCACATAGTAGATTCTTAATAATACTTTTTAAATGATTGATTGATTAATTATGATCGCTAAGGACCCTTCCAATTCTAAATTCTATAAGCCTAAGGAGAAATTTGATAATGAAATGGAAATGATATGATTCTGGGGATGTGACCATGCCAGTATGGGTGTTGTAATTGTAAAGTATTTGGGACATAGTCTGACATGTGACTTTTAATGAGCTGATTTCCAAAAATGCATAGAAAATAGCCTTATGATTCCATGATGTGGAACCCATGATATGGAATTTTGTATAAATAGAATAGGAAACATTCACAAATAATATTCATTGATAATTCAAAATGATTTTGATGAAGAAGAAATGGCAAAAGGTATTAAAGAAAAGTGTGGTCAATTTTGTCAGAATTTTTTTTTAAAAGACAAAACTGAATATAGAATATAGCAAACTTGCACAGTCCTATAGTGTATGAACAAAGCAGAAGCTGGGAATGATTTGAGATCTGGGAAAAAAAATGCTAACAACAAACAACAACAACCAGGGGCTAGGACCAAGAAGAAAGATAGCATAAGGCTGATACTTGGAATGTAGGGAATAATGACAGTGGATGATGGAGAGAGATTAGCATTTTATACTTTGCTTCTATTTTTCACCAACTTAAACTAGCATGCATTTATTAAGAATTTACTGTGTTCCAGATACTGAGGAGACATAGACAAAATGTCACAGTCCATGTCCTAAGGGAGATTACATTGTACTGCTATGACGATATGTACAGAAGGGAGTGAGTACAAATAACTAGGAAAATGTTGAAGGGTTTTTCATTGAAAAATAACTGTCAAAAAAGCTGGAGATACTTTTTTTTCTTAATATTTTATTTCCCCCAATTATATGTCAAAACATTTAAAGCATTTTTTTTAATTTTTGAGTTCCAAATTCTATCCCCTCCTCCCTCCCTTTCCCCTTCTCTGAGATGTTAAATGATCTGTATAGATTTTACACGTACAATCATGTAAAACATTCCCATATCAGTAATTTTGTGGAAGAAGACTCAAACAAAAAAAAAAAGAAGGAAGGAAAAGAAGGAAGAAAGGAAGGAAGGAAGGAAGGAAGGAAGGAAGGAAGGAAGGAAGGAAGGAAGAAAGGAAGGAAGGAAGGAAGGAAGGAAGGAAGGAAGGAAGGAAGGAAGGAAGGAAGGAAGGAAGGAAGAAAGGAAGATGAAAAGAAAGCAAAAAATAGTATGCTTCAGTCTATAATCAGACATCATCAGTTCTTTCTCTGGAAGCAGATACCATTTATCATCAGAGGTTCTTTGGGATTGTCTTGGATCATTGTATTACTGAGAACAGCTAAGTCATTCACAGTTCTTCATTGTATAATATTACTGTTACTATGGATAGTGTTCTCCAGATTCTGCTCACTTCACTTCGCATCATGTAAGTTTTTTTCCAGGTTTTTCTGAAATCATCCTGCTCATCATTTCTTATAGCACAATAATATTCCATTATAATCAGATACCACAACATATTAAGTCATTCCCCAATTGATGGGCATCCCCTCAATTTCCAATTTTTGCCATCACAAAAAGAGCTGCTCTCAATATTTTTGTACAAACAGGTTCATTTTCCTTTTTAAAACTCTTTGGGATACAGACTTAGTAGTGATGTTGCTGGATCAAAGGCTGTATACAGTTTTATAGCCCTTTGAGGATAGTTCTAAATTGCTCTCCAGAATTGTTGGATTAGTTCACAACTCCACCAATAGTGCATTAGTGTCCCAGTTTTCCCACATCTCCTCCAACAATTATAATTTTCCTTTTTTGTCATATTAGCCAATCTGATAGGTATGAGGTGATACCTCAGAGCTGTTTTAATTTGCATTTCTCTAATCAAAAGTGACTTAGAGTATTTTTTCATATGATTATAAATAAGAAGCTAGAGATTCTAGGAGACAAAAGTGAGAAGACAATTGATGCCAGACATTGGGTACTGTTAGTTCAAAGGCATAAAAACAGGAAATGACATGTCAAGTCCAGGGAGTGGCTGGTAGACCAATGTGGTTGGCCCTTAAACTATATAAATTGGAATTATATGAAATAAATCTAGAATGGTTGGTGAGAGCTAGCTTGTGGAAGTTTCTAAATGTCAGGCATTGGCATTTGTATTTTATTCTAGAGGAAAATAAGGAGAAATTGAAAATTTCTGAGTTGGGAAAGGTTATGTTAGGTCTATGTCTAAGTAGTGTTAATTAGGCAGCTGAGCATATAATGAATTGATTGAAGAACACAGACACTGGAGACAAGTAGACCATTTAGGAGCCTATTCCAAGAATCTAGGAATGAGGGGAAAATACCCTAAGGGAGCATATCTATGAGTATAGAAAACAGCCCATATGTGAGATGTGACATAGAGGTGGAAGCCAGATATGAGATATGATTTAGAGGTAGAAATCCAATGAGCAGAATTACTGTCAAAGTCAGAGAGCAAAAAATAGAGCATATGGGTCAAAAGAGAATTTAAACTCAAGAATACTGTTGAGAGTCTCTAACTGCCCTCAATTAAATTAATTCATCTGGACCAAAAAATTATATCCCAGGATGCTGAAAGAACAGGTAAATATTATGGTTGAGCTGATATTTGTCATATTTGAAAAATGGGAAGACAGTCGCAGGACTGGAAATGGGCAAGTGTGATATTGATTCTCAAAAAGGAGAAAAAATATATCCTAGATTTTACAACTATAGATCAGTGAACTAGACATTGATTTCTGGCAAATTTTTAGAATGCATTGAATGAATGGTATATGAATGCACAAAGGGAAGTGGTAATCACTATAAGCCAATATGAACAAGTCATGTCAGACTAGACATATATTCATTTTAAAATGTTAGGTACAGAGACGTGGTGACTGCTATATATGCAATTTACCTTAACGTCAGGTAAGCACCTGGGAAAATTTCTTACTATATGTATTCTCAGCAACAGGACATAAAAATACAAGTTGGATTATATTTAGGAGCATTAAAACTAGTTGAATACCTTGATCCAAAGAGTGCTTATTGAGGGATCCATATCAGCCTACATGTTTGTTTGGAGTTCCCTATTCTGTTCATTTTTATAAATGAATTGGTTTTAGGGGCCATAATGCTAAGTTGTGTATTTTGACTTAAAACCCTGGAGAAATTCACCAAAGACTGAACTGTATCAAGAATGAAGTAGGTGAGGCTTTGCCCTAGGGTGGAAAATTTTTAAAGTGCTGATAGAATTTTTCTCAGGTTCTCTACTACCTTGATCTGTTCTATCCATGGATGCCCTTCCTGCCTTACACAGCTCCAGACCTCTATGCATAGCTCACTCCTTCCATGCCAGCCACACCCCTAGGGCAGCCTCATCCCTTTCTCCCATTTTTAAGCTCCAGCACCAAAAGTTTCAAGATACTGCCTCTTTGCAACAGTTTTTACCCTCTCCTCCTTACTTCCCCCATATCCTACTTCTCCTTGTAAAAATGGTCAGTTCTTCAAAAGTACAGAAATCTCTTGGTGGATTGGGACCAGTTTTTCCCACTTCCATTTATACAAGCCAAATCCCAAGCTATCCTTCCTTCTCTCCACCTCATTTCCTTCCTAATGCCACTTGCCTTAGGTGAAAATACTCTTAGTTAATGCACTGAACAAAACGATATCATGTGAAAGGTGAATTAGAAGGATAAAACCCTGACATTTAGAATTTGCATGGCTAAATGTAAATTCTCACACAAGTTAAATAAACTCAAGATGTAACTAGAAAACAATTCATAAGGATTAAAAAAGACTTGTAGACTTTAATGGACTATGACCTTAGTATATATACATACATACATATATATATATGTACACACACACATATACACACATATACATGTGTGTCATATATGTGTGTGTATATATGTATACATATATATGCATATATATGTATATATGTCCTGAGTGAGAGAGTTGATAGACTTATAGACTTGAAGTCTTAAGCCCAGGTTGATTCTATCTTTTCAATTTGGGGCATTACCTTTTAGTAAGTCTACTGAGAAACTGAAATACAACCATGGAAAGATCACCAGGATAATGGGGAACAGAAACTATGTCATAGGAGGAAGGGTAGCAGGAACTGTGCAGATTTAATAGGAGAACAGATTATTTGGGCAACATAAAACCAATGTCTTCAAATGTCCATGTTTCATGTGGAGATTGAATTAGATAATTACTAAGGTCTATATTGTGGTAGAAACCCCAAGGCTAAACTGGCCATAGTTCATTGATAGAGTCCTCCACCTGGACTCAAGAAAGTCTGAGTTAAATTCCAGCCTCAGACATACTCTCTCTGAGTAACCTTGGGCAAACCACTTCACCTATGTCTGCCTCAGTTTCCTCACCTCTAAAATGAGGATAATAATAGCACCTACTTACCAGGGTTGTTGTGAAAAAATTGAGTTACTATTTGTAAAGTGCTTTGCAAGAACTTTGAGTTCTATTTAAAAGCTGTCATCATCATCATCTTCTTCTTCATCATCATCATTTTAATTTTTATTTTTATAAGAAACTTAAATGAACACTACAGGTCTGCACAATAACCAAGCGGAAAGCCACAAAATCTAATACCTATAATAAACCTGGTAGCTTAAAGAAGAGTGGGAAAATTGTTCTCATTTACTCTCCCATCCTTTGATTGTGGAAAACTTTTAGAGCTTATTTAGGATCAGTACCATTTGGCAGAAGACAATAGAGAGAAAACAAAGTGAAGAAAATAATTATATAGTGTTACAACCAAGAGACACAGGGAAGTTGGAATCCATTTGGAATAAGGGGGCAGTGCTTATTTAAAACATACAATAATTACTTTAAAGATTAATGTGATATTTGAGATGGGGAGTCCATTACAATAGAGGTCTAAATACATGGGCTGTTGATCCAGAGTTATTTAGATCTTCTAGGAAGGGAATAGATCAGAAAATGTGTGTCTGCTTCGTAGAAAAGGTGGGTTAAAAAAGCCTCTGGGAAGTCGAATTAGGTAGTGTGTTTTCAGCACTCTCTGTCCCCTAAGTAAAGTTTCTCAGATTTATCTTTGGAAGTCTCAATCTCTATACTACCTTGTAATGATGATGAGATATGTCAGAAGGAGAACACAATGTTAACTTGGATACAGGAACTAACACTTTTCATTTCTAACATTTTACAACTCTAAGATATGGTTCTCCTTTGCTTTTGAGCTGGTTTATTTATTATCCTTCCTTTGCTTGTCATCTTTCTGTGTCACTGGATCCCTAGGGATTTAAGTCATTTATCCTTTCTCTGTTGTCTAGAGAGGCAATGTGACCATGACATATTTACCATGGCCTGTGGGTCTAGTATATTTAAATGAAGGAAGTATTAAAGATCATATACATTTGGCACCAGTGAAACACCTTTTCAAATATAGCTTGCTTTCAGAGTTGTGTGTTTTGTTTTCTTCTCTAGCTATGAAACACCAAGTTTCAGAGTCAAGACTTGCCAATTTCCCAGAGCTCATGGATCAGCACTGATCAGCTAGCTCCCTCTTAATTATCCACTTCATGGATTCTCCCCACTCCTCTAGAGCCCTTGCCCCATCCACAACAGTGTCAAAACTTGCTAAGATTCCAAGCCAGCACCATAGTTACCTTCATTCTTGCTGGGTTTATACCCCATGAAAAGTATTCCTGGTCCAGAGAGTGCTGTTATGACTCTAAGCCAGCTAAGCAGATTATCTGTGGTTTGCCATTTTCCACGCCAACACTTCCCTTCTGTCAGGAGCTGACTGGTTCCCTGCCCATTCATTCCACCTCTTTTGCCAGGTGTCCCTATTTGCCTCTACCTGTGGGCTTAAAGGATCTGTGAAATCTGAGACCAATTCTGGCTCTAGACAGGAAATATATAAGGAGCCTCTGTTGTATAAAGGCTTTGGCTCAGTCCCAAGGTCTTTTATTTCTATCCATTCCCTTGGCCTATTACTAAGACCCAAAGACAGGTCAAATAGGAACACTGCTAAGTGCTGGGGATATGAACAAAAAGAAAAAAAAGTCTTCTACCATCAAGGAGCTTATAGTCTAATGAAGAAAGACAACACACAAAAGAAGGCTGAAAGGTGGAGGGTACTTGATGTGGGGGCATCATATTACTTGGAGCCAAAACCAGATAGAGCTTCTGATGGAGAATGGAGAGTTACCTAGAAAGTTCTGAAAATGCATTGCCCTCTATAGAGGATGGCTGTTATTTACATGTGTGTATGCAAACACATACACACATGCACACACATGAATTTATATGCATATGAATGTGTATACATATATTTATATACTGTATAATGCATTGTGTATATAGGCATGTATACATATATAAATATATATATGTGTGTGTGTGTGTATATATATATATATATATATATATATATATATATATATATATATATATATATACATATATATAAATTAGGCTTCAATATGTTTGGTTTTCTTCACAACCCTATTTATTTTATTTTATGCACTTAGAAAGTGTTAAGTCCATGAAATCAACAAACCTCTGAGCTGTAGTATTTTAAAAAGAAGGTCACCAAGCAGGTGAAGGCCCTGGAAAATGCCATGGAATAACTGACTGAAGGAACTTAGCATGTTTATCTTGAGGGGGAGGCGATTCCGCTTGGAAATTAGAGTTGCCCTCCAAGATTTAAATGGTTTTCATGTGTATGAGGGACTAGACTATCTTGATCTTATTTGAATATTGCCTAATTGTCCCACAAATTGTTTTTTATTTTTATTTTTTAATTGAACCTTTCATTTTATTGGCATAAGGAGCTCTTATTCAGAAAACTGACTTCATCAATGCAGGTCAGAACAAACACTTATAATCCTAAATCTTATAGTCTTAGAGAGTTTTATAAAACTCTTTACATTTTAGAGACTTAGAAAACTAGGCAGTAGGGTAGTATAGTGGATAGAGTTCCAGGCCTGGAGTCAAGAAGATGTGAATTCAAATCCAACTTCAGACGCTTAATGGTTGTGTGATCAAGTTGCTTATACAACTGGCTGTGTAAGCAAGTCGCTTAACCTCTGCCAGCCTCAGTTTCCTCATCTGTACAATGGGGATAATGATACCACTTATTTCCTATGGTTGGGAGGGTCAGATGAGACAATAAGTGTAATGTACTTAGCACAGTGCCTGGCACATAATAAGCAACATATAAATATTAACTATTATATTATCTATTGGAAAATATTATCATGGTCAGGAGTTGAACCTGCAACTTTTTGATTCTAAGCCCTGTATCATATCTACTGTGCAATACTACTTGTGATTGGGGTGATACTCATTAGGCAATACTCATTGGGCCCAATCAATCAAGCAGTTCTAAACCCACAGTCTTCAGGATCTCTTCAACTAAAGCCATTAAAGAGTCTTTGAAGAAGATAATGCCCATGAGCCAAAAGCCTGGGTCTAACCTCCCAAGTCCTCAGTAAGTTCAGAGAATCATAAACCATCCAATTTGAGAAACCTCAGAGCATTAGTCCAACCTGTTGTTATTTAATCTTTCAGTCGTGTCTGACTCTTTGGGACCACGTGGACCATTCTAATGCTATTTATGGGGTTTTCTCAGCAAATATACTGGGATGGTTTGCCATTTCCTTCTCCACTGAATTAGGGTAAACAAAATTAAATGATTTGCCAAGGGTCACACAGCTAGTATCTAAAATAGGATTTGAACTCAGGTCTTCCTGATTCCAAGCACAGGGCTCTTACCCGTTGGGCCACCTAGCTGCTGCTGTCCAATCTACACCTAATAGAAATTCTGTCTACAGTATTACACACAAGTACCCATTCAGTTTGAGCAAGTCTCAGTCTTGGGGTTAGACAAGTCCATTACTGACCAAGGCAGTCAATTCTACTTTGGGGTATTACAAATTATTAAAAAGTTATTTTACCCTTATATTGAAAAATAAGGAAGCATAATGAAATGTTTTTCACTTTTCATCTTCTTTAATTTGTACTTCCTATTTTGGAACAACTCTGATAAAAAATTACCTCAGCAGGTTGGAATCATGGGTTGAATCTACAATGATATGTACCAGAGATGAATGATAAAATTCTATACTTTTGTTTTAAAAAAAATCAACAGATCCAACCATTTTAGAGAGCAATTTGGAACTATGCCCAAAGGACTATAAAAATGTGCATACCCTTTGACCCACTAATACCACTTCTAGGGCTGTATCCCAAATAGATCATACAAATGGGAAAAGGACCCACATTTACAAAAATATGTATAGCTGCCCTTTTGGTGGTGGCAAAGAACTGGAAATTGAGGGGATGCTCATCAACTGAGGAATGACTGAACAAGTTGCACTATATGAATGTAATGGAATACTGTTGCGCTATAAGAAATGATGAGCAATCAGACTTCAGAAAAACCAGAAATACTTATATGAACTGATGCTGAGTGAGGGGAGCAGTACCAGGAGAACACTGTACACAGTAATAGCCATATAGTGTGATGACTAACTTTGATAGACTTTGCTCTTCTCAGCAGTGCAAGGTTCTAAGACAACTCCAAAAGACTTGTGTTGGAAAATGCTATCCACATCCAGAGAAAGAATTATGGAATCTCAACGCAGATCAAAGCATAACATTTGCTCTCTCTTTTTTGTTTTGTTTTGTTTCTTCTTTCTTGTGGTTCATTTCATTGGTTACAACTCTTACTTTGCAACAAGACTAATGTGAAAATATGTTTAAGGTGAATGTATATGTAGAGCCTATATCAAATTGCATGCCACCTTGGTGAGGGGAGAGGGGAGAGAGGGGGAAAAATTTAAAACTCAAAAGCTTGTGGAACTGAATGTTGTAAACTAAAAATAAATAAACAAATTTTCAAAAGCAACAGCACATGAAAGACAACTGAGTCACTGAGTGCTTGACTTTGTGTCAAGAAGACCTCAGTTTAAATATAACCTACGATACTTACTAACTGCATGATCCTGTTATCATTTACCTCACAGGGTTATTGTGAAGATTGAATGAGCTAACATATAAATCTTGAAGTGCTATAAAAATGCTTGGTTGATTGTGGTTGTTGTTGTAAATTAGCTTAGGAGAAATATGGCTATGCAATAACGTATGCAAAAAGCCTGGAGTGCAAACTCAATGTAAGTCACTAGCATGATGGGACCACCTTAAAGGGAAGCATAATGGAAAGTCAATTGCCTTGCTTTACTACTGCCTCGTCAGCCAACATCTGGAGTATTGAATCCATTTCTGCATGTTCATTTTCTTAAGGAGATCCTTGACATCTTGAAGAAAATACAGAGGAGGGCAACCAAAATGTTGAGAGACCCCTAAAGTAATTGGGAATTTAAGCAGGGAGAAAAGAAGATTCAAGGGGAACATGGAAAGTACCTTCAAATATCAGAAACAATGTCATGTCAAAGATGGAACAAATGTTCTACTAACATAAGACTAAATTCCGTGAATTCTATTGCTGGACCACAAGGGGTAGAACTAGAATTGCTGCAGGTATTCATAAGAAAAGGTCAGGTGACTATGGCACAGAATTTAAGTTTTAGTTGAGTCCTAGAAAAGATGGTGGTCCCTCCAAATTCAGAGAATCTAAGATTGTATGCTGTTATAAATAATTATACCAATTGATTGCTCTCCCTTCTTGCTTAGTAAGAGAGGTGTGTTCATAAAATTTCAAATAGAAACTGAAGGCTTTTAGAACATAGGTTAGAATTTGACAGACTCAGGTTCCTATGAGACCTTCACATTCAAAGGAATAAAATGGCTTTCATGCAATGAAGAGTGAGAGAGAAAAAGAAATGGGCAAATATTCAACTCATTTCCGTGGAGACTTTGAATCCTGTGTACAGTACTCTACTATTAAACCTTTACAGACTTCAGGGATATAGCTATTTTAACTACACAAAAAATACAGCTCTGATTAACAACATGGGCATGCCTAAATATAAATGGGGTCTCACCAGTCTATCTACAATCTATGATTTTCTTGATGCTTAGTTCATGAACACTACATTAGATGACAGGAGCTGAAAAGTGAAGATTTTTTTTTGGTTCTCCTGCAAACTATGGCTTTTTCCAAAGACCCTGCTACATAGAATGAACTTGACTTGCCCTTCCTCCACTATTTATAAAGATGGAATGGATAATCAGAAAGGCCACCAAACTTCCTCTATCCTAAGAGGGTCATGAGAGGTAGTTTGCCATGATGACAAAAGAACAAGTTTAAGTGTCAGAAAGTAGTGGGTTAAACTCTTACCTCCATCCCTACCTGTACTATTTATGTTACAATTTCTCATTGCTCAAGGCAAATTTTTATGACTGTAAGTTTTAGAACAAGTAATGATATCTTTTGGTAGAGGGTTTTTCATCCCCAAGATTTCCTTTTACCAGTGAACTCATAGATTTTTGCCACAAAGTTGGTTATAGGACTCAGACTTGAGAGAAACTGTCCTCTCATTTTACAGTTAAGGGAACAGATTTAGAGAAGAGATGGAATTTGCCTAAGGTCACACAGGTAACAAGTAGCATAGCTTTGACTCAAACCTAAGCCCCTGACTTATAATATAGTATCCTTCCCACTATAGCAAATTGTCTTTGAACAAATTAGCTAGCCAAAGCATGCCTTTTTAAATTCCTCACTCTCTCACACTATCCTGAAGGCCAAGTTTCACCTTGAATCTACCCTCTCTTATTTTTGTAGTCCACATAAATCTCTGGGGATTCTCATCATGTATACTGATGAGTCAGATCCCTAAGGATTCTAATGGTGCCTTTGAGGGGTCAGAGCAGTGATTTTCTAATGCTCTTGGCCTGACTCCCTTTCTAGTGTGTTTTCCCCTATTAATAGTGATTAGCTCCCAAGTATCATTTAACCAATTAGCATCAATTAGCTTTCATGTGGGGATTTTTATTGAGAAGATGTAGCAAGAATAGGAATATTAATACTGACTCATCCCTAGCGCCTGAGGAATCTCCTCTCTAGTACCTGGGGAGAGTGGGCTCATACTTTAAATAGTTTCTACAAAGCATTTAACCCATCAATTTCACTTTAAAAGGGGCATAGATGATGGATGAATTTCTCCGTCTTTAGCACCTGGCATGTTGGCTGGGGATAAAGCTATTTTCATTCTTAGTCAATCTGGGCCTGAGTGAACAGCTCACCTATCCTTACTGGGCTTGGTTTTCCGAAAATTCTAGCATGGCTTCCAATTCCAAAATGTCTGCTGGATCACTCTCCTAACCTTTCAAAGCTCACAAGATTATATAGTTTGGTCCACTACTCCTTCATTTAAGAACAAAGCACAAATAAAAAATACCCTAAAAAACAAACAGATACAAAGAGAGAAAGAAAAGAGGTGAATATTTATGATCCCCATGTCACCCTAGAGAGGAGGGAGATAGCTAGAAGCTGAAGGCCACTACTCCCAACGTTTCAGTCTCTCTCAGTAACAACTGGTCCATTTACTCTCAGCTTCATGGATGCTTCAAGTGAGAGAAAAGCTAAGTACCTTTTCCCACTCATGGAAAACCCACAACAACTCATTGTTGTTGCTCACCACAAATGAGGGAAAGAAAGATAAGATCCCTGCATGGAAGGTTTTTGTATGAACTCCCAGTGGAGGAGTTAAGTCAAAAGTCCATTTTCTACATGTTGAGGGTGGTAGGGAATCAGAAATCATTAGAACATTTATTGATTGAATCAAAGAGGAAGGCCTTTTCATTACACATCATCGTGCCTTTCCAAAAGCAAGCTCTCAAATATTTTCCACATGTGCTGACAACAGCAAAACACTTTGTGTATGCTTGAGTATGTTAGCCCCATTGGCCAAGTCCATATTTCATTTCCATTATTGATCTGGAATGGCCACAGATTTTCAAACTGCCTATCTGTGGAACTCCTTTCCTAGTAGGAATCCCCCTGTCTGGAATGAAGCTTGGTAGAATTGACTCTGCTAATTAGGAAACCCTGCTTTTCCTCTTTCTTGCCACGCAATGGCAAGAACATTCACTCCCCCTTCCACTCTTGATGAGAGTGTGGGTGGTAGAGAATTCAGTGAAATTGGACTAATCACCATCCATGTATGGGGCTAAAGCCTTTAGAAGTCAAAACTATCCAGATCTTATCCCAGGGCTGAATGATGTCAGGCTTATACAATCAGCTCAAGCACTTCCTTCTTTTCTAAAGCCTAATGAGATTCAATGTAAAAGAGACTGGGTTGGGTATCAGGCAGAACATAAGCTGAGTAAATTGTGAATATCCTTTACCTGAACTAAGCATCTTAACAGTAAAATGACGGAATTGGTCTAGATGATATGTAAGGTTTTCTTAAGTGCTAACATTCCTTTACTGTTGAGAATTTCAACATACATCTTGATGTTTTTTCAAACATCCCTAAGTCTGAATTCTTTTTTTTTTGTTTTTGGCAGGGAAATTGGGGTTAAGTGACTTGCCCAAGGTCACACAGCTAGTACATGTGTCAAGTGTCTGAGGCCAGATTTGAACTCAGGTCCTCCTGACTCCAGGGCCAGTGCTCCACTCACCGTGCCACCTAGCTGCCCCTGAATTCTTTAATATATTCAACTCCAAACAATATACCCAATTCAGTTATAAAAATTAATGGTTATACCTTTTATCATGCTGTCTTTGCATGTTTTAGTTTCATATTCAAGAATTCTAAATTGTCTTTATCTAAGTACAATCTTTTTTCTTTCTCTTTGCCTCATTCTTCCAAAATCTAATTTTTATTCTCACCTCTAATTGTAATCTAATCTCTCAGTCCTAGCCCAAGTTATAGATTATATTCAAGCCATTACTGCTCTGGCTATTATCTCCTACCTTCCCAGTCTTGACATTATCATCTCTTCTTAAATACCTTTTTCCCTTGTCTTATCAATGATCATCTATGATCCCACCATCTACAACCTTCAGTACTTATTCATGCTGTTATTCATGTTATTCAGTTCCATTCAGCTGAATGGAACTGGAACAAATCATGAAACCATTACGACTGGTACAGTGTAATATGTTAGATTACATCAACTGGGTCCTCACTACTGTAAGGCAATCCTACTATTCCTCCCTAATTTATTGCCTCTCCCACTTACCATAGCAGCTATTTCTAACTTTCTCTTTTCTCTTTAAACCTCTCATACCATTCCCTCTTCTCCACATCTCTGCTGAGGACCTGGCCTCATACTTCCCTGAAAAAAGGATAAATTACTAAGAAATCATTCTTCTCCTTCCTCATCTCACAATCCTCTCACATCATTTCTCACTATGTCCCCCTCTTTCACTCCAGTCTCTGAGGATGAGATGGCCTTTTTGCTTACTGTGGTCAAGCCCTTCATGTGTATACTTTCATCTCCTTCTATCTATTTCAGTTAATTGAGCCATCATCATTCCTGATATCTCTTTCATCTTTAATGGAATGGCCACAAATTACATACTCTGGTGTCTACAAACAGACAGAAATCTCCCCATCAAAAACAAAGCAACATCTCACTGGTTGTATCTACCATTCTAACCAGCTACAATGCCAAATCTGTCCTCCATTTCTTGTATTCCTTGAAAAAATGTCTATATTCTCCCTCTCTATATTCTCTGTAATTTCATTTCTAGATGCATTACTTAGCTGCAATTACCATATTCAAAGGTATAAGTAATCCTGTAATTGCCAAATCCCATTACCTGTCTTAATTCTTATCCTAGATGGCTCAGTAAATAGAGTGTAGACAGTCAGAAAGTTCTAGTTCAAATCCAGACTCAGATACCTACTAGCTGTGTGACCCTGGACAAGTCTTTTCACCTTGGTCTATCTCAGTTTCCTCATCTGTAAATTGGGGACAATAAGTTTTTACCTCCCAGGATTGCTCTGATGATCAAATGAGGTAGGATTTGTGAAGTCTTTTGAAGGGATAAAAGTAATATATAAATGCTTGTTATTACTATTACTCATCTTTCTTGATGACTCTAACATTTGAAACTCTTAAATCCCTTGTTTTTCTGGGTACTCTTCCTTATCTATAATGGAAAGGTAGGAATGGGCCAAATTATAAAGATCTCTGAAAGTCAAAGAAAAGTTTTTATATTTGATCCTAGAGGCGATAGGGATCCACTGGGATTTATTTAGTAGGGGATTGACATGGTCAGAATTGCCCTTTAGGAAGATCACATTGACAGCTTAAGTGAGGGAGGGACTGGAATTAGGAGAGACTTGAGGCAAAGAGATCAATAAATACTGCTATTGCAACAGGCCAAGCATGAGGTGATAACAGCTTGAATCAGGATGGTAATAGTGTTATAAGAGAGAAAGAGGTATAGGCAAGAGAGGATTTGTCAACTGATTGCATATAGTAGATAAGAGAGACTGATGAGTCAAGAATGACTCTTAGGTTGTAAACCTGGGTGACTGACAGGATGATGGTACCCTGAAAAGGAATAGACTAGAACTGAACTCTATCTCCAACTGCCCATTGGACATTTAAAGCAGAAGAATTCCTAGACATCTTATACTCCATACATCCAAAATCATACTCATTTTCTTCCCCTCACACTCGTTCCCCTCTCCCTAATTTCCTTATTGTTGGCGATTACCAATATGTATGCATACACTCAAATATACAAATATGTAAAAATATATATATGCATGTGTATTTTGTGTGCATATACATATACTTATATGTATTGTGTATTTATATGTTTACATATGTTTTATAGCATTTTGCAAACATTATTAGCTCATTTGATTCTCATTACAACCCTGTGAGGGTGGTGCTATTATTTTACAGATTTTTTTTAATAGATGAGGAACTGAGGCAGAGCTATTAAGTGTTTTGATTAGCCTCACATGGTGTCTGAGATGGGATCCAAACTGATTTTTGTGACTTCAAGTCCAACATTCATTCTATTGCATTAGCTTCTTCTTAGATGTGGTTTGGTAGAGAGAAAAAGCCAGGCAAAAACAAAGCCTGGGAATATGTCTATAGGCAAGGTCTATATTTTCTCTGTCTGTTCATTGAGCAAATATTTATTGAGTTAATTCCATACTTTTCCACCAATATAGCATTGTCTACACTGTTGTTACTGGAATGTCCCCTTTTACCTCACCCCTGCCACCTGGTGGAAAGAATTTATCATTTTTTCTGATCCTTCTCTCAATTCATGCAAATATTAATATAAGTTTTGTTTTTTTTTTTCATTTCCAGCACTATACTAAACAGTTATTGTGGATATATTCTCATTTTCAGGGAAGTTCTTTTAGAAAGCTTGTTTTTGGCCTTGTTCAACGACAGCAATTGCTTCCACTGAGAGAAAAAAAACGTTTGCTACAGTGTGGTATAGTGAACCAAGGACTGAACTTTTAAATTAAAGATCTTAACTTTAGTCTCAGAACTAATACATTTTTTGGCCATCTCCATAACATACTGCTTCTGCTCATAACTTCATCCCCATCTCTTCACAACAAGAAACTTGTCTTCTTCACAAAAAACAGGCAAGTCTTACATGGCGATGATAGCCTCAACATTTGCAATCTAGAATTTTGTATACTTTTAAAAACTCTTTTGTCTGTGACTAGTGAAATTATCAAATAACTAATTTCCTAGAAATGAGATTATTTCCTTCATTAAGGTTCACTTGTACTTTACTACAATCCCTTTTCTTTCTTTCTGATTTTTTTTTGTTTATTTTAGTTTGTTTTTTTTTAAAGAAATAACTTTGACAGATAGGTGATATCCAGAGGAAAAAGAGCAAGATTGTGAAGATAAAAGAAGCCATATTATATGAAGGTCATGTAAAAAAGTGTTGACAGGATATTTAGTCTAGAACAAAGAAAATTTAATGAGAACATGATAGCTATCTTCAAGATTTATTCAAATATCCTTCCATTTACTAGTTATACACTCTTTAGCAAGTCAACTTACCTTCCTGGGCCTTAGTTTCCTCATCTTTAAAATTAAAGCACTTAACTCAATGATCCTTAATATCCCTTCCAGTTCTAAATTTTATTATCTTCTATGATACTACTTTCTGTGATTAGAAAGATTAAAATTTGGTCAGGGCAGAGCCAAGATGGTGGCTGGAAAGCAGGGACTCACTTAAGCTCTCCCCCAAATTCCTCCAAACACCTGTAAAAATGGCTCTGAAAAATTCTAGAGCTGCAGAACCTAAGAAATAGCAGAGAGAAGCAGGTCTCCAGCCCAGTATAGCCTAGATGGTTGCTGGGAAGGCTCTATAGCGTGGTGCCATGCTGGAACAGACCAGACCAGGAGTCAGCCAGGAGCAGGCCTTAGGAACATGAATCACTGAGCTGTGGCAGTTACCAGACTTCTCAACCCATAAATGCCAAAGACCATGGAGCAGGTTAGTGGGAAAACTGCTAGACTGGGTTAGAGAGCAGTCTGGCCCCAGCCATAGGGGAAGTGGAGGTGGTACTCAGTGGTTTCAGCAGTAGGAGGAAGCTCCTGCAACTGCTTCCAGAGCTCCAGCATCAGCTGCTTCCAGAGTCCCTGGCTCACACAGTGAGAGGAATCAAGTGACAGACCAGAGCAGGAGTGCAGGGCTTGTTTTGCCCTGCTTGGATCTAGGTCACAATCCTGGTTGGCAGTTCTTGGGGGAGGAGGAGCACTGGTGTGGCAGAGCTTGCCATGAGAGTGGAGTAGAAGTAGCTCTGAAAATAGCAGTGCAGCCCCAAAAGCTTGGGACAAAACACTCTCTACTCTACATGCAGTCATACCCTGACAAAAAGCTGAAAGGTCAAGTAGTTGCCTGGGAACATGGCCAGGCAGTGAAAAAGGATGCAGACTCAGACTCAGACTCAGACTCTAGAATCTTTATTTGATGACAAAGAAGATCAAAACATGCAGTCAGAAGTCAACAAAGTCAAAGAGCCTACATCAAAAGCCTCCAAGAAAAATATAAATTGGTCTCAGGCCGTGGAAGAGCTCGAAAAGGATTTGGAAAATCAAGTAAGAAGAGTAGAGGAAAAAATGGGAACAGAAATGAGAGAGATGTAAGGAAAGCATGAAAAACAAGTCAATGGCTTGCTAAAGGAGACCCAAAAAATACTGAAGAAAATAACACCTTTAAAAAGAGACTAACCCAAACGTCAAAAGAGCTCCAAAAAGCCAATGAAGACAAGAATGCCTCAAAAGGCAGAATTAGCCAAACAGAAAAGGAGGTCCAAAAGACTGCTAAAGAAAATAACCACCTTAAAAATTAGAGTGAAGCAAGTGGAAGCCAGTGAATTTATGAGAAATCAAGACATTATAAAACATAACCAAAGGAATGAAAAAATGGAACATAATGTGAACTATCTCACTGGAAAAACCACTGACCTGGAAAATAGATCCAGGAGAGATAATTTAAAAATTATTGGACTGCCTGAAACCCATGATCAGAAAAAGAGCCTAGACATCATCTTTCAAGAAATTATCAAGGAAAACTTCCCTGATATTCTAGAGCCAGAGGGTAAAAGAGAAATTGAAAGAATCCACCGATTCCCTCCTGAAAAAGATCCCAAAAGGAAAACTCCTAGGAATATTGTCACCAAACTCCAGAGCTCCCAGATCAAGGAGAGAATACTGCAAACAGCTAGAAAGAAACAATTTGAGTATTGTGGAAACACAATCAGGATAATACAAGATCTAGCAGCTTCCACATTAAGGGATTGAAGGGCTTGGAATATGATATTCCGGAGGACAATGGAGGAGGATTAAAACCAAGAATCACCTACCCAGCAAAACTGAGTATCATGCTCCAAGGCAAAATATGGATTTTCAATAAAATAGGGGACTTTCATACTTTCTCAATGAAAAGATCAGAGCTGAATAGAAAATTTGACTTTCAAACACAAGAATCAAGAGAAGCAAGAAAAGGTAAACAAGAAGAAGAAATCATAAGGGACTTACTAAAGTTGAACTGTTTTGTTTACATTCCTACATGGAAAGATGATTTGTGCAATTTTTGAGACCTTTCTCAGTATTAGGGTAATTAAAGGGAATACTCACCCACACACACACACACACACACACACACACACACACACACACACACACACACACACATTTGTACACAGAGGGCACAGGGTGAGTTGAATACGAAGGGATGATATCTAAAAAAATAAAATCAAATTAAGGAATGAGAGAAGAATATACCGAGAGAGGAGAAAGGGTGAGATAGAATGGGGAAAATTATCTCGCATAAAAATGGCAAGAAAAAGCAGTTCTGTTGGAAGGGAAGAGGGGGCAGGTGAGAGGGAATGAGTGAATCTTGCTCTCATTGGATTTGATCTGAGGAGGGAATAACATACACACTCAATTGGGTATCTTAACTCACAGGAAAGGAGGGGGAAGGGGATAAAAAGGGGGGATGATAGAAGGGAGGGCAGATAGGGGGAGGAGGTAATCAAAAACAAACACTTTTGAAAAAGGGAGAGGGTCAAGGGAGAAAATTGAATAAAGGGAGATAGGATAGGAAGGAGCAAAATATAGTCTTTCACAACATGAGTATTGTGGAAATGTTTTACATAATGATACATGTGTGGCCTATGTTGAATTGCTTGCCTTCTTAGGGAGGGTGGGTGGGAAGGGAAGAGGGGAGAGAATTTGGAACTCAAAGTTTTAAAATCAGATGCTCAAAAGAAAAAGTTGTTTTTGCATGCAACGGAAAAATAAGACATATAGGGAATGGGGCATAGAAATGTATCCTGCCCTACAAGAAAGTAAGGGGAAAGGGGAGGGAGTAGTATAACAGAAGGGAGGGCTGACTGGGGAATGGGGCAATCAGAATATATGCCATCTTGGAGTTGGGTGGGAGGTTAGAAATGGGGAGAAAATTTGTAACTCAAAATCTTGCAGAAATCAATGTTGAAAACTAAAATATTAAATAAATAATAAAATAAGAAAGATTAAAATTTGCTGGTCCTATAGCACAATATAAATTTATTGAAAGGATAATCTATAAATTAACAAGTGACTTGAGAAGGGATAGAATTCCAAAACTGAAGCAACTGTGCTTTTCCAAGAAATTCTTTAGGGTGGCACATTCCTTAGGTATGGGGGAAAAGAGAACCTTTACCAGGATTCTCCTTATCCCCTTGGCCAGAAGAAGAACTATCAAGCTAGTATGATGTTGAACTTATCTTCCCATTGATTGTCTCCCCACCAAAAACTGACAAGTATGTCTGCTTCAAGAAGCAAGGAGAAATTGGGTTCACAATTTTATAAGAAACTCAAGAAAGAACCTATACCATGCTTAAGGGAAATTTCTTAAGTACCTCAGAAATAGAAGAAAATTAAACTTCCAGTAGTTACTCAAAGCTGGCTATTACCCCTCTGCTGCATGTGCCCCCCAAGTTTTATTCCATTTTCCTTTGGCCTCTGCATGTGCTATTATGAGAATATATCACAGATTTTGGGGAGGGGGGAGGTGGGGTTTGTGCCAACTGTTCTTAATGTACTAGCTTACTGAATACTCCTGTCAAAAAGCTACTGCTGACTGACTCAATGATTCTCAACTGATAATCCTGGAGTTAAGTGCAACTGTTGAGGTCAGAGCCAGTTGTGGTACAGTGTTACCCTTTACCCCACAATTATACTGCTTGAAACCCTTTTAGGGAGAGCTGAAGAAAAGCTCTGGGACCTGATTCATTAGTGGGAGTAGGTAGTGGGGCAATGAACCTCAGAGCTTATACAAATTACAGTATGAAAATTTATTTCATGTTGGAAAATGTCTTAAAGATGTTCTTTATTTTACATATGAGAGAACCAAGGACTGGAACAATTAAGTGACTTATGTAAAGTCAAAAAGATAAAAGTCTCTGCTCTTTCCTTCTGTATTTTATTGTACTGCTGTTCTCTCACTTAAAATTATGTGCACAAAGAGAAAAATAGAAACAATTATTTTGATAATTCTTACTAAACAGATTGGTATGCATAACATTCAAGTAATTAGGTACATTCCACTTTTGTAATGAACTAGCATAATGACCACTGGATTGGGAATCAGACATCCTAGGGTCTACCAATCTAAACAACTAGATTCATTTCTTTGGTATTTAGATGAAAAATGTGTTCTCTACATTATTTTAAAGATAAAATAATTTCTGCCAGTCTGTCCCTGGCTCTCTTTTCCTGTTTATCTACATTTTCTATCTTGGCAATCTCATTCTCCCTCATTAGTTAAACTATCATCTGCATGAATGACTCTGTAATCATGACTGACTCCCTAATGTAAGAGACAGTGTGATGCAGTGGAAGAAGTGCTGAAAATGAAGTCAACAGGGATATGGGTTTGAATCTCAGCTCTAAAACTATATAGCTATGTAAGCCTGAGCAAGGGAATTAACCCTGCTAATCCTTAGTGATTTCATCTGCAAAAATTGTTTATTAATACTTACACTACTAAATAATATAATAGTAGTATTAAGTAGGTAGTGCTTTAGAAAAATTAAAGTACATAGATGTGGGTTGTTATTGTCCCTCACATTTCCAACCTTTCAGTCTCTCCTGAGCTCCCCAACAATATTTGTCCCATGTACTGGATATCTCCAACTGAAATTCTAAATCAATAATATATCTAAAATGGAATTCTTTGTTCCCACTCCTCCTGCACTATTCTTTTCCTGAGTTCCCTATCTCTGACAGCATCCCCACTGTTCTCTCTCCTTTGACTAAATTAATAGATTTTAAATCATTTGTGTTACCTCCCCTCCCTCCCTTCCTTCCTTCCTTCCTTCCTTTCTTCCTTCCTTCTTTCCTTCCTCCCTTCTTCACAGGCATTGAATCAACTGCCCAGTTCTGCCAATTGGAGACAAATAGTATTGTTCATTTCAATTAATTGAAGCACTGTCTGTGCTCAATACTGGTGATATTAAAATTATTGAAAATTAAATAATCTCTACTAGAAAAAATGTTTTGTTCCACTGAGGGGGAAAAACAAGCACACATATCATATATAAGAATATCCAGAACAAATACAAACATATGCGTACAAATAAATGCCAAGTATTTATGGAAAGAATTAGTATTGAGGATAAAGAACAATTTCATCTAAAAGGTCAGGCTTGAGTTGTGTCTTGAAGAAAGAAAAGATTCTAAGAGGTGACAGTTAGGTGGGATTACATTTCAGACATGGGGGGATAACTAGTGTACAGAAATGAGGGATAAAATGTGAATGCTATTTTCTAGGATCAATAAGATTTTCAGTTTTGCTAGATCATAGTGTGCATGAAGATGACTAATGGATAATGAGACTAAGACACAGCCGACTCCTTGCCTTACTATTTCTACAGAAACCATTTACTTTAAGCCCTTATTATGCTGTTTATATACTATTGTCTCCTAGAAAGCCATCTAACCTTTCTTTCATCTTTAATTGTCTTTATATCACCCAATATAATATAAGTTCCTTGAGAGTACAACCTAAGTCTCTAACACCTCATACAGAATCTGGCACATCATAAGTGATTAATAAATGCTTGGTGACTCATACAAACTCTTTAAATGTCTCTCCCCACCCTCCATCCTATAGACTGCTTTATATTGTGCTTCCTGATACAAAGTTAAAGTAACACCACTTCACTAATTAAAATTGTTAGGGGCTATCAAATGTATCTTGAATAAAAAATCATTCCTTAGCATCATTCAATGGCCCTCTGAGTCTGATTCCAGCCTCGCTTTCTAGACATCTCATTGTAATTCCCTTTGAATAACTCTATTTTCCAGACAAATTGGATATTTCTCTGCCCTTTTTTCATGCTAGGATTTTGTGACTCTATGGCTTTGCACATCCTCTATCCATGTCTGACAATAGTGTCCTTTCAACCATCCAAAATGAAATACATAATATAAAGAACTTTGTATACCTGAGAGAGATACAACTGGAACTGTGATTTAATTATATAGGTAGAGTCTGGATGAGGAAAACTGTATCTACCACCAGAACTTAGAGCCTTTAGAGAATTTCCTGGAGCACTGAGAAATTAGGTGACTTGATCAGAATCAAAAAGATGCTATGTGTCCAAAGTAGGATTTGAACTTTGTCATAGGAACAGAGCTATGATTGAACTTATAGGCCACCAAGTGCAACTTTCTAATTTTTAGATGATAAAATTGAAGCATGGAGATTTTAAGTAACTTTACTAGGATCTTTCAACTAGTACATATCCAGGGCAGGATTTGAAGTCATTTTTTCCAACTCTGAGTCTAGCATACTATTCAGTTCATTTCTAGTATCCTAGTTAATATGGCAGCTCATGATTATTAAATATACTGCCTCTTAGGGTGCTATATAAATATATCATCATCATTATGCTTGTTTATTGACATTCCATTCATATTTCATGATCCAGCTCATGTGTCCTATCTTCCATAAAGCCTTCTCAGTTCACCACCCCTAACCCCAAGCTGGAAGTAATTTGGTCCTCACTTGATTTCATTTTCCTTTTTACTTATATCATGAACTAATTATAACTCGGTGGATTTGTGACTTTGTGGATATGAGTATTCCTTTTAATATCGTAGAACGCAAACTATCTACAACTTAACCCGTGTAATGCTTATGTATGTCTTCCCATAAGTTCTCATAAAGTTCCATGAGTTCTCTTTTCAGTATCTCTCCAATTGCTATAAAACTTCCTAAAGGTCTTTTGAGACTACATGGGTACCACTGAAGCTCTGGGATTATCTGTTCTTTAACCATTGCCGTGCTATACATCTAGCCCTATTCCTTTCCTGATCATATATTTCCTTTTGTTATGTAATATCTTTTACTTTTTTTCCACTATAAATCAAGATTGGTAATATACTAGATCCTATTTATACTTAGAATCTGGTACTACTTAAGAAATAGAGTGGTGGATCACTGGAAGAGATTAGGTACACATTGTGCAGTAGTAAATGACCATAGTACTCTAGTGTTTGATAACTCCAAAGTTCCAAGATTTGGGGAAAAGAACACACTATTTAACCAAAAAAAACTGCTTGGAAACTAGAAAACAGTATGGCATAGATTAGATATAAACCAACTTCTTACACTGTATACCAAGATAAAGTCAAAATTGGCACATGAATTAAACAAAAAAGGGTCATACCATAAACAAATTGAGAGAATAAGGAATAGTTCATTTTTCAGGTCTATGGAAAAGAGAAGAATTTATGAACAAATAAAAGATAGAGGGCATTATATAACATAAAATGAATAATTTTGATTATGTAATTTTTTTTGTTTCTTTTAAATTTTTTTATTTAAATTTATTTATTTAACATATTTGGTTTTCAGCACTGATTTTCACAACAGTTTGAATTACAAATTTTCTCCCCATTTCCACCCTCCCCCCCACTCCAAGATGGCTTATATTCTGGTTGCCCTGTTCCCCAGTCAGCCCTCCCCTCTATCACCCCCCTCCCCTCTCATCCCCTTTTCCCTTCCTTTCTTGTAGGGCCAGATAAATTTCTACGCCCCATTGCCTGTGTATCTTATTTTTTAGTTGCATGCAAAAACTTTTTTTTTGTTTTTGAACATCTGTTTTTAAAACTTTGAGTTCCAAATTCTCTCCCCTCTTCCCTTCCCACCCACCCTCCCCAAGAAGTCGAGCAATTCAACCTAGGCCACACATGTATCATTATGTATAACCCTTCCACAATACTCATGCTGTGAAAGGCTAACTACACTTTGCTCCCTCCCAACCCATTGCGCTTTATTGAATTTTCTCCCTTGACCCTGTCTCCCTTCCAAAGTGTTTGTTTTGATTACCTCCACCCCCATCTGCCCTCCCCTCCATCATCCCCCCCATCTTTTATTTTTTTTTATCTTCCTCCCTCTTCTTTCCTGTGGGGTAAGACACCCAACTGAGTATGTATGGTATTCCCTCCTCAGGCCAAATCCGATGAGAGCAAGGTTCACTCATTCCCCCCTCACCTGCCCTCTAGCCTCCTCCCACAGAACTGCTTCCTCCTGCCACCTTTATGCGAGATAATCCACCCCATTCTATCTCTCCCTATCTCCCTCTCTCAGTATGTTGCTCTCTCATCCCTTAATTTCATTTTATTTCTTTTAGATATCACCCTGTGTCTGCTCTCTCTCTTTTACATATATATATATATAAAAACACACACACATATATATATATACATACACATACATACATATACACATAGATATATACATACATACATATTCACTTATATACATACATAAACATATATATATATGCATATTCCCTTCAACTACCCTAATACTGAGGTCTCATGAATCATACACATCATCTTTCCATGTAGGAATGTAAACAAAACAGTTCAACTTTAGTAAGTCCCTTGCAATTTCCGTTTCTTGATTACCTTTTCATGCTTCTCTTGATTCTTGTGTTTGAAAGTCAAATTTTCTATTCAGCTCTGCTCTTTTCACTGAGAAAGCTTGAAAGTCCTCTATTTTATTGAAAATCCATATTTTGCCTTGGAGCATGATACTCAGTTTTGCTGGGTAGGTGATTCTAGGTTTTAATCCTAGCTCCATTGACCTCCGGAATATCACATTCCAAGCCCTTCGATCTCTTAATGTAGAAGCTGCCAGATCTTGGGTTATTCTGATTGGGTTTCCACAATACTCAAATTGTTTCTTTCTGGCTGCTTGCAGTATTTTCTCCTTGATCTGGGAGCTCTGGAATTTGGCGACAATATTCCTAGGAGATTTCTTTTTGGGATCTATTTGAGGTGGCGATCGATGGATTCTTTCAATTTCTATTTTGCCCTGTGGCTCTAGAATATCAGGGCAGTTCTCCTTGATAATTTCTTGAAAGATGATATCTAGGCTCATTTTTTGATCATGGCTTTCAGGTAGTCCAATAATTTTTAAATTATCTCTCCTGGATCTATTTTCCAGGTCAGTGGTTTTTCCAATGAGATATTTGACATTGTCTTCCATTTTTTCATTCCTTTGGTTCTGTTTTATAATATCCTGATTTCTCATCAAGTCACTAGCTTCCACTTGCTCCAATCTAATTTTTAAAGTAGTATTTTCTTCAGTGGTCTTTTGGACCTCCTTTTCCATTTGGCTAATTCTGCCTCTCAAGGCATTCTTCTCCTCATTGGCTTTTTGGAGCTCTTTTGCCATTTGAGTTAGTCTGTTTTTTAAGGTGTTGTTTTCTTCAGTGTATTTTTCAGTATTTTTTTGGGTCTCCTTTAGCAAGTCATTGACTTGTTTTTCATGGTTTTCTCGCATCCTTCTCATTTCTCTTCCCAATTTTTCCTCTACTTCTCTAACTTGCTTTTCCAACTCCTTTTTGAGTTCTTCTATGGCCTGGGGCCAGTTCATGTTTTTCTTGAAGGCTTTTGTTGTAGGCTCTATGACTTTGTTGTCTTCTTTAGGCTGTATGTTTTGGTCTTCTTTGTCACCAAAGAAAGAATCCAAAGTCTGAGACTGAATCTGGGTGTGCTCGCTGCCTGGCCATATTCCCAACCAACTAACTTGACCCTTGAGTTTTTCAGTGGGGTATGACTGCTTGTAGACTAACGAGTTCTATGTTCCACGTTTAGCGGGGAGGTGCCAGCTCTGCCACACCAGCACTGCTTCTTCCCCAACCCCCAACCCGAACTGGGCTTAGATCTTCGGCAGGCTGTACACTCCTGCTCTGATCTGCCACTTCATTCTTCCCACCAGGTGGGCTTGGAGACGGAAGTAACAACAGCTGTAGCTGCCCCACCTCCGCTGCCCCTGGGGCTGGAAGCCAAACTGCGAACTCCTTCCACTCCCGCAGCTTTTCCCACTAACCTTCTCCGCAGTCTTTGGTGTTTGTGGGTTGAGGGGTCTGGTTACTGCTGCAGCTCACATATTCAGGGCGCTAGGGGCCCCATCCGCCCGACTCCAAGTTTGGTTGTTCCACGCCGCTCAGGCTGGGCTCTGCTCCACTCCGTTCCCAGCTCCCAGCTCCCAGCTCCCAGCTCCATGTGGAATAGACTTCACCCAGAGACCATCCAGGCTGTCCTGGGCTGGAGCCCTGCTTCCCTCTGCTGTTCTATGGGTTCTGCCATTCTAGAATTGGTTGAGAGCCATTTTTTATAGATTTTTGGAGGGACTCGGTATGGAGCTCATTCTAGTCCCTTCTTACCAGCTGCCATCTTGGCTCCGCCCACTGCCGATTATGTAATTTTTAAAAAAGTTTTTGCACAAAGAAAATCAATGCAACCAACTTTAGAAGGAAAGTAGAGATAGAACCAAGATGGTGAAGAAAAGGCAGTAACTCTCCTGAGCTCCCTCAAAACCTCTCTGAACACCTTTAAATAAGGCCACAAAATAATTTGGAGTAGCAGAACCCACAAAAGGAAAGGATGAAACAATTTTCCAGTTAGAGACACCTTAAAATGTCAGCAGGAAAGGTCTCCCACAACTTGGTCAGAATGGACCACAGTCCAGGGCAGGCTGCTACAGCACAGACCAGGGCCCAGCAAACCAGGAAAAAGTCTTAGGAGCCACTGAATCAGCAGCATCAACAGCTGCTTCTGGAGCTCTCAGCCCACAGATGATAACAGGGTTGGACAACTGCTCAGAAGGAGATTACAGGGGTACTCTGTTGCTTTGCACATACTCAGATTTGAGTTGCAGTCCTGTGTGGCAGTCTTAGGGTGAGGAAGAACACTAGCAAACCAGAACTTGCAGCCACAGTAGAGGGGGAACACTCCTCATAGTTCCAGGGCAGAAAATAATATTTGTGGTTGCTTTTAGACCAGAGCACAGGACAGAAGAGCAATAAACACCTTTCTTTATATCATACCACCTTGGAAGAACTGAAAACTTACAGGTCCCTAGAAGTATCTCTGAAAACAGCTGCACAAAATCCATGAAGCTTGGGACAGTGTGCCCTCTACCCTGGAAACAAAGCCCCACTTTAACAAAGAGTTAAAAATAAAAAAAAATAGGCTGGGAAAATGAGCACACAATAGAAAATAAAATTCTGACCATAGAAAATTACTAAGGTGACAAGGAAGATCAAAATACACATTCAGAAGAAGATGACAAAATCAAAAATCTGAAGTGCAAAGACCCCAAGGGGGAAAAATATGAATTGTTCTCAGACCACAGAAGAGCTCAGAAAGGATTTTGAAAATAAAGTAAGAGAAGTAGAGGGAAAATTGGGGAGAGAAATGAGACTGATGCAAGAAAATCATGAAAAATGAGTCAGCAAAGGAGACACAAAAAACACTGAAGAAAATAACACCTTAAAAACAGACTAGGCCAAATGGTAAAAGAGATACAGAGATCCTAAAATAAATACTCCCAGGAATATTATATCCAAATTCCAGAGCTCCCAGGTCAAGGAAAAAATATTGCAAGCAGCCGGAAAGAAGCAATTCAAGTATCATGGAGCCTTGGTCAGGATAACAAGATTTAGCAGCTTCCACATTAAAGGTTTGGAAGGCTTGGCATAAGATATTCCAGAGGGTAAAGGAGCTACGATTACAACCAAGAATCACATATGCAGAAAAACTAAATACAATCCTTCAGGGGTAAAAATAGATATTCAACAAAATACAGGATTTTAAAGCATTCTTGATGAAAAGACCAGAGCTGAATAGTAAATTTGGCTTTCAAATACAAGTCTCAAGTATAAAAAAGCAGACAGGAAAAGGAAATTGTAAAGGACTTAATAAGGTTAAACTGTTTACATTCCTATATGGGGAGATGATACTTATAACTCATAAGAATTTTCTCATTATTAGGGCAGATAGAAGAGAGAGAGGGGAGGGGGCACAGGTATGAGTTGAATATGAAGGGATGATATCTAAAAAAAAATTAAGGGGTGAGGAAGAGGAATGCACTGGGAGAAAGGGAAAGGGAGTGATAGAATAGGGTAATTATCTCACATAAAAGAGTCAAGAAAAAGGTATAACAGTGGAGGGGAAGATTGAGGAAGTAGGAAGGTATAGCGAGTGAACCTTACTTTCAACAGAATTGGCTCAAAGGGGGAATGACATACACACTCAACTAGGTATAGAAATCTATCTTACCCTACAGGAAAGTCAGAGAGGAAGGGAGATAAGAGAGGAGGCGGCATGATAGAAAGAAGGGCACGTTGGGAGAAGTGACATTTAGAAGCAAAACACTTTTAAGGAGCGACAGGGTGAAAGAAGAGAGTGAATAGAAAAAATGGGGCAAATAGGATGGAGAGAAATTCATTTAGTAATTGTATCTGTGAAGAAAAATTGAAGCAAATTCCTCTGATAAAGATTTCATTTCTCAAATAAGAACTGAATCAAATTAATAAAAATAAGAACCATTCTCCAATTGATAAATGACTAAAAGACATCAGTTTTCAGATGAAGTAATCAAAGCTATCTATATGAAGAAATGCTCTAACTCAGTATTGATTGGAGAAATGTATATTAAAACAATTCCGAGGTACTGTCTCATGCCTATTAGATTAGCTAATAGAACAGAAAAGGTAAATGACAAATATTGGAGGGGATGTGGGAAAAATGAGACATTAATTCACTGTTGGAATTGTGACCTGATTCAGCCATTCTTTAGAGCAACTTGGAACTATGCCCAAAGGGCTAAAAAACCATGCATACTCTTTGATCTAGCAATACCACTAGTGGGTCTTTATTCCAAAAGAGCTATCAAACAAAAGGGGAAAGGACCTATATGTACAAAAATATTTATAGCACCTCTTTTCTGGTGGCAAAGAATTGGAAATTTAGCAGATGCCCAACAATTGGGGAATGGCTGAACAAATTGTGGCATGTGATTGTGATGGAATACTATTGTGTTATTAGAAATGATGAGCACGATGCTCTCAGAAAAACCTGGAAAGACTTACATGAGCTGATGCAAAGTGAAATGTATTGTGTACAAAGTAACAGCCATATTGTAAGACGATCACCTGTGAATGACTTAGCTATTCTCAAAACAACTCTGAAGGACTTAGGATGAAAAATTCTACCCATCCCCAGAGAAACAACTGATGGTATATGAAAAATTGAAGCATATTTTTTTTTGCTTTTTCTGTCTATGTTTTCTTTTACAACTTGACTAATATGGAAATAAGGTTTGCATGACTACATATGTATCACTTCTATCAAATTGCTTACCTTCTCAATGAGGAGTATGGGGAGAGAGAAAGGGAGAGAATTTGGAACTCAATGTTCCAAAAACAAATGTTAAAAACTTGTTTTTACATGTAACTGGGAAAATAAAATACTATTTTTTTCAAGAAAGCTGGGGGAAAAAATTACTGCAAGTATCTCTGATAAAGGCCTCATTTCTCAACTCTATAGAGGACTGAGTCAAATTTATAAGACTACAAGAAATTTCCCAGTTGATAAATGGTCAAAGGATATGAACAGGAAGTTTTCAGATGAAAAAAAAAATCAAAGCTATCTATAGTCTTATAAAATACTCTAAATCACAATTGATTAGAGAAATGCAAATTACAACAACTCTGAGGTATCCCCTCACTCCTATCAGATTGGCTAGTATGACAAAAAAGGAAAATGCTAAATGTTGAAGGGGATGTGGGAAAATTGAGATATTAATACGCTACGAGTGGAGTTGTGAACTGTTCCAATCATTCTGGAGAGTAATTTGGACTACTAAAGGATCATAAAATTGTGCATACCCTTTGATCCTTCAATCTATATGAGGTCTGTATCCCAAGGAGATTATAAAAAAGTAAAAGGACTCATTTGTACAAAAAAAATGTAGCAACATTTTTGTGGTGGCCAAAAAAAATGGAAATTGAGGGGATTTCTGACATTTAGGGAATGGCTAAACAGGTTGCGGTATGGGATTATAGTGAATACTACTGTAACCAGAATGGCCTTTGTTTTCTTTGAATGACTCAGCTTACCTCATTGAGCCTCTGGACACTGTGGCTTGCTCTTCCGGGGCAGGAAGCCCAAAGAGCATGCCAGGAAGCAGATAACTTCCTGTGTGATGAGTCATGGGGCTGGCTGAGGGGAGGTGTTAGCTCCAGAACCTGGTCTACGCTAGGGGGAGGGGCCAAGTCAAGAACCAATCGGCCCTGGTCATTCAGGCAGCGCTTGATGATGTCAAAAACTCTATAAGAGGGGAGGGGACAGCTTCAAGCTCTCTCTTTCCTTTTCCAGTTGGTGTGGGAGCAACCAGGAGCATGACTCTGGGCCAGCCCTTGCTCTCGGGCCGAGCCCAGATGTTGGTAACTATGAATTGTATTGGGTCTGTCTGTTGATATTTGTAATTTATTTTTATTTTGGTTTTGAGGTTCGGGGTGCTGGTTTGTTTTTCCCCCGAACTAAATGAATGTTTTGAACCTCAGGGTGCTGGTTTTTTCCCCTGAAGTAAGTCAATGAATCTGTATTTGGTCTGTCTCTTGATGCTTGTCTGTATGCTCCCCTGAACTAACTGAATGCTAACTGAATGCTGGTGTTTTCCCCTGAACTAAATGAATGTTGTCTGTATGCTAAGTGAATGCTGGATTAAAGTAAGCTGGCCAACCCCTTCACTGTGCTTTCCTTGTTTAAGCAGATAAAAAGAACCTGTGCTTTCCCGGCGTCTCAGCAGTCTCCTGGGTCCCGGCAGCCCCCTGGGTGCCGGCTGTGGGGGAAGGATCTTACGCCCCCACCGAAGCTGCTAGCTGGGTTGTTAAAACAACTACTGTGCTATAAGAAGTGACAAGGAGGATGATGTCAGAAAAACCTGGAAAGACTTACATGAACTGATGCAAAATGAAGTGAGCAAAACCAGAATAACATTATATACCACTAACAACAATATAGTATGATGATCAATGGTAAATGACTTAGTTATTCTAAGCAATGCAATGATCTAAGACAATTTCAAAGGACTTATGATAAAAAATCATATCTACGTCCAGAGAAAGAACTGATGGAGTCTGAAATGCAGATCAAAGTATATTATTTTTCATTTTTTGTCTACCTTTTTATCACAACATGTATACTATGGAAATGTGTTTTTCATGATTGCACATGTATAATCTATGTCAAATTGCTTACTGTCTCAGGGATGGGTAAGGAGAAGGAGTGAAGGAGAAAATTTGAAAATTATTTTTAAAAATGTATTCTAAAATGTCTTTACGTGTAGTGGGAAAAAGAAAATATTACTTTCATTTATTATTTTATTATTTTTTGCTCTTCAAAATATATGCATATTTTAAATTTATGGAATAAAAACAATTTCCATAACAGTACAATATAAAAGATGATTGAACATGAAACTTCAAATCTACTATGCATAACTTGTTATTCCCTTCAAAGATATAACAAAATTTATCACGTGAATTTCTCTTTTTTGTCCTTTTGTTCTTCCCTCCCCCCCACTCTAGATATGACTACCATTAGACCCAAATAGGCATGTATATATAAAATTGTTCTATACATACCTCTATCAGTTCTTTCTCTGGATACAGATAGTGTCTTTCTTCACATGTCCTTTATAGTTAATTTGGATATTTATAACAGTCAAAATAACTTATTTGCTCAAAGTCATTTTAAAACAATATTTCTGTTACTGCATACAATTTTCTCTTGCTTCTGCTCATTTCACTCTTTATTATTTCGTGAAAATCTTTCCATGTTTTTTTTTCCTCTAAAATCATTGGACTCATCGTTTCTTATGGTACAGTAGTATTCAATCACAATCATATACCACAATTTGTTCAGCCATTCTCAAGTTGCTGGGCATCCCTGCAATTTCTGATTCTTTGCCACCCCAAAAGAGAGCTGCTATAAATACTTTAAAACATAAAATATTACTTTTAAATGTGTCTGCTTAATTGAATAGTTACAGTAGAATATCTACTGCAATATCTAACAACAAGAATTTGGAAACAACAGAATTTTCCAATGAGAGAGAAAGTATCATTCTCAGGTTTTCACACCTAAGCTTTTATTTCTCTTTCCCCTAGTTCAGAGCATGTTGACTCCCCTGTGATCTAATGGTCAGCTGCTATTAAAAAAAAAAAAAGCAAGAACAAAAAAACCAAACAAAAAAAAAATCCTGGCTTTTGGTTGATACGAGCAGGAAAAATCTGAAAGTCTATCATGAGGACTACAAAAGATGGTTGTTTTTTTTTTTTTTCCATCCCTCTTCTCTCTCTAAATTTGGCAGCTCCGCATTCTCCTCACAATTTCTGGATAATAAAGTATGATAGGTTACGTGAAAGCAATTCAATATGGGTCAAATGTATGTATCTTGATAGAATTTCAGGTTGTATCACCTATTAAAGTTTTACCTTCAAGAAAATCAATACCACAACGATGTCTCCATAATGCAAATCTATATTTTCCACCTGGCCTGTACAGCACCTCATCACCATATGCAGAATGTCAATTTACACATAGATGAAATAAAAATTAAATCCTTAAGCAAATAATGGGGAAGCTGTGAGGATGACCTTTTAGGTCAATTGCCTTATTAGCAGGCAGTTTTTACAACTGCATGATATTTATAGGAGAAAGATTTACCAATCTTTGACTAAACAGAAAATTGTATTGTCCAGGAATCTTTGTCATGTGATAGAATTTGTCTTTGAGGGATAAGTTGATACTTTTGTTTGGAAAGTTATAAAGCTTATAACATAGCTTCTCTTTTGTACAACTTAACTTTTAGACAAAATGATGTTCATTATTGTTGTACAAAGTCAAATAATTTTCTAGTTCGTGGAAATAGCTAGATGCAGTGGGGATGGGGAGGGGAAGAGTCACAATTTATTAAAATGACTTCAGAAAGCCAGCTCTTTCTGGCTACTAATTATTTTTACTTGGTCTCCAAATGCTATTACAAAGTTAAAATACTTAAAACTTCAGTTTTAAAATACTATATGTAAAGAACTTAAAATACTATATGTAAAGCATCCAGTTGCTACATCATTGTGTGTGTTTGTGCATGTACATGTTTAAAGTCAATAAGGTTTGTAACTGAGGTGTTCAGCCATTCTTCTCTTTTCTTTGTGTAGATTGTCAAGAATTGCACAATTTAATAAAGATGACCACCCTTAGAATGGTATTTGTATATGAAACTCGGCTGGGCCATTTTCTCTCTTTTGAAAAATATTTAAACATTCACCTTCTTACCTTCTCACCTTTAATTCAGAACACAAGGAAAACAGAAGCCGTTACAAATATGTAGGGTCAATAAAAATAAATTTCTACATTGACCATAAAAATGTCTCATTTTTTATTCCAAGTCCTTCACCCCTATATCAGATCATGAATAAACTGATATATGATTAATCCTCTGGAATCCTGGTTGGTCATTACACTGGTAACTGTTTAGAACAATAGTATTTCATAACATTTATTGACCATAACTTGTTTATCCATCCACCAATTTATTGTTATCTCTTCAGGTCCCCATTTCTACCACTTCAAACCAGCTGTACAGATTTTTCCATATCCTTTGAAATTATTTTGCTTAAGATTAATCTCTATCTCAATCTACCATCCTATCCCCCCCTTTTTCCCAGTTCCCTCTTATTTACTTGTTGAGTGAAATGTATTTTTGTACCCAACTCTGTGTGTGTTTGTGTTTGTGTGTGTGTGTGTGTGTGTGTGTGTATTCTTCATTCTTTTGATCAGTTAAGATGAGCATCAGGTTCAAGTGTCAGCTTTTTTTCTCACCCTCTTCTAGCTTGAATGGTTGTCCACATGTGCACCATGATTATGTGAGATAATTTTCCCTATCTTCATTTCCCTTCTCCATAGTTTGCTCCTCTTGCCTTCTCTTTCTGTTCTTGTCTTAAAATCATCAAGATATAACAGAACCACTTCCAGGCTTTGTGTAATTATATTTCCTTTATGAACCCCAGTGATGAGAGAGATCAGAGGGGACATATGTATCTTTCCCCCACATTTGAATATTAGTGGTTTATCCATGTCTGGTCTTTTATCCTTGTTCTTATAGACCATTTTATGTTACTCTTCACTCCTGTGTTTGAAATTTCAAAAATTTCTCTACTGCTCTGTTCTTTTCATTAGGAATGCTTAGGAGTCTTCTGTTCTTTAAAAATCTACTTTTTCCCCCTGTAGCACTATACTTACTTTTGCTGAGTGTGTTATGCTTGGCTGTAAGGCAATATCCATTGCCTTCTCGAATAGAAGTTTTTCAAATTATTTGCCTCTTTCTAGTCATGGCTACTAAATCATGTGTGATCTTGAATGTGGTTCTTTGGTACTTGAATTCTTTCTATTTTCTTTTAATGTTCTTTGGAACTTCTTTTTTTGTCATGCGGTTCAGATAATCCAATGATTTAAAATTTTTTTTACCTAAATCTTTTTTTTCCAGATCATTTATTTTTTGCTATGAGATACTTTGCATCTTCTTCTACGTATTTTAGCTATTTAACCTTTGTTTTACTATTAGTTGTCTTATGGACTTATTGTCTATATTTATTCCATTCCAATTTCCCAAAATTTTGTTAATTGGAAAAGATTTTTTGTCCCTTGTGCCAATCTAATAGCCTTTCCAATTCTTTCTTCCATGGCTCTTGTTTTCTATATAGGTGTAGGTACAGATAGTGTAATATTAATTAAGTTGGGTGTCTTGGGACTTTGTTAAACTCTGGTAACTGTATTGAGATTTGAATCAGACAAGGTCTGTCTGTTGATGTTTGTAATTTGTTTGTATTTGCTCTGAAGTTCAGGGTGCTGGTTTTTTCCCCTGAACTAAGTGAATAATATTTGTATGCTGGGTTAAAGTAAGCTTGTTAACCCCTTAATGTTGCTTTCCTTATTAAAGCAGATCAAAATAACCTGGGCTTGCAGCATTCTGTATGCTGGTTGTTGTTGGTTTCAGATGGCCACAGTACCTGCTAGCCAAATTGTTGAAACAGATAGATATATAGATTTTTTTTTAAAAAAATCTTGATTCATCTCTTCAAGCAAGTTTGTGCCTAATGTGTGTTTCTTTCTGGAGTAATACTTGTAGATCCTTTCCTCTGCTCTCCTCTCTTCTCCTCTCCTCTCCTCTCCTCTCCTCTTTTCTTTCCTTTCCTCTTTCCTTTTCTTTTTTCCTTCTCTTTTTTTTTTCATAATGTTGGAGCTGCATCTTCTCTCCTCTCCCCCGCCCCCATTTTTCCAGCCTATTTCCTGACTTCATACTCGATGTTATGGCTGGGCTCTGCCATTCTTCTAGACCTCAGCCTGGATGCTGGAGTGGTTTGCACAGTGTGTTCCTTCTCTGACCCCACTCACTGTACTCTCAGACCTACTCCATCCCCATAGTCACCCGAGGCCAAGCTGAGCTGGACTTTGTGATTTTTTTTCTTCTTCTTCAGGATTTCCCCATCAAGATTCTGTTTGGTATATTTCCTAAATTCATTTCTAGGAATTTGAGGAAAGGACCCCACTGCAGTATTTCCTATCTCCCCATCATGAATCTGCTGATTGGCTGAGCCCAATTTCATAAGACTCAGTTTGCAGGTTCTGTATCCAAATTTCAATCATATCTGGTGCTGTTTATCGGCTTGACTTCTATGTCTACCACCGTGCCCCACAACTATCTGTGTGTGTGTTCTCAATATATTTGTGTGTGTATGTGTGCTAATAAGGATAAAGGATCTGAATGAGAGAACATAGAATAAAAAGGTAGGTCAGGCTTATGATCTGCCCTATTGAAGGAAACTGCCAAATCTGTGAGATCATCTATCCATCAAAGCACTGACATACCAAATTATTAAAAGTGTCAACCTTTCTTTTATCTTGAGATCAAAACTACTTACAAAAGCATTCCATTGAGATCACTGCTCAAATCTTATTTTGTTTTATTGAAACTATTCATCCCCAAAAGTCACCAAATTTCAACCCAGATCTTTCATTCATTAAAGAAATATTGATTAAGTGCTTTCTGTATTCTAATGATTATGCTAGAAATGGAGGTAGTTGTTGTCATTTTAGAATCAAAACTTTACTTCAGGATAAAGGGGGAAACATTTGGTTAGATTCAATATGTTTATTGCAAGTATACATCTGTAGGTTGATACTTACATATTTAGACTACTGTCTTCTCACCTTTTTCTTTTCAAACACTTTAATCAGTGGCAAATCAGCAATTCTGAACATAACTGCATTTCAAACCCTCTCACAGGAATAGGAAGAGAACAAAACAGATAGTACCAGATGCTCCTAATTCTCTGTAGATGGAGGAGTATTAACATAATGGCAAAAGGGGTAATTTCTCAAGGGATCCCATCATAGTACCCTAAACCTTCATTTAGTATTATACATTACATTTTAAATAATGTTTCATTTTTAGGGAGGGTGTCTTGATTTTATAGCCAGGAGATCCAGATACATAACCAGGTATTTGGGCATGGCAGAGAGAGGAGCTAAATCTAAAGTGTTACAAGAAAAAAATCAGAATATTTAAAAGTCATGGAGATGACTTTGAATTAAGCGCTGACCTTTTAGGGGAGGTCAGAGCATCACCTGAAGGTTCATAAACGACCACCACAAAAATCTATGTAGGATGGAGAAAACTTTGAGGTTTCTAAAGGATGGGAGTACCTGAAAATGGCAGTAGGGAGTAGGTCAGTTTCTCCTATTCTGCTAGGGATATATAAGAAACAGCAGTTTTTCTTGAAGAAGATGCCAAGAGACACTGTCCATAAGGAAATCTAGGATGAATAGGATTGCCTTTTTTTTAAAATCAGATTGGGCTTTAGAGAGAATGATTTCAGATAACTAAAGATAATCTTAGAAATAATGTAGCCAATTCCTCCATTTTACAAATAAGGAAACTGGGGCCATGAGATAAGTGTCTTTGTGATAGTGTTCAGAGCTCATTTTTGTCTGATCAGCCACAGTTGGACACACTGTACCTTGACTCCAATATAGTGATGTCATTTTGGTCCTCTTCAAGCATGAAGGATGACAACCAACGGCTCATCATTCTGAGGAATATTAAGATCATGCTGTATCATTTGATAATCAGTATTCCTTTATAATCCATCCCACTTCCCCATTTTCTCAAATCCCATTTCTCAGTCTAGCTCAAAAGAAAGTCTCTCCCAGTCACAACTAAAGGGCTGGTTGAAGAATGTGATTACTCCTAGCCCCTGGGCATCTGTTTGACAATCAGTCTAACCTGGAACTTTTGCTTCCTAAACAAAGAACCAAATTGGGCTGGGCCCCTCCCCAGGGGATGACTCTCCTGTCCTTCTCTCTTCCTGTTAAAGTTAGGAGTGATTTGGTTTCCAAGGGGAAGGCTTGGGGGGTGGGAGCCTGACTGGGGTGGTTCTGATTCTTTGGCTAACATTACTGGAGGCAGCCAGCAGAAGCCCATAAAGCAATTAGCATTCCTAAAATGTCAGAGAGGGATGTGATCAGTCACATCTGAAGCCAAACCTCCTTTTCCCCAGATACACCTAACCATGTGTTTTCAACTACCCCATCTCCTCTGCTTTGGGCTCTCAATAAATATGGTCATTTTAGTCCCTGATATCGGGTTTTGCTGAGGTGGTCAAAGTAATACATTTTATTAACAGCTATATGTGTCACTGTTAATAAATTGGAATCTTGCCCTGGAGAAAATCATGCCTCAATTTGCCTCAGTATCATCTTACTTGCCACAATTTTCTAGCTCCACTTCTGACTTTCTGAACTTTTAAAGCTACTCGGAAGTAGTCTCTCTCCCTAGAAATCTCTTTAATACCACGGCTCTCTCCTATAATTAGAGTTTCTGAGGCCTAGACCAATGTTTCACAAGGTACTCAGGGCATCCATACTCATGTCGTTGCAGGCTCTACTTTTGACTCTAAACTTTTGGACCTCCTCAATAGTAGCTTTGCTTCCAAGCTAATACCCTTTTCCTCCTTTCAGTTCAGTTCTATGTATTGTTACGCCTGAGAGGGAGACTATCCTTTTTACATATATTGCAGTCTTAAAACTTAGCACAGTTTGTGGCATATAATAAATGTATTATCTTAGTAACTGTGTGGGTTGAAGACCACTACTCAAATTAAAAATAGAGAGAATTCTTGAGAGAAGGCAAAAAGGAGTTTTATTGCTTTCTCATGAGAAAGGACACACCCAGAGCATGGCCCAAGATGGCACTGGCAAGGGAGTATGTGTGCATCCATCTCAAAGCAAATATATATAGACCGTAATGCAGAGCCCCCTCACCCTCCCATTGGCTCCTTTTCCCATTGGCTGGGTTTGGAGCTCACATTCTAAAAGCAGAACTTCTCCCCAGTAACAAAAAATGGCCTGAAACCAGGAGCTGAATGCTGGCAAAAAGGGAGGGGGTCTGAGAAGGGGTGGAATCTGGAAAAAACAGGATCTTGTGGTTGGGACATCTGGCTCTGTCACCTGATATACTTCCTTATCTTAGATAATACTCTGCTTAGGAGGGGTGCAGGGTAGGGGTAGATAGCAAGAGAAGTCAGATCGTATCCCTCATTGAGGGGACTTCACTATTTCGGCATTCTACTCAGTTTCTTTCTATCTATCTATCTATCTATCTATCTATCTATCTATCTATCCATTCATCCATCTATCTATCTATCTATTTATCTAACAACAATCAAAAAAAACTAGGGTATGAGGTGAATTTGGTAGCATGTTCGGACATAGAGAAGCCTGTATCACACACAAAATTCCAGTAACCCTCTAAAAATACAGCAGAGAGAGCAATAAAACTTACCCAGGAGAAACAGCTTTAAGCTCCTTCATTCTGTCCAGATCTATACAAAAACGGTGCCAGAATCCCACGAAATCTCTGAGAGACAAGTCAGTGTACTTTGAAGGCAAATTTCACAGGCCATGTAGACAAAGATCAAGAGAAAAGGCCAGAACAACATCCAGCATAAGGCTCAGTCATTCAGTACCAGAGCCAGAGTAGATGGCAGGGCCAGTGAGGCTTCCAAGTAAAGCAGGGCCAAATCAGCATAGCACCAAGATACCACAGTGTCCAGGAATCACAAGATGCATGCAGTTCACATATGAGTACAGCAAAACTAAATATACTGGTGGTATGTGTTGGGGCTGGGCATATAACACTAAATCTTCAATTAAATGAGGGGACTTTCAAGACTTTCTGATGGATAGGTCTGAACAGAGTAGATATTTGTATCAAATATACAGAAATGCATTTGATTCAATATATATATATATATATATATATATATATATATATATATATATAAAATGATAAATTGTTTTGATTCTAATAGGGGAAAAAGAAATATTTCCCTGTAGAACTCTAATATCTTGAATGAAAAGAGAGAAAGTTAATAAGATAGAGTGCCTGGAGGTAGTTTTATCCTGTTTTAATTGTCTTAGGAGGAGGAAATATAGAGTAAAAGAGAATATTCTGAAGATAGCAGATTACAGGTAACCCAGATGAATTCTCTCAGCATTCACCTACAAAGACTTTAAAATAATGCCTCAAATCAAACTTTGGAGCAGCAGAGGCAACAATAGATAAGTGTTGGGCATTTTTCTAGCCTAAGAAAACTTAGGAGGTCAGCAGGACCCGTATCACATTACCTTGGAAACACTGAAAACCTATGGAACCCCAAAACTAGCTCTGAAAACAGCATGCTTTGAAGCTTTGGAAAGTGCCTCCCACACCCAAATGAACAGAGAATAACTTTAACATAAAGTTCAAAGTCAAGAAATAAATTTAAAAAATGAAAAAAAAAAAACAGCCATCATCAAAAAAATTGACCCTAAAAGGTACTATAATATAAGGAAGACTAAGACATAAACTCAGAAGAAGACAGCAACAGGTATACAGCTCCAATCAAAGCCTTTCAAAGAAAAAAATTGCCATTTATTCTGAAGACCAATGAGAATTTCTGGAAGAACTAAAGAAAGATATAAGAATGGTAGAGGAAAAATAGGAAAAGAAATGAGAATGATTCATGAATATTATGAAAAAAGAATTAAAAGCTTGGTAAAAGAGGCACAAAAAATATTGATGCAAATAACACCTTACAAATAGAATTGGCCTAATGGTAAAAAGAGGCACAAAAATTCACTGAATAAAATAACTACTTAAAAACAGAATTAGTCAAATGGAAAAAGAAGTACAAAATGTCATTGAAAAAAAAATCATTTCTTAAAAAATAGAATTGGGCAAATAGAAGTTAATGACACCATGAGACATCAAGCAATACTAAAAGAAAGTCAAAAGAATGAAGAAGAATATTTGAAATATCTCATCAGCAAAACTGGCCTGAAAAAAATATGAAGGAGAGCTAATTAAAGAATTATTAGACTACTTGAAAGCCATGATTAAAAAAAATCATCCTGGTTATTGTATTTCAAGAAATCTTAAAGGAAAATTGCCCTTATACCATAGAACAAGGGAGTAAAAAAGAAACGGGAAAAAAATAATCCACTGATAACTTCCTGAAAGAAATCTTAAAATGAACTCTCAGGAATAATATTTAAAGCCAAAGCCCAGAGCTCCTAAGTGAAAGAGAAAGTATTTTAAGTGGTCAGAAAAAAGCCATTCAAATGTCATGGACCCACAGCCAGCATCACACAAGATTTGGTAGCTATTATGTTAAAAAAAAAAAAAGCAAGGGACATGGAGTATGACATTCTGAAAGACAAAGGAGCTAGGATTACAATCAATAACAACCTATCCAGCAAAACTGAGTATAATACTTCAGGGAAAAAAATAGAATAGGGGTCTTTCAAGCATTCATGATGAAAAGACCGGACAGTAACAGAAAACTTGACTGTCAAATATAAAACTCAAGAGAAGAATGAAAAAACAAAAGTGAAATCATGAGTGAAAAAAAAAGGAAATCCTAAGGGACTCAATGAGGTTAAATAATTTACATTCATATATGGGAAAATGATACATGTAACTCCTAAGAATTTTATCATTATTAGAGCACCTATAAGGTTCTACATATTCAAAGGGCATGGGAGTAAGTTGATCATGTTGACATGATTTTTAAAAAACGAAGGGGTGAGAAAGTGGTATACACTGGGAGAAGGGAGAAGTGAGAGAAAGAATGGGGGAAATTATCTACCATAAAATAGGTGTACAAGAAAGAGCTTTTACAATGGAGGGGAAAATGGAGTGGTGTGGCAGGCGATGAATGTGTGTGTGTGTGTACAGATACACACACACACACAATTGGGTATAAAAATCCATTTTATTCAACTGGAAAGTAAGAGGGAAAAGAGGATAAGAGAAAGAAAAGATGGTAAAAGAGAGAATGAAATGACAGAGGCATTGGTCAGAAGCAAACAGTTTTATGAGAAGGTACAGGGTAAAGAGAGAGATAAATAGAAGAAAGTAGGATGGAGGGAAATGAATCTTTAGTAATCATAACTGTGAATGTGAATGAGCTGAATTCAACCCTGAAATAGAAGTAGATAGTAGAATGGATTAGAAACCAGAATTCAATAATATGCTATTTACAGGAAACCCATTTGAAATAGAAAGACATATGCAGGGTTAAAATTAAGGGGTAGAGCAGAATCTATTACGCTTCAGATGAAGTTAAAAAATGGGGTAGCAATGACGATCTCAAACAAAGCAAAAGCATAAATAGACCTAATTAAAAGAGATAAACAGGGCAACTACATTTTGCTAAAAGATACTATACACAATGAATAAATATTAATACTAAACCAATTTGCACCAAATAACATAGCACACAAATTCTTAAAGGAAAATTAAATAAGTTCTAGGAGTAAGTAGACAGTAAAAGTATACTAGTGGGTGACCTCAACTTTTGCCTCTCAAAGCTAGATAAATCTCATCATAAAAGAAATAAGAAAAAAATAAAATAAAAAAGCTAAGAAGATGAATAGACTTTTAGAAAAGTTAGAGTAGACAGACTTCTGAAAAAAAAATTAATGCGAATAGAACAAAGTATATATTTTTCTCAGTTTTACGTGGAACCTTCACAAAAATTCACAATTTATCAGGGCATAAAAACTTCACAAATGCAGAGAAGCAGATATTTAATGTGTCCTTTCAGACTCTAATGCAATAAAAATTACATTAAATAAAGGGCCATAGATGCAAAGATTAAAAATTAATTGGAAACTAATTAATCTAATCCTAATGAATGAATGTGCCAAAAAAACAAATCATGGGAACAATGATTTCATGAAAGGAAATGACCACAATGAGGCAACATACCAAAACTGTGGGATTCAGGCAAAGCACTACCTAGTAGACAATTTATATTTCTAAATTCATTCATCAATAAAGGGGAGAAAGGGCTGATCAATGAATTGTGCATACAACTAAAAACCCTTAAAAAAACAAATTTAAAAAATCCCAATTCATCATCAAAATGAAAATCCCCCAAATCAAAGAGATAGTAATAAAATTAAAAGTGAAAAGTGTCATGAAAAATACAATAAAATAGATAAACCCTTGTTGAATTGAAAAAAAAATACAGATTACCAATATCAAAAATGAAAAGAGTGAATGCTCTACCAATGAAGGCATAATCGAAGTAATTATTAGGAGTTATTTTGCCCAGTAATATGACAGCAAAACTGGCAATCTAAGTGAAATGAATGTTTACAAATATACATATATATGTATATACATATTATATATATATATATGAATTTCCCAGATTAATAGAAGAGGAAATCAAATAGCCCTATTTAAGAAAGAAAAAATAAGATATTGAAAAGCCATCAATGAGCTCCCTAGGAAAAAATTCCCAGGATTAGGTTGATTTGCAAGTGAATTCTACTAAACATTTAAGGAACAATGAATCCCAATACTATACAAACTATTTGAAAAAAAATAGTTAAGGAAGAATTCTTAACAAATTATTTCTATGATATAAATATGATTTTGATATACCTAAACCAGGAAGAACAAAAACAGAGAAAGAAAACTATAAGCCAATTTGCAAAAAATAAATACAACACAATACTAGCAATGGGATAACAATAATCTATCACATAGATCATATACTAAGATGAGGTGGGATTTATACCAGTAATGCAAGACTGGTTCGATATTCAACCCCCCCCCCCCCGAAGAAAACCTATAAGCATTATTTATCATATCAATAACAAAAAACAACAAAAATCAAGTGATTATCTCAATAGATGCAGAAAAATTTTTGAAAAAATACAGCATTCGTTCCTATCAAACCCAAATATCTGAGCTTTGGGGGCAAAAACTCACCATTTGACAAAAATTGCCAGGAACAAAGGAAAGCAGTTTGACAGAAAGTAGGCATAGATGAACATTTCATACCGTATAAGAAAATAAGGTCAAAATGGGTCAAAATGGGATTTAGACACAAAGGTTGATGTCATAAGTAAATTAGGGGAGCATGTCAGACAAGGGAAGAATGTATGACCAAACAAAAGACAGAGAATAATATAGGAAGTAAAGTGAACAATTTAACTATGTGAAATTAAAAAAAGTTTTTGCACACATACACACACACAAACCCACCAAAATTAGAAGGAAAATAGGAAACTGGAAAAAAAAATTACAGCAAGTTTTTCAGATTACAGCCTCATTTCTCAAATACACAGAGAGCTAAGCCAAATTATGAAAAAAAAATCCAGTTCTCCAATTGATAAATGGTCAAAGAATATAAACAGGTACTTTTCAAAAGAAGAAATCAAAGTCAACTATTGTCGTATAAAAATACTCTAAATCACTATTGATTAGAGGAATGCAGATTAAAACAACTATGAGATACCACTTCACACTTACCAGATTGATTAACATGGCCTAAAAGGAAAATGGTAAATGCTGGAGGGGATGTGGAAAAAAAAGTTCAGTAATGCACTGTTGGGAAACAAAGATATATACAAATATACATATACATAAAAAGGATAAATATAGGGAGTGGAGGCAACGCTATTATCTGACAATATCAAGAATGGAAGATGAAGTTCAGTCAGAGCCTTGAAGAAAACTAAAGATTTAAATAGTTGTAACTAAAGGTGTACTTTCCAAATATGGGACAGGTAGAGAGGCAGCCAATGATAGTAGAGATCATTCTGCTAAAAATGGTCAGTAACATCAGTTTGGCTATAGCTTGTAAAGGAAAGTGATGCATAATAAGTTTTGAAAGGTTGGATGGGACCTGTTCTGTCATGACTCAACAATAAAAACGTCTCTCCCAGTGTATTAGCAATTAAGGTGGGACTTTTTGCTGTTGACCTTTAATGATTCTGGCCTTTGTTTGAATGGGGCAGATAAAGTGGGATGTTTTTGTATTTCTCAGCACTGAGACAATTGGGAGTCATTGATTTGTATCTGATGTGATATTGGGGGTGGGGAACTTTTCCAACCCAGCCTGGGTGAGGTCAGGGCCCTCAAGGCCCTTAACAGGATATATAAGTGCAGAGGTTAGCGTTCTCTCTCAGAGCTCTGTGCCACAGCTGGAGTGGTGTGTGACTCTAGGCCAGCCATTGTAACGAGCTCCCCGGCTGAACACTCAGATGTTGATAACTACAAATTTTATTTGGTCTGTAATTCAGGATGCTGTTTTTTTCCCCTGAACTAAGTAAATAATATTTGTACGCTGGATTAAAGTAAAATTGTTAACCCTTTAATGTTACTTTCCTTAAATAAAGCAGATCAAAAGAACCTGGGCTTACAGAGTTCTGTGAGCTGGTTGTTGTTGGTTTTACACCCTCATAGCAGCTGCTAGCTGGATTGTTGAAACACTCAGTAGGGGGCACAAGATTCCTCGTCCACCTGTGCTTTCTACCAATAAACTCAGTGGTCCATAGGTTAAGTCTATAGTTGAAGCTGTAGAGAAATAGTCTCAGGTCTGATCCTCCATGCTAATGTCCCAAGGAACGAACTATTGGGTCAGGGCAAACATGATCATGACTCTTTATTCAGGTAGTCAGAGGCATGGCTAAAAAACAAGGGAGAAAGAAGAACACAGAAAACCACTTATGTAACTATAAAGTTGGGACCATTCAGGCAGTAGGGTAGCAGGTGAAAGGGTACTTGGGAGGCAGGGGTTTGGGGTCTCATTTTTCATTTTTATAGTATTGTTTTTGTAGTGAGAAATAGATTAACTCTTTTCCATGCCACCTTAGGTTTTGTTCATTAACATATCAACATCATGCCAAAGTGATCAACACCACTCTAAGGTCCCCTTATTTACTTAATATTTTTCTGGTTTTACTGCACATGTCTAGGGCTTATTGCAATTTACACACTAAGGGCAAGCTAGCTGGCTTCCTCTAATTTAGCACATAGGCTCAGAATGTCACCTCAGTTAATTCAGGAGGCAATTTGAAGGTGACTCCTATACCCTCCTAATTTATGAGACAGTTTGCAAATAATTT